>NC_092339.1:102321666-102977500 GCF_046630445.1 Rutidosis leptorrhynchoides
CAACTTCAAATTTACTTGAGAAAAGTATTTTCCTTTAACCGAATCCTCGTACTACAATGATTTTCATTCGAGTTTTAACGTCACTCCTTTTGAAACCACATGTGACCGGAAACGTCATTCTCCTTTGTCGAACCAAGTAAACGATGATCAATTCACCGGGGCCGAGGTTATTCATGAACAACCGAGAAAATTTATTCATATTCAGGTAAAACCCTACGCGACTCGTAATCACCAAGAGCTACGCCGATGTTAGACGTAAACATTTCAAATTCCACGTGGGAAACCGCGTCACGTTAAGAGTCGCACCTTGGGAAGGTGAAATCCGTTTCGGGAAAACGTAGGAAGCTAAATTCGTGATATTTTAATCCTTTTGAAATCTTGGGGAGTTTTGGACCCGTTGCTAACCGTTTAGATTTTCCGACCCATTTTGAGTCTTCGTTTATCCTACATTCGATGTATCAACTCAAAGACGTGTTTTGCGAAACGAGAACTTGTTATCTCCTTTGATGAACTCACTATCGACGATAAACCTCACTTCCTAGGAGGACCGATTGAAACCATGAATCATGGAAGCCAAACCTTAAAACAACATATGATCCCGACCGTCAAAATTCGTGGAAATACTCAAGGACGTACCTTCACTTATTCGTAGAATTTACAACGCAAGATCTCGAGTAAGATTCAACAACTACTACTTCCAACTAAATTTCGGGACGAAATTTCTTTTGAGGTGTGGATAATGTAACATCCCGCGTTTTTCCGTTAAATTTAATTTTAACACCGTCTTTTTTTTTTTTAAAACATAATCTTTCGTATTTAAATTAATAGTTTCCGTGAGTAACGTTCATAAAAATTCCGTCATTTAATTATAACATCTCTCGTTAACTTGCGTTTTAAAAATATTCGATCGGTTAAATCCCGCACCCGCTTTGAAACTCGAGGGACCGGAGTTGCCAAATGGGCAAACTAGTTGACTAGGTCAACTAGTCAACCCATTTCATCCATTCCATCATCTCCCTCATCCCTTTTCTCTCCATCTCAAGAACACACACACAAACCCATTCCATTCATTCATCATCTAAATTCAATCTTGGAAGCTCACAACAAATCCGACTACATATTCTTGATCCTCTCATCATCCTCTACGATTTGATACTAACTTCATTGATTTTGGGTAACATTTCTAAAACTCTAGATTTCTCTAAATTCGTGTTTTTGATTTGAAATGGTGTTAGTTAGTGTCTATGGCTCAAGTCTAACATGAATATATGTTTGGTTTGCTCGATTTGTTGTTTTTGGAGTAACTAGCATGAACTTGAAATGGGTGTGCTTAATCCTTGATTTTGGATGAGTTAATGTTGTTAGATTGTTAAAGTGCATGTTTTAATTGTGTTACTAGTATCACTAGCTTCGTTTTGATGCGTAGGTTGATTAAGAAAACTTCAAAAACATGAATATTGATTTTGTGATGTTTGACTAGGGTTTGATAGTTCTTGACATGAACTTTTGGATGCTTAAATGCCATGGAATGTTAATTGTTAGTGTTTAGTAGTAATGTATGCTTCATTACCTTCGAAACGGCATATCATATGTGTGAATTGGATTCCCGAAACTTAAAATGCAATTGATGAACTTGAAACTTTGAAAATGGACTTTTAAATGATCACTTGACGAGAAATCGGTTATGGAAAATGTTGTTTTTGTTTGATGAAACATGTTTAGTAGTGTTCCTAGTCAAAAGAGCTTTCCAACGGTATAAGATACGCTTTCTAATTGTTTACGGTTTGAGTTTTGCGTTTGTTTGAAATTTTACCAAGCCTTGAACAAGTGAAACAGGCCTGGGACCAGGCCACGGCCATTGTCGCGGCGCGACAGGCCTGGCCGCGGCGCGACATAAGCCGCGTCCAGATTCTGTTTCCCTTGACCTTTTTACTAAAAATGTTTGACATGTTCTAGACCTCCAATTTACATGCAACTTGTTTTAACATGCTTATATATGAATAACTAGCATAGAAAAATAGTTCGGGACCCGACCCGAACGTGTTGACTTTTTCGTTGACTTTGACCAAGTTTGACTTTTAGTCAAACTTAACCAAACTTTTATACAATCATTCTAACATGCTTTTATACTTGTTTCTTGTATGAGACTTGACAACGTGATTCACATGCTATACTTAATCGAGTCGTAACGAGCCATAGGACTAATTGAACACATTTCACCCGACTTTGTGTCGTAACCGGTTAATTGATATAACTTACTTGTTTAGGTCAAGGCTAAGCAACTTTCATGCACACGTTTACTTGTTGAAGTACCTTTATACTTGTGCACTCGAGGTGAGATCATAGTCCCACTTTTTACTCTTTTGAACTTACTTTTGGGATGAGAAAACATAAACGATTCTTTTGAACTAAGTGAACACAAGAACGGGAAAACAAACATTCTACATACGAGTTTAGAACAAAAATCCTCAATCCGATTATCATTAGTTACATCAGATGGTGTAAGCGAGAACTTATGTTATATGGCCATATGGGTTTGACAAACCCTCATTCAAACGGTTCGCTACCGTTTACGAATGAAATATATTTTCGGGAACAGTGTTGTTCTAGCACTAATTGATGGGGTATTCAACGGACGGAACGTTAAGCTTTGATAATTGGGTGCTCGTGAATATTAACTTTTAGAATGTACTACTATTATTTCAACTTTGTAAATCTTGTGGTTCGACTTACTTTACCTTTACTCACTTACTTAAACCTATGATTTCACC
Source organism: Rutidosis leptorrhynchoides (assembly GCF_046630445.1). Taxonomy (NCBI): domain Eukaryota; kingdom Viridiplantae; phylum Streptophyta; class Magnoliopsida; order Asterales; family Asteraceae; genus Rutidosis; species Rutidosis leptorrhynchoides. The sequence goes on from NC_092339.1 coordinate 102,324,438, forward strand.
AACGTTTTTGCGTTGACAGATTCTTCTATGTTTTCTCAGGTTTTCACATGGCTATTTGTTATACGCTTCCGCACTCTTTGATTACTTGATTGGAGTCTACCATGCATGCATACGCTAGGGATAGCATTTTTGGATTCAAACTTTTGTCTACTTACTTACGCTATTTATAGCAACTGTGGTTTCAAACTAATTATGTCGCAAGTTATTTCATTCATACTTTATAACTTTGTAAACTTAAACTTATTGTCGATCCGTTTGTTAAACTAAACTTTATACCTTTCAAATGAACGCGACATAATTTTGGTCAAACGAGTCTCATATAGGGACTACGACCACGCAACGGGACCTAAGTTAACGACGCCGTCAATAACGGTTTTGGTCGGGTCGTTACACATACTTGGATTGGTCGAAAGTATGAACTTGGAGCTTGAACAGATGGTTGTAAAGACAGCTTTTCTTCATGGAGATTTACAAGAAGACATTTACATGGAGCAGCCGGAAGGTTTTGAGGTTTCAGGAGATAACCTCGTATGCAAGCTGAAGAAAAGTTTATATGGTTTGAAGCAGGAACCTAGGCAGTGGTACAAGAATTTTGACTCGTGCATGGTGAGTCAAGGGTACAAGAAAACTGCAGCAGATGAGTGTGTCTACATTCAGAAGTTTTCTGAAGGAAATTTCGTTGCTCTTCTACTATATGTAGATGATATTTTGATCGTAAGGAAAGACGCAACGAAGATCAACCAGCTGAAGAAGGAACTCTCGAAGTATTTTGACATGAAAGACTTAGGACAGACTCAACAGATTTTGGGAATGCAAATTACTCGAGATAGGAAGAATAGAAGGTTATGGCTATCTCAGGAGAAGTATATTGAACGAGTGCTTTCACGTTTCAATATGAACAATGCCAAACCTGTTAGCATTCCATTAGCTAACCATTTCAAGTTAAGCAAGAGTTCTTGTCCCTCATCCAAGGAAGAGATCGGGGAGATGTCGTCAGTACCATATTCTTCAGCAGTTGAAAGTTTGATGTATGCGATGGTGTGTACAAGGCCCGATATTGCTTATGCAGTGGGAACGGTGAGTTGTTTTCTCTCCAACCCCGGGAAAGAGCATTGGAATGCGGTAAAATGGATTCTCAGATATCTTAAAGTTACAAAAAATCTATGTCTTTGTTACGGGGGAGCTGATCCAATCTTGGAAGGCTATACAGATACGGATATGGCCGGAGATCCTGATAGTAGGAAATCTACTTCAGGATTCATTGACACTTTTGCAGGAGGAGCTGTTTCATGGCAGTCAAGACTACAGAAGTGTGTTGCATTATCCACAACTGAAGCAGAGTATATTGCTGCCGCAGAAGCTGGAAAAGAAATGTTGTGGTTAAAGCGTTATCTTCAAGAATTTGGAATCAAGCAAAAGGAGTACAAGGTATATTGTGATAGTCATAGTGCTCTAGATTTGAGCAAGAACTCCATGTACCATTCCCGTACAAAACATATTGATATTCGCTATCATTGGATACGTGAGGTAATTTATCGACAACTGTTGAGACTAGTGAAGATCCATACAAAGGAGAATCATGCGGATATGTTAACAAAGGTGGTGACTTGAGAGAAGTTGGAGTTATGCAGAGACATAACTGGAATGTTCGTGGATTCAGATGGAGGGGGAGAATTGAAAGTTTCCAGCCTACAATCTAGAAGCTCACCTTCTAGATGTTCAAAGTAGCATTCTTTGAACACCATGTAGAAGAAGCAAAGATGAACATGATGACGGCCGCCCACCATCTCCGTTCACACGACACCTTCCTCGTTCACACCATTCCACCGACACCAAAGTTTTAGTATAAATAGAGGTTGAAACCTCAATTGTAAATCATCTCAAAATCACTCAGAGAAGTGTAATCACAACCTAGAGAGTGTGTGTGAGTTTGAGAGTTTTTTGTAAGAGTTTTTTAATACTCTGTAAATCTATTCTTGTAAGTAATAGAGTTATTTTCTCTCAAATTTGTATCTCCCAACATTCAGGCGATCCTCTCTTCCTAACAATTTTCAACCTATAAAAAACATAACATAATAGCAACACAAAGCTGAGTAGCTAAAAAAGTAGATGTAACTAAAAAAGAAATGTAAAAAGATATCAACCTGCATTTGTCTTCTAACAACGTCTAGAGGTACCACAAGAAAGTTGTTGTTCCTCAAAAACACACCTCTTCAGCTCTTCAGATATGTTAAACTTGGCAGAATACTAATAAGAGTGGGACCTGGTTGATAGTAACAATAAAAATAAATGTTAAATAGATGTGGAGGCTGATAATTAGAGCTTATATACACGAGGAAAATCATCAAATGAGAACCATCATTTGGGGTTCACCCACCCGAAAAAAATTGCTTGAAGCCCATTTGACCCCATAAGTTACGACTAAGTGACTTTTAATCGAGCCATCAGTTGCAATTATCAAAATCTTAAGTTGTTGATCGAATCTGTGAGATTATGGGATCATGTTGTAAAGTCACAATGTGTTTGATCTCAATGACTTCCAGCTCAAATATAACTCATGTTAGGAAAAAAATTTAACTATTGTACGTATAGACATGTCAAAATTGAACCAATGCTAATATGGTATCATAATTTTTAAAATTCAATAAAGTAGCAAACTCACACTCTAAATTGTGAACATTTGCTTCAAGTGACTAACACTTCAGACATTCAACCTCGCAGAAGCAATACTGTAACGACCCGGAATTTTCCGATCGTTCTATACTTATGACATTAATATTTACATAAATTAAACCTTACCAACATGATAAGCAATCCAAACTGTTGAGACTTATATTTTTGAAAATAGTTTTACACAACGTTTGACCGTCCAATTTGACCGATGATATCACGAACTATATAACACACGATAATTATACGATTATGTATATGTATATATCTATACATATTTAACATGATATAAGGATGGTTTAACATTTCATTGTGAACTAACAACAATGAGTTATAAGTATACTTTGAGACCACTAACTTAAGTTTTCAAAACGATAACTATATGTAACGTTCTTTGACATATATACTTACAATCTATAATGTGTTGTGATTTATGTCACCAATATGATTTAAGTGTAATGGGATTAATTTGTAACCAAAATAATCTTGATAAATATCGAACAAGTTTGGGGAAGTGTGGAGTGCACACTTGTTTGAACTTATCTTGATTATGACGGGGGTTCGGGGGCAGCGCCCCCGATAAGTGGGGTCCAAGTTGTGGCAACCCCTGGCAGGGTCCAAGGGGCAGAGCCCCTGGGTGGGGTCGAGCTGCCAGGTCAGCTTGGAAATTTTTTTTTTGGGCTAACATTGCTTTATTAAAAATGTCTTAAAATTTTATTTTTGGCCCGGTTAGACCCAAAATAAAAGCCAGATTTTGAGCTTCTTTTACCGTATCATACCCATCATCTATACGTATTTATTATTGGTAAATACACATCAAATCAATATCCTTATCAGCCTTAGATCTGCCCTAGATAAGAGGGAATCTTATTTGTAAGCTAGCATACATTATTACTCAAAAATTCAACACAATAATTTGTCCTTGTTCCCTCAACAACCAGTCTGTCCTATAAGTATCACCATCACCTTGGTTTTTTATTTCATTCTTACAACCATCTTTCTCTAACCAAAAACACACTCTTAGGAACTCTAAGTGTTCTTCACAATCTCAGCAAATACTCATGAAGAACTAGCTTCATGAACAACCTATAATCATCATAAGAAAGTTTGATCAAGATTATTTTCTATCTTTTCCAGTAGCTTTATTCAAGTAACTTGAGGTAGTAACCTTATTCATAATCTTATTGGATTCATATTTATATAGCTATCTTATTTTGTGTTATAAAATTTTTAACAACAAGAACATAGTTTGAATGATTTCAAACCTGTTCGCAAACTAAATAGATCCTTCTAATTTGATTTTTAAAACACTTCAAAACCTGTAATATATCATATTATGACAAAATCGGATTAATCATATCTTGGCTAATTAACATAATATTTAATATATATTTACTTATGATTTGATTTTATATATTTCAGGACCACCCGTAAACAACACGAGAAGATTAATCATAAGACCTCATGATTGTACGCAACACGTCATCTGACAACACGGTACTTTATGTACGCAACACGTCATTTGACAACATGGTACCATGGGTCGAGATTAATTCTGATCAATACGAATACGATGGGGTCTTTATTTATTTTATTGAGCAACTAATTGTGGACCATTAACAACAGACTGCTAACTACGGACTAAGAAAATATTAAAAGTATTATAAGTATATATATATATGTAACGATTACTTAAAACGAAAATATGTTGATATATTATATATATGGTTAGGTTCGTGATATCTATCGAAGACCAAGTCGAGTTAAATACCTTCAAGGAAAAGGTGAGTATATAGTCCCACTTTTAAACTCTAAATATTTCGGGATGAGAATACATGCATTTTATGATTTACGTTATGGACACAAGTGATTAAAATTATATATTCTACGTTGAGTTGTACCACTGGCATATCTCCCTGTAACTTGGTAACTACTATTTACATGCGGTATTGTAAACGCGAATCCTGTTGATAGATCTATCGGGCCTGACAACCCCAACCGGACTGGACGACCAGTATTCAACGGTTGCACAGTACTTCGTTTCGGTGACTACACTTGGTACGGTGTAGTAAGATTTCATAATAAAGGGAATATGCGACGTTGATTAAATGTTAAGTATGGTTATCAAGTGCTCAACAACTTAGAATATTTTTATTAAAACGTTTATATATGAAATCTTGTGGTCTATATTCATAACGCTGCCGGCATTAAACCTATATCTCACCAACTTTATGTTGACATTTTAAGCATGTTTATTCTCAGGTGATAACTAAAAGCTTCCGCTGCAACATGTTGAATTTAAGCAAGATCTTGAGTATGCATATTTGTGTCAAAAATAAAACTGCATATCGGAGGATTTGTAATGTAAAATATGTTGGAAGTCGTATTGTTATTATCACATGTAAAGTTTGTAAGTCTAAGATTATCGCTAAACGATAATCATTATTATCTTGTTTAAACCTTGTATTTGTAATAAAAGTTATGGTTTGTATTGTAAAAACGAATGCAGTTTTTGAAAAACGTCGCATATAGAGGTCAATACCTCGCGATGAATCATATGTTATTGTATTCGTCCTTATGATTAAGGTCGGGTTATGACAAATACTCGGCAGAGCAATAACCTAAATGCAAAAACCATAAACAGTGTCGTCAAATGTTAAACTTTGATGAATCCAAACAGCAAGACGCTAAGCAACTTGATCAAAACCAAATTATCAAGCTGATTAAATACTCACCAAGAGGAACAACACTTGGTGAAGAATGTAAATAATCATAAATTTTACACCTGCTATGGTGAAGGTTCACAGCATAATCACAACCTGATTATATTTTTCGATCTTCTTGTAGCCACAAGATCACAAAGCCCAAGCTTGAGCTCCTCACTTTCCATTATGATCATGGTCATTATATTCTCCATCTAGTGTTCAATCAGAGAAGAATTTGAGATTAAACTTCCGAAGAGAAAAATGTCACTTTACCTTATATAAGTCACCAATAACGACACAAGTTCCACAAAGCCACACCATGACTTGAACCCGTAAAATGCAACATCACGGCAGCGCGATTCTAAAAATTCCATCCAACACAGGATTTGAGTACAATTGAAAGACATTCAATTTAAAAACAAAGCACAACTAAAGATCAGTTCATAGTAGAATGATTGTGAGCATACCACATACATTTGACAATTATGATCACATCAGCATGTAAACTTAATCCTTAGAAACTTCGCACAATCATTCCACAGCTCCCAATAAAACATTTTAAAAGCCTTGGTAACTTGAAATTCCCAAAACTACTCAAACGGATCAAAATATGCATTATATTTAAATGGGTCAAATTTGCCCATTTAACCAAAATTATACCCACCACTCATTTGCAATAATATGAAAACCTGAAAATTCACTTAATATGACATAGTGGAAATGTACAAAGTAATATTGCCCAATCGGACAACAAATTGGCCAAATGTGTCAAAAGATCATAAATAAACAATTTAAACTCATTTAACTATATAATCTTCAGAGGGCTACCATTTCCTTCCAAAACTGAAATTAGGTTTTTATTGATCTACACAATAATCATTTAATTAGAAATATCAGTAAGGGTAATTAGTGCCATCTGTCAAGTGGGACAACATTCGAAATTCAAATATTTTATATGTAGAAGTTATTCATCTTAAGAACTGTGATATTGTCAAAGATTTATTTATGGAGCTGATTTGTTTTCTTTGATAAGAAGTTACACATTATTACATTAATTGTGTATACTATAATTTACAAATGTTATCGATTATAAGTTAATAGTTAAGATATGAAATTAGATTAACCATAGAAAAATTGTACAAAATTTAAATCGAAAAGCAGGAATATGTCATGATATGTATATTTCACATCTAAAAAATTTCTTGACATAAACTCTTGATCACAATCAGAAGTCAAGATATGTAAGCATTACCTTGAGTCTTAGTATTTCGAAAATGGACTGGTTCCCCCAGTCTGATCAAAAAAGCACATACGAATTATTATGAAATTCATATCACTGTAAGAGAGTTTTGTCCTGCAAACAAATAATCAGGTTTGTCAATATATATAAAACTTGCATAATATAAATTGTCAAGTATTAAAATGCTTTCTAGACTTTGTTGGTATCAAGTGTAAGCAGAATTTGTAAAACTAATTTGGTATAAATTGGTTTTGTTTTCCGAATCACGGGATCATGACATATAGTACTCCATTGAACATCTGATGTGTATACTGAGTGATGAAATTCAAAAAGCTATAAACAAAGTAAAACAAAATTGTCGAATTAAAAGGATCACAATTCTTCAAATTGACATACCTTCAATCAATCGTACTCATATGACACCTACTTGACTAAATTAATTAAAATTTTCCAATTAAAAGGAATGGCTAAATAGTAATTCCTTCTTTACAAAAACTAACCTCACAGTGAGAACCATTTTCCAGAGATTCGATGTATGGAACTTACTTGTGGCTTCATTAAGTTCACCCACAACACACCCGTGTGGTCTCAGCTTCTTTGTAACTAAAATGTACCCTACACACATTTATGGTTCAATAAGTTAGAAATTTGTTTTTTACTTATAATTACATATACATATCAACATATCACTACATGTTTAAACACAAAAAATGCAATTTTAGTGAATCTTTAATGCAATAACTGATGCTACATGTTTTTTTTTCTAACTATAGATGCTATAGGCTACAAAACAAAAAATAATTGCATTAAAAAAACATCTAAAAAAACATAAAAACTCATACAAACAAATTAGCAAACGATCTTTCAAAAAAGAATAAAAACTCATTCAAAAAAATAATTTCATGTTATAGGGACGAAGTCACCTCAAATGCACCTTTAGCATATAAATCTACAAAATTCAGTCATAATCGATCATTCAAAGTAGAAAACATACCTCTCAATATTAATTCTGGTTCCCAATTGAGCTTGGTAACATAATATCAAGACCGTTGTCAATGGGAACAACTCCTCTTTGCTGAATTGCAGAGGCTTCTCAAAACTGAAAAAGAACAAATTCTAACAATAAGATAATACTGAATAGATGAGTGCTCACTAATACTTCGGCGATATAAAAGTTAACATTTTTAACTAATACATGATGCCAATAGCTAAAAATCAAAAACAACAAAATCACTAATATTACCTCAAATGAAATAAACTTAATGATTTCTCAAACACTTGGGCCAATTTTGCTGACCTAATTGAGTACGATAAGTTTCTGATGTACAGAATTTAATTCCTTCTTTTTCATCGTCTTCGGCGTCATCATTTACATAATTTTCTGTTTTCCAATTCGGCTTCAATCGTTTAAACGTCAACTAAAACTGAGATAAATACATCATCATCATCATGAGTAAGATATCAAACCCTAATTTGAGAGTACAAATTTAATCAAATAATAGAATTGCAACAATACCTTGTATTATGGCAGAAACTGAGACATGAAAGAAAAAACAATCGGCCAGTGAAACGGATGAATTAAAAAATTAATAAACCTTATGCATCAAACAACAAATCGAACCCTAAAACCTCTGTTTGATCACACATACGCTGCAAACCCTAAATCGCTGAAAATAACGCTGTAAACCCTAAATCGCTGAAAATAACGCTGTAAACCCTAAATCGTTTCAAACCCTAAAAAATTTATACCGATCCGTGCGTAATATTGTAGCGATTAAATCAGATGTAATGGTTGGCGATCCAATCGGAGGTAGTTTTCAGTCGCCGACGTTTTTAGGATTTGGGGTGTTGAGGTTTGAAGAAAGAGATGCAGATGGAAGATAGAAGATGGGTTTGTTGACACGTGTTGCCATTTAGTGAATTAAAAAGAAGAAAAAAAACGAAAATTGGTGGTGTCTGACACTTGTATGATGGATGTTGGTGTCAGTCAAAAAGTGACACATATGCGTATCCTTCACGCTTTATGTGAGGAAATGATGTTAGCTTACTGCTCAATATATAACTCAACTAGCCTTTAAGAGCCCGTGCGTTGCACGACAACTCTTAATCAAACAAAATCGAAACATATATGTTATATGAATTAACGGTATGATAAAGAAAAGTATAAAATGACGATTATATGACAACTACAAAATAATGAAAAAAATCAACATAGGAAGGATTATTAATGTACATCCCAGTTCCACTTTTCAAAAATAATACAAATGGCAAATAAGATATACGAAAACCCATCAACATAAAATTGTGCATATGTATATTAGATCAACCAAAAAGATAGCATCTTTGATAAATAGATGTATTGTACCACCATCAAAATCTTTAATACTTACAAATCCTGTACAATCAACCAAGTCGATTACTCACATTAACAAAAGAAAAACAGAATCAATTATGACGAGTGACCCACATCGTTTATAAGAGGTAAAACCCCAATAGCTTTACACAAACTTGTCTTTGTCTACAAAAAGGTGGTCTTCTTTACTTCTCTCTTTCGCAAGCTTTAATTTCTCTCGTATATAATCTCATGTTCCCGCTCACGCACTTTTGCTTTATCCATCAAGCTTAAATATACCTTAGCTGCAATAGGATATACATACGATTAGCAACAAAAGATAAAAGGCTTTATCTAATTAAGGTAATATAAATCATGCATATATCTATGGGAGATAGATGTGTCGAGTAAGGGGCATCACTACTGACATTTCAAAATATATATATATATATATATATATATATATATATATATATATATATATATATATATATATATATATATATATTGATTTGTAGTAATTAAAGAAAATAAGTAGCATGATTGTTTATGGTAACAATTCCATATACTCCGAATGAAAGAAAAGAAAAAAGTATGATGTTAAATTTGATAACTTGTAATCATAGAATAACTAAAATGAGTGAGTGACTTCATCTTCAAAAAAAGTACCTAGTTTGACTGTGAAATTCACTATCTTGATAGGAGTTAACGAAATGGTAAGAACAAACCAACTAAATAGAACATAAAGAGACTTATAAAGGAAAAATATTAATCTATATGTCTTTTAACCTGTGACGCAAGAAGGGAAAATCAGAAACTTTGCAGACTTGGTTGTTGAGATAAGTATAATTTACCGTCACTGACCCAAACTCTGCATAATAATGGATACATGATGAGTTATAACATGTATAATGGGAACATTAACATATAGATGAACTATGGCTTATATACAACTAGAATAAGTTATGTGATGACCCAGAAATTTTGACTAAATTTAAACTTAATCTTTGTATGATTAACATTTCTGACACGATAAGCAAAGTCTGTAAACTGAATCTCAAAATTTTTGAATTACTTTTATATATTTAAATACCCTTCGGTTGTTTTCGACGATTCGCGAACAATTATATGTAAATAGATACATATATACTATAACATGAAAAGGTAACAATGTATTAATTGTTTGATACCGTACATTAAACTTATTGGTTTAAATATCTATTTGAATGTATATGATAAGTTGAAATATTTATTATTAAAATTTATTTATAAATAACTTCCAATGTGTATTTAAAAACTGATTTATGTATATTAAAAAGATATATACATATATATAATAAACGATAGTAACATTCGTTTATTGATTCAATTGATATTTAGATAAGTTAACTAAAGCGTTTAAGATGAACCAGTTAAACACTAATTTGCTACAGTGTTTTCAAATTGCCACATTACTCAAAATGCTACAGTGTTTTTGAAAATCACTATTTGCTACAGTGAAATTGACTTGCTACAGTGAATTGCTACAGTGACTTTGCTACAGTAAAACACTATTTCAAAATGAAAATGTATATATTATATATATATATATTAATAAATAGCGAGACGGTGATTTATAGAAGTAAATGACCAAAACATTTGAAAGTTTAAGTTATACTATGAGTGGTATAGTTTATGAATAATTTAAGGCTATATTTTGACAAAGGTACGTGACACGAAACGTAAAATGCAATTGTTCTAAAGGTACGAAAGGACATTCGAAAAACCGGAACCGGGACATAAGTCGAGTGATGACGTACGACTTATCGGAACAAAAATTACAAGTCAACTATGCACGTGAATTTAATATAATATATAATTAATTATATAAATTATATTTATATTAATTTAATATTATGTCGACAAACAAGAAAACAAAAATTTGTGAGCTGGAATCTGAGGCCATGCGATCGCATGGCCACAAGCCTATAAATCCATGCGATCGCATGGAGGCAAAAGTCTGGCCTGATGCTATAAAATGGCATTTTGCTCGACACATTAACACACACACATACATATTACTCCGTATTTATTTTATTATTATTATTATTATTATTATTATTATTATTATTATTATCGTTATTATTATTAAGATTAATATTATTAATAATCTTATTATTATTATTAATTAGTATTATACATAAAATACTACGATGAGGTTATGAGCTTGTCACTTTCAAAATGGTTTTCAAGCGAGCTAGAGCTAAGAAAATTATGGGTTATTGCCAAGAAAATTATGGGTAATGTTAAGGGGTATTTTTGTGAATCAAACCTCGTGTTTATCATCTTCGATGCGTCTACGTGCTTTCCTATAATATTGTATATCAATATTAAACAGTCAGTTTCATAAGATCCCTTTTACTCTCTACATTTTTGGGCTGAGAATATATGCAAATGCTTTATTAACCGATATACAATATTTATATGCGTGATTTTCATTTGCTCCCTTTTTAAATGCTTTTGCAATATATATTTTTGGGCTGAGAATACATGCAATTTATTTTAAACAATGGACACAAGTACATACTAAATTCTATACTGAGTTTGAACCGAAAATCCCTTAGCTTTGGTAACTAGTAACTGCCGGTTATAAGAACTGGTGGGCGCGAGTAGTAGTATATGGATCCATAGGGCTTGATATCCCCGTCCGAGCTAGAGCACTAGCCTTTTAACGGACGTATGCTATTTGAGAAGCGTACACGTTGGTTTGCGTGTATTATTAAGATGATTATACAAAGGGTACAAATTATATAAACGTTAAAGTTTAGTTACCAGGGTGCTCAATTTTGTAGAACCGATTGATAAATGTTTCGGATGAAACAACTGAAATCTTGTGATCCACCTTTTATGTAAAACCTATTGATAAACGTTTTGAATAAAACAACTGAACTTTTGTAATCCACATTGATATACGGATTATGTGTAATATTAAAACTATGAACTCACCAACCTTTGTGTTGACACTTGAAGCATGTTTATTCTCAGGATCTAGAAGTCTTCCGTTGTTTGCTTATACGTGATACAAGATATGTGCTTGGAGTCATACATGCTATATACAAGAAACTTGCATTCACCAAACCATTACCATGTATCTTAATTTGACTGTATTGTCAACAGATGTATTATTGTAAACCATTTAAATGGTGATTATCTATACGTAGGAATCATCAGATGTTAAAAACTTGGAATTTATATATTAATTTATGAAATACCTTTTCAAACGAATACAATGTTACAAAATGTATCACATAGAGGTCAAATACCTCGCAATGAAATCAATGAATGACGTGTTCGTCCATATGAATTTGGAGCGATCGTCACAAGTTAACTGGCCAAAAATTTAGTGAATACATGAAGAAATGATACAATTTTATGAGATGTTCGAAATCACCAAGTGGAGAAGGGTTTGGACCACCAATTTTGTTGTTTGAGAGGTCCCTTTGCCACGAAACATCGACACATACTTAATTTAAAAAAAATCAACTTGAAGTAGTTAACAAATTAGACTTGCTTACAATATATCTAAGTTCTCAGTCCGAGTAGCTCGATAGGTATCTGACCCATGAGAGTATATATGTAGAGATATATAAATATATACACCACCATTACTATAACCTGCAACAACATGAAGGGTTGTATTTTTTCAAACATATGAGACGACACCTGAGATAACCTATATTTAAAAAAAGACATTCTATGTAAATTACAATGGGCTATACAAGAAGAAGGACATTAGTGCACATCAGTCACACTCATATGAAACCTAATTACCTATTAATCTTAATCTGACTACTATCACAAACATAGACCACATCTCTACTAATACCGACACATATACTATAAGCCAAAAATTACTAATACCAACACATATACTATAAAACCAAAAAGTTACTAATACCAATACTTATACTGTAAATGATGCAAGTCACACAAGTGTAGTGAAGAACTTTAATTTGACCATTAGAGTTCAATTTGCCTTCATGATTTTTAAAATATTCACTCCGATTCTTCAAAATCTTGAAATCATTTATAGATATACTAAACCTACACTTTTCTTTAATGAAATCACCAAAAAGATATGTACAAACACAGCCCAAAACCCATTTTTGTTTGACCAACAGAAGTCAAACCAACCTCTTTTAAAATACCCATATACCATAATTGACATGACCCATATCTTGTCAGCTCAACATAAGATGCCCATTTCGTTAAGCATTAATAAATACCGATTTATCAATAAGAAAACTAACATTTGTCTAAACTTCAGCTGTATTCACTTGTGAGCCTATCAATAATCACACATATATGGCATACATTCATTATCTATATCATAGTGACAAAATTTGTATCTGAAAATACCACTTACTTACCAAATAACTCTGATGAACTTCCAGCATCAGCATGCCCATTTTGTTATATGATAATGACTACTTGCGTGGTAAACCTAGAGTTTTCACAATGACAAAAATAGAAGATACACAAGAACAATTAACATACCAAGATATTTGAGAGTGGTTTTGGAAAAATGATGAAAGAATTTCTAGAAGAATATCACATCACTTGAATATAAAGTTTTTGTATCATTTAGCTTTGGGTAACTCCAACCATTATTGTGCACAAATATAAATAATTAGTCTTAGCATAGACTCATTGTCAAAGATGGTGATAAGCTAGAAGCCTACAATTAATAGAAAATCATAAAATTGCATTGGAAAAAAACTCACTTTTAAACATACCTGAAAGCTGACCTGGTAAACTTTTCCTTTGCAAATTATATCCATGACATACCTGAAAATAGCAACACAAGAAATAGAAAATGTTATGCGGTTTATATTTATGATAACAGCGAACATGTATCATTAATCCTGTTATAATTATCAACTTATGGTATGAGAATCTAACACTTGATGAGCGCCTAGACATCTGGTGAGGCAACAGCGAGCATGTCTCATATTTCGTAAAATATCATTAACAGCCCTTTCTTACACAAATGTACAACTACCCCATAAGAAAATCCTTGTGTGTTACCTATTCCTCCGACCCGCCCAATATACCACCTATACTTATTGTGTATCATTTAAGTGAAAGGACCCGTTCATATACATTATAAACGATTCACAATAGTTGATTACATTGCGAGGTATTTGACCTCTATATGATACATTTTACAAACATTGCATTCGTTTTTAAAACACAATCTTTCTTTGCATCGAAAATTGACAGGCATGCATACCATTTCATAATATCCACTCTACAACTATAAATTGATTTAATAATAATCTTTGATGAACTCAATGACTCGAATGCAACGTTCTTCGAAATATGCTATGAAAGACTCCAAGTAATATCTTTAAAATGAGCAAATGTACAGCGGAAGATTTCTTTAACACCTGAGAATAAACATGCTTTAAAGTGTCAACTAAAAGGTTGGTGAGTTCATTAGTTTATCATAATCATTTATTTCCATCATTTTAATAGACCACAAGAATTTCATTTCCAGTTCTCATAAATATACGTCCCATGCATAGAGACAAAAATAATCATTCATATGGTGAACACCTGGTAACCGACATTAACTAGATACATATAAGAATATCCCCTATCATTCCGGGATCCTCCTTCGGACATGATATAAATTTCGAAGTACTAAAGCATCCGGTACTTTGGATAGGGTTTGTTAGGCCCAATAGATCTATCTTTAGGATTCGCGTCAATTAGGGTGTCTGTTCCCTAATTCTTAGATTACCAGACTTTAATAAAAAGGGGCATATTCGATTTCGATAATTCAACCATAGAATGTAGTTTCAATTACTTGTGTCTATTTTGTCAAACATTTATAAAAGCGCATGTATTCTCAGTCCCAAAAATATAAAGGGTAAAAAGGCAAATGAAACTCACGCATATAAATATTGTAAAACAGTTAATAAAGCATTTGCATGTATTCTCAGCCCAAAAATGTAATGAGTAAAAAGGGAGCAAATGAAACTCACCATACTGTATTTCGAAGTAAAAATACATATAACGTCATTGAACAAGTGCAAGGTTGACCTCGGATTCACGAACCTAAATTAATTGTATATATTTATGTGTTGGTCAATATTTGTCTAACAAATTAGGTCAAGTCATAGTGTACCACAATCCTAATGCTCGAGACTAATATGCAAAAGTCAACAAAAGTAAATTTGACTCAAAATAATTTCCAAAAATCTATACATGATTAATATATAGTTTAAATATCGTTGTTTTATATTTTTAAATATTTTTAAAAGATTTATTAGAGTAAATAATATAATTTATTTATTAATAAATAAAATTTTATATTAAATTTATATAATAAAATATACTTTTATATATATTAAGTAATAAAATTTATAGGGTTCATTTAATATCATAAAGATAATATGATAGGTATTATTAAAGTAAGTTATTACACGTAGTAAAATATGTTTGTATCACATATTTATTTTATAAAATAATATCTATAATGATAGTAAGTAAAAGTTGTATTATTTTGTAATAATTATTATTATTATAAAAATATCAATATTTATAATTACTAAGATGACGTTATGATAAAACGATAATTCTAATTATGATAACTTTAATATTTAGGATAATTTTTAATATTATCTTTAAAATAATAATTCTATTTAAAATCATAATAATAATGATATTTTATAGTAACAATGACATTTCTATTAAAATGATAATTTTTGTTAAAATGATAGTTTTAATACTAACGATACTTTTAATAATAATAGTAATGATAAAAATAATAAGAACGATAATTTTATCTAAATCAATATCTTATAATATATTAATTTCATCATGATACTCTTACCCATTATTTCCTAATCGTTTCGTTTAATAGCTTTTAATCGTCTTTTATATCGTGTTCATAATAATGATAATAATAGTAATCAAAATAATTAGGTGTTACAAATATTTGTTTTAATTACACTAATATTAATAATGATAGTTACTATAACATTATTAACGATAATACTAATAATTATCTTAATGATAATATAGTAATAATAATAATAACAATAACAATAACCATTTTTAAATAATGATATATATATTAATAATGATAATAATAATAATAATACCAATAATAATAATAATAATAATAATAATAATAATAATAATAATTGGATAATAATAATAATACTAATTATAACTTTAACGATAATAACGATAGTAATAATAAAAAAAAATAACAATTTTTAATGATAAATCCCTTTTATTGATAAAGATAATAATAATGATAATAATAAGATAAAACTAGAACGACGATAAAAACGACGATAATAATAATCATTTTTAATAAAAATATCAAAAATTCAATTGATTATAACTTCTAATCCGTTCATCGAAACCATTCGATATCTAAAGGAAAAGTTCTTAATTTTTCGCTAGCTTTCCAAGGACATGCATATCTTATACCTTATCTCAACCGCAAGTGTAACTAATTCAAGATTCAACCTAACCTGTCTAAGGGCAATATCAAAAGTACAAGCATGCATAATCCTAAATACTCGAGCACTAGTCAGGGATACACTATTAGTATGTAAAAGTTAAATTATGAGTACTCACGTATCAATATTGAGATTCAATATTGCAGGAAAGGTACGTAGACGCAACGGAAATGATAAACACTATATTGACCTCACGAGCATACCCATGAACCATACTCAATCACCTCCATAGCTATAACCCATAATTTCCTTAATCCTATCCCACTCGAAAAACAATTTCGAAATCACTCGAACAGCACTCTGTCGTAATATTTTATGCATACTAATAATATCTTGAAATAATACGGAGTAAATATATATATGTAAATCGATTGAGAGAGTTTAGAGAAAAATATTTTCAAGTTTCTATAAAATAATGAAACATATTGAATTCTATTTATAATAGATTTTTGAATTATTAAAGTGAATTATTAAAGTATGAATTATTAAAGTGAATTATTAAAGTATGAATTATTAAAGTGAATTATTAAAGTATAAATTATTAAAGTGAATTATTAAAGTATGAATTATTAAAGTGAATTATTAAAGTTAAAGTAAAGTAAAAATAAAGTAAAGGTAAAGTTTAAGTATAATAAAAGTATAAAACTATGTACGTATAATACGCGTATAAATATATAATATTAATTTAAATCGTTATATATATTTAATAAAATAAAATATAAATATTGTTATCTTTATCATACTAGTTAAGTAATGAGTTGTCAAAAGTGGTTCTAGATATTTATAAAAGTTATATACGTTTTAATAATAAAGTTCTTTTTAAACTGAAAACGTTTTTGTACGTTTGAAACTAAATAGATCAATCGAGTCTTTATGAGATTCAATCTTCCACTATCCTTTATCTAGTTATCAATGATTGACAATTTGTTCTTATTTATAAATCAGTTTACCATTTTTCGAATATTGTTAAAATGGAAAGATTTCTCAAATCAACGTGGGCCTTTCAACAGAGACTTGTAATCATAATTCAATATATCTGATAATTCAATCATTTGATCTTATCTTCTAATTCCATTGATAAACATTTTGAAACAGATACAATCATATAAAGTATTTAATCTAATATTTTGTTTACGTTTCAAGTTATAATATATATACACATATACATATATAATCACATTCGTTTAATGGTTCGTGAATCGTTGGAACTTGGTCGAGGTTTAATGAATGTATGAACATAGTTTAAAATTCTTGAAATTTAACTTAACAAATATTGCTTATCGTGTCAGAAACATATAAAGATTAAAGTTTAAATTTGTTTGGAAATTTTCGGGTTGTCACATTAAGTACCAAATGTTAAATTAATAAATGTGAATGAGTAGGGAAAGAATAACATGGGATGGATAAAGTCATTTTTCAATCAAATCTTGATAAGTAATTTGAAATGCTTACGTCTTCCAACCATCAGGGTAGAAGCACGCAATAAGCAAAAAATTCGAATATATTGAGTGGTTAGAAAAGTAATCAAATTAAGTTTCCCAAAAACTGTAAGTTTTTTAAAGTGCAACGTGTCGCATCTTTAGTCGTATGAGTAAAAAAAGGATCTAGAGATTGAAACTGAAAGATGAACAATCAATTGAATTCCAAATGGTGAATATGAATGAACTTCTGATAGCAATGAACTACTTTGTTATCTTTGAATCATAGTTTTAGCTGCAAAATAATAAAAGTTTTTAATGTTTACAATAAAAAATTAAACACGTTTAAAAGACAGAATCTTGCAAATCATATAGTCATAACCTGCAACCATAATATGAATTCGACAATTATTAAAATTTAGATTATGGTTAATATAGTCATAAAAGAGAAATTTCAGTAATATTAATCGTAACAGTTCAGTAGATTAGGACAATAGGTGTATGTTAATGGTTGCCTTTTTCTTCTTCAATTATGTTGGAGGCTTCAAGTGAGTATATATATATATATATATATATATATATATATATATATATATATATATATATATATATATATATATATATATATATATATATATATATATATATATATATTTAAGACCTCTACCTTGTCATATATATTTTGGAACTAAAATGTAATTGCTGTAAAAAATGTGATGCCAACGTTAAAACACCCCACAGTTATAAGGTGTTGTTTTGTGTACGTGTACTTGTTGTTGTACATGATGCCACTTAATAATCCAACAACTGTAACGTTCCATGTTATTTAATGAAGTAATCATTATAAACTTACTAAGTTCATTTGTGGAAGGACGTACCTGGACAAAACTAATTTGATTAGCTGGGAACCGCTTCTAATTCATTCATGTATTCATACTCTCTTCATTACTTGATCTGCAAATTAGGTTTTTAAACTTTTGAATTAGTCTAACACAAATTTGTTAGTAGTTATATTCATAATCTCATATACACCTAAATCAAATAGAAATTATTTTGGAATTAAAGATATTAAAATTAGAAAATTAAACATGTTCACTTACCACCAACCCCTCGGAGTGTTTCTGCATGTCATCACAAAATGCAGTAAACAGCTAACAAACGATTAAATCGATCATCGATATATGGTTACCTGTTTATCCAACAATTAGGTAATTAGATAAACTATCTATCTTGATTAATTATAATTCGTACAAAATACAAGTAAATAAACCTTTTACGTTCTTAGGCCTTGCATATGGCCGATGATACTTGGCTGCTTTGTCCAATTACATTCCCACCCATTTTGCTGTTTATAAGCATGCATTATAATCGACATTTATGAAAAAATCATTAAATTGTCAGTCCAAATACCAAGTAATTCGATTAGGTTAGAATGAAATAAGAAAAATAAATGCTTGCAGTTACTATATGGATTATAAGTTATAATCTGTATATACAAAAAAAATATATATATATTTGTCATGAAGTTGAATGAATAAGTACCTCTAACTCAAAGCCCTTTTCATCATATTTTGTCATCAACCTCATCATTGCATAACCTGTTGGTTTAGTCCTTTTGTGTCACAGCTACATAATTTGTGATTTTCCTTTTCAGTCTTCTAAATATGGAGGAATCAATTAAAAGAAAAATCATAGAAAGGAAAAAACTTAATCCTCAACATTCAAATATGATGGAATCGATAAAAAGAAGAACCATAACAAATGATATTCAATCAAATAAGTAAAAAAATTAAAACCCTCTAGCCTTCAAATCAACTACTAACTTCAGAAATTAGATAAGCAAAAAAAAAAAAAAAAAATTAGTATATAAATCAAGAGTATGAATGTAAATCATTAATCGTTTGATCAGCTTTGATCTGGAAAAAATCAACAATCGATCATGGTCAATGCCATTGCACACCCTTTTACAAAACCTCAAACGCTGTCAATAATGATGTTTATTATATTAACACATACCCATTTAATATACTGATGAAGAACCCTATATTGAGAGTAAAGAATCAATTAAACGAACAAATTTATGACGGTGACGAATAGTTGATAATATAAAAAAAATACCTGCGGTTCTTGAAACCGATTTGATGATCGGAGATGTTTACGGCGACATAATAAAATTTGGGGATATTAGATAAAATTTATACAGGTATATGCAGAAAATCGATAGCAATAATTTGATGGTAGCGGCATCGCCTAACATCGCCGTTAGGTGTGTGTAATCGGCGCCGCAAATTTTTTGTGATTTACATCTGAGAAGGGCGAGAGAGAAGCGTACAGTATTTGTTACATCTGACTGAGCGATGGTTTGTGAAGAGAGAAGAAGAGATAGAGAGGGAATTTGCGGTATAGATCTGGGACACGTGGTGTGTTCTCAATTTTTACGGGAAAATAAAATAAAATGACGGTTTGTGAAGAGAGAAGAAGAGATAGAGAGGGAATTTGCGGTATAGATCTGGGACACGTGGTGTGTTCTCAATTTTTACGGGAAAATAAAATAAAATGAATGAAAATATGTGAGGTAGGGGAACATTAGGTTCTAACAGGATGTGATGTTATACTTTATGTGATGTAGGAGATTCTTGCCGTTGCAAAGAATAATACGGAGTAATAACTCAACTCAATTTAGTAAGTGAAAAAACATGTGGCCCATGCAGGTCTCGAACCTGCGACCTTGTTATTAGCACGACGCTCTAACCAGCTGAGCTAATAGGCCAATCTGACTTCAATGGGCGATAAACACATATAATCGCTTTGGTAAGCTTAGCACAAACTTTAAAATTATATGCAACTGAATTACCAATTACCAATCATATATAATCTAACATCTAACATTAAAATATTAATAATTAAAGTGATTAATTGAAATCACTTATGTTTAAGATTTCGCATAGATATCTGAAATCTTAGGTATATATCACTATCCTTGTAGGAATGAGCCTTATATATATATATATATATATATATATATATATATATATATATATATATATATATATATATATATATATATATATATATGTTATTAATTATTATAATTACTTATATTTAAGATTTGAGATTTTATATTAAATATTAATAATTAAAATTTCTGATTAATAAGTATGGTAAACTAAATTTTTGCTAGCTATGACAAATAACAGTGACCAATACTTATAATACGCCTTATGATTTATATCATATAATCCTTCTTTTTATACTAGGATTATCCATTTTAGAAGAATCTGAGACCGACAAGGGTTACAAACAGTGATAGTAACGATCAAGATCATATACATATTTAAAAAGAAGCAAAGGATGGCAAGAACAAATAAACCGGCACCATGATCAAGTGCATGATATAAGAATTTCGGATATAACAAAGCAAGGCAAACCGGATAGAGTGTATCCAGATAAGAGTCGTCCGGAAGAGAAGAGTAATTTAAGTCATATTTACACGTAAGCCCTTTAAGTTGGTCAAAACGTGTGTTTTATCCAGTAGCTTGCACGCGTGAACCAAATTAAATCTCTAGGCATTGGCTCACGAGGATACTATTTGTGCCACGTCAGCCCGAATAATCAGAAAAGTTTGTTACACCCACGAACGGTATTTCAGCCACGTCAGCCATCTTCATAACAAACTTTCCCGCCTATAAATAGACCAATTGTCACTCATTTCAGATACATTCAGTCACTGTAAACTTACTCTGCCAAAATTATCTATCTTAGGCATAAATTTACTCAATTCTGATTGAATTCTGATCATCATCATTGGAGTTTAATCATCTAAGATATTAACTACTCAATCTAATTGAGTAGGTTAATATGATTGATTGTTTTGCATTCTTGTGAATGTAGATTCTGATCGGGTCAGACGATTATCAGAGATAAACAATCTATTAATCATTCTTTTCCCGAAATTAAACACCCAAATCTAATTATATAAGTTTTAGGTTTGATCCAATACACAATATTACAATATCAGTATATCTGACAACATTGCCTAATTGGTATAAATCAATTCCTAAATTTAGTTATTGTTATTCATTCATTATTATTAATGTATTTGCAATTTGCAATTGCTTGCCGAGATAATTAATGATCACATTTTAATTGATAGATATTTGATATTTATTTAAAATCTAGATAGTTGAGAGTGATAATGAGAATAAACTATAAAATTTTATGATATGCGAGTATATATTTATTTAGCAGTTAATTTTGCAAGTGAACAATTATTTTGAGACATATACTAACATTAAAGTGAACACTTTTTTAGGATGAAAGGAGTTACTATAATCAGTTAACAATCATTTTGAAATAATTAATTACCGATTAAAATTTTTGTTTTAATAAACTTGTAATAAGTTAATTATCAGATCTTTAATTGATAAATAATTTAGTTAACAGTCGAATTTTAAATGAAGGTAACAATTAAACTTTAAACTTTCTAGTTAACGGTCGAATTTTGAATGAATATAAATATCAAACATCACATTTAATCGATCCATGAAAATTTACATAAATATATTCACAATATCATCTACGTCTGTTTCATTTGTAAACATTCCTCATATTCATAATCTTTCGCATAAATTGCACATTTCTTAAACTTGCAAAGTTATTTAAAACTTATAGCTTGGCGTCGAACAAGTCAATCACAGTACCAACAATACAAATCAGGGCGCAGCGCATTAATCGTCAATTGGAAGCATCACTAAGAGCCTAATGGTTGAGATGATGAGATCCTTTAAAGAGGTCTCAAAATCAAATTTTGAGGTGGCTGGAGAATGGGTTTGAAAACAGTCACGAATTAATACAATTAGATTATATAAATCAGAGTAAAAAATATTTGCTCTTTCATATAACCCGATTTCCAGGAGAAGAAAAACCTTATAAAAACATCAATCGAAAACGGTACATCGTATCAAACACGTTAATAACAAACCAAAAACGGCATATTAGAATTGCATTTATCATATTTCCTTATGAAATTCAATCTAATCATCACTACTAACATTTCCTAAATAAAATTTGGATTTGGATCGGGATTATTTTATAGGTTTTGCTACACAAGTTATTATTAATCCAAAATGATAACTACAAAGCCCCAAAGTTCAAGGGCATAAATGAAAATAAAATTACAGGAATGAGTATTTTTGAAAAAAAATAAAAAAGGTAAATATGAAATTAAAAGAAAAATCAGGGGAGCATATATGGCAAGTTACCATTTTTCCTATCAAATATCCAACGGCTAGTCACTTAACGGTAACCCCACAACGGTCAAAAAAGTTTGAAAACCACCCTAAATTCCACCCTCTCTCTGCTTTTTCTCTCAATCTTTCTCATTCTCTTTCTCTCTGCCGTATCTCTCCGCCTGCACCACCACCGTAACAGTGTTTTCACTCACCAAATTCATTTTCTTGATATAAAGTTTCTATCTTTTTTATATTTAAACCCTTTTGTAAGAAGAAATCAAGAATCAAGATATGTGGAACGGTCCCCCAGGGTTCAGGCCAACAAAATCGGCCCCATCATCACCGGCAAAACCCATCGGTGGTGGGGTTTTGAGAACAAGATCAGAGTCGTTTAATTTGAATTCAACTGGATCTGATTTGTTCAATTCAAACTTTCATCGAGCCGAGTCGTTTCATGTGACTCATAAGGTCCCAGTTGGTGATTCTCCTTATGTCAGAGCAAAAAATGTTCAGGTATTTAATTTTTGGAATAAAGTTTAATTTTTTATCCTGGGTTTCTATTAAAGTTTGAATTTTTATCATGGGGTTTGTTGATTAGTGAAAATTTTGTCACTTTGGTATTGAATTTTTGTTGTTTGATTGATTGTGTAGTTGGTTGAGAAGGATCCGGAGAGAGCAATACCGTTGTTTTGGGCGGCTATTAATGCGGGAGATCGAGTTGATAGTGCATTGAAAGACATGGCTATTGTTATGAAACAACAGAATCGGGCTGAAGAAGCAATCGAAGCGATTAAATCGTTGCGTAGAAGATGCTCCGATCAGTCTCAAGAGTCGCTTGATAACATCCTTTTGGATCTCTACAAGGTTGGACTAATTCCAAAAAAAAAAAAAATAATAATAATTTTTTATTTTTTTTTGAACGGCAAGCTAAAAAAAAATTATTTTTTATTACTCCACTAATTAATTTTAATTATCATTGAATTGAATTGAATTGTATCTTTGATCTTTGATTTGTAGAGATGTGGAAGATTGGATGATCAGATTGGATTGTTGAAACACAAATTGTTCTTGATCCAACAAGGGATGGCTTTCAATGGGAAGCGAACCAAAACCGCGAGATCTCAAGGGAAAAAATTCCAAGTTTCGGTTGAACAAGAGGCGACTCGCCTACTGGTAAGAACATTGATTTGATTGGTTTGACTAAAAATCAATTTGGGTATTTCAATTTGGATGTGTTACTAAATAAAGTTGTGATCTTTTTCTATAGGGGAATTTGGGTTGGGCACTAATGCAGCAAAACAACTACATTGAAGCTGAAGAAGCATACAGAAGGGCATTAGCAATAGCACCAGACAACAACAAAATGTGCAATTTGGGCATATGTTTGATGAAACAAGGGAGACTTGGTGAAGCTAAAGACACTTTAAGGCGGGTCAAACCCGCTGTAGCGGACGGGCCCCGCGGGGTTGACTCGCATCTCAAGGCGTACGAGAGAGCGCAACAAATGTTACGCGATCTTGAATCGGAGATGATGAATAGTGGTGGAGATAGGGTTGAACAAAGGAAACTGTTTGATGCTTTCTTGGGTTCTTCTGCCCTTTGGCAACCACAACCTTGTAAAGAACATTCGTCTTTACCGCCTTCAAACCCGATCGGTTCGAACTCGATCAAGACTCGATCCCAAGATGGTTTTGCTGATGAGAATGCAAATTTGAATGTGGCTGCAAAGAAACAGGTGATGACTGGGTCTGTTCTGAATTCACTGAATATCGATGCGAAGCCGTTTTATGTGGCGAATGTGGTTAAAGGTGGTCCTGTTGGTATCGAAAATGTGGCTGAAGGACTTAAGAGAACAAGGAGTGAAAATGCAGCTGCAATTGAGGGTGGACCTAAAGCAAGAAGGAGGTCAGGTTCACCTGAAAAAGATGGTTTTTGGAATGAGATTTTGCCTGATAGTAAGGATTTTGAAAATGCTATAATTGCTGCTGTTTTGGGTTCAGGGACTGAAAGTGAAAATTTGAAGTTGGGTGAGAAAATTGAGATGGGAAAAGTTGTTGGTGTTAAGAAGATTGAAAAAAGGCTCAAAGTTTTTCAAGATATCACATCTTCTGTTAGACCAAGATCTTAAGGAATTCAAGATTATTGAGTTTTGGGTTTTTTAATAATTTAAGTTTAATTTTATGAGATAGAATGGAGATAGACTTGTTCTCCTGGGGTTGGAGTATTAGTAGGGCTTTAATAAGATTAACATTTATTTTTATTTATGAATTTATGAATGAAAAGAAGCTTATAACTTTATTGGTTCATTTTTGCCTAGGCTAGTTTAAATAAGCATCTTTAGTAGAATGACAATGTATGCACTTTATGAATGAAAATCTTTTAAGTTCCTTTTATGTTTACGTTTTATGTTCGTTTTTAGTCATCCTTAGTTGTATCATACATTAAAGTTTCAACAGTCTTCCTATCATTAAAAAATTTGACCTTTTAGAAGCTCACTCATTTATCATTAAAAAACTGGCAATTTTTTTTAAATGAATGGAGGATTTTTCTTTCTTTTTTTTTATAGCAAAAAATTGGAAATTAAATTAATAAACAGTTTTCACAAAATAGTGAAAATTGCAAAAATTTGACCTCGCGTTGCTGCGGTTATATTTGAATATACGTTGGTTGATACCTAATAGACTTAATGGGCTACACGTTTTTAATGTCTTTTATAAAGCTAATGTCAAGCTAGCACGGAGGGGAGAAATTGGGAGGAAAATGGGACGCTAATGTCTAACTTAGCAGATGCTCTACATATCCACATGGTTAGCGTTTTTTGAAAAGCGTATATTTTGAGTATAGTTAGTTGCGTTTTGTGGGTAAATTATTTTGAGTTTAATGGTGATAGCGGTGGAAAATAGCTCGCATGAATAGGAAGTGCATATGTATAAAAGTTAAGGGAAAATTGTTAGCCTTTTTAAAAAGCGTCCGTTTCGATCGCAGTGAGTTCCGTTGCGTTCGTAAAATTATTTCGAGTTTAACGATGATGACGGGAGAAAATAACCCGCGGCGAGCAAAAAGACAAGGCCCGTTAAAAATGAAGGTGGGTTGTTAGATTAAATTAAAATTAAAAAATAGAGTTTTCATTTTACACCCCTAAATCGAGGCGTAAGGTTATACATTCTATTAAAGTTTAGAGGGTTGAAGCGTAAATTTTATATTGTTTTTGCTTGTGTGGTTTGAGAAGCGATGGGGGCTCAAAACGACACAAATTCTCATGACTATTACTCCCTCCGTCCCACTATAAGTGTCCACTTACTTTTTGCACACAATTTTAGAAAATCTCACTAACTTCATTCTCCACCAATCAGAAATCTTCTCTCTCCAGAATAACCTCTTCTCATTAGTTGAACAACTTCATTCTCCACCAATCAGAAATCTTCTCTCTCCAGAATAACCTCTTCTCATTGGTTGAACACAAAGTGAACACTTGATATGAGACATCTCAAAATGGAAATGTGGACACTTATGGTGGGACGGAGGTAGTAGTATATAAGGTAAATAAATAAATTGTAAGATACAAAAAGGAAGGAGTCTGGGCTAAAACAGCACATCGGCCCACGATGAGAAGACCCCTAAATGGACCAGCCTAAACAAAGTAAAATTACATTGAGCATTTTCTTCGAAGGATTTCGCTACCTTTCAATTTCAGGCTGAAGTGTAGAATCAAAATTGCCCAAAAACGTAAGACATACCATAAGCCCAATATTTTTTAAGAAGTCCAAAGAAAAATCAGGAACAAGCGAAACCAGTCCAACTTTGCTTCATTTTGATTTACAGCCCACCCCTTTTGACTTTATAGTTTATATTTTCTTGTTCACATAGCGATGTGGGAAACAAAACACTAGCTAAAAACACTAGCTTACTTCATTACATAGGGATAAGTTGTCGACGTGGTTTTGCTAACCTATTGAATAAATTATAATGGAGTAATAAATTAATATTTATAAATTCAATAGTTATATTTTATTACAAACTAAGGAAGAATCTTTGAATGAAAGAACAAGTAACTATGTGATGTCAATTGTCACAAAAGGCTATGCAATTTTTTTTTAATTAACAAATTGCTTTATTGAACAAAGTAAGAGTAATAATCTTTAGCAAATTTTTAAATATTGATATTGTTATATTTCAGTAGGCTTATAACTACCTTTAGTGGCCTGGTTCAATATATTCAAATTGAAAGAACCAATAAAAGAGAGATGTGTTGTAGAAGATATAGGAGAGAAAGAGGTTGAAGAGAGGTGTGATGTATTTAATGTATATGTGTGTTTTTGTAACTTACATTATGCACATATATATAGTACAAATTTTACTATCCATATTTGACTAATTATCATCCATATTTAACTACTAAATTTACAACACTCTCCCTTGGATGGTAATTTTTTTTAAAGAGCAATTAATACTGCCTCGTTAAAAACCTTGCTAAAGAAAACCCAGTGGGATAAAACTTTAGCTAAGGGAAAAAGAGTGCAGCATAGAGTTGACTCCCCCTCAAGTAGACAACGCTGAGTCGTCACATCTTTTGAACTTGCCTCATGCCAATATTGTGAACGTATGTTTTGAAAACAGCGATTGACAGTGCTTTGGTATAAAGATCAGCAGAGTTGTTGATTGAACGTATCTCATTTTAATCTGGTTGTCTTTTACGAGATCTTGAGTATATGAGAAGAATCTGAGGTTTTCATCTGAAACTGTATCATCTAAATCTTTTATGTACAAGTTTGACCCTTGTGATTTGTCTACAGTCTCCTTCATGGTTTGCTCAAACTGTTGTTTCAATTCCTATTCCCTTTCAGTCTTTTTCTGAGCCTTACCAATATACCATTCTTTTCCATCAAACTTATGACCGTTAAGACCGTTTATAGCTTTAGCGCCTCGTCAGCATTTATGTTTTGTTCTGTCATTTTTGATACTCTTCTTTCATTTGTACTATGTAAGCTGTATTATCTTCATAGATAGTTGTTGGGCTTTTATAGCGTTCTAGTCCACAAGAATCAATAATGATTTGTATCATTGATCTTAACTAAAATCATTCCCGAGTAGCTTCATGTAATGCAATCACTTCGGCATGATTTGATGATGTTGCAACAAGTGTTTGTTTTGAGAACGTCATGATATTGCGGTGCCTCCATTTAGGAATACATATCCAGTTTGAGATTTAGCTTTATGTAGATCAGATAAATAATCTGCATCTGTATAACCAAACAAATCTTGTTTCGAGTTGTTAGAATAAAATAATTATAAATCAGTAGTTCCCCGAAGGTATCAAACTATTTGTTTGATCCCATTCCAATGTCTTTTGGTAGGGGCTGAGCTGAACCTTGTCAACAAATTAACTGCAAAAGAAATGTCAGATCTTGTATAATTTGTAAGATACATAAGAGCCCCAATTGCACTAAAATATGGAACTTCTGAACCAAGAAGATCTTCATGATCTTCTAGAGGATGAAATGGATTAGTATCAATATTAAGATCTAACAACCATATGAGTACTTAATGGTTTTTGTCTTGTCCATATTAAAATATTTTAAAATCTTTTCGGTATAAGTTCTTTGATGTATAAGTAAGTCATTAGTTATATGCTCAATATGTAAATCAACGTAATACTTGATTTTTTTTTATTTTAAAATCTTTCTTTAGAAGTTGCATGGCTTCATAGATTTCTTTATTTAAGATAATTGATATAAACAGCTATGATCACATATCCGAACATTGTTTTTATAAAACACACGTGCAAATAAGTTTATATGTATACCCTTTTCTTATCAAGTAGTAATTTAATCGATTATACCACATACGTCCCGATTGTATAAACCCATTTAGAAATCTTTGTGATTTAATGGAATATATTCCCTTGGGTTTTGCATTAGATGCTTATGATACCTTAACCCTTCAGGTATATTCATATATATATCACTATTAAGTGATCCATACAGATAAGTAGTAACAACATCCATGAGATGCATTTAAATAACTACCAGGTTGATTAAGTATCTAATAAGTAATTATATTCATTATAGGAGGATAAGTTTTTCTCCTAATTCATTTCTGGTCTTTGTGGGAAATCTTGAGTTACAAGTCTAGTTTTGCCTTGTAACTTCATTTGCACATTTCTTTTCGGATAAAAATTCATTTGTATCCCATTGTTTCACATCTTTAAAAGTGATAACGATTGATCCAAAAACTTTTCTTTTATTGAACGATTCTAATTCAGCTCGTATTGCTCATTTCATTTGAGTTCAATCACGTCTATTTTGATATTCAATGACAGATTTTGGTTCCAGATCATCATCTTTATTCATGATGTCATTGTAACATTATATGAAAATATCTCATCAAGATTTTTCATTTCATTTCAGTTTTATAATATTGCATAATTTATTGCAATTTATGTATTTACATTTATCAATATCCTCTGCAGAAGGAGTATTGATTTGTGGTTCTTGTTGAACACTTTCTTTTACCTCATTATTAGCTGATTTTCTTTTTCGAGGATTTTTATCTTTGGAACCAATTGGTCTCCCACGTTTCTGCCGTAGTAAAGACTCGTGAGTGACATTATTGCCAGCTTTTGTAATTTCAATTCTAGCTGAAGCATTTACTGCTGGTATATATGATTTAGTCACTTATTTTTTGTATCTTTAAATGCATAAAGTAATTAATTTGCAAGTTCTTGCATATGCATTATATTTGAACTTTCTTTTCGCATTCTTTTGTGCGATGATCAATATTCCTTAATTGATGTTCACACCATGAAATATCATTTTATTTATATTTCATTTCTCCCCCTAATATAGGGAACAATGTTTCATTAAAGTGACAATCGACAAAACTTGCTGTAAAAACATCACCCGTCATGGGTTCAATATATCTTATGATTGAAGATGTTTCATATCTAACATATATTTCAATCCTTCTTTGAGGAACCATTTGTTGTGGTTGTTCAATTAAAAATACACTGCACAACCAAATGTTCTAAGATGGAAAATATTTGGTCTCCACCAAAACTAAGTTGGTAATGGAGAATATTTATAACTTGCACTTGATTTAATGCGAATTAATGTCACATCATGTAAATTTACATGTCCCCATATAAATATTGAGAGTTTTGTACTCATTTCTAATTGTCTAGTTATTAGCTGTAAGCGTTTATCTATTGATTCAGCTAAACCAATTTTGTGTATGCACACGAGCAACTGGATGTTCAACAACAATCCTTGTAGACATATAGTAATCATTAAAAGCTTGAGATGTTAACTCACCAGCATTATCAAGTCTCATCCTTTTAATGGTGTAATCAGAATAATGTGTTCTTAATTTAATAATTTGTGCAAGAAACTTTGCAAATGCCATATTATGGCTTGATAACACACAAACATGAGACCATGCGTTAGATGCGTCTATTAGAAAAATGGTCCACATGATGGATGAATTGGTCCATATATATACCCTTGAATTCTTTCAAGAAACATTGGTGATTATTTCTCAATGTGCTTTTCATTAATCGCCATATGTGATTTTCATTAATCACCATATGTGTTTTTCGTTAATCACTATATGTGCTTTTCATTAATCACTATATGTGCTTTTCATTAATCACCATATGTGATTTTCATTAATCACCATATGTGCTTTTCATCATATATCATTTTCACCATATGCGCTTTTAATCATATGTGCTGCGCTTTTCGTCATATGCACTTTTCATTATATGCGCTTTTAATTATATGCGATGCGCTTTTCATCATATGCGCTTTTTATCATATGCGCTGCGCTTTTCATCATATGCGCTTTTTATCATATGCGCTTTTAATCCTATGCGCTTTTCAGTGCTAGATAGATATTTCTCATTTTCGATTATCATTGACTGATAATCATATCCATTATGATATATATCAGAGAAACTTAACAAATTTCTCTTTGATTTGGGAGAAAACAAGACATTGTTTACCAAAAAATTCGTACCATTTGGTAATATGAAATTTTGCCTTTTTCGTTTCTTATATCAAGTTTGCAAGAACTGATATAGTATTTATAATTCTTTCATTTGATTTAAATCAATGAAATATTTCTTAGATTTGATCATAGTGTGTATGTTACTACTATCTGCAATACATAAGTCTTTACCATTTAATTGATGTTGTATTTCTGCAGGATTCATACTAAAACTTCAAATAAGATAAGCAAATAATGAGTTATATTTCAGCAAGATAATCAAATTATATTACCTGCAAACAAGTTATAATCTGAAGTACATAAAAGATAACACTTAATAAAACATATGCGTTATGGTCTAAAACCATTTATTTATGAGTGATACATAAAAAAAACTAGGCATCTTAGAAAATTCAAACCATTCAAGTCTCAAGGTAGCTCAGGGTTAATTTAATCAAGATTTGTCAACAGATTCACTCTCGTTTTCTTTTCTTTTGGGACTTATTTGTAGAGCTAAACAAGATGTTCATGTATTCAAGAAATACTAGACTGATGATCCACGTTACCAGATCATTAATAAGAATCTCCGAAATTCTTATAAGAGCGTCTACTAATATCTTTAATTTTATTCTTTCATGGATCACCGTTATTATTATTATTATTATTATTTTTTTTATAATTAATATCGTATCTATCTTTGAGTATTTTCTATAATACACTTGGATTTTCGATCATATAATATGTAGATTCTAAGGACTCGTCAATATGTTTGCTAAGAAAAATACTTACTATTGCTTTCTCTTGTTCGGAATAATTGTTATTTTCATTCAGGATTTCTAAAATACCGTTTGATTTGAGATGTTTTTCTACATTCATAACCCATGTTAAGTAGTTGTTCCCACTTGTTCTAAATGAGCAAATTTAAGCCTTTTCAAATTCGACATTTTCTATTATTAAAAAGATGAATAACATAAATCATAATCATAATCAACTTCTATTCATAGACAAATAATAAAATGAAATTAGAATCATTTTAAATTCATAAGTAGCAAACAACAGAATAATGGTATGATTACAAATAATAAAACCACAAGGGCATGATAGAATATAGGTTCACCCGGTGGTATATTAGCAACAATGATGATAGTTAATATGACCAATACAATAGGAAAAATCATCCTTGTGTGAATCATTTTTACAAAAACTTTTTGAGAGTAGTAATCTGAAAAATGAAGATTGATTTGTGAAAATGTGAAAACGGAGATGTTTATTTTATATTTGAAAAATATAGTTGTTGTAACGTCGTCAGTTGACGTTAACAACCGTTATGTATATATGACCGTTGTAACGTCGTTAGTTGACGTTAACGAATAAAGTCACTATATCAAAACGCGTATGAGTAATATAAAGGACAAGATTTTTTTTTCTTATTTTAACTTTTAAGATTTACTTTTAATAAAAATACAAACTACTTTTTCTTATTTTAACTTTTAAGATTTACTTTTAATAAAAATACAAACTACTTTTTCTTATTTTAACTTTTAAGATTTACTTTTAATAAAAATACAAACTACTTTTCTTATTTTAACTTTTAAGATTTACTTTTAATAAAAATACAAACTACTTTTCTTATTTTAACTTTTAAGATTTACTTTTAATAAAAATACAAACTACTTTTTCTTATTTTAACTTTTAAGATTTACTTTTAATAAAAATACAAACTACTTTTTCTTATTTTAACTTTTAAGATTTACTTTTAATAAAAATACAAACTACTTTTTCTTATTTTAACTTTTAAGATTTACTTTTAATAAAAATACAAACTATTTTTTCTTATTTTAACTTTTAAGATTTACTTTTAAGAATAAACATTAGTATGCATGAAATAAATAATGATTAATTGCATAAGTAATCATAAATGTTAGATAACATATAAGGACCCCATCGTATTCGTATTGATCGGAATTAATCTCGACCCATGGTACCGTGTTGTCAAATGAAGTGTTGCGTACATAAAGTACCGTGTTGTCAAATGACGTGTTGCGTACAATCATGAGGTCTTATTGTAGTGACCCCGACAAATCGTCAATTGACGGCGTCGACTACTTAGGTCCCGTTGCGTGGTCATAGGTCTTTAACGTGACGTTTGACCAAAGATATGTCGCATTCCTTTCAAAAATAAAGATTGTTTCAAAGTTTACAAGAATTGTTCATCCAAAAGTTACGTTACAAAGTTATAGTTACATGTGAAACCTATGCGACACAGTTTTAAAGAAAGTCTAAAGATGCTCCATGTATGCATAAATACTCGACATCCAAAGCAAGTATCAAAATAATGAGCGGAAGCATGTAACACATATCATTCAAAGACCTGAGAAAAACATAGAAATCTGTCAACGAAAACGTTGGTGAAATCATAGGTTTAAGTAAGTAAGTGAGTAAATAAGTAGATTGAACCACAAGATTTGCAACATCGAATTAATAGTTAACCATTCCAAAAGTTGTTTCACGAGCACCCAATTATCAATGCTTAACATTTCTCCCATTGAACCCCATCACTTAGTGCTAGAACATACACTGTTTCTCGAAAATATATTTCATTCGTAAACGGTAGCGAACCATTTGAATGAGGGTTTGTCAAACCCATATGGATCCATACAACATAAGTTCTCGCTTACACCCGGCAAGTGTAACTAATGATAATCGAATTGAGGATTTTGTTCTAAACTCGTATGTAGAATGTTTGTTTTCCTGTACTTGTGTTCACTTAGTAAAGAAATGTTTATGTTTTCTCATCCCAAATGTAAGTTCAAAAAGAGTAAAAGTGGGACTATGATCTCACCTTGAGTGCACGAGTAGTAAAGTACTTCAACAAGTAAACGTGTGCAAAGAACAATGCTAGTCTTGACCTAAACAATAGGTTGTATCAATAACGGTAAACACGATAGGTCAAAGATGTTCAATTAGTCCTATGGCTCGTTAAGACTCGATCATAATAGCATGTGAATCAAATTGTCATGTTTCATGCAAGGTACAAGTATAAAAACATGTTAGAACGATTGCACAAATATTTGGTTAAGTTTGATTAAAAGTAAACTTGGTCGGGTCAAAGTCAACGAAAAAGTCAATATGTTCGGGTCGGGTCCCGAACTATTTTTCTGAGGTTTTTAATCATATATGAGCATGTTAGAACAAGTTTCATGTGAATAGGAGGTCCGTAGTATGCCAAACATTTTCCGTATTTTGGACATGGAGGTCAGAGCCTGGACACGGCTTATGCCGCGCCGCAGCCCACAATTGTCGCGCCGCGACAATACACGGGAGCTGGTACCTGGCCAGTTTCAAATGTTCAAGTCTTGATCCAAAATTCGTTTTAGCACAAAATGCAAACCGTAAACATTTAGAACTCGCATCTTATATCGTTGGAAAGCTCTTTTGACAAAGAACATAACTAAACATGTTTCATCAAACAAAAACATCATTTCCAATGACCGATTTCTCGTCATGTGATCATTTAAAGTCCATTTTCAAGTTTCAAGTTCACAAAATGCATTTTAAGTTTCAGGAATCCAATTCACACATATGATATGCCGTTTTGAAGGTAATGAAACATGCATTACAACTAAACACTAACAATTAACATTTCATAGTATTCAAGCATCAAAAAGTTCATCTCAAGAACGATCAAACCCTAATCAAGAATCACAAAATCATTAATCATGTTTTTGAAGTTTTACAAATCAACCTACACATTAAAATGAAGCTAGTGATACTAGTAACACAATTAAAACATGAACTTTAACAATTTAACAACATTTAATCTTCCAAAATCAAAGATTAAGTAAACCCATTTTCAAGTGTTCAAACTAGTTACTCAAAATAACAAATCGAACAAACAAAACATATATTCATGTTATACACGAGCCATAGACACTAATTAACACTTTTATAATTCAAAAACATCAAGAACACAAAATCTAGTAATTTTAGAAAGTTACCCAAATGAGATGAAATCGGTATCAAGTCGAAGAGGATGAAGAGAGGATTCCAAATATGTAATTTATTTTGTTGTAAGCCTCCTAGATCGAATTTAGATGATGATTGAATGAATTTGGTAAATGTGTGTGTGTTCTTGCTATAGAGAAAGAGAGAAAGAGGGGGATGGTTGAATGGTGGTGATTGGGGTGGACTAGTTGACCTAGTCAACTAGTTTGCCCCGTGTCAATTTTAGTCCCTCGAGTTTGTAGTCGGGTGCGGGAATTACCTAAACGGAATATTTTAAAACGCGTATTAACGGAGGATGTTAAAATCCAATAACGGAAAAATATTAAGAATGTTAGCTAACAGAGGATACGAATTTAGTTACGAAGGATATTTTTAAAATAAAAAGACGGGCGTTAAAATAATTTAACGGAAAAATGCGGGATGTTACATTACCCACACCTTAAAAGAAATTTCGTCCCGAAATTTAGTTGGAAGTAATAGTCGATGTCTCTTCCTTGAGACCTTGCATTGTCAATGCTATGAATAAGTGAAGATACGTCCTTGGGCATTCCCACGAATTTGGACAGTCGGGGTTTTATGTTGTATTAAGGCTTGGTTTTACGATCCACAATTTCAACCGGTCTTTCTACGAAGAGGAGTTGTCATCAATAGTAAGTTTATCTAGAAGGATAGCATGTTCCTGTTCCGCAGGACACGTATCTAAGTTTGTTACATGGAACGTAAGGTAAACGGAAACTTAATTGAGTCGGAGGTTCTAAACGGTAGGAAGCGGTTCCAAGACGCCCCAAGATTTCAAAAGGATCAATATTGCGGATATAAATTTCCCCGATTTCCCGAAACGGATTACACCTTTCCAAGGTGTGGTTTTCAATATTACACGGTTACTGACTTTAAATTTGAGAGATTTTCATCTAACATTGGTATAACTCCTTTGGCGACCACGGGCCGTCTTGAGCCCTTCTCGGACTTGAACTATCTCAAAGGTTGTTTCTTGAATGATTTCGGATCTGATGATTTTCTTGTCACCTACTTCGGTCCAACGAATAGGAGAACAACATTTGTGGTTATATAAAGTTTCGAAAAGTGCGCGTTAACACGCGAGTGGTAACTACTGTTGTAAGAGGGATCAACTAAAGGCGACAATACAAGTTTGTAACATGTCTTTCCAAGATGTAAATTGTTCGTTTGCTTAGCTCGTCTGTTTGTGGAAGATACGCAGTACTCACGTCTAAACGTGTTCCGAAGGCTTCTTGTAAACAAGATGTGTAACGAGTATTTTCGATCCGGGATAATTGACAATGATACACCGTGTTGGAATATAATTTCTTAAGATATGCTTGGACAAGTTAGTTAGGGTTCGAAAGCGTTTGTTGGAACAGGTTTCTTGTCGGCTACTGAAAAAGGTTCGTAAGGGCTAGTCACCCTCGTGGCGAATACTAGTAACACGTGAAGAGTCTCTCTCTCCATTGAGAAATTATATAAAAAGGTTTCCGTATACGGAAGTACGAGCGAAAAGATAGGAGTGAAATGAGAACTTAGAATAGGATGAGTTCACATTTTGAGGTAGCCATATCGAGCATCTAGTGGCCAAATGTTGAGACTTGGTGGGAAACGAGATAGTACACGTAGTTGTATAGCTCGGGGTTGAGTAGTAGTTGGCCGTATAACAGAAGCACAAGGACGTTAAGTCAAAGAAGAAAGGGGTATCCTTGGATTGTGTGTTATCTTTGGTCTCAGTAATATCAGACGGTAATAGTAAAATAGCAGAGCTATGTATCGTGGTACTCGATGACGAGAAGATTGATCGGATCCATAAATAAGTATTCAAATTCTCCGTGTAAAATAACGAATTTCAGCTTCCTTGATTTCGAGTCGAGAGGGGTTGCCTTTCAGGCGTTCACGTAGAAGTATTTCTATATTTGAGTTCCATTTTGTGCCACACGAATTTATCTAGTAAGGTTGGTGTGAAAAATCACGTTCAAAGTCCGGACACGGAAAATGTTTAATTTTTTTTTTCCTTAGTACTTTAACGAGGTTAGAGGACGAGCGATACGGGAAAAATCGAAAATTAATCTTTGGTAATAATCGCGAGATCCAAAATTTTACGAATACAAGTCGGAGTCGTGTGGGTTTCTCCAAAATTAATTAATTAATTCAATTTTTTTTTTGCGAGATCTACTGTAATACCTTGACCACTAACAATATGGTTTAGAATTTGGACTTCGTTTAACCAAAATTCTCACTTGGAGAATTCGGCATAGAGTTGCTCTTTTCTCAAGAGTTCGAGCGTAAGACGGAGACGTTGTTCGTTTTTCCTTTCCGCTTGAATAGCTTAAAATTATAAGTACGGTAACGGATTTGTCTAGATAAGTTTGCATACGCGGTTCCGGAGGTCTATGAATACGGGCGGAGCCTTAGATAAACTAAACGGCACTAAAAGAAATTTATAACTATCGTAGCGAGTTCGGAAAGCGGTTTAGGAGACATCTTCTACCTTAACCCTCAATTGATGATAACCAGAATGAAGGTCGATTTTAGAATATACGCGAGATCCGTGTAACGGTTCAAGAGGTTGTTGATACGGGGAAGAGGATATCGGTTCTTAAACGGAAATTATTTAGTTCACTAAAATCACATATATGTGGGAAAAACATTCCCTTCCTAACGTATAGGTTTTGGGCTCCCTAGTTCTATAGATGTCAAATCAAAGTTCAAATTACCTACCCAATAAGTTTGACGTACACTCTCCGATATAAATTTGGTGGCACACAATAGTTTTTCGTGGGTCACTTGAATGGCCTAAGCAATATCTAGGGGGAGTGGTGGAGTGCAAGGAGTACGAGTCAAAGTCTTGGTTATAAAACGTCTAACGATAACCGAATCGAATAAGTATGAAATAAAGAAACGTACCCGTGACTAGTCCATCGTCGTCTCGGGCATCCTAGGTGTCGATGTTGAAATTTCAACGGCGGGCGTTGGGGTTGGCTTTCTTCTTTGGGCACGCATTCCTATAATGACCCGGTTGGCCACATTCGAAAGAAACAACCGCCCTTGGCGCATTGGGCGTCTTTTGAGCGACGGTAATGGTACTTTTACAAATATGGGCCACATGGCCACTTCTTTGACACCTGATGCAAAATGGTTTGCCACATTTACCCAAATGATGTTTGCGACATTCATTACAGTAGGGCAGGTTTCCGGCATACCCTTTCTTACCGTCGGAGGTGAAGGACTTCTTGGTGAAGTTGTTGTTGTAGTTGCTCGATGGAGAGGCTTCCCATTTTCTTTTGTTGTTACCCGGTTGGTCCTCGGCCGTAGGTGTCGGCGCTTCAATTTCATTCACCGTTTTTATAGATTGGTGGGCCATTGTTAAAGCCTCTTGTAGGTTGGCGGGTTTGGATGACATTAACCCGTGTTGAACGCTCTTCGGGAGGCCATCCATGTAAAGTTCGACTCTTAGGGATTCGGGAGTCATGAGATTTGGACACATTAAGACTAGTTCGGTAAACCGTTGATTATAAGCTTCGAGGTCATTCCCGACCGTTTTTAAATTCCTTAGACCCTGTTCGAGCCTTCGAGTCTCGTCGCGCGGGAAGTATTCGGTGATCATTCTTTCTCTTAATTCGGTCCAAGAGAGTGTAAGGGCCTCATCGATACCCACTGATTGTACATACGTGTTCCACCATGAGAGAGCAACACCAGTGAAAGTGAGGGTGGAAAACTTGACCTTATCTTGGTCCTGACAACCGCTTATGTTAAAAACGGCTTCCGTTTGTTCGAACCATCGGGTGAGAGCAATCGGTCCCCCGGTTCCATCGAAAGTGGGAGGTTTGTACCCCATGAAGTTTTTGTAGGAGCACCCCTCGTTTGAATTATCAGCTCCATGATTGTTGTTGTGGTTGGAGAAGTGATCGGCCACGACCTCACCCACGGCGGTGGCTATCATTCATTGAAGGGCTTGTTCTAAAGTTTCGGGAAGGGTATTGTGTTGACCTTGGTGAGCCATTGTTCCTTCATGACACAAGAATATCGTTGATTAGTATTCTTAACAATACTAATCGTGATATGGAATAATGATGAAGAGAAAATTTTCCTTGACCCGCCTTAAATTCTTTATGTCGTAATGTCGGAACGTTCATATGAGTCACCGTAATATAATCCCGGCAATTATATTACCCTGATTCATATGTGCATTCGACATTATTCTATAAAGTCAAGGTGGCGCGTCAATCAAATTAAACAACGAAAGATTTAGATGAAGCGAGAGTTAGTTATGAGTAGAAACGTTTGAGTATAAATGCAAAAATAGTCAAGTAATTTCTACTTCATGTCTATATGCCGGTTGTAGTCTAGATTCACTAATGTACCCTATGACTCGGGGTTGACACCAATGAACTCTAAATCCCTACAACCAATGCTCTGATACCACTTGTAGCGACCCCGACAAATCGTCAATTGACGGCGTCGACTACTTAGGTCCCGTTGCGTGGTCATAGGTCTTTAACGTGACGTTTGACCAAAGATATGTCGCATTCCTTTCAAAAATAAAGATTGTTTCAAAGTTTACAAGAATTGTTCATCCAAAAGTTACGTTACAAAGTTATAGTTACATGTGAAACCTATGCGACACAGTTTTAAAGAAAGTCAAAAGATGCTCCATGTATGCATAAATACTCGACATCCAAAGCAAGTATCAAAATAATGAGTGGAAGCATGTAACACATATCGTTCAAAGACCTGAGAAAAACATAGAAATCTGTCAATAAAAACGTTGGTGAAATCATAGGTTTAAGTAAGTAAGTGAGTAAATAAGTAGATTGAACCACAAGATTTGCAACATCGAATTAATAGTTAACCATTCCAAAAGTTGTTTCACGAGCACCCAATTATCAATGCTTAACATTTCTCCCATTGAACCCCATCACTTAGTGCTAGAACATACACTGTTTCTCGAAAATATATTTCATTCGTAAACGGTAGCGAACCGTTTGAATGAGGGTTTGTCAAACCCATATGGATCCATACAACATAAGTTCTCGCTTACACCCGGCAAGTGTAACTAATGATAATCGAATTGAGGATTTTGTTCTAAACTCGTATGTAGAATGTTTGTTTTCCTGTACTTGTGTTCACTTAGTAAAGAAATGTTTATGTTTTCTCATCCCAAATGTAAGTTCAAAAAGAGTAAAAGTGGGACTATGATCTCACCTTGAGTGCACGAGTAGTAAAGTACTTCAACAAGTAAACGTGTGCAAAGAACAATGCTAGTCTTGACCTAAACAATAGGTTGTATCAATAACGGTAAACACGATAGGTCAAAGATGTTCAATTAGTCCTATGGCTCGTTAAGACTCGATCATAATAGCATGTGAATCAAATTGTCATGTTTCATGCAAGGTACAAGTATAAAAACATGTTAGAACGATTGCACAAATATTTGGTTAAGTTTGATTAAAAGTCAACTTGGTCGGGTCAAAGTCAACGAAAAAGTCAATATGTTCGGGTCGGGTCCCGAACTATTTTTCTGAGGTTTTTAATCATATATGAGCATGTTAGAACAAGTTTCATATGAATCGGAGGTCCGTAGTATGCCAAACATTTTCCGTATTTTGGACATGGAGGTCAGAGCCTGGACACGGCTTATGCCGCGCCGCGGCCCACAATTGTCGCGCCGCGACAATACACGGGAGCTGGTACCTGGCCAGTTTCAAATGTTCAAGTCTTGATCCAAAATTCGTTTTAGCACAAAATGCAAACCGTAAACATTTAGAACTCGCACCTTATATCGTTGGAAAGCTCTTTTGACAAAGAACATAACTAAACATGTTTCATCAAACAAAAACATCATTTCCAATGACCGATTTCTCGTCATGTGATCATTTAAAGTCCATTTTCAAGTTTCAAGTTCACAAAATGCATTTTAAGTTTCAGGAATCCAATTCACACATATGATATGCCGTTTTGAAGGTAATGAAACATGCATTACAACTAAACACTAACAATTAACATTTCATGGTATTCAAGCATCAAAAAGTTCATCTCAAGAACGATCAAACCCTAATCAAGAATCACAAAATCATTAATCATGTTTTTGAAGTTTTACAAATCAACCTACACATCAAAATGAAGCTAGTGATACTAGTAACACAATTAAAACATGAACTTTAACAATTTAACAACATTTAATCTTCCAAAATCAAAGATTAAGCAAACCCATTTTCAAGTGTTCAAACTAGTTACTCAAAACAACAAATCGAACAAACAAAACATATATTCATGTTATACACGAGCCATAGACACTAATTAACACTTTTATAATTCAAAAACATCAAGAACACAAAATCTAGTAATTTTAGAAAGTTACCCAAATGAGATGAAATTGGTATCAAGTCGAAGAGGATGAAGAGAGGATTCCAAATATGTAATTTATTTTGTTGTAAGCCTCCTAGATCGAATTTAGATGATGATTGAATGAATTTGGTAAATGTGTGTGTGTTCTTGCTAGAGAGAAAGAGAGAAAGAGGGGGATGGTTGAATGGTGGTGATTGGGGTGGACTAGTTGACCTAGTCAACTAGTTTGCCCCGTGTCAATTTTAGTCCCTCGAGTTTGTAGTCGGGTGCGGGAATTACCTAAACGGAATATTTTAAAACGCGTATTAACGGAGGATGTTAAAATTCAATAACGGAAAAATATTAAGAATGTTAGCTAACGGAGGATACGAATTTAGTTACGAAGGATATTTTTAAAATAAAAAGTCGGGCGTTAAAATAATTTAACGGAAAAATGCGGGATGTTACACTTATTAACATAAATATAAATGTTAGTGAAGTTAATAAGAGTTAGATTACAGAAAATATAATTCAGGCGGTATAACCGACCATATATAACTTAAATAACATAAATATAAATGTTAGTGAAGTTAATGAAAGTTAGATTACAGAAATATAATTCAGGCGGTATAACCGACCATATATAACTTAAATAACATAAATATAAATGTTAGTGAAGTTAATAAAAGTTATATTACAGAAATATAATTCAGGCGGTATAACCGACCATATATAACTTAAATAACATATATATAAATGTTAGTGAAGTTAATAAAAGTTAGATAATTTCTTACCTTGATTAGTGACGTGTGCTTGCTTAGATAAACCTTTATTATACGGAGCACTTCATGCTGATAACGTGTTATATTTCAGTAGGCTTATAACTACCTTTAGTGGCCTGGTTCAATATATTCAAATTGAAAGAACCAATAAAAGAGAGATGTGTTGTAGAAGATATAGGAGAGAAAGAGGTTGAAGAGAGGTGTGATGTATTTAATGTATATGTGTGTTTTTGTAACTTACATTATGCACATATATATAGTACAAATTTTACTATCCATATTTGACTAATTACCATCCATATTTAACTACTAAATTTACAACAGATATAACGTTAATTGTCATTTTTTTAATTAACTTATATTATTTGTTAGGGTCTAAAGGCCCCTTTTTTTCTTTTCGCTCAGGGCACTCAAATTCTTGGGACCGGCCCTGATACCAATATGCCATTCCACTTACGCACCATTCTAGTAATATGGTGCCAAATTTCTTTCTAATGGTGTATCCTAGGGGATAGACGCATAAAAACACCATTTTTATACAGAAGAATGGATCAAAAAGCACAAAAGATAACAAAATTTGGCAGTTTTCATTATTTGCCGCTCAACGTCAAGCGTAAGCCCTGCAGGCAGCTTCAATGCTTAAGCCCTTTTACTAGGCTCGTGAACAGCACACAGCCACGTCAGCACACGCCACCGACAT
Source organism: Rutidosis leptorrhynchoides (assembly GCF_046630445.1). Classification (NCBI taxonomy): domain Eukaryota; kingdom Viridiplantae; phylum Streptophyta; class Magnoliopsida; order Asterales; family Asteraceae; genus Rutidosis; species Rutidosis leptorrhynchoides. Next base: position 102,367,354 of record NC_092339.1, read on the forward strand.
TCCGGATACTTCGCGTAACAGAACTATTCAGCGATTGACACGTGTATCCCGAGACTTTCGGACATTCTACGCCTATAAATAGACCCTCTGGGTCACCACATTTCACATCAGAACTTTAGTTAGAGAGAAGTACACTTTCTTTCTCACACAGTTCTTACGCACTCTAAACGCACATTAGCCGCTTAGCAGCAATACGCTAGACGGATCAATTACAGATTGATCCCCAGATTGATTGAGGCCACCCCACGATTCTCTCATCCGTGTTCCGGGTCTGCAGAGATTATTTCTCGAGGGCAAACATCAATCAACATTACACACCACACGCTAAGCAGCTATTATCTTGTACTGGTACCTTACAACCACTATATGGAAAATAGTACCAACAAATGGCGCCATCCGTCTGAAAGACCAGTAAAAACACCAAGAGCATGAGGGCAACTGAAACAACCTCAGCAAAAGCAGCACTCGAACCAATTAACGAAAATATCATTGAGAATATACCAGTGGATTGGCTAACTCTTGAAGAAACTTCAATCTAAGAAGAAGATCAACCCAATACTGGTGCAACAGAAGAGATTGTGCATGAAACCATACCATAATTGAAGAAACCATTGATGGAAAGTTCCAGCGACAGAATGTGGAAGGCCAGACGAGGAACACACAATATTTCTTTTAAGATAACAACTGATGTGAATGCTAAGCACAACAACAAAGGAAAGTCAATTTCAAAATCACAATTGTTCAAGCTATTCAATCAGTTGAATACTTTGGTTGATGATGCTGAACGAGAACGCAATGATGAAGGTTTTGTGGAAGATGATTGGGACTTTGGGGAAGAAGAAGGGCAGTTCTTTATGACTGAGGAGATGGCAGGAAATTTATTGGATGAGATTTTGACCAAGACGACACCATCAAGATACAAGCAGAAGTTGGCACATCCCGCCATCCGTGCAACGGCTGTAGATAATTTGTTTGCTTTGATTACTGGAGATGAAGCTATCAAACCACCAGCAATGGCAGAGTCAACACAGTGTCTTATCCCTCGGATTGCAGATTATTCATTACCAATAAATTTAGGAATTCCATCTATCGGTGTTTATGATGGCACAACAGATCCAGAAGACTTCCTTACCATGTTTGAAGGTGTTATGAGATTACAGCATTGGGAAGATGAAACTGCGTGCCATATGTTTTCAATAGTACTGCAGAAAATGGCGAGAGAATGGTTTGCTCGTTTGCCACCAAGGAGTATTACCAGTTTTCTTGATTTAAGGGCAAAGTTTGTAATGCAATATCAAAGTTTGAGAAGCTGTACGTTGTCACATCTTGATGCACATGAAATAACAATGCACCAGAATGAGTCACTGAGTGATTTCGTGAAACGTTATACCATTGAGTGTCAAAAGATACCATACATACCAGAATCTCAGCTTGTTTCAGGGTTTATATTTTGTCTTGATCAGCGACATTTTGCAAGATTAATTCATGCGTTGTGATATGATGTCCCAAAGACGTTACATCAAGCGTTGTTGGTTGCACAGAAGCATTTACGGGCAGGTGAGATGGGATATCTAAGAGTTGATAATTATCAAAGAAATTTTAGATAGCAAGGCGTAGAACGGAATAGGAATGACAATTATCAGAGACAACGTGGATATGAGAACAATTACTAGAAGCAGCAATATGGTTAGAGGGGGAATAATCATCCGAATGATAATTACCATCAGCGAAAACCACTAGACAGACATCTACTCATCATGGCTTTAACAAAAACTCCAAAGGAGATTTTGTTCACTGAACCTGTTAAGGAAACCTTTCACCCTCCACCACCAATGGAAGAGCGTCAGGGACCATAGAGTGATAAATGGTTTGATTTTCACGAGGCATATGGGAGTTAAACCATCTGTTACCAGGAAAACAGTACAGGAGGATTGATCCAAACAAGCGTTTTGCTTGGCAAGGAAAGGTGTGTCATGGTGGAAGGCGTGATTGGAACAGAAAAGAAGAAAGAAAAGATGAAATAGATCCAACCCCTGAAATGCACATCAAGGTTATATGGAATGAAGTAGCGGAGAATGAAACAGACGGAGAGCGCAGGACGGAGCAGTGGATGTATGCTCCAATCATATTTCACACCATTTCAAATTGGCGCCTATCAGAAGAGCATGTGGTCATTTCAGCTGTAATTGAAAACAGAAGCATCACTCGAATCTATGCTGATACAGGGAGTGAAGCAGATCTCTTGTTTTTGCATTTTTTCAAAGATTATTCGTTCAGCGTGAAGGATAGGCTTCGCTACACGAACTTGAAAATTGCTGGCATCACGGGAGAATCGATGAGGGCAGTTGGTAAGGTGAAACTGGATGTAACATTGGGAACATACCCTTTAGTTCGAACAGAAATTGTGGATTTATGATTCTTGATGGCAGATCAAGATTCAATGCCTTATTTGGTAGTCGAACTCTTCGCAAATTTGGAGCAATTACTTCTACACCACACGCAGAATTGCGATTCCCAACACCAAATGGTGTGGCAGTGATACGCTCTGAATATGTTGGGCCAGCAAGAGAGAGATCAGTTGTTTATGAAGCTCAAGTAAATTTTGTTAGAGGAGGATCGTCGAGGCAGTTGTTTTACAGAAATGATGTGAATGGGTATTTCAAACCGCCCAAAATGTGGGAGCCTTAAAAGGCAAGACGCAACACGCTGCACGGAGGACAGTATGTTAACATGAGTTGTGCAGATCAGTTTGTTTACCATGTTTTTAATTTTCCTCAGTTCAGGCAAAGCACAATACAATTTTTGTAATTTTCTAATTGGAATTGATCACCCCATGCGAAGATGTTGCACAAAATGTTGTATGTGCGACAAAGAAATATCAATAAAATTTTATTTTTTCTCACGCAAAACGATACGCGTTACGAATGTAGAACATAGCATTCATACCTACCCACATAAGGCAAGACATTTTTATGCCCCCGATGGTAGAGGCTCTTGTGTCAACATTATAGACACAAAGGATCGGCTAGCGTAAGTGTTTACTTCGCTAGAGGGCACCGAGGCAAAAATAAAGATCTCTTAATGTCATGATATACAGAATGGTTTATCACAAATGCATAAATCCATTTATATACTGAAAACAGAAAAATTAACATAAAATACAAGTGTATTTTGTAAGCCGCAAAAAGCATAAGGGCAGCACGGTAAACGGAACACCACTCATTCTTCGAACAGAAAAACCTTTAAACAGATTTATCATTTTTATGATATATTATTTACATAAAAGCACTATGATTGATTCATAATTTGCTTCAAAAATTGATTACAAATTTTCAATACTTCTTTACAAAACAAACACCCTCATGCAGAACGGAGAGTGGGGTAGAGAATTGATATAAACAAAAGCACACGTTTTGCTGCTAAGTTGATAAGAAGCAAACATATAATTTTGATAAATTATATAAGTTATACCATACAAATAGCAGCAAATCTCGGTTTTAATGTATCATACAATGCCTTTTGGCAGACAGCGGATAACGTATGACCTATCAATACATGTGTCATATCAAAAATCAGTTCAAGGCAAAAATCATTTTATATTATGATATAAGCTTTCTATAGCTTGCAATAGTTAAACACATATAGTAGAAATATGTTAATCATGGAAAGCAAAAAGCATGGCAACATCAAATATAAAAACAGATTATATATACAGATGATCAACATAAAGAAGTTACATGTTGTTATTACAAGTTAATTTCATTTTATTTTCAAATGGGTACATTTAAAATGTCCTTCACAGAAGAATCCTCCTTTCCACAAACTTCTGCCACAGACACAATCTTCAATGAAGTAACCTCATTTATTGCAGCCTGTAACTTATCTTCAGCATCAGGTTTGATGTATTTTGAAATGGTGGCAGGTAAAGGATCTGGTTTATCAGGTAAAGCATTTAAAATCTCCTTAGTCGCATCAGAAAGATCCTTCTCAATGGAAGCTAACAAATACTTGTGAAAAGTTTGGCCAACAAGCCCAGAACTTAACACCCTCTGCACAAGAGCAGGATTACCATCCTTCAAATCAGCAAATTTCTTCTTAGAGGTAGCAGCAAAAACAGTTTTTCTTCAACAACACACCTTTCTTGCTCCAGCAACTTCTTCAACTCTTCCACCCCCTTTGATAGTTTTTCCTTCTCTTCCATCATTTTTTCTTTCTCCATTCTTTCAACATCACATTTTTTCTCAATCAGCTGCAGTGTCTCCTCTTTTTTCTTTGCCAAATCAACTACTGTTTTCCACTTCAGATTAGCATCCTTTAAATTAATTTCCAGCCTTTTCAGATTGTTGGCATTCTGGATAGCATTGGCAACAAGGGTTTCTTGAGCCTCTTGCATTTTCAAACCATGAAGCACATGGTGATTCAGAAGTATCAATGCTGCAGCGGTGGATTGGCAAGTCTGCTTATGGGTCATTGTGGTCAAGGATGAAGAGAGATCAACAATTGTATTCATCTGCAAAATAAATATACAGTTATAACCTACAAACAAAATAAAAGCAGAGAGATTTCCAAAAATTAGGTTATAATATTTACCTTCAGCAAATTAATAAAACTGTCAGATTTGTTGACAGGTGTCACGACCCGGAAAATTTCGACTAATTTTAAACCAAACTCTCGATACGATTTAATATTTTTGACACGATAAGAAAAGTCTGTTAGGTTGAGTCTCAATAATTTTGAACTACATTCATTGAACTTCAACCGTTTCCGACTATTCACGAACAACTATTTGTAAATAGATATGTGTGTGTATATATATATATAAATAATAATTGGAAGTATAATTTGAAAAATTAAATGTTGTTGTTATGAAATATGATATTATAATAATTATTATTTAAAAACATATCTATATATAAATAAAAGTATATTAAAATAAATATTAAATAATTGTAATACTCGTTTAATGTTTCGATCGATATTAAACAAATTAAAAACAAACTTATATGATTTTAAAATAAACGGTGATCCGAAAATGAGTAATATAAATTATAGGCTTATTAGAAATGTATTTAAGATCTAATTATTTAATTTTTTTATTTTTTATTTTATCTGGGATCGAGCGCGGATAGTGATTTAATTTTTATTTAATTTATGACTGGTTTTTATACCATAATGACTGAAATAAATAAATATAATTATCATAAAAATTTAGAATTTATCTGAGTACTTTTTATCCGCCACTGAATTAACAACGGAGTACGAAATTTAGTCCGTAAAAGATGACGGCTAATATTATCACACGTTTATATATTTATATTATATTATAACTATTCTTTTTTGATTGAATTAATTTAAAGATTACTGTTTGTGATTATCAATCATCTATCATATCTCTTTTATATATACATGTATCCATGAATTGAAAACAAACAGAACACCCACATTCATTTCATCTCATCCGTGATTTAAGTTGAAGTTACTATTACGATCACTGTGCTTTTTGTTTCTTTCAAACCCACTTACAGAATTTGCTAAATATATATATATATATATATATATATATATATATATATATATATATATATATATATATATATATATATACACACATAATGCACACATAGATATATCAAACAACCATCTCTTCTCTTTATCTGTCAACATAAACACCCGCCACACTTCATCACCCTACATCACCATCTTCGGCTACCATCAACAACCATCCACTTCAACCCAAATAACCACCATCACCGAGAACCCAACACCACCATAAACCCATTTTTTTTTCTTTTCTTATCTATTGTTATTCCATGCTACTGCTACTCGAATACTTTCTTTATGATTTCTGTTTTCAGTCCAAGAACACCTTTAACTGTTTTCGCTACTATTGTGTTTCCTGGTCGAACCATATTATACCTACTGCTACTCAAACCAGGCCACTATTATTCTTGTTGCTCGAACCAGGTTACTTCAGTTGCAACTATTTCGAAGGCTAGAGCACCATTAAAATGATCTCTTGCTGCTACTATACGGTTAGTCGATCACCAAAACATCACCCTACGACTACTACTGTTTCCTGTCTTCTGTTCCGATGACCCACACCATAAAAACCTGCAACTTTTGATATGTTTTACCGCTGCTATTACTCTCTTTCTATTACTCGGCTAACGACCACTTGCAACAACTATTTCTATTTTTTTTGTTTTCGTCTACTGCTGCTACGATTCTTGTTAACCGCTAACAACCTTTTTTTATCATCATCACTTGTTATCAAAACTACTGCTACTAAACAAGTTCGTTTACTTATTTTTCGGTCAAACGAGACCATCACATTATGCTACTGCAGTCGATGAACAGGCCACCATATGTGATAACCCGGAAATTTCCAACCAAATTTAAACTTTATCTTTATATTATTCCGACACGATAAGCAAAGTCTATAATATTGAGTCTCAAAACTTTTGGAACTATATTCAAGCAATCAAGTACCCTTTGACTGTGCTCGACGATTCACGAACATTTATGTGTATATAGATATGGTATAATAAATAGTAATATATTATATGTAATTACAAGTTAAAATTATAAATGCTATATAAATATTATTATTATAAATATTATTATCATTACTTTCATTAATATTATTATTAATATTAATATTTGTATCATTAATATTATTATATCAAGTATATATATATATATATATATATATATATATATATATATATATATATATATATATATATATATATATATATATACATATGAAATTTGATAAGAATAAATTGTTATATTATTATTGTTAATATTTTATTATCATTAATAAAATCAGTATTAGATATATTATTATTATTATTAATAGATAATATATAGATATGAAAATTGATATATATATATATATATATATATATATATATATATATATATATATATATATAAATTGATATATTATTGTTAAAATTAGTATAATTGTTATTAATAATATTATTGTTATATATTTTATAGTAATTATCATCATTATCATTAGTACTAATATTATTATTATTACTATTATATTTGTATTACTATTATTTATAATATTAAGAGTATTAATATTATATTTATAATTATTAATAAGATTAAATATAATCTATAAATATAAATATATAAAAGATATACAATTTTGATATACATACCATATATAAATACTGATAAGTATATTTATGTATATACAGATATATACAAAAACTGACATATACGTATATATATATACTAATATATATACATAAATCAGTATTTTTATTGTATTAATAATTAATAATATAATTGTACGTATATATGCATAAAAGGATCAAAAATTCAGTTTCACATCTCAATCAATTACTGTATCTGATTTTGGTTTGAATCCGCTAAATTATTAAACATCCTAATCATTTGTACAAATCAGTGAAAAGGGCGTACGATTTATTTGTATTTTTATACAATTTTTTCTGTTTTAAAAATTGTCTGATTGAGAAATCAAGAAACACATTCTCTATTTAATTGATCGAGTTCAGTTGTAAATTATGTCAAACACATTCTCTAAAATAACTTCACATTATCAATCACCAATCACTAACACCCTTATCAGTTGTAATTATCGAATTTAAAAAAAAATGAAGAACAAGCTTAAACTGCTCTGTTCGCATTCAAAATTTCAAGAGGTTTGATTTCGAAATAAATTTCAAAATGTGTAAATGTAGTTTTGTTAGGAATCTATTACCCAATCTTTCTACAAAATTTGAAGTTCCAATTCTTATTATCGAATTCTAATTTTGAGGTCAAAGTTATATTTCAAAAAAGTCAAACATATCGTTCTTGATAAAATTCGATTTCATTTTTAAGTTTTATGTTAAATTTATGATCTATAAAGTTTCTAGGAATGGATTAAAATGTATTTCATTTTGTGATTATGATCTATAATGGTCTAAATTTCATAATCAAAGATTGAGTTTCAAAAACTTAACCGTCGAAACTAGTTTTTGCTGTTTAATATATTTTTTTTTGGTTCTCTGCTAATGCAAATAAATCACTTGGTTGTTTGCAATTCGATTTCACATCATAACTCAAGAGTTGAACTAGCTAATTCGAGTATAAATTGCCTTTGGTCGATTTGTGATTGATAACGAAGAAAATGGACAGTATAGTATGGGTTATATTTATAAAAAGATAGATTAGAACAGATAAACAGAAATGGAGCAATGGTTATGGATGTTTTCGGGTGAGCGAGTGGTCACGGGTTCGAACCCGGTCTGGGGCAAATTTTTTTCTAAAAAGCTTGAAAGGGTATACCTTCTTAATTTTATTTCTATTATTATTAATATTATTAATTATTATGATTATTATTATTATTATTATTATTAATTTGATTATTACTATTATTGTTATTATTATTATTATTATTATTATTATTATTATTATTAATTTGATTATTACTATTATTGTTATTATTAATATTAATATGATTATTGTTATTAATTATCATTATTGTTATTATGATAAATATTATTATTAACAAAATGATTAATAATATAACTTATGATATTTTCATTATTATTACTAGTATTATCATTTATAAATCATTAGTATTATCATTACTAATATTATTATTATTAGTATTATTAGTATTGCATTATTATTATTAGTATTATCAATGTTATTATTATGAAAACTATTATATCTATGAAAATGAAAGTTTTAAAGATGTTGTTAAAATTATAACTATAAAATTCTAAATATGAAAATAAATGTTAAAATGGAATATTATTATTATTATTATTATTATTATTATTATTATTAATATTATCACTATTAATATTATGGTTATTATTACAAATAAAAACTTTATATAAAAACACATTACAATACTTATTACTAAATTCTATCAATAAAATGTTACTAATAAAACTATATTAAAATTTAATATTGTAGTGACCCGGAAATTTCTGATCAAATTTAAACATTAATCTTTATATGTTTTCGACATGATAAGCAAAGTATATAAAGTTGAGTCTCAAAAATTTTGAATTCAGTAACCTTTGACTATTTTCGAAGACTCGTGATACGATTACTTGTAAATAGATATGCATATATTTAAATGTATATATATATATATATATATATATATATATGATATTATATATCATAATTAATTGAATTAATTTAGTAAAATATGAATAATAGTAATATATAATAACTATTATTTAAAAAAATAATAATTATATATATATATATATATATATATATATATATATATATATATATATATATATATATATATATATATATATATATATAGTACGGAGTATATGGAGATACATATATAGAAGATATGAATTGAGATCACATGTCTGTAGATGATTGAATTTGGTGATTACTTCTTTTGTTGTTTAATTATAATTGATTTACTTTACACTTTCATTCACTGTTCCTTTTAATTAAAATCTGACAATTCCTATGCGATCACTATTGTTAATTGATGTCATTTTGGGTCATTAAGTTTGTCCTTGTGTCTCCTCATTAACTACTACATAGTTTATATATACATATTGATCGATACTTGTTGAATTATAAAACTACTTTCTGTTATCAATCGATTCTATCACCATCTATCTATCCCATCTCCTTTTTCTTTTTTGGATTATCAACACCAAACCCTCTTTCTATTACACAGCTACATCACCCACTAAAACAAGTCTCTTTTATTATTGTGAGTAGCTATTATGATTGTTTTATTCTTCCTCTCAATTAATCACCAAGTCATATATAATACATATACATATACAAACTTACATATATGAGATTATGACATATTTGTCAGTTTAGTGGAACGTAGATGCCCCACTTATATTCATTCATATCACTCCTTTATGAGAAATAAACTTCACTAACAACTTCTATATTAACTAAGTTGAACCATGCATTAAACTTTGTTAACTTCTATGCGAACATGGAATTACATGCATGAGTTTTAAACTCTGCTAACTTTGTGAACGTGAGTTTATGGTTACAACTTCTTGACCTCGGCTTGCTTCAAACCCAAATACGACCCGTATCACATCACCACTATTTCGTTGCTATCCGAGAATCCCCACCATTTAACCCCATCTTATCACCACCATCGAACACTTTACAAAGGCGGCTGTCGGATGCAACCCACCAAATGCCACCCAACACTACCCAACAATCATCACCATAGTCACCGTCGACCACCATGGCCATTTACAACCATCATCATCGAAACCCTTCACCACCACCTTTGTCTTCCCTTTTTCTTCGATTAATCATCAAACCCATTTAATTTTTCCGTTTTACTCGAACCAAAACTCCACCATAAAAACTGCTGCTATTCGACTAGGACCAAGGTCACCCGAATCCTTCTTGTTTTGTTGTTAACCGAAACCCAATAGCAACACCATCGCAAACCACCATAGCCATCGAGCTTTTACAACATGGTTTCTTTTCCTACCGTAATCAGTCACACAAAGCCACCACTATGATGTCTTGCCTCCGTTTCCTGTTACAGCATCGAGAAGATGTTAGGATGATGATGAATTAAATGAGGCTGTGATGATGATAGAACAAAGAAACTGAAGAATCAGTGATCGAACCAATTTTGTTTCTTCTTCTTTCTCTTTCGGTTCACTGTACGATTGTGGTGTAGATTTGATGATAGACACGAGATATGATGATACAGTGATTGATGGTAATTATGATAGATGATACGTTAATGAATGATGATAATGGATATTGATGATGAATACGAGTGAAGAAAAGAAAAAAAAAACGAACGAAAACCTTTTTCTTTTTGTCGGCCACAGATAAAAAGATGATGCGTTAATAAATGAATCTGTATATCGACCCTTTTCCAAATGATGAAACGTGGGCTGCGGTTCCTACTTGGGCCGTTTCCCTTTTAACTTCCTAGTGGGCTAGTATCATTGGGCTATCTTTGGGCCTTATAAAACTCAGAAAAGATGAAACTAATTGCTGCTATTTTCTGTGTATGCTACTGCTGTACGAGGAAGATGATTAGGAATTAGTAATGGCGATGAGATAATAGGAATGATAATAATTCGATAATAATGATAGAATGATGGGGAGAGAAACAGTTTCGGTCATAATAATTAATTAATCGTAGGGATTAAATCAAAAATGAACTTGCAACTATATGGTTAAGGTGTTGTGTATGAGCGGGAGGTCTAGGTTTCGAGTCCCGTCTGCAACAATTCTTTTTACTCAAAGATTATAAAGGGTATGCTCGTGAGGTCAAACTAGTGTTTATCATCTCCGTTGCGCCTGCGTATTTTTTTCCTGCAATATTGAATCTCAATATTGATACGTGAGCACTCATAACTTAACTTTTATATATTAATAGTGTATCCCTGACTAGTGCTCGAGTATATAGGATTATGCATGCTTGTATATTTAATATTATCGTTAAATAATTGACGATAGATTATTAACTAGTTATATATACGGTTGAGATAAGGTATAAGATATTCCTGTCATTGGAAAGCTAGCGAAAAATTGGGAACTTTTCATTTTGATATCGAATGGTTTCGATGAATGGATTAGAAGTTATAATCAATTGAATCTTTGTATTATTATTAAAAATGATTATTATTATCGTCGTTATTATCGTCATTCTAGTTTTTATATAATTATTATTATTATAATTATTATAATTATTATTATTATTATTATTATTATTATTACTATTATTATTATTATCATTATCTATAAAAAGTATTATCATTAAAAATTGTTATCTTTATTATTATTACTATCGTTAATGTTATAATTAGTATTATTATTATTATTATCATTAAAATAGTTATTAGTATTGTCATTATCATAATATTTATTATTATTAGTATTATTATAATTAAAACTAATAGTAACACTTAATGATTACTATTATTATCATTAAAATGAACGCGATATAAAAGACGATTTAAAATCTATTAACAAATTAATTAGGAAATAATGAGTATGAGTATCATGATGAAATTTAAGGATATTGATTTAGATAAAATTATCATTTTGCATTATTTATATAACTATTATTATTAAAAGTATTATATTTAATATTAAAAATATTATCTTTACAAAAGTTATTATTTTTAATAGGAATATCTTTGCTAATATAAAATTTCATTATTAATAAGAATTATCATATTGTTATAATACTATTTTCATAAATATAAATATTGTTATTATTATAGAATAATAATAACTATTAATACAAAATAATACAACACGTACTTACTATTATTATAGATATTATTTTATCAAATAAATATGTGATACAAACATATTTTACTACGTGTAATAAAATTACATTAATAATACCTATCATATTATCTTTATTAAATAAACTCTATAAATTTATTCTTTAATATATATAAAAGTATAATTTATTATATAAATTTTAATATAAAATTTTACTATATTATTTACTCTAATAAATCTTTTAAAAATATAAAACGATAATATTTAAATTATATAATAATCATGTATAAATTTTGGAAATTATTTTGAGTCAAATTGACTTTTGTTAACTTTTGCATATTAGTCTCGAGCATTAGGATTGTGGTACACTATAACTTGACTTAATTTATTAGACAAATATTGACCAACATATAAATATATATAATTAATTTAGGTTCGTGAATCTAAGGCCAACCCTACACTTGTTCAATGATGTTATATATATTTTTACTGCAAAATACAGTATGGTGAGTTCATTTGATTCCCTTTTACTCTTTACATTTTTGGGACTGAGAATATATGCGCTATTTTTACAACTGCTTTATTAAATGCTTTTGAAATATATTTTGAACTGCGAATACATGAAATGCTTTTATAAATGTTTGACGAGATAGACACAAGCAAAACATTCCTCGAATGAATTATTATGCAGACAGAAGTTCTGCGGATTATTATTGAATTATGTGAACATGATAATTGCCTCCATTGAATTATGTGGACATGATAATTCCCACCATTGAATTATGTAGACATGATAATTGCCACCAGTTGATGTGAATGTTATATATCGAGAGAATGATTTTATACACAGGTTATGTATATGTTATTTTTTTGTGCACAAGATATGTGTACGGTTACTATGATTTATGAAAATGGTTTCGTACACGAGAAAGATGTACAGTATTTAAAAGATATAGCATGTACATTACAGGTGGGTATAGGATTCGGGCCCATTTGTACCATGCAGCACTTAAATCTTGTGGTCTATCAAAATGATGAATTTTTACTGTTTACAATAAACTTATGAACTCACCAACCTTTTGGTTGACACTTTAAAGCATGTTTATTCTTAGGTATGAAAGAAATCTTCCGCTGTGCATTTACTCATTTTAGAGACATTACATGGAGTCTTTCAAGGCATATAGAGGTCCGTTCATCGCGATGGCACCATATGTAATTGTATTCGTTCGGAAGATTTTGGACGGGGTATGACATGTGGTATCAGAGCGGTGGTCTTAGCGAACCAGGTCAACATTAGTGTGTCTAACTAGGAGTTGTTAGGATGCATTAGTGAAGTCTGGACTTTGACCTAGTAGTTGTTAGGTTATATTAATGAGTCTGGACTTCAACCTGGTCCGCATGTCAAAAGTTTTGCTTATCATTCTTGTCAAAAATTATCTGCTTATCATTCTTAGTCTAGACACATCTTACTGCATTGATTGCATGAATAGTGTATAGACAAATTCATATCTTAGCGTATCTGCTAATCCATATCTTAACGTATCTGTTACTGTAGCCTTTATCTGACACGTTTCCTTAATTCCCTTCGTAATCTACGGGATCATCTGTACTATGTATAGGTATTCTATGTAAATAGAATATCATCCGATATCCGAAAATCATTTCATAGCAAAAAATCCTTTATTCAATCGTACGCAATGGAACTCACAACTAGTTCAAGTCACTCGGATTCCGATATGGAGTCCCACTCCAGCTCCGAAAGCAGCATCACCAGAATTAATCAATCAATCAGCCATCCCCAATTCATTTGATGAGTTCGTAGTCTACTCAATCATTGGAGGCAAGAAGAAGGTGATCCCTTCCACCAACCGAATTCACCTTTCGGCGAAGAACCTGAATGACTTACCGGCAAACCTGTTCGAAACACCATTTTCACTCTCTTTGCCCGAATATCTCGCCACAATTATATTCTATCCACAATTCTAAACCTTATTCACTCGCTCGTTCCTACCGACAATCATCCCGGAGTAATAAGTCAACGAGCTTCGCACCCGAGTTGTAGCCTGGAAAAATATGGTGCAAAATGTACCAGCTTCAGCAACATTACCGGCATCAACAGTACCACCAACAACAACATCCGCATTCCAAACCTCAATTTCACAATCTGCCCCACGAACATCAACATGATAGGCACCATAGATGCCAAGGAGTACCAACAGCAATGAACGATGAAGTATTGAACCATAACTTCATCAATATTCTGCGAAGAATATGTGGATCCTAATAGTTTTAGAGATTACTTATTCTAGCTCAAACCGAAGATCAAATGAGTCTAATATTATATTGACTCATTAAATTCATGATTACATCTGAAGAAAATATATTTGTATATATATTTTCATAAAGATTGTGATTAAAAATTCTTCCGTACAAACTGTTAATGATGAAAATATTTTAACGGGTAGGTAACACCCGAGGAATATTTAGATTTCACTTTAATAAGTTACACTGTACATTCTTCAAATCTGATTCAATAGTCATTTCCTATCCTACTTACATCCACAGATATATGAATCCGATCACCACAGAATAACCATTTTCATTCAACCTTCATAATTGGATTTTGACCTATCAGAATCCAACAAGTGGCATAATGAAGAAAACATTTGATGGAATAAAATTTGTTAGAAACAAACAAATTAACTATGAGAAATTTTTTAAGAATCCACGCTAACAAAATCCTAGCTACCTGCTCCTAGCTAACTGTGGACTAATCAACTGAGGACTACCAACAGTGGACAATTAAAATGAATTAAAATATTGATTATAACATATGAAACTAAACAATACTTCAAGTTTGCCACTTGATTTGCATCTTAAACCTCTTTTGTATCTTAACGATTCCAATTTGCGTTCAAACCTTTCATGATTCTTGAAAACACCTCAATCGAGAGGATGAACCAACCACATTTCATCTACGGAAGGAAAGATTTATGCATATAGTTATGCACCTGAAAAACTCTCAGAACCTGAGTAAACGTTTAACACGTATCGGTGTTAGCTCCTTTAGCGTTATTATTACCAAAAATAACTTTTCAATCTCTTTCCAAATTAGCCAATTTTGTCACAGCTCCAGCAAGTCAACTTCGAATTTTCGTTCGTAACAACCTTATTATAACCTTGATATATATGTGTGCTCTTTTATCGTTACCGGAGAACCTTTTATATTCCATCATATTACCAGCAGACGTACCAGCAACCTCATTGCTCCTTGGCTTAAATCTCTTCGACAAATCACTATATTTATCTATTGAAGTCTTATCATGAACTCATCGAAATCTTGTAACGAGAATTGCCATACCAATTACCAAGAATCCGCAATCAGTATTTCGAATCTCGCAACGTATCTACATCGACAGTTATAAGTATACATATAACCCTTATCTCTTAGAATTCTGATCCTCCACTTTGAAATTTTGAAAAGCACCCAGTCTACAAATCAATACTCCAAAAACTGTACAAGCTGAATACAGCAGCAAAAACTGTAAACGACCTTAACAGTCGAAGGTATAAAGATAAAGAATAGTATATTGGCAAAGCTCATAAAAGTTGGAACTGGAAATTGGATTGAGCACACCATGAAGGAGACTCTGAACAAATTACAAGGACTAAACTTGTACATAAAGAATCCATATGATCCTGTTTCTGATTAAATCTTTAGCGAATACCTTACTCCTTACCCACTCTAAATCATCGTGAATGAATTTCTTCATCACAATTTGATTCTGAAATCCTAAGATATCATCGTACCTTTCTTTATTAATATCCTCAATATTTCTGAAGATATCTTCATAAATATTCTCGTTCGATATTAATTATCTCTCTACACTATCCGTATTATATCATAAAAGGAAACTATTTTAGTGTCTACATTCTGCGAACCTTCGAATTTAAAACATGAATGTTTTTGAAGTAGTGTTAGAAACTGATGCATGAATTAGTATAATATAATGACACTTGATCAACGTGATAATATTACAGTAAGTCATGCTGAGCTTCTAATGGAATGTGATGATTCACAGTACCATCATCATGTGCCATGTTACGCGACTCTTACATTCTACCTAATCTCTAAACATATCAAGAACATATCTCCTGATAGTTCTATCTTTTCTATTGAATTCTGGTAATTTAACCAAATCAAAATCGTGCTATTTACAATCTCTCTCTCTTAGAACATTAGTCATATTCATTCGAAATTTCATATCCATGAATTCTGGATCATTATTCGTTTGACTTAAAGTCGGGAAGAGAAAACAAAAATATGGAACTCCAAAATATAAAGGAAATGAAGAGGGTGGATTTATGGTGAAATATCCGACAGAGCAATCGAGACAGATTATTGCATTTAATCAAAGAAGATCCCGATTTCCTTAATCACCGAAGAACCCGATCTTATTACGAAGATTTTCTTTAAATCCCATGAATTCCGGAAATCAATCGTAATTACGTCATCGGTTAAAAACGAATATACATTTACTCATTTCACTCTCTTGCGATAACTTCATTTATACTCTTCGCGTAATCAAATTGTTTTATCTATATTACTCAATGATGATAAAACTCTATTTAGCAACCCATATTCGTCATGAAAACATTTTTATAGTTAGCCATGACGACCTCGATCAAATTTCGGGACGAAATTTCTTTAACGGGTAGGTACTGTAGTGACCCAGAAATTTCCGATCAAATTTAAACATTAATCTTTATATGTTTCCGACACGATAAGCAAAGTATATAAAGTTGAGTCTCAAAAATTTTGAATTCAGTAACCTTTGACTATTTCCGAAGACTCGTGATACGATTACTTGTAAATAGATATGCATATATTTAAATGTATATATATATATATATATATATATATATATATATATATATATGATATTATATATCATAATTAATTGAATTAATTTAGTAAAATATGAATAATAGTAATATATAATAACTATTATATATATATATATATATATATATATATATATATATATATATATATAGTACGGAGTATATGGAGATACATATATAGAAGATATGAATTGAGATCACATGTCTGTAGATGATTGAATTTGGTGATTACTTCTTTTGTTGTTTAATTATAATTGATTTACTTTACACTTTCATTCACTGTTCCTTTTAATTAAAATCTGACAATTCTTATGCGATCACTATTGTTAATTGATGTCATTTTGGGTCATTAAGTTTGTCCTTGTGTCTCCTCATTAACTGCTACATAGTTTATATATACATATTGATCGATACTTGTTGAATTATAAAACTACTTTCTGTTATCAATCGATTCTATCACCATCTATCTATCCCATCTCCTTTTTCTTTTTTGGATTATCAACACCAAACCCTCTTTCTGTTACACAGCTACATCACCCACTAAAACAAGTCTCTTTTATTATTGTGAGTAGCTATTATGATTGTTTTATTCTTCCTCTCAATTAATCACCAAGTCATATATAATACATATACATATACAAACTTACATATATGAGATTATGACATATTTGTCAGTTTAGTGGAACGTAGATGCCCCACTTATATTCATTCATATCACTCCTTTATGAGAAATAAACTTCACTAACAACTTCTATATTAACTAAGTTGAACCATGCATTAAACTCTGTTAACTTCTATGCGAACATGGAATTACATGCATGAGTTTTAAACTCTGCTAACTTTGTGAACGTGAGTTTATGGTTACAACTTCTTGACCTCGGCTTGCTTCAAACCCAAATACGACCCGTATTGTAGTGACCCGAACTTTTCCATGTTTATATATATTAATTTAGATTGATATTTACATGATTAAATGTTTCCAACATGTTAAGCAATCAAACTTGTTAAGACTTGATTAATTGAAATATGTTTCATATAGACAATTGACCACCCAAGTTGACCGGTGATTCACGAACGTTAAAACTTGTAGAAACTATTTGATGACATATATATGGATATATATATAGTTAACAGGATACTATGATAAGCAAACATATCATTAAGTATATTAACAATGAACTACATATGTAAAAACAAGACTACTAACTTAATGATTTTTAAACGAGACATATATGTAACGATTATCGTTGTAAAGACGTTTAATGTATATATATCATATTAAGAGATATTCATACATGATAATATCATGATAATATAATAATTTAAAATCTCATTTGATATTATAAACATTGGGTTAACAACATTTAACAAGATCGTTAACCTAAAGGTTTCAAAACAACACTTACATGTAACGACTAACGATGACTTAACGAATCAGTTAAAATGTATATACATGTAGTGTTTTAATATGTATTTATACACTTTTGGAAGACTTCAATACACTTATCAAAATACTTCTACTTAACAAAAATGCTTACAATTACATCCTCGTTCAGTTTCATTAACAATTCTACTCGTATGCACCCGTATTCGTACTCGTACAATACACAGCTTTTAGATGTATGTACTATTGGTATATACACTCCAATGATCAGCTCTTAGCAGCCCATGTGAGTCACCTAACACATGTGGGAACCATCATTTGGCAACTAGCATGAAATATCTCATAAAATTACAAAAATATGAGTAATCATTCATGACTTATTTACATGAAAACAAAATTACATATCCTTTATATCTAATCCATACACCAACGACCAAAAACACCTACAAACACTTTCATTCTTCAATTTTCTTCATCTAATTGATCTCTCTCAAGTTCTATCTTCAAGTTCTAAGTGTTCTTCATATATTCTACAAGTTCTAGTTACATAAAATCAAGAATACTTTCAAGTTTGCTAGCTCACTTCCAATCTTGTAAGGTGATCATCCAACCTCAAGAAATCTTTGTTTCTTACAGTAGGTTATCATTCTAATACAAGGTAATAATCATAGTCAAACTTTGGTTCAATTTCTATAACTATAACAATCTTATTTCAAGTGATGATCTTACTTGAACTTGTTTTCGTGTCATGATTCTGCTTCAAGAACTTCGAGCTATCCAAGGATCCATTGAAGCTAGATCCATTTTTCTATTTTCCAGTAGGTTTATCCAAGGAACTTAAGGTAGTAATGATGTTCATAACATCATTCGATTCATACATATAAAGCTATCTTATTCGAAGGTTTAAACTTGTAATCACTAGAACATAGTTTAGTTAATTCTAAACTTGTTCGCAAACAAAAGTTAATCCTTCTAACTTGACTTTTAAAATCAACTAAACACATGTTCTATATCTATATGATATGCTAACGTAATGATTTAAAACCTGGAAACACGAAAAACACCGTAAAACCGGATTTACGCCGTCGTAGTAACACCGCGGGCTGTTTTGGGTTAGTTAATTAAAAACTATGATAAACTTTGATTTAAAAGTTGTTATTCTGAGAAAATGATTTTTATTATGAACATGAAACTATATCCAAAAATTATGGTTAAACTCAAAGTGGAAGTATGTTTTCTAAAATGGTCATCTAGACGTCGTTCTTTCGACTGAAATGACTACCTTTACAAAAACGACTTGTAACTTATTTTTCCGACTATAAACCTATACTTTTTATGTTTAGATTCATAAAATAGAGTTCAATATGAAACCATAGCAATTTGATTCACTTAAAACGGATTTAAAATGAAGAAGTTATGGGTAAAACAAGATTGGATAATTTTTCTCATTTTAGCTACGTGAAAATTGGTAACAAATCTATTCCAACCATAACTTAATCAACTTGTATTGTATATTATGTAATCTTGAGATACCATAGACACGTATACAATGTTTCGACCTATCATGTCGACACATCTATATATATTTCGGAACAACCATAGACACTCTATATGTGAATGTTGGAGTTAGCTATACAGGGTTGAGGTTGATTCCAAAATATATATAGTTTGAGTTGTGATCAATACTGAGATACGTATACACTGGGTCGTGGATTGATTCAAGATAATATTTATCGATTTATTTCTGTACATCTAACTGTGGACAACTAGTTGTAGGTTACTAACGAGGACAGCTGACTTAATAAACTTAAAACATCAAAATATATTAAAAGTGTTGTAAATATATTTTGAACATACTTTGATATATATGTATATATTGTTATAGGTTCGTGAATCAACCAGTGGCCAAGTCTTACTTCCCGACGAAGTAAAAATCTGTGAAAGTGAGTTATAGTCCCACTTTTAAAATCTAATATTTTTGGGATGAGAATACATGCAGGTTTTATAAATGATTTACAAAATAGACACAAGTACGTGAAACTACATTCTATGGTTGAATTATCGAAATCGAATATGCCCCTTTTTATTAAGTCTGGTAATCTAAGAATTAGGGAACAGACACCCTAATTGACGCGAATCCTAAAGATAGATCTATTGGGCCTAACAAACCCCATCCAAAGTACCGGATGCTTTAGCACTTCGAAATTTATATCATATCCGAAGGGTGTCCCGGAATGATGGGGATATTCTTATATATGCATCTTGTTAATGTCGGTTACCAGGTGTTCACCATATGAATGATTTTTATCTCTATGTATGGGATGTGTATTGAAATATGAAATCTTGTGGTCTATTATTATGATTTGATATATATAGGTTAAACCTATAACTCACCAACATTTTTGTTGACGTTTTAAGCATGTTTATTCTCAGGTGATTATTAAGAGCTTCCGCTGTCGCATACTTAAATAAGGACGAGATTTGGAGTCCATGCTTGTATGATATTGTGTAAAAACTGCATTCAAGAAACTTATTTTGTTGTAACATATTTGTATTGTAAACCATTATGTAATGGTCGTGTGTAAACAGGATATTTTAGATTATCATTATTTGATAATCTACGTAAAGCTTTTTAAAACCTTTATCTATGAAATAAAGGTTATGGTTTGTTTTAAAAATGAATGCAGTCTTTGAAAAACGTCTCATATAGAGGTCAAAACCTCGCAACGAAATCAATTAATATGGAACGTTTTTAATCAATAAGAACGGGACATTTCAGTTGGTATCCGAGCGTTGGTCTTAGAGAACCAGAAAATTTGCATTAGTGTGTCTTATCGAGTTTGTTAGGATGCATTAGTGAGTCTGGACTTCGAGCGTGTTTTCCTTAAAAATGATTGCTTAACATTTTTGTTGGAAACTATATATTTTTAACATATGAATATTATGTGATATATTAATCTCTTATCGTGTTTGATATTATGTGATAGATGTCTACCTCTAGAACAAGTCCCATTGACTCACCTAATAATAATGAAGAGTCAAATGTAAATTGGAATGATTCGTGGACTGATTCACAAGTTCCCGAAGAGGAACCGGAAGAAGAGTAGGAACCGGAAGAAGAATCGGAACCGGAAGAAGAATCGGAACCGGAAGAAGAAATAGAACCGGTGGGGGAAATAATAAAACGGTTAAGTAAAAGAGAATCCTCAACCAACCGATCAAGGTTAATTATGGTCAATGGTGTTTCCGCCAAGGAAGCAAAATATTGGGAGGATTACCAATTCTCCGATGAATCGGATTCCGACGAGAATTCCGATGATGTTATAGAAATTACCCCAACGGAATTTAAAAAGGCAAAAGAAAATAATAAGGGAAAGGGCATAAAAATAGAGAAATCTAATTCCAACCCCGATGAACTTTATATGTATCGTCAACCCCCGAAGTCCTTAAGTTGTAACAATGACCCGGGAACCTCTAAACCACCAGGTTTTTCTAAACCAATGTGGATAACGACGGCTCGTATTAGGGGAACATCATATATCCCTAGAAACTTGGCAAAACGAACCAAAACCGAACAAGAAGAAATGAGCGAGTCGGAATAAGATAGTTATATTCGTGTGGTGTAATATATGTAATATAGTGTGCTTATGCTTTATGATATATGTAAAAATTGCTTGTATTAATAAGTATTTTTTTTATGAATCTAACTCTTGTCTATTTTACAGTATAAAAACACAAAATGGATAGACAACCCAATATTTTAAGAGACCTACCCGGAGACATGATTGATGAAATCTTGTCTAGAGTCGGTCAGAATTCCTCGGCACAACTATTTAAGGCGAGATCAGTTTGTAAGACATTCGAAGAACGTTCCAAGAATGCCTTGGTTTATAAAAGGCTTTCGTTCGGAAGATGGGGAATATCACATTGGGAAATCCATAAGTTACGATGTGTTTACTTTGACGCATATATTGCGGGGAACCCAAATGCTATTTTACGCAACGGGTTAAGAAATTATTTTGACTCAATATATCCGAATATTGGACTTCGTGATTTAGAAAAAGCGGCTAACATGCAACATAAAGAAGCATGTTATGCTTACGGATTAGTAATGTTCGCTTCTCACCAAAGTGAGAACAAGAACATCGGGCTACAACTATTAAACAAAACGTTTCCACAAGTGACGGAGTCGGTAATTGGGGTAAGAAATGAGGTTTTTAGATTGTTACGGGACTGTTGGACATTACGTAACCCTCGTCCTTTTGACGACGTTACAACACGCTGTCTTATCAACGGCCATAACGGTTATGTTCCACAAGACCAAGGATGGGAAGTAATCCTAGTAAAACCAGAATACATGACTTGTTTCTGGACGTATGAATTACGTGTCTTTATTGCCTTTGCTGAACGACTTGTGTACTAGCTAGAATTATCTTCACAACTATCTTGTATCAAAGTTATTGTGTGCTATATTTCATGCTTTATGTAAAATAAGCGGTATTGTAAGTTTGTAAAATATTGTATAAAAGTTTGAACGCGAAATATTATTATAATCAGTTTTTCATATAGAATTGTAGTAGTTGAATTGTATATTAGCTACTAAGTATGAACTTAACGGGTAGGTACTACCCGAATTTAAACTTATAAAACGCTAATATGAAGAAAAAGCTTTTATAAATGAGTTCATATTATGCTACGAAATACTATTAACTACTCTTAATATTCTGTATGATTAACTTGTTCCATTTAACTATTTTGAAGGAAATGGCACCGACTACTCGACACACCGTGAATATGAATGAAGAGGAATTCCGTACTTTTCTAGCTTCAAACATAGCCGCAGTACAGGCTGCGCTACATACCAACAATAACCTTGGATCTAGCAGTACAGGAAATCGTGTAGGATGCACCTACAAAGAATTCACTGCCTGCAAACCTTTGGAATTTGATGGAACCGAAGGACCGATCGGATTGAAACGGTGGACCGAGAAGGTCGAATCGGTGTTTGCCATAAGTAAGTGTACTGAAGAGGACAAAGTGAAGTACGCTACGCATACCTTCACAGGTTCTGCGTTAACATGGTGGAATACCTATCTAAAGCAAGTGGGACAAGACGATGCGTACGCACTACCGTGGTCAGCATTCAAGCACTTGATGAACGAGAAGTACCGTCCCAGAACCGAGGTTAATAAGCTCAAGACAGAACTTAGAGGGTTACGAACCCAAGGATTTGATATTACCACGTATGAAAGACGATTCACAGAATTGTGCCTATTGTGTCCGGGAGCATTCAAAGATGAGGAAGAGAAGATCGACGCGTTTGTGAAAGGATTACCGGAAAGAATCCAAGAAGATATAAGTTCACACGAGCCCGCCTCCATACCACAGGCATGTAGAATGGCTCACAAACTAGTGAACCAGATTGAAGAAAGAATTAAAGAACAGACTGCTGAAGAGGCCAATGTGAAGCAAGTCAAAAGAAAGTGGGAGGAAAACGGTGATAAGAATCACCAATACAACAACAACAACAGCAATTACAACAATAATCGCAACAATTATCCCAACAATCACAACATCAATCGCAACTACAACAAACGGCCCAACAACAAAAACAACAACAACAACAACAACAACTACAACAATCATCCCAACAACAATAATAACCGCAACAACAACAACAATCAGAAGCAGCTATGCCAAAGGTGTGAAAAGAATCACTCGGGGTTCTGCACCAAATTTTGCAACAAGTGTAAAAGAAATGGTCATAGCGCGGTGAAGTGTGAGGTCTACGGACCAGGGGTTAATAGAACGAAAGGAACAAATGGTGTCGGAATGAGTAATGGCGGAGCAAGTAGTGTCGGAGCAAGTTATGCCAATGTAGTTTGTTATAAATGTGGAAAACAAGGCCACATTATTAGAAATTGCCCGAACCAGGAGAACACGAATGGACAAGGCCGCGGAAGAGTTTTCAATATTAATGCGGCAGAGGCACAGGAAGACCCGGAGCTTGTTACGGGTACGTTTCTTATTGACAATAAATCTGCTTACGTTTTATTTGATTCGGGTGCGGATAGAAGCTATATGAGTAGAGATTTTTGTGCTAAATTAAGTTGTCCATTGACGCCTTTGGATAGTAAATTTTTACTCGAATTAGCAAATGGTAAATTATTTCAGCAGATAATATATGTCGGAATCGAGAAATTAAACTGGTTAGCGAAACATTTAAGATTGATTTGATACCAGTAGAGTTAGGGAGTTTTGATGTGATAATCGGTATGGACTGGTTGAAAGAAGTGAAAGCAGAGATCGTTTGTTACAAAAATGCAATTCGCATTATACGAGAAAAAGGAAAACCCTTAATGGTGTACGGAGAAAAGGGCAACACGAAGCTACATCTTATTAGTAATTTGAAGGCACAAAAACTAATAAGAAAAGGTTGCTATGCTGTTCTAGCACACGTCGAGAAAGTACAAACTGAAGAAAAGAGCATCAATGATGTTCCCGTCGCAAAAGAATTTCCCGATGTATTTCCGAAAGAATTACCGGGATTACCCCCACATCGATCCGTTGAATTTCAAATAGATCTTGTACCAGGAGCTGCACCAATAGCTCGTGCTCCTTACAGACTCGCACCCAGCGAGATGAAAGAACTGCAAAGCCAATTACAAGAACTTTTAGAGCGTGGTTTCATTCGACCAAGCACATCACCGTGGGGAGCTCCTGTTTTGTTTGTCAAGAAGAAAGATGGTACATTCAGGTTGTGTATCGACTACCGAGAGTTGAACAAACTTACCATCAAGAACCGCTATCCACTACCGAGAATCGATGACTTATTTGATCAACTACAAGGCTCGTCAGTTTATTCAAAGATTGACTTACGTTCCGGGTATCATCAAATGCGGGTGAAAGAAGATGATATTCCAAAGACTGCTTTCAGAACACGTTACGGTCATTACGAGTTTATGGTCATGCCGTTTGGTTTAACTAATGCACCAGCTGTGTTCATGAACCTTATGAACCGAGTGTGTGGACCATACCTTGACAAGTTTGTCATCGTTTTCATTGATGACATACTTATTTACTCAAAGAATGACCAAGAACACGGTGAACATTTGAGAAAGGTGTTAGAAGTATTGAGGAAGGAAGAATTGTACGCTAAGTTTTCAAAGTGTGCATTTTGGTTGGAAGAAGTTCAATTCCTCGGTCACATAGTGAACAAAGAAGGTATTAAGGTGGATCCGGCAAAGATAGAAACTGTTGAAAAGTGGGAAACCCCGAAAACTCCGAAACACATACGCCAGTTTTTAGGACTAGCTGGTTACTACAGAAGGTTCATCCAAGACTTTTCCAGAATAGTAAAACCCTTGACTGCATTAACGCATAAAGGGAAGAAATTTGAATGGAATGATGAACAAGAGAAAGCGTTTCAGTTATTGAAGAAAAAGCTAACTACGGCACCTATATTGTCATTGCCTGAAGGGAATGATGATTTTGTGATTTATTGTGACGCATCAAAGCAAGGTCTCGGTTGTGTATTAATGCAACGAACGAAGGTGATTGCTTATGCGTCTAGACAATTGAAGATTCACGAACAAAATTATACGACACATGATTTGGAATTAGGCGCGGTTGTTTTTGCATTAAAGACTTGGAGGCACTACTTATATGGGGTCAAAAGTATTATATATACCGACCACAAAAGTCTTCAACACATATTTAATCAGAAACAACTGAATATGAGGCAGTGTAGGTGGATTGAATTATTGAATGATTACGACTTTGAGATTCGTTACCACCCGGGGAAGGCAAATGTGGTAGCCGATGCCTTGAGCAGGAAGGACAGAGAACCCATTCGAGTAAAATCTATGAATATAATGATTCATAATAACCTTACTACTCAAATAAAGGAGGCGCAACAAGGAGTTTTAAAAGAGGGAAATTTAAAGGATGAAATACCCAAAGGATCGGAGAAGCATCTTAATATTCAGGAAGATGGAACCCGGTATAGGGCTGAAAGGATTTGGGTACCAAAATTTGGAGATATGAGAGAAATGGTACTTAGAGAAGCTCATAAAACCAGATACTCAATACATCCTGGAACGGGGAAGATGTACAAGGATCTCAAGAAACATTTTTGGTGGCCGGGTATGAAAGCCGATGTTGCTAAATACGTAGGAGAATATTTGACGTGTTCTAAGGTCAAAGCTGAGCATCAGAAACCATCAGGTCTACTTCAACAACCCGAAATCCCGGAATGGAAATGGGAAAACATTACCATGGATTTCATCACTAAATTGCCAAGGACTGCAAGTGGTTTTGATACTATTTGGGTAATAGTTGATCGTCTCACCAAATCAGCACACTTCCTGCCAATAAGAGAAGATGACAAGATGGAGAATTTAGCACGACTGTATTTGAAGGAAGTCGTCTCCAGACATGGAATACCAATCTCTATTATCTCTGATAGGGATGGCAGATTTATTTCAAGATTCTGGCAGATATTACAGCAAGCATTAGGAACTCGTCTAGACATGAGTACTGCCTATCATCCACAAACTGATGGGCAGAGTGAAAGGACGATACAAACGCTTGAAGACATGCTACGAGCATGTGTTATTGATTTCAGAAATAGTTGGGATCGACATCTACCGTTAGCAGAATTTTCCTACAACAACAGCTACCATTCAAGCATTGAGATGGCGCCGTTTGAAGCACTTTATGGTAGAAAGTGCATGTCTCCGATTTGTTGGAGTGAAGTGGGGGATAGACAGATTACGGGTCCGGAGATTATACAAGAAACTACCGAGAAGATCATCCAAATTCAACAACGGTTGAAAACCGCCCAAAGTCGACAAAAGAGCTACGCTGACATTAAAAGAAAAGATATAGAATTTGAAATTGGAGAGATGGTCATGATTAAAGTTGCACCTTGGAAAGGCGTTGTTCGATTTGGTAAACGAGGGAAATTAAATCCAAGGTATATTGGACCATTCAAGATTATTGATCGTGTCGGACCAGTAGCTTACCGACTTGAGTTACCTCAACAACTCGCAGCTGTACATAACACTTTCCACGTCTCGAATTTGAAGAAATGTTTTGCTAAAGAAGATCTCACTATTCCATTAGATGAAATCCAAATCAACGAAAAACTTCAATTCATCGAAGAACCCGTCGAAATAATGGATCGTGAGGTTAAAAGACTTAAGCAAAATAAGATACAAATTGTTAAGGTTCGATGGAATGCTCGTAGAGGACCCGAGTTCACCTGGGAGCGTGAAGATCAGATAAAGAAGAAATACCCGCATCTATTTCCAGAAGATTCGTCAACACCTTCAACAGCTTAAAATTTCGGGACGAAATTTATTTAACGGGTAGGTACTGTAGTGACCCGAACTTTTCCATGTTTATGTATATTAATTTAGATTGATATTTACATGATTAAATGTTTCCAACATGTTAAGCAATCAAACTTTTTAAGACTTGATTAATTGAAATATGTTTCATATAGACAATTGACCACCCAAGTTGACCGGTGATTCACGAACGTTAAAACTTGTAAAAACTATATGATGACATATATATGGATATATATATAGTTAACAGGATACTATGATAAGTAAACATATCATTAAGTATATTAACAATGAACTACATATGTAAAAACAAGACTACTAACTTAATGATTTTTAAACGAGACATATATGTAACGATTATCGTTGTAAAGACGTTTAATGTATATATATCATATTAAGAGATATTCATACATGATAATATCATGATAATATAATAATTTAAAATCTCATTTGATATTATAAACATTGGGTTAACAACATTTAACAAGATCGTTAACCTAAAGGTTTCAAAACAACACTTACATGTAACGACTAACGATGACTTAACGAATCAGTTAAAATGTATATGCATGTAGTGTTTTAATATGTATTTATACACTTTTGGAAGACTTCAATACACTTATCAAAATACTTCTACTTAACAAAAATGCTTACAATTACATCCTCGTTCAGTTTCATCAACAATTCTACTCGTATGCACCCGTATTCGTACTCGTACAATACACAGCTTTTAGATGTATGTACTATTGGTATATACACTCCAATGATCAGCTCTTAGCAGCCCATGTGAGTCACCTAACACATGTGGGAACCATCATTTGGCAACTAGCATGAAATATCTCATAAAATTACAAAAATATGAGTAATCATTCATGACTTATTTACATGAAAACAAAATTACATATCCTTTATATCTAATCCATACACCAACGACCAAAAACACCTACAAACACTTTCATTCTTCAATTTTCTTCATCTAATTGATCTCTCTCAAGTTCTATCTTCAAGTTCTAAGTGTTCTTCATATATTCTACAAGTTCTAGTTACATAAAATCAAGAATACTTTCAAGTTTGCTAGCTCACTTCCAATCTTGTAAGGTGATCATCCAACCTCAAGAAATCTTTGTTTCTTACAGTAGGTTATCATTCTAATACAAGGTAATAATCATATTCAAACTTTGGTTCAATTTCTATAACTATAACAATCTTATTTCAAGTGATGATCTTACTTGAACTTGTTTTCGTGTCATGATTCTGCTTCAAGAACTTCGAGCCATCCAAGGATCCATTGAAGCTAGATCCATTTTTCTCTTTTCCAGTAGGTTTATCCAAGGAACTTAAGGTAGTAATTATGTTCATAACATCATTCGATTCATACATATAAAGCTATCTTATTCGAAGGTTTAAACTTGTAATCACTAGAACATAGTTTAGTTAATTCTAAACTTGTTCGCAAACAAAAGTTAATCCTTCTAACTTGACTTTTAAAATCAACTAAACACATGTTCTATATCTATATGATATGATAACTTAATGATTTAAAACCTGGAAACACGAAAAACACCGTAAAACCGGATTTACGCCGTCGTAGTAACACCGCGGGCTGTTTTGGGTTAGTTAATTAAAAACTATGATAAAATTTGATTTAAAAGTTGTTATTCTGAGAAAATTATTTTTATTATGAACATGAAACTATATCCAAAAATTATGGTTAAACTCAAAGTGGAAGTATGTTTTCTAAAATGGTCATCTAGACGTCGTTCTTTCGACTGAAATGACTACCTTTACAAAAATAACTTGTAACTTATTTTTCCGACTATAAACCTATACTTTTTCTGTTTAGATTCATAAAATAGAGTTCAATATGAAACCATAGCAATTTGATTCACTCAAAACGGATTTAAAATGAAGAAGTTATGGGTAAAACAAGATTGGATAATTTTTCTCATTTTAGCTACGTGAAAATTGGTAACAAATCTATTCCAACCATAACTTAATCAACTTGTATTGTATATTATGTAATCTTGAGATACCATAGACACGTATACAATGTTTCGACCTATCATGTCGACACATCTATATATATTTCGGAACAACCATAGACACTCTATATGTGAATGTTGGAGTTAGCTATAGAGGGTTGAGGTTGATTCCAAAATATATATAGTTTGAGTTGTGATCAATACTGAGATACGTATACACTGGGTCGTGGATTGATTCAAGATAATATTTATCGATTTATTTCTGTACATCTAACTGTGGACAACTAGTTGTAGGTTACTAACGAGGACAGCTGACTTAATAAACTTAAAACATCAAAATATATTAAAAGTGTTGTAAATATATTTTGAACATACTTTGATATATATGTATATATTGTTATAGGTTCGTGAATCAACCAGTGGCCAAGTCTTACTTCCCGACGAAGTAAAAATCTGTGAAAGTGAGTTATAGTCCCACTTTTAAAATCTAATATTTTTGGGATGAGAATACATGCAGGTTTTATAAATGATTTACAAAATAGACACAAGTATGTGAAACTACATTCTATGGTTGAATTATCGAAATCGAATATGCCCCTTTTTATTAAGTCTGGTAATCTAAGAATTAGGGAACAGACACCCTAATTGACGCGAATCCTAAAGATAGATCTATTGGGCCTAACAAACCCCATCCAAAGTACCGGATGCTTTAGTACTTCGAAATTTATATCATATCCGAAGGGTGTCCCGGAATGATGGGGATATTCTTATATATGCATCTTGTTAATGTCGGTTACCAGGTGTTCACCATATGAATGATTTTTATCTCTATGTATGGGATGTGTATTGAAATATGAAATCTTGTGGTCTATTATTATGATTTGATATATATAGGTTAAACCTATAACTCACCAACATTTTTGTTGACGTTTTAAGCATGTTTATTTTCAGGTGATTATTAAGAGCTTCCGCTGTCGCATACTTAAATAAGGACGAGATTTGGAGTCCATGCTTGTATGATATTGTGTAAAAACTGCATTCAAGAAACTTATTTTGTTGTAACATATTTGTATTGTAAACCATTATGTAATGGTCGTGTGTAAACAGGATATTTTAGATTATCATTATTTGATAATCTACGTAAAGCTTTTTAAAACCTTTATCTATGAAATAAAGGTTATGGTTTGTTTTAAAAATGAATGCAGTCTTTGAAAAACGTCTCATATAGAGGTCAAAACCTCGCAACGAAATCAATTAATATGGAACGTTTTTAATCAATAAGAACGGGACATTTCACGTATCACATCACCACTGTTTCGTTGCTATCCGAGAATCCCCACCATTTAACCCCATCTTATCACCACCATCGAACACTTTACAAAGGAGGCTGTCGGATGCAACCCACCAAATGCCACCCAACACTACCCAACAATCATCACCATAGTCACCGTCGACCACCATAGCCGTTTACAACCATCATCATCGAAACCCTTCACCACCACCTTTGTCTTCCCTTTTTCTTCGATTAATCATCAAACCCATTTAATTTTTTCGTTTTACTCGAACCAAAACTCCACCATAAAAACTGCTGCTATTCGACTAGGACCAAGGTCACCCGAATCCTTCTTGTTTTGTTGTTAACCGAAACCCAATAGTAACACCATCGCAAACCACCATAGCCATCAAGCTTTTACAACATGGTTTCTTTTCCTACCGTAATCAGTCACACAAAACCACCACTTTGATGTCTTGCCTCCGTTTCCTGTTACAGCATCGAGAAGATGTTAAGATGATGATGAATTAAATGAGGCTGTGATGATGATAGAACAAAGAAACTGAAGAATCAGTGATCGAACCAATTTTGTTTCTTCTTCTTTCTCTTTCGGTTCACTGTACGATTGTGGTGTAGATTTGATGATAGACACGAGATATGATGATACAGTGATCGATGGTAATTAAGATAGATGATACGTTAATGAATGATGATAATGGATATTGATGATGTTATGATGATGAATACGAGTGAAGAAAAAAAAACGAACGAAACCCTTTTTCTTTTTGTCGGCCACATATAAAAAGATGATGCGTTAATAAATGAATCTGTATATCGACCCTTTTCCAAATGATGAAACGTGGGCTGCGGTTCCTACTTGGGCCGTTTCCTTTTTAACTTCCTAGTGGGCTAGTATCATTGGGCTATCTTTGGGCCTTATAAAACTCAGAAAAGATGAAACTAATTGCTGCTATTTTCTGTGTGTGCTACTGCTGTACGAAGAAGATGATTAGGAATTAGTAATGGCGATGAGATGATAGGAATGATAATAATTCGATAATAATGATAGAATGATGGAGAGAGAAACATTTTCGGTCATAATAATTAATTAATCGTAGGGATTAAATCAAAAATGAACATGCAACTATATGGTTAAGGTGTTGTGTATGAGCGGGAGGTCTAGGTTTCGAGTCCCGTCTGCAACAATTCTTTTTACTCAAAGATTATAAAGGGTATGCTCGTGAGGTCAAACTAGTGTTTATCATCTCCGTTGCTCCTGCGTATTTTTTTCCTGCAATATTGAATCTCAATATTGATACGTGAGCACTCATAACTTAACTTTTATATATTAATAGTGTATCCCTGACTAGTGCTCGAGTATATAGGATTATGCATGCTTGTATATTTAATATTATCGTTAAATAATTGACGATAGATTATGAACTAGTTATATATACGGTTGAGATAAGGTATAAGATATTCCTGTCATTGGAAAGCTAGCGAAAAATTAGGAACTTTTCATTTTGATATCGAATGGTTTCGATGAACGGATTAGAAGTTATAATCAATTGAATCTTTGTATTATTATTAAAAATGATTATTATTATCGTCGTTATTATCGTCATTCTAGTTTTTATATAATTATTATTATTATAATTATTATTATTATTATTATTATTATTATTATTATTATTATTATTATTATTATTATTATTATTATTATTATTATTATTATTACTATTATTATTATTATCATTATCTATAAAAAGTATTATCATTAAAAATTGTTATCTTTATTATTATTACTATCGTTAATGTTATAATTAGTATTATTATTATTATTATCATTAAAATAGTTATTAATATTGTCATTATCATAATATTTATTATTATTAGTATTATTATAATTAAAACTAATAGTAACACTTAATGATTACTATTATTATCATTAAAATGAACGCGATATAAAAGACGATTTAAAAGCTATTAATAAATTAATTAGGAAATAATGAGTATGAGTATCATGATGAAATTTAAGGATATTGATTTAGATAAAATTATCATTTTGCATTATTTATATAACTATTATTATTAAAAGTATTATATTTAATATTAAAAATATTATCTTTACAAAAGTTATTATTTTTAATAGGAATATCTTTGCTAATATAAAATTTCATTATTAATAAGAATTATCATATTGTTATAATACTATTTTCGTAAATATAAATATTGTTATTATTATAGAATAATAATAACTATTAATACAAAATAATACAACACTTACTTACTATTATTATAGATATTATTTTATCAAATAAATATGTGATACAAACATATTTTACTACGTGTAATAAAATTACATTAATAATACCTATCATATTATCTTTATTAAATAAACTCTATAAATTTATTCTTTAATATATATAAAAGTATAATTTATTATATAAATTTTAATATAAAATTTTACTATACTATTTACTCTAATAAATCTTTTAAAAATATTTAAAAATATAAAACGATGATATTTAAACTATATAATAATCATGTATAAATTTTGGAAATTATTTTGAGTCAAATTGACTTTTGTTAACTTTTGCATATTAGTCTCGAGCATTAGGATTGTGGTACACTATAACTTGACTTAATTTATTAGACAAATATTGAATAACATATAAATATATATAATTAATTTAGGTTCGTGAATCCAAGGCCAACACTACACTTGTTCAATGATGTTATATGTATTTTTACTACAAAATACAGTACGGTGAGTTCATTTGATTCCCTTTTACTCTTTTCATTTTTGGGACTGAGAATACATGCGCTATTTTTACGACTGCTTTATTAAATGCTTTTGAAATATATTTTGAACTGCGAATACATGAAATGCTTTTATAAATGTTTGACGAGATAGACACAAGCAAAACATTCCTCGAATGAATTATTATACAGACAGAAGTTCTGCGGATTATTATTGAATTATGTGGACATCATAATTGCCACCATTGAATTATGTGGACATGATAATTGCCACCATTGAATTATGTGGACATGATAATTGCCACCAGTTGATGTGAATGTTATATATCGAGAGAATGATTTTATACACAGGTTATGTGTATGTTATTTTTTTGTGCACAAGATATGTGTACGGTTACTATGATTTATGAAAATGGTTTCGTACACGAGAAAGATGTACTGTATTTAAAAGATATAGCATGTACATTACAGGTGGGTATAGGATTCAGGCCCATTTGTACCATGCAGCACTTAAATCTTGTGGTCTATCAAAATGATGAATTTTTACTGTTTACAATAAACTTATGAACTCACCAACCTTTTGGTTGACACTTTAAAGCATGTTTATTCTCAGGTATGAAAGAAATCTTCCGCTGTGCATTTACTCATTTTAGAGACATTACATGGAGTCGTT
Source organism: Rutidosis leptorrhynchoides (assembly GCF_046630445.1). Lineage (NCBI taxonomy): Eukaryota > Viridiplantae > Streptophyta > Magnoliopsida > Asterales > Asteraceae > Rutidosis > Rutidosis leptorrhynchoides. Next base: position 102,401,939 of record NC_092339.1, read on the forward strand.
CAAGGCATATAGAGGTCCGTTCATCGCGATGGCACCATATGTAATTGTATTCGTTCGGAAGATTTTGGACGGGGTATGACAAATATGATAAGTACAAAGTATATAAAATGTATGAATTATATATATTAGATTTATCTATATAACATATAATATAACAAGTATATAATAATATATCAATTGATCGATCGCGATTACATGTTTTAATGTATATATGAATAATATAGGTTCGTGAATCCGATGCCAACCCTGCATTGTTCAGTTCTGTTGTACGAATATTTTTACTACAAAATATTATATTGTGAGTTTCATTTGCTCCCTTTTTAAATGCTTTTGCAATATATATTTTTGGGACTGAGAATACATGCGCTGCTTTTATAAATGTTTGACGAAATAGACACAAGTACTCAAAACTACATTCTATGGTTGGATTATTAAACCGAATATCACCCCTTTTAGCTTGGTAACCTAAGAATTAGGCAGACGAGAGGTTCTGTTCCTAATTGATGCGAATCCTAAAGATAGATCTATTGGGCCTAACAACCCCCATTCAGGTTATGGATGGCTTTAGTACTTTGAGATTATTATTATACAGACGAGAGGTTCTATTTGGGTATATTCTATGCATTAAAGTTAATGTCGGTTACCAGGTTTTCAATTCTTATGAATGATTTTATCTTTATGCAGACGAGAGGTTCTGTTTATAAATACGAAAAATCTTGTGGTCTATTAAAATTATGAAAATGATCGATTATGATAAACTAATGAACTCACCAACCTTTTGGTTGACACTTTAAAGCATGTTTATTCTCAGGATTGAAAGAAATCTTCCGCTGTGCATTTGCTCAATTTAAAGATATTACTTGGAGTCATTCATGGCATATTTCAAAAGACGTTGCATTCAAGTCATTGAGTTCAGTAAATATTATGATTAAGTAAATGACAGATTAGATCATTTATAGTTGGGTAATATGAAATGGTATGCATGTCTGTCAACTTTCGATGTAATGAAAGTTTGTCTTTTAAAACGAATGCAATGTTTGTAAAATGTATCATATAGAGTTCAAATACCTCGCAATGTAATCATATGTTATTTTATTTTTTCTTATGGATTAGGACAGGTCTTTACACCATAGACCCATTAAGCACGACCATTTTACTACTCGTTTGCATCTGCTGCTACTGCTGTAAACCCACCACAAAACAACCATTGATCACCCTTAAACCACGATCGAATACCACCAATCAAATACCATTATTTTCTACTGTTTTTTCTTGTTTCCACTTCCTGCTACAGTAACAATAACAATGGTGGAAGGTGATGAGTGAAGATGATGATAATAAACGAAGTAATTTAATTATTAGTTGCAGTTACGATATTAGGTTATTACTCAGGAGGATCCATCGAATAAAATTACAGATAAATGATTAATGGATCAGTTAGGATTAAATGGGTTTTTGCATTAGTCTTTTAAAAGTGGACTTGTACATGGGTTTCTAAATTGATGTTGGACTGATTGATAAATTCGGAATGGGCCTGTTGGGCTGAGATCCAGATTACATTTTCGTTTGGGCTGAAACAAGGACAAGATAAATATTACAGGTTAAATATATATGGTATCTAATTAAATCAGAAAAACAAAAACAGTTCAATGGTTAAGTGTGTTGATGGTTGAGCGAGAGGTCGGGGGTTCGAGCCCAGACTGTGGCATGTTTTTTAGGAAGCTTATTTTAAAGGCAGTCTTATTTTATTATTATTATTATTATTATTATTATTATTATTATTATTATTATTATTATTATTATTATTATTATTAACATAAGTATTATTATTAACATTATCATTATTATTATTATTATTACCATTATTAGTATTATTATTATTAAAAATTATTATCATTAGTAGTAAGATTATTATTATTATTATTATTATTATTATTATTATTATTATTATTTATTATTATTATTATTATTATTATTATTATTATTATTATTATTATTATTATTATTATTATTATTATTATTATTATTATTATTAAGTATCATGTATTATTATCAAAATTATTATTTTCAGTATCATTATTATTAAACTTATCATTTTTATTAAAAACTACTATTATTATTAAAAGTATCATTTTTATTAATATTATCATTTTATTATTATTATTAATAGTACTATTATTGTCATTATTATTATTATAAGTATTATTATTATTAATATCATTATTATTATCATTAATAGAATCATTAATATTATTAGTATTATCATTATTATTATTTTTATCATTATTTAATATTATTATAATTACTATTTTAACAAACAAACGATATATATATATATATATATATATATATATATATATATATATATATATATATATATATATATATATATATATATATTTAATACATATAACATAACAAAATTAATATTTTTATTTATTTAAAATATATAAAATGAATATATGAAACATATAAGTTATTAATATAAAAATGATATAACTAATAAATTTATATATATATATATATATATATATATATATATATATATATATATATATATATATATATATATGTATATATATATGTATATATATATGTATATATATATATATATATATATATATATATATATATATATATATATATATATATATATATATATATATATATATATATAATCTGTTCGATTGCCATTATATGTGTTAATCTATATATAAATGATATAGGTTCGTGAATCCAAGGCCAACCATGCATTGTTCAGTATCGTCGTATGAATACTTTTACTACAAAATATCGTATCGTGAGTTTCATTTCCTCTCTTTTTAAATGCTTTTGTAATATATATTTTTGGGACTGAGAATACATGCGCTGATTTTATAAATGTTTGACGAAATAGACACAAGTACTTAAAACTACATTCTATGGTTGGATTATTAAACCGAATATCGCCCTTTTTAGTCTGGTAATCTAAGAATTAGGGAACAGAAACCCTAATTGACGCGAATCCTAAAGATAGATCTATCGGGCCCAACGAGCCCCATCTGAGTTACGGATGCTTTAGTACTTCGAATTTATCATGTCCGATGAGAGTCCCGGAATGATGGGGATATTCTATATGCATCTTGTTAAGGTCAGTTACCAGGTGTTCACCATATGAATGATTTTTATCTCTATGCAGTTTGCGAAATGCCTGATATGAGATGTATATTTATGGAAAAATGAAATCTTGTGGTCTATTAAAATTATGAAAATAATTGTTTATAATAAACCTATGAACTCACCAACCTTTTGGTTGACACTTTTAAGCATGTTTATTCTCAGGTATCAAAGAAATCTTCCGCTGTACATTTGCTTATTTTAAAGATATTACATGGAGTCGTTCATGGCATATTTAGGTCAGTACCTCGCAATGGGACCAAATATTGAAGACTTCGTCCAGATGGATTAGGACGGGTCGCTTCAACAGAATTCTCCAAAAAACTCTTTAAACCAGCCAGGGGCACAACGAAAAGTGGTTGTGTGACACCCGAAAATTTTTGACCAAATTTAAACGTAATCTTTATATGATTCCGACAGGATAAGCAAAGTCTGTAATGTTGAGTCTCGAAAATTTTGTAACTATGTTCATATATTCAATTACCCTTTTGACTATGCTCGATGATTCACGAACATTTATGTATATAAAGATATGTATATATAATATATAGTTATATTAACTGAAAACGTTAACAAAGTATTAGATGTATAATACTTTACATGAACAAATTGTTTCAATATATGTTTAATATATTTATCGAAGGAATTAAAAGATAATATCAAATGATTGATTTATCTGATATATTGTGATATGATTACGAGTCTCTGTGAGGTCCACGTTGATTTAAGAAATCTTTCCTTTTTGACTGTATTTGAATTAAATATATAAATAACCTGCAACGTGTATATATAAAGTATTTATATATATTGTATATGTATATATATATATATATATATATATATATATATATATTAAGGTTCGAAATTATTTTTGTAAACGATAGTAACACCCGTTTATTTTTCCGTTTGATAAATAAATATTATATACAAATTTATATTTTTCTAAATGAAAATATATATTTTACAATGTGATAATGTATAGAATTAAATTAGATATAAAACGTTTCGATATTATTAAATATATTTTAATAAACAACGAGGAGTTGATTTATAGAAGCAAATGACCAAATTACTCAAATGTATAAGTTATACTTCGGGTAATATAGTCTATCGATGATTAAGTCTAATTATTAATAAAGGTACATGTCGCGAAACGTAAAGTGCTAGTTTTCTAAACGTACGAAAGGACGTTCGAAACAACCGGAAACGGGACATAAGTCGAGCGTCAACGTACAAGTTATTGGAACGAAAATTACAAGTTAACTAGGCACGAGAATATAATATAATATATAATTAATTAATATAAATTATATAAATTATATATTTATTTAATTATGTCGACAAGCAAAGCAACAAAACAAGGTGAGCTGGAAAAAGAAGGCCATGCGATCGCATGGCCAATGGCCTTCAAACCCATACGATCGCATGGGGTGGCTGGCCAGGAGAGGTTTATAAAGCTCGAAGAATTTTGGCTCGATTACACACACATATTCACATCTATCTATCTCCGTATTATTATTATTATTATTATTTATATTATAATTATTATTTATATTATTATTATTAAGATTAATATTATTAATATTAATCTTATTATTATTATTAATAGAATTATTATTATTAAGTATTTTACATAAAATACTACGACGAGGTCATGAGCATGTTATTTTCAAAACGGGTTTTCGAGCGGGATAGAGCTAAGGAAATTATGGGTTATAGCTATGGAGATTATGGGTAATGTTCGTGGGTATTATTCGCAAGTCAAACCTAGTGTTTATCATCTCCGTTGCATCTACGTACTTTCCTGCAATATTGAATCACAATATTGATACGTGAGCATTCATATCTTATCTTTTAAATATTAATAGTGTATCCATGTCTAGTGCTCGAGTATATATGTTTATACATGCTTGTATGCTAAATTTCTTCGTTAGATAGTTTTACGATGAATCACGAATTTAATACATATACTACTGATATAAGGTATATGATATGCATGTTATTGGAAAGCTGGCGAAAAATTAATAACTTTTCATTTAGAGATTGCGTGATTTCGATGAACGGACTAAAAGATATGGTCAACTGAATTATGATTAACGTTAATTAAAATTGCTTTTGAATCTGCAATTAATATTTAAACAACTTGTTCATAAGATTGATAAATTGGATTTTTAAATATTACCAACCGAGTAAATAAATCCTTATATAAGGCACGTCTCGTTTTGTTGAACAATTGTCAAAATTGACTGTTTTATCATATTTTAAAGCTTTATAAAAACTATAGTCTAATCTTACAAGTATTGGGAAACTATGTGAAATGTTAAAATGTTTTCGATTGCCATGATCATTCAACTATAGTATAGATTTTAAAAGTCACCATTGAGTCAGGTTGACTTTTTGAGATGACTTTTGTTAACTTTTGCATGTCAGTCTCGAGCATTAAGATTGTGATACACTATGACCTGACCTAGCTTGTTAGACATTTATTGACCAACATATGTTCTCTAGGTTGAGATCTACAGTTATTTGACATTCCAAGTTTCGGTCACATTTCGTTGAATGACTTTATGTGCTGCTAAGGTGAGTTTCATATGCTCCCTTTTTAATTGCTTTTGCAATCTATATTTTTAGGCTGAGAATACATGCACTTTATTTCAAACACAATGGATACAAGTACATACTAAATTCTACACCGAGTTTGAACCGAAAATCCCTTAGCTTTGGTAACTAGCAGCTGCCGGTTATAAGAACTGGTGGGCGCGAATAGTTGTATATGGATCCATAGGGCTTGACATCCCCGTGTGTTTCAGGTATAGAAACCCTAGCCTGAACTATAAAACAGACGTATGTTATTTGAGGTTAGTACACGTTGGATTGCGTGTATTGTACATGTTGGTTGCATGTATGTTAAAACATGGGTGCTTATTATAACGTTAAAGCTTAGTTACCAGGGTGCTCAATCTTGTAGAATATCTTGATAAACATTTCTGGATGAAACAACTGAAATCTTGTGATCCACCTTTATATACGGATTATGCGCAACATTAAAACTATGAACTCACCAACCTTTGTGTTGACACTTGAAAGCATGTTTATTCTCAGGTTCCTAGAAGTCTTCCACTGTTTGCTTATATGTGATACAAGCTATGTGCATGGAGTCATACATGCTTTATTCGAGAAAATGTTGCATTCACAAAATCATCACCATGTATCTTATTTTGACTGCATTATCAACGGATGTAGTATTGTAAACTATTAACTACGGTGATTGTCTATATGTAGAAATCATCAAACGTCAAAAACCTTGGAATTTGATATTCAATTATGGTGTGCCTTTTCAAAAGAATGCAATGTTTACAAAATGTATCATGTAGAGGTCAGTACCTCACTGTGAAATTGATGAATGATGTATTCATCTAAATAGATTTAGACGGGTCATCATAGTTGGTATCAGAGCTTGAGGTCATAGGAAACCAGAATTTGCATTAGTGTGTTTAACTGGTAATTGTTAGGATGCATTAGTGAGTCTGGACTATGACCGTATCTGTTTTTACCGAGTTTTTCTTATCATTTCTTGTCAGAAATTACCTGTCTATCATCTTAAGTCTAAACGCGTCTTACTGTATTAATTGCATAGATAGTGTATAGACAAAATTCATATCTTGGCATATCTATTACAGTAAACTTTGCCTGACATCTTCCGTAAAATCCTCCATAACTTATGGGATTCTGGTATAATAAATACATATGTAAACTATGTATTGAGGAATACCAAATTAGTCCTATAATCTATTTCATTCCAAAAATCTTTTCCCTACTCTGTACGAGATGGATCCTTCAACTAGTTCAAGTTCATCGGATTCCGATATGGAGTTTCACTCAAGCTCCGAAAGCAGTGTGACCAGAATGGATCAACCAATTAGCCATCATCTATTCTGGATGAATTGGGGATGGGTTCATAGCTTAATTAATCATTGGAGACAAGAAGAAGGCGATCCCTTCCATCCACCACATTGCCCTCTTGGCGAAGAACCTGAAGCACTTACCAGTGAACCTATCCGAAACACCATTTTCTCTCTCATTTCCAGAGTGTCTCGTCACGATTATATATTATCTCAAATCCTAGACCTTATTCATCTGCTCGTTCGAACCAACAATCATCCCGATGTAATAGAATAAGTCGACGAGCTTCGCGCTTGGGTAGTGGCTTTGGAGAATATGGTGCAAAGGTTACAAGCACCAGCAGCATCACCGGCATCAACAGTACCACCGACAACAACACCAACAGTACCATTACCACCACCAACAACAACCGCATCGCAAACCTCAACTTTACAATCTGTTCCACGAGCATCAACGTCATATGCACCGTAGTTACCAAGAAGTACCAGCAACAATAACCGATGAAGTAATGCTTCATAACTTCAGTAGAGAAACATTATGCGGCGATTATGTAATCTCTAAAGTCTTAGAGATTATTTATTCCAGCCGTAACCGTAAATCAGATGAGTGGACCGAAACGATAGAAGGAAGAGTAGAAACCCTGATCGGAATGGTGCACGATTTACAAGCTAGACTTGTTTTATCAGCAGCATCAACAGTACCGTCAGTATCACCAACACCGGCAAATCCTGTAGCACTACAAGTTTCGCCAATTCCATAATCACCAACATAATCACAAATCAACAACGCGTATATTGTATCAACAAGTTATGAAGTATTAACTCATTTCCCCTGAAGAAATTATATGTATATTTAGTATATATGAATTTTGAAATCAAAATTAATCTTTTCGTATTAAGCTATTACGTGTGAATCTTAACTGGTAGGTACTACTCGGTTAGTTCATATTACTAATATGCAATGATGTACATCCTTCATTAACGACATAACCATCGTTAACTGCAATCTCTGTTTCAAATTCAATGAATTCCTTTTCATAATAAACTAAGTGTATTATTCAATTACACGTTTGATTTTACACTTTCATTTTCGATGTATTCGAAACTTTCTAGAAAACAACATTCGTACCTTGCGAAGTTAGCAAGAGTTCCATGAACACCAACATGATTCACTGAGGAAATATCAATAAAACTGAATAATGAAGTATTGATTACATTAGTGAAATATACTCCGCGAAGATTATGAAATCTTTAATGTTTTAGAGATTATTCATTTCTAACCCAGCCGAAAATCAAATGAGCTTAATATGATATTAACTCATTAAATCCGCATTACTTCCAAAGAAAATATACATATATATTTTCATAAAGACTATAGTAAAATTCTTCTGTACAAAATATTACTTGTGAAATTTTTAACGGGTAGGTAATACCCGGGAAATATATAAGTTCACAATTAATAAGTTACACTGTACATTCTTCAATTTTGATTCAAGAATCATTAACTATACTCACTACATTCACAGCGATATATATTCTTCCATAAGAATCATAACAACCATTTTCATACAAAATCGATTACACATTCTGATTTTTGACAGATCAGAATCCGAGTCAAGATTTAACAGAAGATATCATATTAGATTTTCACATCTTACAAAACCATACTTTGAATTCAAAATCGTGTTAGATCCTTTGACATTATTATTACCAAAAATAACTTTGCAATTCCTTTTCAAAGTAGACAGTTTTTCCACACCTCCAGCAAATCAACTTCGATTTTTCATTCGAATAAGCTTCATTATAACCTTGATATATAAGTTTGCCCTTCATCATCGTTACTGGGGAACCGTTTATATTCCATCACATTAGCAGTAAACTTACCAGCAACAACATTGATCTTTAACTTTCCAAAAAATCATTATATTCATTGAAACCCTATCATGTACTCATCTGTATCTTGTAATGGTAATTGTCATACCAAAAAGCTTCAATCATTATTCTCGAATTTTCCAGCAATTCTACGCCAACATTTATATATGTACATATAACGTCTATCTCCTAGACTTACACGCTTCGAATGTGAATTTTCTGAAAAACACCCTAAACTGCGAACTAGTTCTCCGAATTTTGGAAAAATGCTGATGAAGCAGCAAAAACTGAAAACGACCTTAACAGTCAAAAGTTTAATGATAAAGAATAATGTGTTGGTAAAGCTCGGAAAAATAAAAGGTTTGGAACTGGAAAACAGATTGAGCAAACCATAAAGGAGGCTGTGGACAAATCACAAAGACTAAACCTACCTTCAAAGAATCCAAATGATTCCGTATCTGCTGAAGTCAATAAAGAATACCTTGCTCATGACTCTAAACTCTTACGTACAAATCTTCTTCATCATCCTTGATATTAGAAATTCTAAGATATCATCGTATCTTCATTATAAATATCCTCGATATTTCTGAAGATAATTTCGTAACTATTCTTATCTAAAATCATTTATCTCTTCGCGATATCAATATTACATTAGAAAGGAAACTGTTTTAGTTTCTAAATTCTGAAAAATTCAAATTTAAAATATGATTGTTTTTGAAGTAGTGTTGGGAACTGAAGCACGAGTTAGTATAATATAATGACACTTGATCAACGTGATTATATTACAGTAAGTCATGCTGAGTTTCTAATGGAACGTGATAAAGGTTCACAGATCATACCCTTATCATGAACCATGTTACATAACTCTTTCATTCTATTTAACCTCTAAACTATCAAGAAAATATTTTCTTGATGATTCGATCTTTTCCGAATATTCTGGTAATTTGACAAATCAAATCGTGTTATTACCTTTCCATTCTACTTTGTATATTATGATCATTCGAAACTCCATACCTATGAATTCTGGACTATTATTCACTTGACTTGAAGTCGGGAAGAAGAAACAAAAGTATGGAGCTCCTAAGTATAAGGGAAAATATAAAGCTTGACAACAACCCAGAAATTACAAACCGTGTATATCAATAAGTATTGCAAAGTAAAGACACAGGAGAACTAAAAACACTATAAAACCAAGAGTATAGCAGAAGTGAATAGATTCCTCCGGGGGCAGATGAAAGAGAAGAATGATAGATATGAAAGTTAGGCGTATATCAAGAATTAGAACTGGATGGAGCATATTGACAAATTCTTTAAAGTATGAGTGAGGGAGAAAGAATAGAAGGTGTGAGTTGTAAGGAAACGAAGGGGGTGTATTTATAGTAAAATATCCGACAGAGCAATCAAAACAGATGATCGCATTTAATCAAAACGGATTCTAATTTCCTTAATTACCCAAGAATCAAATCTTATTACGAAGATTTTCTCTAAATCCCTTGAATTCCGGAAATGAGCCGTGGCTACGTCACCAGTTAAGGCGAACTTGTATTTACTCGTCTTCACTCTTTTGTGATAACTTCACTCGTATGCTTCACAAAAATCAAATTATTTTATCCATAGTAACCACTAATGATAAAACTCAGATTTCTAACTCATAATCATCACGAAAACATTTTTATGGTTAGTGATAATGCTAAAAACGAACATATATTTCATATCATTATCCCTCAAGAAAGGCAAGCTTTTAGTTGCAATTGTTCTATTTACAAGTGATATTCGTTTAAATAATAAAAGGTGAAGACAAAAGACAGATTCGACGAATTAAAGACGCAAATGACCAAAAAGCTAAAAAGTACAAAGTACAATCAAAGTGGTTCAAATTATTGATGAGAAACGACTAAAAATTACAAAGAGTACAAGCCGTGAAACACAAAGTACAAGATATTAAATTGTACGAAAAGGCGTTCGAAAATCCGGAACCGAGATATGAATCAACTTTCAGCGCTCGACGCAACGGACCAAAAATTACAAATCAACTATGCAGAAGAATATAATATTATATATAATTATATATATATATATATATTTATATATATATATATATATATATATATATATATATATGTATATATATATGTATATATATATATATATATATTATTTTAATCAAAGCAGCCCACGTTTGTGATGACTCGGGAATTTCCGACCAAATTTAAACTTGAATCTTATATGGTTTTGACACGATAAGCAAAGTCTGTTAGGTTGAGTTTTAAAAACTTTGAACTGTGTTCATGTATTCATTGACCTTCGACCATTTTCGACGATTCACGAACTATTATTTGTAAGTAGATAGGTATATATATCAATAGGTAAATATAAATAATTATATATAAGAAACTGTTATATGCAATTGTTGTTATTAATTATATGTAAATTAATATAAGATATAATAAATAAATTTTATTATTAAATGAATATATAAAGTATACTATATATATATATATATATATATATATATATATATATATATATATATATATATATATATATATATATATATATATATATGTGATTTTGAATTTATTTAGTGAACGACGGTGTCACTAATTTATCATTCGATCGATATTAAGCAAGTTATATTCAAACTATTGTAATTTCGAAATAAATGGTGATCCGAAAACAAGTTAAACGGATTATAGCTTTGTTAAAAATATAATTAGAATCTATTTGATTAATTTTAACATTTAGTATTTTTACTTGGGGTTGGGAGCTCATAATTAATTTATTTTTATTTAAATAATTGTATATAATTAATGACCAATTTTACACCCTAAAAGACTGAAATAAATAAAGTTATTTAATTTAAAATTTTAGAACTTTTCTGAAAACTTTTTATCCGCCACTGATTATCAACGGGACACGATATAGCACTTCGAGTAAACTGTCGGTAGAAACAACCAAATTAAATGGCTGCTAACTATTCTTAATTGATGCATGATTGGTACTATGTTTACTTTTCTTCTTTTGTATTTATACAGACACCACCATTTCTTGTTCCATGCATTTGATATAGCCATGTGTTATTTATATTATTATATTTAGGATAGAATGAAAACAATAATATGTGATAATTATTTCAACCATGTCGGCTATCTCTGTTTATATATGGCTCCACAATTCAATTTATATAGCCTCACTCAAACTTGATTAATTTTAAAGACACTTTCATGAAGGTGTATATAGTTATATATTTCACTCACATTCAGATGATACAACAAATCACATTGTAATATCATCATCCATTTTAAACTCTTGTCTTCAAGGAATAACATCTACATCTACATCTTCATCTACTTGCATCTTCAAGGACACTATGTCCATCATCATTCAAAACCAACCATCATCGAATATCAATTACTTGTCACCATCATCTAGCTACTATTTTCTATTCTTGTTCAACCACCAAAATGCCACCGGAGAACAATCACCAACTGCTACCATCCCTCTTCTCTCTCTCTAAAATTCTTCTTCGTGAACCTTGAAAACCGCTAATCATAAATCACCTTCACCATCTTTCTTTGCTACCATTCGGTTCACCAGCATCATTCGCCATCTCTTCTCTCTCTATGTCTCTCTTTTATATTTCTTTTTGTGAACCCACTAAAACACCACAGCCACCTTTTCGTTCCAATTATTAAGTGTACAAGACAACCCAAACGTATTTAAACACCAACTATTACCGTCAATAACTGCTGTTATATGTTTATGTTTTTCCGTCAGGCAATGGCCAAAATCCAAAACCCATTTCTTTTCTTTTTGCAGCTCCGATTTTTTTTTATTTCTTCAAACCGAATGACTGGAATGATTCATTCAGGTTGTATAATCTATTATCATCACACAATGTTACAGCAACAATGGAGAAGACGGTGATACAGTAACTTGATGATAATTTCACGATGTTAATGATGATGTATGAGTTTAGACATGATGGAAGGTGATAACGATGCAACTGCTGTCTTGTTTTCTGTTTATGTTTGATCGACGAACAAGAGCACCCCAAAGCCATTCGAGTTACAGCTACATTTCTATTTCTATAAAAAAAATGGCGATGCTGAATTATGGGTTAGATGAATGATGAGGTTTTTAGTTAATTAATCTTAAGTGGAATAATTATATATTGGATTGAAGACCCACCTAGTATTCTTTTTTTGATTTATCAATTCACAAAACCTTTTTAAAAGGTGTCGGTAATGTGTTTGTTTGGATTAAAAAAAAATCAATTAGGTTGATATTATGATTCGGCCGAAACTAATTGTTTGTTGTTGGACCGAAAAACTTGGCCAAAATTATAAGAGAAATGGGTTAGATGGATTCAGTTAATGAATTAAAACAGAAATACATGTTAGCATGGATGGTTGGAGTGTTTGTGTTTAGAAGAGAGGTCCTAGGTTCGAAACCATGCAACGGCGTTTTTTTTTTCAATAGCAACAGTTGGGCTGAGACAAACAGAACGGATATATATGAATGGGTTGCGATCCAAATCAGATAAACAAGGATGGAGGAGTGGTTAGGGGAGTTGTTGGGTTAGCGAGAGGTCGCGGGTTCGAGTCTCGTATGGGGCATTTCTTTTTAGAAAAAAAAAGCTTGGAGAGGGTATACACTTTTACTTTATTTCTATCATTATTATTATTAGTTATTATTATGTTTATTATGTTTTTTTTATTATTATTATTATTATTATTATTTATTATTATTATTATTATTATTATTATTATTATTATTAGTAAAATAAGTATGATTATTATTATTACTATCAATATAAGTATCATTATTAATAAAATTATTATTTTTAAAATTATTGTTATTAGTATTAGTATTATTATTATTAGTATTAAGGATATTATTAGTAACACCATTATGAGTAAAACCATTATTGTTATTATTATATTTATTACTAATAAAACCACTAACATTATTATTATTATTATTATTATTATTATTATTATTATTATTATTATTATTATTATCATTATTATCATTAGTAGAAAAATTATTATTATAGTTATTATTATCATTAGTAATATTATTATGATTCCTATTACTAAAAGTATTTTTTATCATTATTATTGAAATTAACCTTTTATTTAAACTATCATTTTTACTATTAAAACTATCACTTTTATTATTATTAGAATTATCATAATTTTTATCATAAGTAGTATTTCTTTTATCATTAGTATTATTTATATATAAAATAAAGATTGTCTTTATAAAAATATAGTTAGGACATAAAATCTAACTATATTAATACTTTAGTAATAAATGTTAATTATCTATATAAAAAATAAATATATCTAATTAAGTTATTAATAAAACTCATGATATAAAATAACAATTAAAATCACTAATAATATATATATATATATATATATATATATATATATATATATATATATATATATATATATATATATATATATATATATATATATATTTGTTCGATTTCCATTACATATGTTAATATACATAAATGAATAATATAGGTTCGTGAATTCGAGGTCAACCCTACACTTGTTAAATGACGTCATATGTATTTTTACTACAAAATACAGTATGGTGAGTTTCATTTGCCTTTTTACCCTTTACATTTTTGGGCTGAGAATACATGCGCAATTTTTTATAAATGTTTTACGGAATAGACACAAGTAATCGAAACTACATTATATGGTTGAATGATCGAAGCCGAATATGACCATTTTGCTTGGTAACCTAAGAATTAGTAAACCGATCTACTAATTGACGCGAATCCTAAAGATAGATCTATTGGGCCTAACGAACCCCATCCAAAGTACCAGATGCTTTAGTACTTCGAATTCGTTTTTATCATGTCCGAAGGATTTCCCGGAATGATAGGGAATATTCTTATATGCATCTTGTTAATGTCAGTTACCAGGTGTTCAATCCATATGAATGATATTTTTGTCTCTATGCATGGGACGTATATTTATGAGAACTGGAAATGAAATTCTTGCGGTCTATTAAAATGATGGAAATGATTATTTATGTTAAACTAATGAACTCACCAACCTTTTGGTTGACACTTTAAAGCATGTTTATTCTCAGGTATGAAAGAAATCTTCCGCTGAGCATTTGCTCGTATTAGAGATATTACTTGGAGTCATTCATGACATATTTCAAAAGACGTTGCATTCGAGTCGTCGAGTTTAGCAAGATTATTACTAAGTCAATTATACTTGGATATATTATGAAATGGTATACATGCCGTCAACTTTCGATGTAAAACAAGTTTGTCTTTTAAAAACGAATGCAATGTTTGTAAAATGTATCATATAGAGGTCAAGTACCTCGCGATGTAATCAACTATTGTGAATCATTTGTAATCGATATGGACTTCGTCCAGATGGATTAGGACGGGTCTCTTCAGTTGGTATCAGAGCGGTGGTCATAGCGAACCAGGTCTTGCATTAGTGTGTCTAACTGATAGCTGTTTAGATGCATTAGTGAGTCTGGACTTCGACCGTGTCTGCATGTCAAAAGTTTTGCTTATCATTTCGTGTCGAAAATTACTTGCTTATCATTCTTAGAGAATCACTTGCTTATCATTCTTAGTCTAGACACGTCTTACTGCCTCTATTGCATAGACAGTGTATAGATAAATTCATATCTTAGCATATCTGTTACTATAGACTTTTCCTGACAGCTTCCGTAGATTTCTCCGTAACTTATGGGATTTTAGTATTATATATGCATATGTAAATTATGTATTGCAGGGTACTAATATACATCCTATAATTTATTTATTTTATTGAAAATCCTTCATCTGATCGTACGAGAGGAATCCCTCAACCAGTTTGAGTCCCTCAGATTTCGATAGCTATTCCGATAGTTATTCCGACAGCTATTCCGACATGAATATTCACCTAAGCTCTGAAAGCGGTGTCACCAGAATGAATCAATCAATCAGCCATCTCCAATTCATCTGATGGGTTCGTAGTCGACTTAATCAATGGAGACACGAAGAAGGCGATCCTTTCCATCAACCAAATTCACCTCTTGGCGAAGAACCTGAAGCACTTACCGGCGAACCTGTTCGTAACACCATTTTCACCCTCATTTCCCGAATATCTCACCACGACTATATCATAACTCAGATTCTAAACCTTATTCATTCGCCCGTTCTTACAGACAATCATCTTGGAGTAATAAGTCAACGAACTACGCGCTCGAGTTGTAGCCTTGAAAAATATGGTGCAAAACGTACCAGCTTCAGCAACATCAACGGCACTAACAGTACCATCAACATCAATACCAGTACCACCAACAACCCAAGTTCAACATCTCACACCTCAGCATCTCATTATGTACCTCGAGCATAATCATCAATCTGCGGATCGTTCTACATCACTTATCTTCGTTCGACATGACGATTATGTAATCTCTAATGTTTTAGAGATTATATATTCTTGTTCTAACGGTAAATCAAATAAGTTTAATATCATATTGACTCATTAAATCCATGATTACATCTGAAGAAAATATACATGTATATATGTTTTCATAAGGATTGTAATTAAAAATTCTTTTGTACAAATTGTTAAAGGTGAAAATATTTTAACGGGTAGGTAATACCCGAGAAATATTTAGATTTCACATTAATAAGTTATACTGTATATTCTTCGAATCTGATTCAACAGTCATTTACTATCCTACTTACATCCACTGATATACGTATTCGTTCACCATAGAATAACTATTTTCATTCAATTTCATATTTGGATTTTGACTTATCAGAATCCAACAAGTGGCAAAATGAAGAAAATATTTGACAAAATAAAAATTTGTTAGAAACAAACAAATTAACTATGAGAAATTTTGTTAAGAATCCACGCTAACTGTTCCTAGCTAACTGTTAATTCCATATTACCTTTTATTTATCGCAATTTATTTATTGCATTTTATTTATCGCAATTTTAATTCTCGCAATTTTATTTATCGTCATTTAATTTCTGTTATTTATTTTACTCACTTTAAATATCGGGACACGTATACAAGGTTTTGATATATCATATCGACGCATCTATATATATTATTTGGAATCACTATAGACACTCTATATACAGTAATGATCAAGTTAGCTATACAGGGTTGAGGTTGATTCTCAAATAATATATATACTTTGAGTTGTGATTGAGTCTGAGACATGTATACGGGTCACTATACATATTAATTAATTCGAATATTATATATTAAACTATATATGAATTATTGGACTGTCAACTGTGGACTATCGACTGTGGACTAAAATATTGGACAATTAAAATAAATTAAAATATTGATTATAACATATGAAACTAAACATTTCTTCAAGTTTGCCACTTGATTTCATCTTAAACCTCATTTGTATCTTGACGATTACAATCTGCGTTCAAACCTTTCATGATTCTTGAAAACACCTCAATCGAGAGGATGAACCAACCGCGCTTCATCTACCGAAAAAAAAGATTGATGCATATAGTTATACACCTAAACACACTTGGAAACTGAGTGAACATTTAACCCGTATTAGTGCCAATTCTTTTAGTGTTATTATTACCCAAAAATAACTTGGTAATCCCTTTCAAAATAGCAAATTTTGTCACAGCTCCAGCAAATCAACATCGACTTTTCGTTCGAAATAATTTTATTATAACTTTGATATATATGCGTGCTCTTTATTGTTACCGGAGAACCTTTTATATTCCACCATATTACCATCAGCGTTTAATCATCTAAAAACACGATCCTCCTGAAACCACCTCAGATTGATAATCGATAGTTCAGATATCGTAGCATTAAATGCAGAGGAAACAAAAAAATTGTAGATGGTCTAAACGGCCAAAAAGTTTGATGATAAAGAAAGAGAGTGTTAGGAAAGCTCGATAGAAAAATTGGAACTGAAAAACTGATTGAGCAAACTACGAAGGAGTCTCTGAACAAATCATAAGGACTAAACTTGTACATTAAGAATCCTGATGATTCTGTTTCTGATAAAATCATTAGCGAATACCTTGCTTCTGTGACGACCCAGAAATTTTCGATCAAATTTAAACTTTAATCTTTATATGTTTCCGACACGATAAGCAAAATCTGTAATGTTGAGTCTCGAAAGTTTTGAAATCTATATTCATGTAATCAATTACCCTTTGACTATGCGCGACGATTCACGAACATTTATGTGTATACTGATATGTATATACAATATATACCTATTAATTGAAAACGTTAACAAGGTATTAGATATATAATACTTTACATAAAAGAATTTGTTTCAATATGTTTATCGATGAAGTTAGAAGATAATATCAAATGACTGATTATTCAGATACATTGAATTATGATTATGAGTCTCTGTTACGAGACCCACGTTGATTTGAGAAATCGTTTCTTTTTAACGATATTCGGAAATTAGTAAAAGTAATTTACAAGTGAGAACAAAGTGTCACTTAATATAAGTTAGACAAAAGTTAGTGGAGATTCTTGTTTGATTTCCAATACATGCTTTACTATATTCACTCGTGACTTTTGTTAAGATAACAGTTTAGTTTTCATATTATTTATCATGAAAGTGAAATTAGGGAATATAGGTAACTTAGAAAATAGATACATATATATTTTTGAAGTAGAATTTTAAATATTATATGAGTTAATTAATTATGTAAAATAAAATAAAAATAAGATATTATAATAATTATTATTTAAAGCATAACTATATATATAAATAAAGTATATTAAAAATAAATATTAAATAATTGTAATACTCGTTGGACGTTCGATTATCATTTAAAGAAGTTTAATTCGAACTTATGTGATTTTAGAATAAACGGTGATCCGAAAATGAGTTCTATAAATTTTAGGCTTACTAAAAATATATTTAGGATCTAGTTATTAAATTTTTAACACTTTTTATATTTTACCCAAAATTGAGAGGGACAGTTGATATATTTTTTATTTAATAATTAATGATTGAATTTTATACCATAGTGACTGAAATAAATAAAGATAATTGTTATAAAAATTTGGGATTTTTTCTGAACACTTTCATCCGCCACTAATTATCAACGAGGTACGAAATAGTAGTCCGTGAAAAACTGTCGGTAGTATACTACCAATTGATATTCACGGGAGATATTAAAGGTATTAAAAAGGGACTGTGCTATCCACTATCTATGTCCTATCTATTCTATCTCCACCTATTCTATATATATAATATATATACTTACGTACCTTCTATATTTATATATGTTAGAAAAAAAAAATTGATTATATCAATCAACAAACAACCACTTGAATCATTTGCATCTTTCATCCGTTTCATGTTGTTTTTCAAACCTCAACCAAACCTCACCCTCATTCACTTGTCTCTTTCAATAAACCATATATCTATAACCTCATATACAAGAGCCATCACCCCCTTTAACTATGGATAAAACCGATCATACATATGCTCATTTTTTTTCTTGTTAGACCAATAACCATCACCTTCGAAAACCCATTTCAAACCAGCTACACATTTTCACTTTATTTCTGTTTCAGTCGGGCAAAAGAAAACTAGGATTCATTTTTGCTACTGTTCCTGTATAAAAGATAACAAAGGTATTGATTCACTGATTAAAGTAACACGATAATGATGTGGAATTATGAATGATTTAATGTATGATAATGAAGGGAGGTATAAGGACCTGTATCATGCTCGTTGCTACTGCTATCTACTTCTGTTTTCTTCTTTTTTCTGTCCGAAGGTTACAACACCACCGAAACCTTTCGAAGTCGTTACTATGTTTCTATTGTTCACATGGCCGCTGCTCGTTTCATTGTTTCTATTTTTCTGTTTATTCCGAATCACCACACTTCACCACTTCTCTTCGTGAAACCCACGATCATCTTCTTCTAGTTCAAACACCATAAACAACCTTCACCATTCTTTTACAAAATCCTCACCCATCACCATGGTTCATTCATCACCTACATAAACCGAACACCCCTTTGATTCAAAATCTTTTCTGTTGAGCTCAACTAAACGAAACACCCATTTAATCCCATCGATCATTCACCATGGAAACACCACCTCTAATGTCAACAAACCCATCAAGAATGGCTACAGTTATGTAGCTTCTTTTTTTTCCTTTCTGATTCTGTTAATTAATAACGATGACGGGAAGATGAAGATAATGATGATGATAAAGATCGTACAATAATGATGAACGCGACGGTGAACAATAGGTGGGTAACGATAGAAGATGATGATCATGATGAATATGATGCATGCTTATAATACGACGTATAGATGAAGTGATGATATCGATTAAAGATAATGATGGATATGTTTAGAAGAAGGAAACAGAAATTTTGGTTTATTTATTTATTTATTTATTTTTCTTTTTCTCGTTACTTTTCCATCAATAGAAGTATAAAAGAATCGATGGTTGGGCTGCTGGTTGGACTGCTATTCTGTTGGGCCGCAGGTTTTTATGTTGGGCCGAATTCTGGTTGGGCTGTTAGCAGTCTATAAACACGAGATAGAAATTAAACGAGTTATATATATTTTCGGATGATATCAATTATAGAAAAGCATAATTGGATGTATAGTTTGGGTGTTTGTTGGGGTTTCAAGAGGTTGCAGGTTCGATTCTCATCTGTTACATTTTTTT
The DNA here is from genome assembly GCF_046630445.1 of Rutidosis leptorrhynchoides. NCBI lineage: Eukaryota > Viridiplantae > Streptophyta > Magnoliopsida > Asterales > Asteraceae > Rutidosis > Rutidosis leptorrhynchoides. The sequence goes on from NC_092339.1 coordinate 102,422,574, forward strand.
TTAGAAAAAGCTTGGAGAGGGTATACACTTTTATTTTATTTCTATCATTATTATTATATATTATTATTATTATTATTATTATTATTATTATTATTATTATTATTATTATTATTATTATTAACATATAACAATTTATTTATTAATATTATCATCACTATTAGTATTATAAGTATTTTCATTTTTATTTACAACATCATTATTTTTGACATTATTAATATTTATTACTACTAGTATCATTAATATTATAATAACTATATTATTATTATCATCAATATTACTATAAATATTATTATTATTATTACAATAAAAATTAGTTATAAAAATATATATAAATATATAATTAATTAAGTTATTAATAACACACCTGATATAAAATAACAAATAAAATCACTAATAATATATATATTCGTTCGATTACCGTTACATGTATTAATATACATGATTAAATATAGGTTCGTGAATTCGAGGCCAACACTACACTTGTTAAATGACGTCATATGTATTTTTACTACAAAATACAGTATGGTGAGTTTCATTTGCCTTTTTACCCTTTATATTTTTGGGCTGAGAATACATGCGCTGCTTTTATAACTGTTTTACGAAATAGACACGAGTAAATGAAACTACATTCTATGGCTGGATTATTAAACCGAATATGCCCCTTTTTAGTCTGGTAATCTAAGAATTAGGGAACAGACACCCTAATTGACGCGAATCCTAAAGATAGATCTATCGGGCCCAACAAGCCCCATCCAAAGTACCGGATGCTTTAGTACTTCAAAATTTATATCATGTCCGAAGGAGGATCCCGAAATGATGAGGATATTCTTATATGCATATTGTTAATGTCGGTTACCAGGTGTTCAATCCATATGAATGATTTTTGTCTCTATGCATGGGACGTATGTTTATGAGAAATGAAAATCTTGTGGTCTATTAAAATATTGGAAATGATTATTTATGTTAAACTAATGAACTCACCAACCTTTTGGTTGACACTTGAAAGCATGTTTATTCTCAGGTATGAAAGAAACATTCCGCTGTGCATTTGGTCATTTTAAAGACAGTATTTGGAGTCGATCATCGCAATGGAACCAGTTATTGGTGACTTCGTCCAGATGGATTAGGACGGGTCCTTTCAGCTTCTGACTCCAAACTCTTGCGGATAAATTTTTTTCACCATCCTTCGATATTAGAAATTCCAAGATATCATAGTATCTTTCATTATAAATATCCTCCATATTTCTGAAGAAATTTTCATAACTATTCTTATCTAAAATCATTAATCTCTTCGTGTTATCAGTGTTACATCATATAGAAACTGTTAGTTTCTATATTCTGTAAACTTTCGAGCTTAAAATATGAATGTTATTGAAGTAATGTTGGGAACTGATGCATGATTTAGTATAATATAATGATACTTGATCAACGTGATTATATTACAGTAAGTCATGCTGAGTTTCTAAATGGAACATGATGATTCACAGATTATAACGTCATCATGTGTCATGTTACATAACTCTTTCATTTTGATTAACTTCTGAACATATCAAGAAAATATATTCTTGATAGTTCTATTCTCAGTGATTCTGGTAATTTGACAAATCAAAGCGTGCCATTACATTCCTTCTTGTTTAGAACATTAAGTTCATTTGAAACTCCATACTTACGAATTCTGGACTATTGCTCGCTTTACTAGAGGTCGAGAGGATAATAAAAAGGCAAAGAGATCTAAAATATAATAGAAAATATAAAGCCCAATAACAACATGGAGGTTACAAACTATGGATATTAATACGACTAGCAATATAAAGACACGGTATAATTAAGAATAGTATCACCCCAAGGTAATAGTAGAAGTAAACAGATTCTTCTGGAGGAAGATTGAAAAGAAGGATGACATAAATGATAATTAGGAAAATATCAAGGATTAGAACGGGATTAAGCATTTTCACAATCTTTTGGATGTATGAAATAAGAAAGGAAGTATAGGAATGGTGAGAATAATGGAACGGAAGAGTTTAATTTATAATGGAAATATCAGACAGGGTAATCGAAGCAGATCACCGTATTTAATTAGAGAGATCTTAATTTCCTTATTCGCCGAAGAATCAGATCTTATAGATTTCCAAGATTTTCTTTTAAATCCCTTGAATTTCGGAATTCAACCAAGGCAACGTCAAAAGTTAAAACGAAACTTCATTTATTCATTTCACTCTTTTGTGATAGCTTCATTCGTGCTCTTCGAATAATCGAATTATTTTATTTGTATTATTCAATAATGATAAAACTCTATTTATCAGCTCATATTCGTCAGGAAAACATATTTATTGTTAGCCATGACGACCTCACTCAAATTTCGGGACGAAATTTCTTTAACAGGTAGGTACTGTGATGACCCAGGAATTTCCGACCAAATTTAAACTTGAATCTTATATGGTTTCGACACGATAAGCAAAGTCTGTTAGGTTGAGTTTCAAAAACTTTGAACTGTGTTCATGTATTCATTGACCTTCGACCATTTCCGACGATTCACGAACTATTATTTGTAAATAGATAGGTATATATATCAATAGGTAAATATAAATAATTATATATAAGAAGCTGTTATATGCAATTGTTGTTATTAATTATATGTAAATTAAAATAAGATATAATAAATTTAATTATTAAATGAATATATAAAGTATACTATATATATGTGATTTTGAATTTATTTAGTGAACGACGATGTCACTAATTTATCATTCGATCAATATTAAGCAAGTTAAATTCAAACTATTGTAATTTCGAAATAAATGGTGATCCGAAAACAAGTTAAACGGATTATAGCTTTGTTAAAAATATAATTAGAATCTATTTGATTAATTTTAACATTTAGTATTTTTACTTGTGGTTGGGAGCTCATAATTAATTTAATTTTTATTTAAATAATTGTATATAATTAATGACCACTTTTACACCCTAAAAGACTGAAATAAATAAAGTTATTTAATTTAAAATTTTAGAACTTTTCTGAAAACTTTTTATCCGCCACTGATTATCAACGGGACACGATATAGCACTCTGAGTAAACTGTCGGTAGAAACAACCAAATTAAATGGCTGCTAACTATTCTTAATTGATGCATGATTGGTACTATGTTTACTTTTCTTCTTTTGTATTTATACAGACACCACCATTTCTTGTTCCATGCATTTGATATAGCCATGTGTTATTTATATTATTATATTTAGGATAGAATGAAAACAATAATATGTGATAATTATTTCAACCATGTCGGCTATCTCTGTTTATATATGGCTCCACAATTCAATTTATATAGCCTCACTCAAACTTGATTAATTTTAAAGACACTTTCATGAAGGTGTATATAGTTATATATTTCACTCACATTCAGATGATACAACAAATCACATTGTAATATCATCATCCATTTTAAACTCTGGTCTTCAAGGAACAACATCTACATCTACAACTTCATCTACTTGCATCTTCAAGGACACTATGTCCTTCATCATTCAAAACCAACCATCATCGAATATCAATTACTTGTCACCATCATCTAGCTACTGTTTTCTATTCTTGTTCAACCACCAAAATGCCACCGAAGAACAATCACCAACCGCTACCATCCCTCTTCTATCTCTCTCTAAAATTCTTCTTCGTGAACCTTGAAAACCGCTAATCATAAATCACCTTCACCATCTTTCTTTGCTACCATTCGATTCACCACCATCATTCGCCATCTCTTCTCTCTCTATGTCTCTCTTTTATATTTCTTTTTGTGAACCCACTAAAACACCACATCCACCTTTTCGTTCCGATTATTAAGTAAACAAGACAACCTAAACGTATTTAAACACCAACTATTACCGTCAATAACTGCTGTTATATGTTTATGTTTTTCCGTCAGGCAATGGCCAAAATCCAAAACCCATTTCTTTTCTTTTTACAGCTGCTATATTTTTATTTCTTCAAACCGAATGACTGGAATGATTCATTCAGGTTGTATAATCTATTATCATCACACAATGTTACAGCAACAATGGAGAAGACGGTGATACAGTAACTTGATGATAATTTCACGATGTTAATGATGATGTATGAGTTTAGACATGATGGAAGGTGATAATGATGCTACTGCTGTCTTGTTTTCTGTTTATGTTTGATCGACGAACAAGAGCACCCCAAAGCCATTCGAGTTACAGCAACATTTCTATTTCTATAAAAAAAAATGGCGATGCTGAATTATGGGTTAGATGAATGATGAGGTTTTTAGTTAATTAATCTTAAGTGGAATAATTATATACTGGATTGAAGACCCATCTAGTATTCTTTTTTTTGATTTATCAATTCACAAAACCTTTTTAAAAGGTGTCGGTAATGTGTCTGTTTGGATTAAAAAAATCAATTAGGTTGATATTATGATTCGGCCGAAACTAATTGTTTGTTGTTGGACCGAAAAACTTGGCCAAAATTATAAGAGAAATGGGTTAGATGGATTCAGTTAACGAACTAAAAGAGAAATACATGTTAGCATGGATGGTTGGAGCGTTTGTGTTTAGAAGAGAGGTCCTAGGTTCGAAACAATGCAACGACGTTTTTTTTTTCAATAGAAACAGTTGGGCTGAGACAAACAGAACGGATATATATGAATGGGTTGCTATCCAAATCAGATAAACAAGGATGGAGGAGTGGTTAGGGGAGTTGTTGGGTTAGCGGGAGGTCGCGGGTTCGAGTCTCGTATGGGGCATTTCTTTTTAGAAAAAAAAAAGCTTGGAGAGGGTATACACTTTTACTTTATTTCTATCATTATTATTATTAGTTATTATTATGTTTATTATTATTATTATTATTATTATTATTATTATTATTATTATTATTATTATTATTATTATTATTATTATTATTATTATTATTATTATTATTATTATTAAAAGAAGTATGATTATTATTATTACTATCAATATAAGTATCATTATTAATAAAATTATTATTTTTAAAATTATTGTTATTGTTATTAGTATTATTATTAGTATTAAGGATATTATTAGTAACACCATTATGAGTAAAACCATTATTGTTATTATTATATTTATTACTAATAAAACCATTAACATTATTATTATTATTATTATTATTATTATCATTATTATCATTAGTAGAAAAATTATTATTATAGTTATTATTATCATTAGTAATATTATTATGATTCCTATTACTAAAAGTAATTTTTATCATTTTTATTGAAATTAACCTTTTATTTAAACTATCATTTTTACTATTAAAAGTATCACTTTTATTATTATTAGAATTATCATAATTTTTATCATAAGCAGCATTACTTTTATCATTAGTATTATTTATATATTAAATAAAGATTGTCTATATAAAAATATATTTAGGACATAAAATCTAACTATATTAATACTTTAGTAATAAATGTTAATTATCTATATAAAAAATAAATATATCTAATTAAGTTATTAATAAAACTCATGATATAAAATAACAATTAAAATTACTAATATATATATATATATATATATATATATATATATATATATATATATATATATATATATATATATATATATATATATATATATATATATATATATATATATATATATATATATATATATATATATATATATATATATATATATATATATGTTCGATTTCCATTACATATGTTAATATACATAAATGAATAATATAGGTTCGTGAATCCGAGGTCAACCCTACACTTGTTAAATGACGTCATATGTATTTTTACTACAAAATACAGTATGGTGGGTTTCATTTGCCTTTTTACCCTTTACATTTTTGGGCTGAGAATACATGCGCAATTTTTGTAAATGTTTTACGGAATAGACACAAGTAATCGAAACTACATTATATGGTTGAATGATCGAAGCCGAATATGCCCCTTTTGCTTGGTAACCTAAGAATTAGTAAACCGATCTACTAATTGACGCGAATCCTAAAGATAGATCTATTGGGCCTAACGAACCCCATCCAAAGTACCGGATGCTTTAGTACTTCGAATTCGTTTTTATCATGTCCGAAGGATTTCCTGGAATGATAGGGGAGATCTTATATGTATCTTGTTAATGTCGGTTACCAGGTGTTCAATCCATATGAATGATATTTTTGTCTCTATGCATGGGACGTATATTTATGAGAACTGGAAATGAAATTCTTGTGGTCTATTAAAATGATGGAAATGATTATTTATGTTAAACTAATGAACTCACCAACCTTTTGGTTGACACTTTAAAGCATGTTTATTCTCAGGTATGAAAGAAATCTTCCGCTGAGCATTTGCTCGTATTAGAGATATTACTTGGAGTCATTCATGACATATTTCAAAAGAAGTTGCATTCGAGTCGTCGAGTTCAGCAAGATTATTACTAAGTCAATTATAGTTGGATATATTATGAAATGGTATACATGCCGTCAACTTTCGATGTAAAACAAGTTTGTCTTTTAAAAATGAATGCAATGTTTGTAAAATATATCATATAGAGGTCAAGTACCTCGCGATGTAATCAACTATTATGAATCGTTTGTAATCGATATGGACTTCGTCCAGATGGATTAGGACGGGTCTCTTCAACGTTGAATTCATTTGGTGAGCTGGATTTCAGACCTCCGCACTCGCGGAGCTTTTATGAAGGAAACATCCGCACTCGCGGAGATCTACAGTGAAATGTGGGGCTATAAAAGGTCGCGCATTCTGATCGATTTTATTCACTAACTTTCAATCTCTCTCTCACGATATATATATATATATATATATATATATATATATATATATATATATATATATATATATATATATATATATATATAATTTTAATTTAAGTTTAATAATAATAAGGTTATAGTGGCGAATGTTGTAAATGTGTAATTCGAAATTCTGTCCGTGTAACGCTACGCTATTATTAATCATTGTAAGTTATGTTCAACCTTTTTAAATTAATGTCTCGTAGCTAAGTTATTATTATGCTTATTTAAGCCGAAGTAATCGTGATGTTGGGCTAAATATTAAAGACGGGGTAATTGGGCTTTATACCATAATTGGGGTTTGGACAAAAGAATGACACTTGTGGAAATTAGACTATGGGCTATTAATGGGCTTTATATTTGTTTAATTGAATGATAGTTCGTTAATTTAATATAAAGATTTACAATTGGACGTAATTATAAATAATCACATACACTCGATCGGACACGATGAGCGTGATATTTATAAGTACTAATAATCGTTCATTTAACCGGACACGGGAATGGATTAATAGTCAATGGACTTATTAAAACAGAGGTGAATTACATACAAGGAAAATTGGTGTAATTATAGTTTGAGTCCCCAATTAGTTGGAATATTTGACTTCGAATATAAGGATAATTTGACGAGGACACTCGCACTTTATATTTATGACTGATGGACTGTTATGGACAAAAACCAGATGGACATATTGAATAATCCAGGACAAAGGACAATTAACCCATGGTAATAAATTAAAATCAACACGTCAAACATCATGATTATGGAAGTTTAAATAAGCATAATTTCTTTATTTCATATTTTATCGCACTTTTATTTACTGTCATTTTATTTATTGCACTTTTAATTATCGTACTTTTAAATTATGGCAATTTTTTTTATCATCATTTTATTTATCGCACTTTAATTTATCGTTATTTACTTTACGCTTTAAATTAAGTTATATTTACTTTTAATATTTTACATTAGGTTTTAACTGCGACTAAAGTTTTAAAATCGACAAACCGGTCATTAAACGGTAAAAACCCCCTTTTATAATAATAATACTACTTATATATATATTTATATATTTACAAATATAGTTTTAAAAATATAGCGTTAAACTTGGCTAGCTCCCTGTGGAACGAACCGGACTTACTAAAAACTACACTACTGTACGATTAGGTACACTGCATATAAGTTTTGTAGCAAGGTTTAGGTATATCCACTCTATAAATAAATAAATAACTTGTGTAAAATTGTATCGTATTTAATAGTATTTCGTAGTAAAAATATAACTTTTTCGTATACACCTCTACGCACATCAAGTATTTTTGGCGCCGCTGCCGGGGAACTTCATAAACGCCGAAAGCGAAACGCTATATAAAATTTTTTTTATTAAGTTTTAATTTATTTTTGTAAAAAGATAAGTTTTTAAATATTAAAAACAAAAATATAAAAACATAATATATATATATATATCTATTTAGGTGTTTTAATTAAAAAAAAAGTTTATTTTTTTTTAAGTTACAACAAACAAATAAGTATTTGAAAAAAAATATAAGTTTTGTTTAAATTATATTTTCTATAAAATAAAAACAAAAAATTAAAAACAAAGCAAGAAAAAGTAAAAAAAAAAAAAACAACTGAACCTGCACGAATTCGACCTGCGCCAGCTGAATCTGTATCATCCGCACTCGCGGAGCTTTTTTCCAGCTGGTATCCGCACTCGCGGAGATCTCTGACAGGTCAAACATTGGACAGCATTAATTACGAAATTAGGGTTAAAATTAATTATTATTAATTAAAATTAGGGTTTTAATTTAATATAATTAGTATAAGTTTAGTTTTAATTAATTTTAAGCTTTAATTAGTTTTATTAATATATAAAACTAATATTTTTATAAAATAATTAATATAAAAATAATATTTTTATAAAAATTGTATTTTTACAATTTTTGAAATTTCGTACCTTTTTAATCGTTTATTCGTAATATTTATATTTTTCATTCGTATTTAGTTCATAAGTTAGTATTTTGCCATAGTTATTTATATTTCTAGATTTTTAGGATTTACCGTAAAATCCCTTAAGTGCTTTTTCTTTAGACTAAGATTTAGGTGCTTTAGAATTTTACGACGTCGTTTATTGCTTTAGTTTTTAATATATTTTAGTACCTTTTTAAGTTATTGCCATTTTGAATATAGAATTTATCTAAGCTTTAATACCTTTAGACGCAACTTTTAAATTTTAGTTTTTAGACTTTTAAGTTTCGACGCTGCATTTTATTATTTTTTCGACGCTTATTTTTTGACCTTTTATTTTTCGACGTTTTTCGACGCACTCTTTTTCTTTCTTATTTCTCGACGCTCTAGTTTTTAGGACATAGAATTTTCTATTTCTTCTCTAAAATTTCTTTAAATTTCGAAAAAAACTTATTTTAAGTGGTTAAATTGATAGACATCCAAAATTTTCTGGTTCGTAGTAATAGTTGGATTTGTTAGTGGCGAGTTGTGGGCTTCCGATTTAAAGGGTCCTGGCTAACTGCTGTATCTATTGGTTATTCGAAACGTGGACAAAATCAAAAAAGTCTATTAATTTGATAACTTATATAATTTTTATTTTTATAACTAATAAGATATTCAGTGAATGCACCGAGCAAAACGTTCACCACCTTTCATACGTTCACCGCCTGTAACTCGATCAAGACATCTAGCCAATATTGTCGCCGTTGATTTTTCTTTAGAATCGTCATCTAGTCAACCAAGTACTCCAATTCAAATTTCCGATAATCCATTTTTTGAACCCGACCTCACAATTGAGAATCCGGGGGATATTCAGGGACAATTCAGAGATCCTGAACCACAAATCACTCATCCAGAGATTGTCGAGGAAGAAACCATTAAATCAGAATCCTCTAGTGATTCAGATTCAACAAATTCAATCATGGAAAATCTGGAACCTCTAAGTATGGAAGACCGAATGCGAGCTAAACGCACTGGCCAAGGTCACACAATTACTCAACCAGACATTAATGCGCCAGATTATGAAATCAAAAGACAAATCCTACACATGGTAACTAATCAATGCCAATTTAGTGGTGCGCCAAAGGAAGATCCAAACGAACATCTTCGTACCTTTAATAGGATCTGTACTCTATTTAAAATCAGAGAAGTAGAGGATGAACAGATCTATCTCATGTTATTTCCCTGGACTTTAAAGGGAGAAGCCAAAGATTGGTTAGAATCGTTACCTGAAGGAGCGATTGATACATGGGATGTTTTAGTTGAAAATTTTCTTAAACAATTTTTTCCGGCATCTAAAGCCGTGAGACTTCAAGGAGAAATTGTTACGTTCACACAAAATCCAAATGAAACTCTATATGAGGCGTGGACAAGATTTGGAAAGTTGTTAAGAGGATGTCCGCAACATGGTCTAGACACTTATCAAATAGTACAAATATTCTACCAAGGATGCGACATCACTACATGAAAAGACATCGATATAGCAGCTGGTGGTTCCATTATGAAGAAAACCGCAACTGAAGCTTATAAAATTATTGATAACACTGCTTCCCACTCACATGAGTGGCATCAAGAAAAAGATGTCGTTAGATCATCTAAAGCGGCTAGAGCCGATTCTAGCCATGACTTTGATTCCATTTCCGCAAAGATAGATGTTGTCGAGAGACGAATGGAAAAGATGACTAAAGATATTCACTCAATACGAATTAGTTGTGAGCAGTGTGGAGGACCACATTTGACAAAAGATTGTCTCAGTATTGAACAAACAATGGAACAAAGAGAGAATGTTCATACATTAACCAAAGGCCTAGAAATAATTATCAACCGCCAAGACCAATCTACAATCAAAACCAGAATTATAACCGAAATGCTCCATACAACAATCAACAAGGTCCTAACAATCAACAAGTATCCAACAATACTTACAATCAGAAAAGACCTATTTTTCAAAATAAACCACCACAAACCGATGATAAAAAGCCAAATTTAGAAGACATGATGTCGAAGCTAGTTGAATCGCAAACTCAATTTTTCACATCTCAGAAACAAACCAATGAACAAAATGCTCAAGCATTTAGAAATCAACAAGCTTCTAATCAAAATCTGGAACAAGAAGTAAGCAATCTAGCGAGGTTGATAGGTGAAAGAAAACCGAAAAGTCTACTTAGTGATACAAATGCTAACCCCCGGAATGAAACAGCTAAAGCCATTACCACAAGAAGTGGTATTACACTTAAACCACCTGAAATACCTGTAATTTCTGATGACTCTATTCCTACTCCACAAGAACAACAACCTGAGCAAGATGAGGAAACAGAACTGGTAGTTGAAAAGGTTAATGAAGATAACACAGTAAAGGCTAAACCTTATGTTAAACCATATCAACCACCACTTCCTTACCCAAGTAAAATGAGAAAAGAAAGACTTGAAGCCGAGCAATCTAAATTCTTGGATATGTTTAAACAAATAAATGTAAATCTTCCTTTCATTGATGTAATTTCAGGAATGCCTAGATATGCTAAATTCTTGAAAGATCTAATCACAAATAGAAAGAAAATGGAAGAACTCTCGGCTGTTACTATGAATGCTAATTGTTCTGCAGTACTGTTGAATAAGATACCAGAAAAATTATCAGATCCAGGAAGTTTCATAATTCCATGTTTTCTGGGTAGTCTTAGTTCAATAGAAGCATTGGCAGACTTAGGTGCTAGTATAAATCTAATGCCGTATTCACTATACGCTAAACTAGATCTTGGAGAATTGAAACCAACACGAATAAGCATACAACTAGCCGATCGATCAGTAAAATATCCTAGAGGGATAATGGAGAACATGCTAGTTAAAGTTGGTACTTTAGTATTTTCAGTAGATTTTGTTATTCTGGACATGGAAGAAGATTCTCGAGTTCCTCTCATATTAGGAAGACCATTCTTAAACACGGCTAAAGCAATAATAGACGTGTTTGGTAAGAAATTGACCCTAAGTATAGAGGACGAGAGTGTTACCTTTTCTGTTGATAGAGCCATGCAACAACCGCAATCTGCAGATAATACATGTTATTATATTCAAATTATAGATTCACATGCAGAATTGTTAGAAGAATTTCCAGAATTACAAAGAACAGGAGAATGTTCTTTAGGAGAAGGAACTGAACCAATTGATGAAGTTGAAATGTTAGCCACACTCATGGCTAATGAATATGAACCAACAACAGAAGAACTTCAAATGTTAAAAGAGGAAGACAGATATCAATACAAATCATCGATAGAAGAACCACCGACATTAGAGTTAAAACCACTTCCAAACCATTTGGAATATGCTTATTTACATGGTGAATCTGAATTACCTGTAATAATATCGTCTTCTCTTACTAAAAATGAAAAATCTCAACTCATTTCTGTGCTAAAAGCTCATAAACCAGCTATTGCATGGAAGATTCATGATATTAAAGGCATAAGTCCTTCGTATTGCACACATAAAATCCTTATGGAAGAAGGTTATAAAACGTATGTGCAACTCCAACGAAGACTAAATCCTAATATGCAAGATGTTGTTAAGAAAGAAATTATTAAACTGCTTGATGCAAGTTTAATTTATCCAATCTCTGATAGTCCATGGGTAAGCCCAGTTCAATGCGTACCTAAGAAGGGTGGCATGACTGTCATCACAAATGAAAAAAATGAGCTTATTCCTACTAGGAATGTAACAGGATGGCGTGTTTGTATAGATTATAGAAAATTAAATGACGCCACCAGAAAAGATCACTTTCCCTTACCTTTCATTGATCAAATGTTGAAAAGGTTAGCCGAAAATAGTTACTATTGTTTTCTTGACGGTTTCTCCGAATATTTTCAAATTCCAATAGCACCTGAGGATCAAGAGAAAACCACGTTCACGTGCCCTTATGGTACTTTTGCTTACAAACGTGTGCCATTTGGACTTTGTAACGCCCCTGCAACCTTTCAAAGGTGCATGATGGCGATTTTTCACGATATGATAGAAGAATGCATGGAAGTTTTCATGGATGACTTTTCAGTCTTCGGTGATACATTTGAAACATGTCTAGTTAATCTTGAACGAATGCTTATTAGATGCGAACAATCAAATCTAGTTCTTAATTGGTAGAAATGCCATTTCATGGTTAAAGAAGGCATCGTTCTTGGTCATAAAATTTCAAAGGAAGGAATTGAAGTGGATAGAGCTAAAGTAGATGTAATTGCTAAACTTCCACATCCCACCAATATTAGAGGAGTTAGGAGTTTTCTAGGGCATGCATGTTTTTACCGACGTTTCATAAAAGATTTTTCTAAAATTGCCACTCCTATGAATAAACTCCTAGAAAAGGATGCTCCATTCATCTTTTCAGATGAATGCACAAATCTTTTAATATTTTTAAAGAAAAACTCACTAATGCGCCGATCATGATAACTCCAAATTGGAATTTACCATTTGAACTCATGTGCGATGCAAGTGATTTTGCAATGGGAGCCGTTTTAGGTCAAAGAATTGAAAAACGATTTCAACCTATCTATTACACTAGTAAGATGTTACAAGGAGCACAAACGAATTACACAACTACTGAAAAAGAACTCCTTGCTATTGTCTTTGCTTTTGACAAATTTCGTTCATATCTCGTTTTAGCTAAAACGGTGGTCTATACCGACCATTCTGCTCTTACATACCTATTTTCGAAACAAGATGCCAAACCAAGATTAATCCGTTGGATCTTACTCTTACAAGAGTTCGATATTGAAATCCAAGATAAAAAAAAAGGAGCAGAAAATCTCGCAGCTGATCATCTTTCTCGTCTTAAAAATCCTGAATTCGAAGTTCTAAATGAATCGGCCATACAAGATAACTTTCCTGATGAATATCTATTAAAGATAGATTATAGTGAAATTCTATGGTTTGCAGACTATGCAAACTACGTAGTATGTGGATTTCTTGAAAAAAGGTTGTCGTACCAAAAACGAAAGAAATTCTTTAGTGATATAAAACACTATTTTTGGGAAGATCCACATTTGTTTAAAAGTAGTCCCGATGGAATAATACGCCGATGCGTATTCGGAGATGAAGCTAGTCTAATCTTAAACCATTGTCACACAAGACCAACAAGAGGGCATTATGGGCCTAAACTCACAGCAAGAAAAGTTTACGATGCTGGATTCTATTGGCCTACAATTTTCAAAGACGCACACCTTCTTTGCAAATCCTGTGATACATGTCAAAGGGCCGGAAAAATAAGTCAACGTGATGAATTGCCACAGAATATCATTCAAGTTTGTGAAGTATTTGACGTTTGGGGTATTGACTTTATGGGTCCATTTCCAAAATCTCATAATAATCTCTACATTCTCGTTGCCATTGATTATGTATCTAAATGGGCGGAAGCACAAGCTCTCCCAACTAACGATGCACGAGTTATAGTCAACTTTCTAAAACGTCTTTTTGCTAGGTTCGGAACTCCGAAAGCTTTAATAAGTGATCGGGGTACTCATTTTTGTAACAATCAACTTGAGAAAGTTCTCAAAAGATATGGAGTAACTCATAAAATCTCAACCGCTTATCATCCACAAACAAGTGGACAAGTTGAAAATACCAACCGAGCTTTAAAAAGTATTCTAGAGAAAACCGTAGGATCAAATCCGAATCAATGGTCCATGAAATTGGAGGATGCACTCTGGGCTTTTAGAACAGCCTACAAAACTCCAATTGGAACCACACCTTTTAAACTCGTTTACGAAAAAGCATGTCACCTTCCAGTAGAAATTGAGCACAAAGCATTTTAGGCTTTGAAGACATGTAATCTTGATTTACATGAAGCCAGACGTCTACGGTTAAGTCAATTAAATGAATTAGAAGAATTAAGACATGAAGCATATGAAAATTCATTAATCTATAAAGAAAGAACGAAGAAATGGCATGATAAAAGAATCAGAAGTTCAAAAGAATTTAAGGAAGGAGACAGAGTCCTTCTTTTCAATTCACGATTCAAGCTATTTCCTGGAAAATTGAAATCAAGATGGTCTGGACCATTCATAGTCAAAAGATTTTTCCCTTACGGAACAGTAGAATTAATAAATTCAAATGGGGTTGAATTTAAAGTTAATGGTCACAGAATTAAATATTACATAGATAATTCAATGGAAGTTGAAGATGAAGTTAATCACAATTTCGACACCACAGCTAACTAAGTGTGGGAAAATTCGAATCTTTTTAGGATAATATGTATTTCTGTTAGAGTTAGATATTCTGTTTTCGTGTAGTTCTCGAGAATGGAATCCGAATGGTCTTTCCCTAGCAGACCCTAAAGAACTAGTCTTCTCCCTCCATTCTGAATTTTTATTTTTTTTAGGATTTACGAGATGAAGAATTCCTTTGATCTGAACCATGGTCTACTACTACACGCTATTTTTACTAAACGTAATAATGACACATTCCCGAGGAAGTGGTATCATTCATAAGAGGCAAAATGGACGGAGTAAGAAAAGAACTCAGGAAAGATCATCATAAGATACATTTTGGTAAAGGCAAATCAAAGTCCGCAACAAAAAGAAGAGCACGACACCTTGAAAGATGTCATAAATGCGGAAAATGGTCACATGAAGGTAAATGTTCAAATAATCAAACATATTAAAATACTGAATTTGTTACTCTATGCAGAGAAGGACCGATCATATATTTAGAAGAAAAGATATTAAAGAATCGAGGTTACGCTTATGTAGCTATGGAGAACTAAATCACACGACTCTCCTATGAGTCGGCTAAAGCAGGTCTCTGAGAATTCTTTCTCATAGGTAAGTATGTACAGTTTTTATTTTATTTTATTGCTTTTAACCTTTTGATAATAAATGCTAAATCGTTCGTTATAAAGTATTAAATTGGTATTCAATAAAATTAGGTATGCGAAACCGAAATTATTGATATCATACAAAAATTTATTACATTGCTGCGAAATTTACCGTTTATTCTTAAGGTATAAATATCTTTAATCAATCAACCCAAAACATTTTAGAAATTCGTCAGGAGTAAAACTAGGTTATGGAACCGAAATTACTTTACCAAAAAGAGGGGTGTATATTTTTGATAATATTTGATTGATTAAAGTGGGATAAAAAGACCGAAAAGATTTTTAATTTTAATTTTTACCATGTTTTTAAAATTAATAAATTATTATTAAATTATTATTGTAAATTTCTAAAACCAATATATTTAAGTTTGTAAATATTTGAAAAATTAATATTTTTAATATAAGTTTGTATGTATAAAAATATTAATAATATGAATTTTTAATTTTATGCATTTTAAATTTAAGTTTGGTGTGAATTTAAAAAAAATTTACTTTATTTCATTAAGTTAAAAATTTGATATTGAAAATTCGTCCTGAGTTGAAGACTAGGTCGTTGAACCGAAATTGCTTTACCCGAGGGCGGGATGAGAAATTTTGTTATCATAATTTTTAATCTTATTGATTTAAAGTATGCCAAAAACATTTAAAAACTCAAAAATCTTTTCTTTTAAAACAAACGCTTTAAAATGACAAATTTTAAAATTATGTCAAGGGACGAACTAGGTAAACGTACCGAAACAACCTCGTCCTAAATAAAAAGGAAAACAAAATTTTAAATTTAATTAATTGTTTTATTAATAAAGGTTTTATATAAAAAAATCTAATATGTTTGGAAACTTTGATAAAATTTAATCATTTTTCTACGCTAATCACCCTCAATAATTTAAATTGTTACGGATTTCTTGCAAATGAGGGCATTGCAAGATCTTAAGTGTGGGAAGGGTTAAATTCTTTCAGTTTTTTAAAATTTTAATTTAAACACTTGGTTACCATTAAAAATACTAGTAACGCAGTAGTTGTATTAGAATCTATTGCTCTCTGATAATAAAGAACAGCCCTAGTCTTATATACTGACTACCCAATTCTAGTAAAAATTTTCAAAATTTTCAACTAAATGAACTCAAAATCATGTTTATACATATTTAGGAACGATAAAACTAGGTGTTAACACCGAAATTATTGTTACCTCAGAAAGGACATAAATTGAGAAACAAACCAAAATGTTAGAATTCATTTAAAATGGAATAGAGAAAAATAAAAAGGCAAAGAAAGGAAAATAAAAGCCAAGTATGGGAAAAATTTACCAAGTTATTTAGAACATATGTCACATATTTTTGTACAAATAATTGAAGAAACTTTTGTTTTGGACGATATTAATCAGTTTTACCCAGTTTATTGTAATATAAATGGAATTTAAAAGGAAGTAAAGTCTTCCAACAAAAAGACACGCGCTTCTTGATTTAGGTCAGGAAGTTGTTGTCCAGACCAGTTGTAGAGTCTACGAAAAACCTTGAAAAGTTTTCTCGAAAATCAGCTGGAAATCCACGGACCTCAGCATCAAACAGGGTCGCCAAGTGGTCAGACTTATCCTAACCATGAGAGGATCTGTCTCGTACAATGGGGAGCACCATGCAAATTAGCTTATAAGACTAATGAATCAGATCTCCAGAAAGGATAATCTCCTTAAAAGATCAAAAATCAGTTTTTAAGCCTGATATTACTCAATCCTTGAGATTGACCTTAAAGATTGAGAATTACAAACTCATGGAATTCGATGATATCTAAACTCGAGCTTGAACGAGAAAATATTTTGATCAAATTACAAACCGATTTGTTTTCTGAAAACCCATTTTCAATGCGTTCATTACCATTGAACGTAAAATCCTAGAAATTCACCTAGAATTCATTAGGTCACCTGAACCAAATCGGGTGTCAACCGTAAGAAGGGTGGTTGCATAGCATGGTCAAAGACAGCACTTTGTGCCAGACCGAAAAACTATAGGGTGATTTTTACTATTGCTCCTACAAAGGATAGTAATTGCATCCGACACGATATAGACCATAATCAAAAGCATGTCACGGGACATTGCCTTAACAGTTGCTTGTTCAACGCTTTCCTTTACAACTGGACGGTAGTTTACCGAAAGGTAATATACAGAGCAAGTATACTGGACGTGTTGCTTTCCTAATACAAGGTTAGCAAGTGGGTGACACAAAACCGCAAGTTTTGAGCTAAAATTTTAAAATCTGAAACCCCACCAAACCCACAAAAACAATTTGCAAACACCGTTGAAGGGTTATCCCGGAAAACTTATCTACGGTAAAAGCTAGATTGAATTTTCAAAAAGATCAAATGTTTTCATAAAGATCCAATGTCCTTAAAGGATCTAAATTTTCATAGTCTTGTGGGACTGTAAACCACAACGTTACTATCATTGTTCATACCGCCGTATTAAAATCACTGATGTACAAAGTGTGAAGAATAAAGAAGTGATTCTAGTATTTTTATTTCAAGACTATATTGCTTGAGGACAAGCAATGCTCAAGTGTGAGAATATTTGATAATGCTAAAAATGAACATATATTTCATAGCATTATCCCTCAAGAAAGACTAGCTTTTAGTTGCAATTGTTCTATTTACAAGTGATATTCGTTTAAATAATAAAAGGCGAAGACAAAAGACAGATTCGACGAATTAAAGACGCAAACGACCAAAAAGCTAAAAAGTACAAAGTACAATCAAAGTGGTTCAAATTATTGATGAGAAACGTCTAAAAATTACAAAGAGTACAAGCCGTGAAACACAAAGTGCAAGATATTAAATTGTACGAAAAGGCGTTCAAAAATCCGGAACTGAGACATGAATCAACTTTCAGCGCTCGACGCAACGGATTAAAAATTACAAATCAACTATGCACAAGAATATAATATTATATATAATTAATTATATATATATTATATATTATTTTAATCAAAGCAGCCCACGTTGAATTCATTTGGTGAGCTGGATTTCAGACCTCCGCACTCGCGGAGCTTTTATGAAGGAAACATCCGCACTCGCGGAGATCTACAGTGAAATGTGGGGCTATAAAAGGTCCCGCATTCTGATCAATTTTATTCACTCTTTTTCAATCTCTCTCTCACGATATATATATATATATATATATATATATATATATATATATATATATATATATATATATATATATATATATATATATATATATATATATATATAATTTATAATTTTAATTTTAATTTAAGTTTAATAATAATAAGGTTATAGTGGCGAATGTTGTAAGTGTGTAATTCGAAATTCTGTCCGTGTAACGCTACGCTATTATTAATCATTGTAAGTTATGTTCAACCTTTTTAAATTAATGTCTCGTAGCTAAGTTATTATTATGCTTATTTAAGCCGAAGTAATCGTGATGTTGGGCTAAATATTAAAGACGGGGTAATTGGGCTTTGTACCATAATTGGGGTTTGGACAAAAGAATGACACTTGTGGAAATTAGACTATGGGCTATTAATGGGCTTTATATTTGTTTAATTGAATGATAGTTCATTAATTTAATATAAAGATTTACAATTGGATGTAATTATAAATAACCACATACACTCGATCGGACACGATGAGCGGGATATTTATAAGTACTAATAATCGTTCATTTAACCGGACACGGGAATGGATTAATAGTCAATGGACTTATTAAAACAGGGGTGAATTACATACAAGGAAAATTGGTGTAATTATAGTTTGAGTCCCCAATTAGTTGGAATATTTGACTTCGATTATAAGGATAATTTGACGAGGACACTCGCACTTTATATTTATGACTGATGGACTGTTATGGACAAAAACCAGATGGACATATTGAATAATCCAGGACAAAGGACAATTAACCCATGGTAATAAATTAAAATCAACACGTCAAACATCATGATGATGGAAGTTTAAATAAGCATAATTTCTTTATTTCATATTTTATCGCACTTTTATTTACTGTCATTTTATTTATTGCACTTTTAATTATCGTACTTTTAAATTATGGCAATTTTTTTTATCATCATTTTATTTATCGCACTTTAATTTATCGTTATTTACTTTACGCTTTAAATTAAGTTATATTTACTTTTAATATTTTACATTAGGTTTTAACTGCGACTAAAGTTTTAAAATCGACAAACCAGTCATTAAACGGTAAAAACCCCCTTTTATAATAATAATACTACTTATATATATATTTATATATTTACAAATATAGTTTTAAAAATATAGCGTTAAACTTGGCTAGCTCCCTGTGGAACGAACCGGACTTACTAAAAACTACACTACTGTACGATTAGGTACACTGCCTATAAGTGTTGTAGCAAGGTTTAGGTATATCCACTCTATAAATAAATAAATAACTTGTGTAAAATTGTATCGTATTTAATAGTATTTTGTAGTAAAAATATAACTTTTTCATATACACCTCTACGCACATCAGTTAGCCATGATGACCACGATCAAATTTCGGGACGAAATTTCTTTAACAGGTAGGTACTGTGACAACCCGAAAATTTTTGACCAAATTTAAACTTAATCTTTATATGATTCCGACACGATAAGCAAAGTCTGTAATGTTGAGTCTCGAAAATTTTGGAACTATGTTCATATATTCAATTACCCTTTTGACTATGCTCGACGATTCACGAACATTTATGTATATAAAGATATGTATATATATAATATATAGTTATATTAACTGAAAACGTTAACAACGTATTAGATGTATAATACTTTACATGAACAAATTGCTTCAATATATGTTTAATATATTTATCTAAGGAATTAAAAGATAATATCAAATGATTGATTTATCTGATACATTGTGATATGATTACGAGTCTCTGTGAGGTCCACATTGATTTAAGAAATCTTTCCTTTTTGACTGTATTTGAATTAAATATATAAATAACCTGCAACGTGTATATATAAAGTATTTATATATATTGTATATATATATATATATTAAGGTTCGAAATTATTTTTGTAAACGATAGTAACACCCGTTTATTTTTCCTTTTGATAAATAAATATTATATACAAATTTATATTTTTCTAAACGAAAATATATATTTTACAATGTGATAATGTATAGAATTAAGTTAGATATAAAACGTTTTGATATTATTAAATATATTTTAATAAACAACGAGGAGTTGATTTATAGAAGCAAATGACCAAATTACTCAAATGTATAAGTTATACTTCGGGTAATATAGTCTATCGATGATTAAGTCTAATTATTAATAAAGGTACACGTAGGGAAACGTAAAGTGCTAGTTTTCTAAACGTACGAAAGGACGTTCGAAACAACCGGAAACGGGACATAAGTCGAGCGTCAACGTACAAGTTAACGAAAATTACAAGTTAACTAGGTACGAGAATATAATATAATATATAATTAATTAATATAAATTATATATATTATATATTTATTTAATTATGTCGACAAGCAAAACAACAAAACAAGGTGAGCTGGAAAAAGAAGGCCATGCGATCACATGGCCAATGGCCTTTAAACCCATGCGATCGCATGGGGTGGCTGGCCAGGAGAGGTCTATAAAGCTCGAAGAATTTTGGCTCGATTACACACACATATTCACATCTATCTATCTCCGTATTATTATTATTATTATTATTTATATTATAATTATTATTTATATTATTATTATTATTAAGATTAATATTATTAATATTAATCTTATTATTAATATTAATAGAATTATTATTATTAAGTATTTTACATAAAATACTACGACGAGGTCATGAGCGTGTTATTTTCAAAATGGGTTTTCGAGCGGGATAGAGCTAAGGAAATTATGGGTTATAGCTATGGAGGTTATGGGTAATGTTCGTGGGTATTATTCGCAAGTCAAACCTAGTGTTTATCATCTCCGTTGTGTCTACGTACTTTCCTGCAATATTGAATCACAATATTGATACGTGAGCATTCATATCTTATCTTTTAAATATTAATAGTGTATCCATGTCTAGTGCTCGAGTATATATGTTTATACATGCTTGTATGCTAAATTTAGTCGTTAGATAGTTCTACGATGAATCACGAATTTAATACATATACTACTGATATAAGGTATATGATATGCATGTTATTGGAAATCTGGCGAAAAATTAATAACTTTTCATTTAGAGATCGCGTGATTTCGATGAACGGATTAAAAGATATGGTCAACTGAATTATGATTAACGTTAATTGAAATTGCTTTTGAATCTGCAATTAATATTTAAACAACTTGTTCATAAGATTGATAAATTGGATTTTTAAATATTATCAGCCGAGTAAATAAATCTTTATATAAGGCACGTCTCATTTTGTTGAACAATTGTCAAAATTGATTGTTTTATCATATTTTAAAGCTTTATAAAAACTATAGTCTAATCTTACAAGTATTGGGAAACTATGTGAAATGTTAAAATGTTTTCGATTGCCATGATTATTCAACTATAGTATAGATTTTAAAAGTCACTATTGAGTCAGGCTGACTTTTTGAGATGACTTTTGTTAACTTTTGCATGTCAGTCTCGAGCATTAGGATTGTGATACACTATGACCTGACCTAGCTTGTTAGACATTTATTAACCAACATATGTTCTCTAGATTGAGATCTACAGTTATTTGACATTCTGAGTTTCGGTCACATTTCGGTGAACGACTTTATGTGCTGCTAAGGTGAGTTTCATATGCTCCCTTTTTAATTGCTTTTACAATCTATATTTTTGGGCTGAGAATACATGCACTTTATTTTAAACACAAAGGATATAAGTACATACTAAATTCTACACCGAGTTTGAACCAAAAATCCCTTAGCTTTGGTAACTAGTAGCTGCCAGTTATAAGAATTGGTGGGCGCGAATAGTTGTATATGGATCCATAGGGCTTGACATCCCCGTCTGTTCCAGGTATAGATACCCTAGCCTGAACTATAAAACAGACGTATGCTATTTGAGGTTAGTGCACGTTGGATTGCGTGTATTGTACATGTTGGTTACATGTATGTTAAAATAGGGGTACTTATTATAACGTTAAAGCTTAGTTACCAGGGTGCTCAATCTTGTAGAATATCTTGATAAACGTTTCTGGATGAAATAACTGAAATCTTGTGATCCACCTTTATATACGGATTATGCACAATATTAAAACTATGAACTCACCAACCTTTGTGTTGACACTTGAAAGCATGTTTATTCTCAGGTTCCTAGAAGTCTTCCGCTGTTTGCTTATATGTGATACAAGCTATGTGCATGGAGTCATACATGCTTTATTCGAGAAAATGTTGCATTCACAAAATCATCACCATGTATCTTATTTTGACTGCATTATCAACGGATGTAGTATTGTAAACTATTAACTACGGTGATTGTCTATATGTAGAAATCATCAAATGTTAAAAACCTTGGAATTTGATATTCAATTATGGTGTGCCTTTTCAAAAGAATGCAATGTTTACAAAATGTATCATGTAGAGGTCAGTACCTCACTGTGAAATCGATGAATGATGTATTCGTCTAAATGGATTTGGACGGGTCATCACAGGTTGGAAAAATGAAGAAGATTATGTTGTGCCCATTTTTGTAGAAGTTAATAGATTAGTAAATGAAGGAGTTTCAAAGGTATTATCTTCATGTGTGTCCTCATCCTCTTCATCATCATTGTCATCTTCAGCATCAGCAGCTTTGCCACCCTTTTTGTGATGACCCAGAAAATTTTGACTTATTTTGAACTAAATTCTCGATATGATTTAATGTTTCCGACACGATAAGCAAAGTCTGTAAAACTGAATCTCAAAATTTTTGAACTATTCAATTACCCATCGACTGTTCTCGACGATTCGCGAACAATTATATGTAAAAAGATACATATATACACTATAACTTGAAAGTAACAAAGTATTAATTGTATGATACTGTGCATAAAACTTATTGATTTAAATATCTATTTGAATATATATGATAAGTTGGAATTGTAATTGTATGAATAACTTGCGATGTGTATTTAAAACGTGTTTATGAATATTAACTTGGTTATTAAACGTTTTGATTTAAAACAATATTATTAAATATACTTTGATAGATAATGAGACGATGATTTATATAACTAAATGACCAAAACACTCGAATGTATAAGTTATATTTCGAGTGATATAGTTTATGGATAGTTAAGTCTATATTTTGACAAATGTACGAGTCACGAAAGGTAAAGTGCCAGTTTTCTCAGTGTACGAAAGGACGTTCGAAAAACTGGAACCGGGACATAAGTCGAGTGATGACGTACGACTTATCGGAACAAAAATTACAAGTCAACTAGACAAGAGAATATAATATATTATATAATTAATTAATTTAAATTATATATATTATATTTAATTATGTCGACAAGCAAAACAACAACAAAAATTGTGAGCTGGATTTTGGGGCCATGCGATCGCATGGGAAATAGGCATAAAACCCATGCGATCGCATGGGGTCAGATTTTAGGAAAGGTCTATAAATTGAATTCGTTTTTGCTCGATTGCACACACACATATATCATCCATCTTACTCTGTATTTATTTATTTATTTAATTATTATTATTATTATTATTATTATTATTATTATTATTATTAAGATTAATATTATTATTATTATTAGTATTATTATTAGTAGTATTATTATACATAAAATACTACGACGAAGTCATGAGCGTGTCACTTTCAAAATGGGTTTTCAAGCGGGATAGAGCTAAGGAAATTATGGGTTATAGCTATGGAGGTTATGGGTAATGTACGTGGGTATTATTGGCAAGTCAAACCTAGTGTTTATCATCTCTGTTGCATCTACGTACTTCCCTGCAATATTGAATCACGATATTGATATATGAGCATTCATATTTTATCTTTTATATATTAATTGTGTATCCATGTCTAGTACTCGAGTATATATATTTATGCATGCTTGTATTTTAAATTTCGTCGTTAAACAGTTTATAATGAATCACGAATTAAATACATATATTACTAGTAAAAGGTATATGATATACATGTTTTTGGAAAGCTGGCGAAAAATCAATAACTTTTCATTTAGAAATCGCGTAATTTCGTTGAACGAATCAAAAGATATGATCAACTGAATTATGATTGACGTTAATAAGAATTGCTTTTGAATCTGCAATTAATATTTAAACAACTTGTTTGTAAGATTGATAAGTTGAATTTTTGAATATTACCAACCGAGTAAATGAATCCTTATATAAGGTACGTCTCGTTTTGTTGAACTATTGTCAAAATTGACTTTTTGAAACGACTTTGGATAACTTTTGTATGTCGATCTCGAGCAATAGGATTGTGATACACAATGACCTGACCTAGCTTGATAGACATTTATTGACCAACATATGTTCTCTAGGTTGAGATCTACGGTTATTTGGTAATCCGAGTTTCGGTCACATTTTGGTGAACGACTTTATATGCTGCTAAGGTGAGTTTCATTGCTCCCTTTTTAATTGCTTTTGCAATATATATTTTGGGCTAAGAATACATGCACTTTATTTTAAACGCAATGGATACAAGTACATACTAAATTCTACACTGAGTTTGAACCAAAAATCCCTTAGCTTTGGTAACTAGTAACTGTCAGTTATAAAAATCGATGGGCGCGAATAGAGGTATATGGATCCATAGGGTTTGACATCCCCGTCTGTTCCAGGTATAGAAACCCTAGCCTGAACTATAAAACAGACATATGCTATTTGAGTTTAGTACACGTTGGATTGTGTGTATTGTACATGTTGGTTGCATGTATGTTAAAACAGGGGTACTTATTATATATACGTTAAAGTTTAGTTACCAGGGTGCTCAATCTTATAGAATATTTTGATAAACGTTTCTGGATGAAACAACTGAAATCTTGTGATCCACCTTTATGTACAGATTATGCAAAACATTAAAACTATGAACTCACCAACCTTTGTGTGGATACTTGTTAGCATATTTATTCTCAGGTTCCCTAGAAGTCTTCCGCTGTTTGCTTAAATGTTAGACAAGCTATGTGCATGGAGTCTTACATGGCATATTTTTCAAGGAAACGTTGCATTCACCAAATCATCACCATGTATCTTATTTTGACTGTATTGTTAATGGAAGTACTATTGTAAACTACTATTTACGGTGATTGTATATATGTAGAAATCATCAGATATCGAAAACCTTTGATTTAAATATTCATTTATGGTGAGCCTTTTCAAAAGAATGCAATGTTTACAAAACGTATCATATAGAGGTCAAATACCTGGAAATGAAATCGATGAATTACGTGTTCGTCCATATGGATTTGGAGCGATCGTCACAGTTGGTATCAGAGCGTTGGTCCTAGCGAACCAGGTCTTGCATTAGTGTGTCTAAATGATAGTTGTTAGGATGCATTAGTAAGTCTGGACTTCGACTGTGTCTGTATGTCAAAAGTTTTGCTTATCATTTCGTGTCGAAAATTACCTGTCTATCATCTTAAGTCTAAATACGTCTTATTGCATTGAATGCATATATAGTATAGACAAAATTCATATCTTGGCATATCTATTACAGTAAACTTTGCCTGACATCTTCCGTAAAATTCTCCGTAACTTATGGGATTCTGGTATTATAAATATATATGTAAACTATGTATTGAGGAGTACCAAATTAGACATATAATCTATTTCATTCTAAAAATCTTTTCCTTGATTACAAAAAATGGATCCTGTATCTAGTTCAAATTTCTTAGATTTCGACAGCTATTCCGATATGGATTTCCACTCAAGTTCTAAAAGCAGTGTGACCGGAATGGATCAACCAATTACCATCATCTATTCTGGATGAATTGGGGATGGGTTCGTAGCCTACTTAATCATTGGAGACAAGAAGAAGGTGATCCCTTCCATCCACCACATTCCCCTCTTGGCGAAGAACCTGAAGCACTTACCGGCGAACCTATTCGTAATACTATTTTCTCTCTCATTTCCAGAGTATCTCATCACAATTATATACTATCCCATATTCTAAATCTTATTTATCCAATCGTTCGAACCACCGATCATCCCGGTATAATAGAAGAAGTCAACGAGCTTCGTGCTCGGGTAGTGGCTTTGGAGAATATGGTACAAAGGTTACAAACACCAACAGCAGCACCAGCAGCATAACCAGTACCACCATCATCAACACCAACTGGACCATTACCACCACCAACAACATCCCCATCATACTCTTCAACATCACAATCTATACCTCGGATATCAACATCATACGTACCATAGATACCAAGGAGTATCAACAACAACAAACGATGAAGTATGGATTCATAACTTCATCGGAGAAATATCCTACGGCGAATATACAATCTATAATCTTAGAGATTATCTATTCTAGCCCTAACCATAAATCAAATGAGTGAACCAAAATGATAGAAGGAATAGTAGAAACCCTGACAAAAATGGTGCGTAAGGTACAAGCTAGACTTGTTTTACCAACAGCATCAACAATAACCTTAGCCTCACCAGCACAGTCAGTGCTCTCAACATCATCAGAATCAGCAGCACCTCTAACATCACAAGTTTCACCAGTTCAAGAATCACCGTGGACATCATTACGAATCAATAACGCGTATATTGTATCAACGAAATATTAACTCATTCTATCTGAAGAATTTATATGTATATTTTATGTATATAAACCATAATAAATCTTTCTGTACTAAGTTATTATGTATGGAACTTAACTACTCAGTTAATTCATATTACTAATATGCTATGATGTACATTCTTCGTTAGCGACTTAATCATCGTTAACTACAATCTCTATTTCAATTCAATGAATTTTATTTCATAATAAATCAAGTGTATTATTCAATTACATAATTGATTTTACATTTTCATTTTCGATGTACTCGAAACTTTCCAGAAAACATCATCTGTGCCTTGTAAGGTTCACAAAATTCCACGAGCACCAACTTCCTTCACCGAGGAATATCAATAAGAATAAATAATGAAGTATTAATTTCATTAGTGAAATACTCCGCGAAGATTATGTAATCTCTAATGTTTTAGAGATTATTCATTTCTAATTCAAGTCAAAAATTAAATGAGCTTAATATGATATTAACTCATTAAATCTGTATTACATCTGAAGAAATATACATACATATATTTTCATAAAGACTGTAATGAAAATTCTTTTGTACAAAATATTACTTGTGAAATCTTTAATGGGTAGATAATACTCGGAAAATATATAAGTTCACAATTAATATGCTACACTGTACATTCTTCAACTTTGATTCAAAAATTATTAACAATGCTCACAACGATACACAATCGTTTTTATACAAATTCAATTACATATTCTGATATTGACGGATCAAAATCCAAGTGATAACTCTAAACCCGTGACATCATTCTTAGATCTCTACATCTTTCAAAGCTATACTTTGACTTCAAAACTGTGCAAGATCCTTTAGCATTGTTTTTACCAAAAATAATCTTGCAATCCCTTTTCAAAGTATCCAGCTTTACCACACTTCCAACCAGTCAACTTCGACTTTTTAGATTAGCCTTATTATAACCTTGACATATACGTTCTTGTTACTGGGGAACCTTTCATGTCCCACCACATTAGCAGTAAATTTACCAACAACTTCATTGATATTTAACCTTCTGAAAAATCATTATACTCATTGAAACCCTGTCATTTACTCATCCACATCCTGTAACAATAATTGCCATACCAACTACCGGGAATTAGCAATCAGTATTTTGAATTTCGCAGCAATTCTACACCAACAGTTATATATATACATATAATGTCTATCTTCTAGACTTACACACTTCGAATGTGAAGTTTCTGAAAAACACCCCAAACTGCGAAATTAGTTCTCCGAAATTGGAAAAATGCTGATGAAGCAGCAAAAACTGTAAATGACCTTAACAGTCAAAAGTTTGATGTTAAAGAATAGTATGGTGGTAAAGGTGAGAAAAAGAGAAGGTTTGGAACTGGAAAACGGATTGAGCAGACCATGAAGGAGGCTGTGGACAAATCACAAAGACTAAACCTGCCTTCAAAGAATACAAATGATTCAGTGTCTGCTGAAATCCTTAGCAAATACCTTGCTCCTTACTCTAAAACCTTTGCGGACAATATTCTTCATCATCATCTTATCTTAAATATTCTAATATATCATCGTATCTCCCATTATAAATATCCTCCATATTTCTGAAGATATTTTCATAACCATTCTTATCTGAAATCATTACCTCTTCGCGCTATCTGTGTTACATCATAAAAGAAACTATTTTAGTTTCTAAAATCTGAAAAATTCGAAAAAATTGATGTTTTGAAGTAATATTGGGAATTGAAGCATGAGTTAGTATAATATAATGACACTTGATCAATGTGATTATATTACAGTAAGTCATGCTGAGTTTATAATGGAACGTGATAAAGGTTCACAGATCACACCCTCATCATGAACCATGTTACATAACTCTTTCATTCTATATAATCTCTAAATATATCAAGAAAATATTTTCTTGATGATTCGGTCTTTTCCGGATATTCTGGTAATTTGACAAATCAAATCGTGCTATTACCTTTCCTTTCTGCTTTGTATATTATGATCATTCGAAACTTCATACCTACGAATTCTGGACCATCATTCGCTTGACTTGAAGTCGGGAATAGAAAACAAAAGCATGAAGCTCTGAAATATAATGGAAAATATAAAGCCCGATAACAACCCCGAAATTTACAAACCGTGTATATCGATGCGTATAGCAATATAAAGACACGGGAGAATGAAAAACACTATAACCCCAAGGTAATAGTAGAAGAAAATAACTTCCTCTGGTGGCAGATGAAAAAGAAGAATGAAGGATACGATAGCCAGGAACATATCAATAATCAGAACTGGATTAAGCATTTTCACAATCTATTGGGATGTATGAAATAAGGAAGAAGATTATAGGAGTGGTGAAAATAAATGAAACGGAAGAGGTCAATTTATAGCGAAATATCAGACATAGCAATCGAGGCAGATTACGCATTTAATCAAAGGAAATCTTAATTTCCTTAAATTCTGAAGAATCAAATCTTATTTAGATTATGAAGATTTTCTATTCCTTAAATTTTGGAAATCAATCGTTACTACGTCATGAGTTAAAACAAATCTCTATTCTCCAATTCACTCTATTACGATAACTTCCCTCATACGCTTCGAGTAATCGAATTATTTTATCCATATTATTCAACGGTGATAAAATTCTATTTATCAACTCATATTCGTCATGAAAACATTTTTATTGTTAGCCATGACGACCTCACTCAAATTTTGGGACGAAATTTCTTTAACGGATAGGTACTGTGATGACCCGGAAAATTTCGACTTATTTTGAACCAAATTCTCGATATGATTTAATGTTTCCGACACGATAAGCAAAGTCTGTAAAACTGAATCTCAAAATTTTTGAACTATTCAATTACCCATCGACTGTTCTCGACGATTCGCGAACAATTATATGTAAAAAGATACATATATACACTATAACTTGAAAGCGTAACAAAGTATTAATTGTATGATACTGTGCATAAAACTTATTGGTTTAAATATCTATTTGAATATATATGATAAGTTGGAATTGTAATTGTATGAATAACTTGCGATGTGTATTTAAAACGTGTTTATGAATATTAACTTGGTTATTAAACGTTTTGATATAAAACAATATTATTAAATATACTTTGATAGATAACGAGACGATGATTTATAGAAGTAAATGACCAAAACAATCGAATGTATAAGTTATATTTCGAGTGATATAGTTTATGGATAGTTAAGTCTATATTTTGACAAATGTACGAGTCACGAAAGGTAAAGTGCCAGTTTTCACAGTGTACGAAACGACGTTCAAAAAACTGGAACCTAGACATAAGTCGAGTGACGACGTACGACTTATCGGAACAAAAATTACAAGTCAACTAGACAAGAGAATATAATATATTATATAATTAATTAATTTAAATTATATATATTATATTTAATTATGTCGACAAGCAAAACAACAAAAAAATTGTGAGCTGGATTTTGGGCCATGCGATCGCATGGGAAATAGGCATAAAACCCATGCGATCGCATGGGGTCAGATTTCAGGAAAGGTCTATAAATTGAATTCGTTTTTGCTCGATTGCACACACACATATATCATCCATCTTACTCTGTATTTATTTATTTATTTATTTATTATTTAATTATTATTATTATTATTATTAAGATTAATATTATTATTATTATTAGTATTATTATTAGTAGTATTATTATACATAAAATACTACGACGAAGTCATGAGCGTGTCACTTTCAAAATGGGTTTTCAAGCGGGATAGAGCTAAGGAAATTTTGGGTTATAGCTATGGAGGTTATGGGTAATGTACGTGGGTATTATTGGCAAGTCAAACCTAGTGTTTATCATCTCTGTTGCGTCTACGTACTTCCCTACAATATTGAATCACGATATTGATATGTGAGCATTCATATTTTATCTTTTATATATTAATTGTGTATCAATGTCTAGTGCTCGAGTATATATATTTATGCATGCTTGTATTTTAAATTTCTTCGTTAAACAGTTTATAATGAATCACGAATTAAATACATATATTACTATTAAAAGGTATATGATATACATGTTTTTGGAAAGCTGGCGAAAAATCAATAACTTTTCATTTAGAAATCGCGTAATTTCGTTGAATGAATCAAAAGATATGATCAACTGAATTATGATTGACGTTAATTAGAATTGCTTTTGAATCTGCAATTAATATTTAAACAACTTGTTTGTAAGATTGATAAATTGGATTTTTGAATATTACCAACCGAGTAAATGAATCCTTATATAAGATACGTCCCGTTTTGTTGAACTATTGTAAAAATTGACTTTTTGAAACGACTTTGGATAACTTTTGTATGTCGATCTCGAGCATTAGGATTGTGATACACTATGACCTGACCTAGGTTGATAGACATTTATTGACCAACATATGTTCTCTAGGTTGAGATCTACGGTTATTTGGTAATCCGAGTTTCGGTCACATTTTGGTGAACGACTTTATATGCTGCTAAGGTGAGTTTCATTGCTCCCTTTTTAATTGCTTTTGCAATATATATTTTGGGCTAAGAATACATGCACTTTATTTTAAACGCAATGGATACAAGTACATACTAAATTCTACACTGAGTTTGAACCAAAAATCCCTTAGCTTTGGTAACTAGTAACTGTCAGTTATAAAAATCGATGGGCGCAAATAGAGGTATATGGATCCATAGGGTTTGACATCCCCGTCTGTTCCAGGTATAGAAACCCTAGCCTGAACTATAAAACAGACGTATGCTATTTGAGTTTAGTACACGTTGGATTGTGTGTATTGTACATGTTGGTTGCATGTATGTTAAAACAGGGGTACTTATTATATATACGTTAAAGTTTAGTTACCAGGGTGCTCAATCTTATAGAATATTTTGATAAACGTTTCTGGATGAAACAACTGAAATCTTGTGATCCACCTTTATGTACAGATTATGCAAAACATTAAAACTATGAACTCACCAACCTTTGTGTGGACACTTGTTAGCATATTTATTCTCAGGTTCCCTAGAAGTCTTCCGCTGTTTGCTTAAATGTTAGACAAGCTATGTGCATGGAGTCTTACATGGCATATTTTTCAAGGAAACGTTGCATTCACCAAATCATCACCATGTATCTTATTTTGACTGCATTGTTAATGGAAGTACTATTGTAAACTACTATTTACGGTGATTGTATATATGTAGAAATCATCAGATATCGAAAACCTTTGATTTAAATATTCATTTATGGTTAGCCTTTTCAAAAGAATGCAATGTTTACAAAACGTATCATATAGAGGTCAAATACCTGGCAATGAAATCGATGAATTACGTGTTCGTCCATATGGATTTGGAGCGATCGTCACAGTTGGTATCAGAGCGTTGGTCCTAGCGAACCAGGTCTTGCATTAGTGTATCTAAATGATAGTTGTTAGGATGCATTAGTAAGTCTGGACTTCGACTGTGTCTGCATGTCAAAAGTTTTGCTTATCATTTTGTGTCGAAAATTACCTGTCTATCATAACTTAAGTCTTATTGCATTGAATGCACATATAGTATAGACAAAATTCATATCTTGGCATATCTATTACAGTAAACTTTGCCTGACATCTTCCGTAAAATTCTCCGTAACTTATGGGATTCTGGTATTATAAATATATATGTAAACTATGTATTGAGGAGTACCAAATTAGACCTATAATCTATTTCATTCTAAAAATCTTTTCCTTGATTACACAAAATGGATCCTGTATCTAGTTCAAATTTCTTAGATTTCGACAGCTATTCCGATATGGATTTCCACTCAAGTTGTGAAAGCAGTGTGACCGGAATGGATCAACCAATTACCATCATCTATTCTGGATGAATTGGGGATGGGTTCGTAGCCTACTTAATCATTGGAGACAAGAAGAAGGTGATCCCTTCCATCCACCACATTCCCCTCTTGGCGAAGAACCTGAAGCACTTACCGGCGAACCTATTCGTAATACTATTTTCTCTCTCATTTCCAGAGTATCTCATCACAATTATATACTATCCCATATTCTAAATCTTATTTATCCAATCGTTCGAACCACCGATCATCCCGGTATAATAGAAGAAGTCAACGAGCTTCGTGCTCGGGTAGTGGCTTTGGAGAATATGGTGCAAAGGTTACAAACACCAACAGCAGCACCAGCAGCATAACCAGTACCACCATCATCAACACCAACAGGACCATTACCACCACCAACAACATCCCCATCATACTCTTCAACATCACAATCTGTACCTCGGATATCAACATCATACGTACCATAGATACCAAGGAGTATCAACAACAACAAACGATGAAGTATGGATTCATAACTTCATCGGAGAAATATCCTACGGCGATTATATAATCTATAATCTTAGAGATTATCTATTCTAGCCCTAACCATAAATCAAATGAGTGAACCAAAATGATAGAAGGAATAGTAGAAACCCTGACAAAAATGGTGCGTAAGGTACAAGCTAGACTTGTTTTACCAACAGCATCAACAATAACCTTAGCCTCACCAGCACAGTCAGTGCTCTCAACATCATCAGAATCAGCAGCACCTCTAACATCACAAGTTTCACCAATTCAAGAATCACCGTGGACATCATTACGAATCAATAACGCGTATATTGTATCAACGAAATATTAACTCATTCTCTCTGAAGAATTTATATGTATATTTTATGTATATAAACCATAATAAATCTTTCTGTACTAAGCTATTATGTATGGAACTTAACTACTCGGTTAATTCATATTACTAATATGCTATGATGTACATTCTTCGTTAGCGACTTAATCATCGTTAACTACAATCTCTGTTTCAATTCAATGAATTTTATTTCATAATAAATCAAGTGTATTATTCAATTACATAATTGATTTTACATTTTCATTTTCGATGTACTCGAAACTTTCCAGAAAACATCATCTGTGCCTTGTAAGGTTCACAAAATTCCACGAGCACCAACTTCCTTCACCGAGGAATATCAATAAGAATAAATAATGAAGTATTAATTTCATTAGTGAAATACTCCGCGAAGATTATGTAATCTCTAATGTTTTAGAGATTATTCATTTCTAATTCAAGTCAAAAATTAAATGAGCTTAATATGATATTAACTCATTAAATCTGTATTACATCTGAAGAAATATACATACATATATTTTCATAAAGACTGTAATGAAAATTCTTTTGTACAAAATATTACTTGTGAAATCTTTAACGGGTAGATAATACTCGGAAAATATATAAGTTCACAATTAATATGCTACACTGTACATTCTTCAACTTTGATTCAAAAATTATTAACAATGCTCACAACGATACACAATCGTTTTTATACAAATTCAATTACATATTCTGATATTGACGGATCAAAATCCAAGTGATAACTCTAAACCCGTGACATCATTCTTAGATCTCTACATCTTTCAAAGCTATACTTTGACTTCAAAACTGTGCAAGATCCTTTAGCATTGTTTTTACCAAAAATAATCTTGCAATCCCTTTTCAAAGTATCCAGCTTTACCACACTTCCAACCAGTCAACTTCGACTTTTTAGATTAGCCTTATTATAACCTTGACATATACGTTCTTGTTACTGGGGAACCTTTCATGTCCCACCACATTAGCAGTAAATTAAACCAACAACTTCATTGATATTTAACCTTCTGAAAAATCATTATACTCATTGAAACC
The DNA here is from genome assembly GCF_046630445.1 of Rutidosis leptorrhynchoides. Taxonomy (NCBI): domain Eukaryota; kingdom Viridiplantae; phylum Streptophyta; class Magnoliopsida; order Asterales; family Asteraceae; genus Rutidosis; species Rutidosis leptorrhynchoides. Next base: position 102,457,637 of record NC_092339.1, read on the forward strand.
CTGTCATTTACTCATCCACATCCTGTAACAATAATTGCCATACCAACTACCGGGAATTAGCAATCAGTATTTTGAATTTCGCAGCAATTCTACACCAACAGTTATATATATACATATAATGTCTATCTTCTAGACTTACACACTTTGAATGTGAAGTTTCTGAAAAACACCCCAAACTGCGAAATTAGTTCTCCGAAATTGGAAAAATGCTGATGAAGCAGCAAAAACTGTAAATGACCTTAACAGTCAAAAGTTTGATGTTAAAGAATAGTATGGTGGTAAAGGTGAGAAAAAGAGAAGGTTTGGAACTGGAAAACGGATTGAGCAGACCATGAAGGAGGCTGTGGACAAATCACAAAGACTAAACCTGCCTTCAAAGAATACAAATGATTCAGTGTCTGCTGAAATCCTTAGCAAATACCTTGCTCCTTACTCTAAAACCTTTGCGGACAATATTCTTCATCATCATCTTATATTAAATATTCTAATATATCATCGTATCTCCCATTATAAATATCCTCCATATTTCTGAAGATATTTTCATAACCATTCTTATCTGAAATCATTACCTCTTCGCGCTATCTGTGTTACATCATAAAAGAAACTATTTTAGTTTCTAAAATCTGAAAAATTCGAAAAAATTGATGTTTTGAAGTAATATTGGGAATTGAAGCATGAGTTAGTATAATATAATGACACTTGATCAATGTGATTATATTACAGTAAGTCATGCTGAGTTTATAATGGAACGTGATAAAGGTTCACAGATTACACCCTCATCATGAACCATGTTACATAACTCTTTCATTCTATATAATCTCTAAATATATCAAGAAAATATTTTCTTGATGATTCGGTCTTTTCCGGATATTCTGGTAATTTGACAAATCAAATCGTGCTATTACCTTTCCTTTCTGCTTTGTATATTATGATCATTCGAAACTTCATACCTACGAATTCTGGACCATCATTCGCTTGACTTGAAGTCGGGAATAGAAAACAAAAGCATAAAGCTCTGAAATATAATGGAAAATATAAAGCCCGATAACAACCCCGAAATTTACAAACCGTGTATATCGATGCGTATAGCAATATAAAGACACGGGAGAATGAAAAACACTATAACCCCAAGGTAATAGTAGAAGAAAATAACTTCCTCTGGTGGCAGATGAAAAAGAAGAATGAAGGATACGATAGCCAGGAACATATCAATAATCAGAACTGGATTAAGCATTTTCACAATCTATTGGGATGTATGAAATAAGGAAGAAGATTATAAGAGTGGTGAAAATAAATGAAACGGAAGAGGTCAATTTATAGCGAAATATCAGACATAGCAATCGAGGCAGATTACGCATTTAATCAAAGGAAATCTTAATTTCCTTAAATTCTGAAGAATCAAATCTTATTTAGATTATGAAGATTTTCTATTCCTTAAATTTTGGAAATCAATAGTTACTACGTCATGAGTTAAAACAAATCTCTATTCTCCAATTCACTCTATTACGATAACTTCCCTCATACGCTTCGAGTAATCGAATTATTTTATCCATATTATTCAACGGTGATAAAATTCTATTTATCAACTCATATTCGTCATGAAAACATTTTTATTGTTAGCCATGACGACCTCACTCAAATTTTGGGACGAAATTTCTTTAACGGATAGGTACTGTGATGACCCGGAAAATTTCGACTTATTTTGAACCAAATTCTCGATATGATTTAATGTTTCTGACACGATAAGCAAAGTCTGTAAAACTGAATCTCAAAATTTTTGAACTATTCAATTACCCATTGACTGTTCTCGACGATTCGCGAACAATTATATGTAAAAAGATACATATATACACTATAACTTGAAAGCGTAACAAAGTATTAATTGTATGATACTGTGCATAAAACTTATTGGTTTAAATATCTATTTGAATATATATGATAAGTTGGAATTGTAATTGTATGAATAACTTGCGATGTGTATTTAAAACTTGTTTATGAATATTAACTTGGTTATTAAACGTTTTGATATAAAACAATATTATTAAATATACTTTGATAGATAACGAGACGATGATTTATAGAAGTAAATGACCAAAACAATCGAATGTATAAGTTATATTTCGAGTGATATAGTTTATGGATAGTTAAGTCTATATTTTGACAAATGTACGAGTCACGAAAGGTAAAGTGCCAGTTTTCACAATGTACGAAGCGACGTTCAAAAAACTGGAATCGAGACATAAGTCGAGTGACGACGTACGACTTATCGGAACAAAAATTACAAGTCAACTAGACAAGAGAATATAATATATTATATAATTAATTAATTTAAATTATATATATTATATTTAATTATGTCGACAAGCAAAACAACAAAAAAATTGTGAGCTGGATTTTGGGCCATGCGATCGCATGGGAAATAGGCATAAAACCCATGCGATCGCATGGGGTCAGATTTCAGGAAAGGTCTATAAATTGAATTCGTTTTTGCTCGATTGCACACACACATATATCATCCATCTTACTCTGTATTTATTTATTTATTTATTTATTATTTAATTATTATTATTATTATTATTATTATTATTAAGATTAATATTATTATTATTATTAGTATTATTATTAGTAGTATTATTATACATAAAATACTACGACGAAGTCATGAGCGTGTCACTTTCAAAATGGGTTTTCAAGCGGGATAGAGCTAAGGAAATTTTGGGTTATAGCTATGGAGGTTATGGGTAATGTACGTGGGTATTATTGGCAAGTCAAACCTAGTGTTTATCATCTCTGTTGCGTCTACGTACTTCCCTGCAATATTGAATCACGATATTGATATGTGAGCATTCATATTTTATCTTTTATATATTAATTGTGTATCAATGTCTAGTGCTCGAGTATTTATATTTATGCATGCTTGTATTTTAAATTTCTTCGTTAAATAGTTTATAATGAATTACGAATTAAATACATATATTACTAGTAAAAGGTATATGATATACATGTTTTTGGAAAGCTGGCGAAAAATCAATAACTTTTCATTTAGAAATCGCGTAATTTCGTTGAACGAATCAAAAGATATGATCAACTGAATTATGATTGACGTTAATTAGAATTGCTTTTGAATCTGCAATTAATATTTAAACAACTTGTTTGTAAGATTGATAAATTGGATTTTTGAATATTACCAACCGAGTAAATGAATCCTTATATAAGATACGTCCCGTTTTGTTGAACTATTGTCAAAATTGACTTTTTGAAACGACTTTGGATAACTTTTGTATGTCGATCTCGAGCATTAGGATTGTGATACACTATGACCTGACCTAGGTTGATAGACATTTATTGACCAACATATGTTCTCTAGGTTGAGATCTACGGTTATTTGGTAATCCGAGTTTCGGTCACATTTTGGTGAACGACTTTATATGCTGCTAAGGTGAGTTTCATTGCTCCCTTTTTAATTGCTTTTGCAATATATATTTTGGGCTGAGAATACATGCACTTTATTTTAAACGCAATGGATACAAGTACATACTAAATTCTACACTGAGTTTGAACCGAAAATCCCTTAGCTTTGGTAACTAGTAACTGTTGGTTATAAGAACCGATGGGCGCGAATAGAGGTATATGGATCCATAGGGTTTGACATCCCCGTCTGTTCCAGGTATAGAAACCCTAGCCTGAACTATAAAATAGACGTATGCTATTTGAGTTTAGTACACGTTGGATTGCGTTTATTGTACATGTTGGTTGCATGTATGTTAAAACAGGGGTACTTATTATATATACATTAAAGTTTAGTTACCAGGGTGCTCAATCTTGTAGAATATTTTGATAAACGTTTCTGGATGAAACAACTGAAATCTTATGATCCACCTTTATGTACAGATTATGCAAAACATTAAAACTATGAACTCACCAACCTTTGTGTTGACACTTGTTAGCATATTTATTCTCAGGTTCCCTAGAAGTCTTCCGCTGTTTGCTTATATGTTAGACAAGCTATGTGCATGGAGTCTTACATGGCATATTTTTCAAGGAAATATTGCATTCACCAAATCATCACCATGTATCTTATTTTGACTGCATTGTTAATGGAAGTACTATTGTAAACTACTATTTACGGTGATTGTCTATATGTATAAATCATCAGATATCGAAAACCTTTGATTTAAATATTCATTTATGGTGAGCCTTTTTAAAAGAATGCAATGTTTACAAAACGTATCATATAGAGGTCAAATACCTGGCAATAAAATCGATGAATGACGTGTTCGTCCATATGAATTTGGAGCGATCGTCACACTTTTCACCACTAGCAGTGGTTTCATCATCCTCTGCTGGCAAAATCAGTTCTGAATCATAGATAAATGACTTTACAGTTAGCATTAACACATATTATAGACATTATTACGAGGCATAAGTGAAAAGGCTTACTTCTTTTCTTTGATTGTTCGGGAGCTCCACTAGTTGCACGCTTCCACACATGTTTTGTGGGTTTACCAGTCTTCTTGGTGCCAGACGGTTTCGGAGTAGCCTCAATGATTTCCACATCAGATGAAGAAGGTTGTGCAGCATCATCATCGCCGCCTTTCGTAGGCCGTTTAGGGCTTTTTAGCTGCTCTTCAAACTTAGTGTCTTTGACCTTATCAGCTTCAAGTTCACTATTAGTATTTGGCCGGTCAGTCACAGAAAGGGAATCCAAATTGGCCTTTTTAAACACTTTATAGACCTGCATTTCTTCTTCTGCAACAGATGACAACATAAAACAAAAAATATATAAGAATACATTTCACAATGACATAATACAAGTATAGCATATTCATAAAATGCCTACCACAGCCTTTCCAGTGCAACACTGGTGCTAATCCATCACACCAGTTGTCACTCATTTCACAATGGACTAAAATGGCTTCATTATCAGCATATGACCGTTGTGGAAGTTCCAACGATTTCCAGTCCTCAACAGTTGTTCTCTCATCATCAGATAATGTAATTGACTTACTTACTCCTATTTTTGTTTTCCTCCATTTTTGAATGTTTGCCCAAGTATCCTGAATAACCCTTTCGTTGACAAAAAAGTAGGGTTCTTTCCACATTTTTAAAGATGTTTCTTTCGTTCCAGTAAAAGCTTTATTTGCTTTACAGTCAAACGTATACTGATATTGCTCAATAACATTATATATATATATATATATCTATCGCAATATCGTATAAAATACTCTCGAATCAAGGTTAATGAAAGCATTTCTACAAGTGATACGCCAAGATATGTAAATTTGTATCGGAGAGTGATTTATAAAGAGTTTTGATGATTTATGACCATGGTTGATCCCGATACAAGTTAAGGTCTAATTAGTGTTCTAAAATGGTAAAACAAAGCTTCAAATGTGTTAGGCTTCGTCCAAATGAAAGGAAATCACAAAGAAAACGAGACAGTACCTTTCAGTACATCGGGACGCCGTCCTGAGCTTTGGGACGCAGTCCAGCCTTTTAATCTGGGACGTCGTCCGGATATATGGGACGCCGTCCAACCCTTTACAACGGGACGCCGTCCAGCATTTAGGACGCCGTCCAGAAGTAGGTTTCAGTGAACTTTTGACTTTCTGACCTACTTTCTCCACTTTATAACTCATGATTGAAGACCAGTTTTAGAGAGTACGAACCAGAGAATACAGAGTCGAATTTTGGGAGCAATATTGGAGAACTCCAAGCTCTTGGAAGAGGCTCAACATCAAGGCATCAAAGATCAAAACCTTCTTCATCCAAGAACTCATTGTTCTTGTAGGTTATTTCTTGTTCTAAAGCAATGATTTCCATTGATAATCTGATTTGTATGTTGTCTGTTACCATGATTGTTGGCTAGTTTCTATAATGTTTGTCTAGATTAATAACCGAGGTATTTGATGTAATCCTATTGATTGTATGTACTATGTGTGAAAGATTGAAGCTTGAATTAAAGAACCATGCTTATTGATGTTTAATCATTTGTATCTAGTTAATTGATATGTTGTTGATAAAGAGAACTCTTGTTGATGTATCATATTGATTTACAATCAACTTGTCTTAGATTGATTGTTTACTAAACCGGACCAAGGGGGTAAATTAGATCAATACGATTAAACGATATAGGAATGAATTGTGTAGAGCGAACGCAAAGACAATTGTTATTTAAGCCTTTGATCTTGCTAATCAACTAGTCACAAACGAAAAGTTCTAGGTAATAGGGAACCCTCACTTAGTACTTCTAGTTTGAGTACTCGCTAAAGAGAACTCTTTGCGGGTCGATTCAGGTGATTAGCATATATCATAGTTATTTGATTACAAACACGAGAACTATAGAGAAAAGGGAACCCTTGATCTTGTAATTATGTTTGCGTGTTTATTTAAGAGAACTCTTAGTAAACCTATTAGATAACTTACACACATAATCATTCAATCAGGCCTTAATAGCAAAACTTACATCCAATACCGAGGGTAAAATATCTAGATGAACATTTCATCTCTTTGATTCAAATCAAACTATCTTACTTGTTTTCTTTGCACTTGTTTTCATTATAAACTTAAAAGACCAAAAATATTGTTTTTACTTTTTAACCTTCTCTGATTTGGCTAAATCGTTAAATAGCCACAAAAACATAAAACTTGTACCTTTAAGTTTCATTTACTTAGTTAATCATAATATAGTTTCTAATTCTAGTTTGGCTAATACAACTGTCCTTGGAATGATACACGGAACTAAACCATTATTTATACTACTACACGATCGGGTACACTGCCCGTTAGTGTGTAACAGTCTTTTTAACCGGTATTTTTCCATACAATAATTTATATACCTGATTTTGCACATCAAGTTTTTGGCACCGCTGTCGGGGACAGTTTTGTTTCAAAATAGAATTATTGACTAATTTGTGATTAAGTAGTTTCTTAATTATTTTAAATTATTAATAGTCTTTGAATTTTAGACTTATAGAATCGATGCATTTAATAGTTTTGTTAGTTGTGTGATTGACAGATTTTAGGTTGCATATGCCACATACCCGAAGTTCAGATTCTCCATTACTTACACCGCTTACGGAACCTGATAGAAAGCTTGGTAGGATCCCGAAAGAAGTACTCGAACTTTTTGAATCTTCATCAAAATAGGAAACTTTTGATACAGAATCAAGTACAACCAAGCCGAGGTATTCTGAATTTGGTGATCCCGTTCCTCCTCCAAAATTTGAAATGGAAGGAGAAGCAAGACCGATGGTACCAAGATAATCAATGACGGCCAAGATGAAGGCAACCCGAACCAGACAAGGTAGTGCCATTACTCCACCCACTGGTGAGGTAAATTTTGAAATAAAAGGACCTATTCTTCAAATGATTAATAACAGGTGTCAATTTGGTGGTGGTCCGAATGAAGATGAAAACGAACATATTCGTCTTTTTCAAGAGATATGTCTTCTTTTCAAACTTAAACCAGAAACTGACCAGGCCATATTTTTAAGACTTTTCCCATGGACACTCCATGGGGAAGTACAAAGTTGGTTGGATTCATTGGCCGAGGCTACGATAGAAACTTGGGATGGTATGTTGGAAAAATTTCTTAAGAAATATTTTCCGACTTCTAAGTCCGCGAGACTCCAACATGAAATTACCCAATTCTGTCAAAAGCCGATGGAAACCTTGTACGAAGCATGGAATCGATTTTCCAAAATGCTAAGAGGTTGTCCAAACCATGGTTTGGATACCTTTCAAAAAGTCCAAATTTTTTACAAGGGTTGTGATGTTGCAACCCGAATTTTCATTTATCAAGCGTCCGGAGGTTCACTCATGGACAAAACCGAGCAAGAGGCTTATGAGATAATCGAGAAGCTAGCCAATTATTCTCATGAGTGGCATCAAGAACGACCAATTACTCGTAATGCTCAAGTCCAAAGCTCAGGTGCTTATGATGACCTTAGTTCCCTAAGTGTGAAAATAGACGGTGTTGCTCGAAACATGGACAAAATCACCAAGGAAATTCATAGTATGAAAGTAGGTTATGAATACTGTGGTGGACTCCATTTAGAGAAAGATTGTGATGCCGGTCTAACAATGGCTCAAAAAGAAGAAGTGGCTTTCATAAGTCAAATAAATAATAATCAATTTCAAGGAAGAGCCCAGTTTAACCGAAACTTCAACAACCCCTACAACCCTCAAGGTCAAAATTCCAATTACCAACAAGGGTCAAGTAGTGGGTACCAACAACAAACTCCGGGTTTTTATCAAAAACCCCAACAGGAAGAAAAAAAGTCAAATTTGGAGAGTATGTTGGAAAAGTTGATTGCCTCACAAACCCAGCTTGTTACAAACATAAATTAAACGAACGAGAAAAATGAACACCAATTTAGGAACCAACAAGCCTCAATTCAAAATTTGGAGAAGCAAATGAGTGGTTTAGCTAGTTTACTTAGTGAGAGAAAACCAAAAAGTTTACCGGGCGATACCAATAAGAACCCCCGAAATGAGCACGCCAATGTTATTATCACACGGAGTGGTTTAGCATACGATGCTCCAAGAATGCTTGAAAATTCTGATTTCAGTGTTCCGTTGAACCGAAATGATGAACTAGTTAAGGAGCCGGAACAAGTGGTTGAAAAGGAAGAACGGGAGAAACCTATAGTGAAACCATATCAACCACCGCTCCCATACCCAAGAAAGCAACAACAAGAAAGGCTAGAGGCCGAAAGGTCAAAATTCCTAGATATGTTTAAACAAATTAACATAAATATGCCTTTCATTGATGTAATCTCAGGTATGCCCAAGTATGCTAAGTTCTTAAAAGACTTACTTACTAATCGGAAGAAAATGGAGGAACTTTCATCCGTCACCATGAATGCTAATTGTTCCGCAATTTTGATGAACAAAATACCAAAGAAGTTAGCAGATCCTGGAAGTTTTACCATACCATGTCTCCTAGGAGATTTGGAATGCATTAAAGCATTAGCGGATTTAGGGGCTAGCATTAATTTGATGCCTTATTCATTATATGTTAAGCTAGACCCCGGGGTACTAAAACCAACCCGAATGGCAATTCAACTAGCGGACCGCTCTGTTAAATTCCCTCATGGAATTTTAGAGAATATGTTAGTAAAAGTGGGTACCCTAGTATTTCTGGCCGATTTTGTAATTTTGGACATGGAGGAGGACACACGTGTGCCTCTTATATTGGGTCGACCTTTCCTCAATACCGCTAGAGCTATGATAGATGTTCATGGGCAGAAATTGACCCTTAGCATTGAGGATATTAAAGTCACCTTTTCCGTTGACCATACCCTGCAATACCCCGAGTCTACTGATGATCAATGTTATTATTTGCAAACCGTAGACACATATTCAGAGTTGTTGCAGGAATTTCCAGAATTGCAAGGTTTGGGAGAATGCATTTTTGCAGAAGGTGATGAAGAGAACATGGTGGAAGAAGTGGAGATGTTGACCGCTTTGATGGCTAACGGTTATGAGCCAAATGATGAAGAATACAGAAAGTTGGATTTAAAAAATGAGTACCGATGTAAAACATCGATTGAAGAACCTCCCGTTTTGGAACTGAAGCCACTTCCAAGTCACTTGGAATATGCTTACCTTCAAGAGGATTCTACTCTCCCGGTTATCATTTCATCCGAACTCTCTGTAAGTGAGAAGTCTAAACTTGTTTCCATGTTAAAAGCCCATAAACCAGCTCTAGCGTGGAAAATTCATGACATCAAGGGTATAAGTCCCTCTTATTGTACGCATAAGATTTTAATGGAAGATAACTATAAGCCATGTGTGCAAAGACAAAGGCGACTGAACCCTAATATGCAAGAAGTCGTTAAAAAGGAGATTGTCAAACTCCTTGATGCAGGTCTTATTTACCCAATTTCGGATAGTCCTTGGGTGAGTCCGGTCCAATGTGTACCCAAAAAGGGTGGCATGACTGTTATCACCAACGAAAACGATCAATTAATTTCCACTAGGACTGTCACGGGTTGGAGAGTATGTATTGATTACAGAAAATTAAATGATGCTACCCGAAAAGACCATTTTCCCCTTCCTTACATTGATCAAATGTTGAAAAGGTTGGCAGGAAAGAATTTTTATTGTTTTCTTGACGGTTTCTCGGGATATTTCCAAATCCCTATAGCACCCGAGGACCAAGAGAAAACCACCTTTACATGCCCTTATGGTACTTTCTCCTATCGACGTATGCCCTTTGGCTTATGCAATGCTCCTGCCACCTTCCAAAGGTGTATGGTAGCTATTTTTCATGATATGATTGAAGACTTTATGGAAGTATTCATGGATGACTTTTCAATCTTCGGTGATTCTTTTGACTCATGTCTTCATAATCTTGAGCGTATGTTGATTCGATGTGAAGAATCTAATCTTGTTCTTAACTAGGAAAAATGCCATTTTATGGTAAGAGAGGGCATTGTTTTAGGTCATAAAATTTCCTCTGCGGGACTGGAGGTGGACAGAGCTAAAGTGGAAGTCATAGCCAAATTACCACCACCGTCAAATGTGAAAGGTGTAAGAAGTTTTCTGGGGCACGCCAGTTTCTACCGTCGGTTCATTAAAGATTTTTCTAAAATTGCAACCCCAATGAACAAACTTCTTGAAAAAGACGCTCCTTTTGTCTTTACGGATGAATGTCTTAACGCCTTTAACCTCTTTAAAGCAAAACTCAAGCAATCACCCATTCTCATATCGCCGAATTGGTCAATTCCATTCGAACTTATGTGTGACGCTAGTGACTTTGCTATTGGTGCCGTCTTGGGGCAGAGAATTGAAAAACATTTTCAGCCCATTTATTATGCTAGTAAGACATTGCAAGGAGCCCAACTTAATTACACTACCACTGAGAAGGAACTCCTGGCAATTGTGTTTTCGTTTGATAAATTCCGATCTTATTTGGTACTAGCAAAAACGGTTGTCTATACAGACCATTCAGCATTAAAGTACTTGCTCACTAAGCAAGATGCTAAACCCCGGTTAATACATTGGGTCTTACTTCTGCAAGAATTCGACATTGATATTAAAGATAAAAAGGGGGCTGAAAACCTAGCTGCCGATCACCTTTCTCGCCTTGAGAACCCGAATCTTGAGGTTCTCCATGAGACTGTTATCCAAGATAACTTTCCGGACGAAAATCTCATGAAAATTGAGAAAATCGATGATCCTTGGTTTGTTGACATAGCCAACTATCTTGTGGGAGGGTACTTAGAAACCGGTTGGTCACATCAGAAAAGAAAAAAATTCTTTAGTGACCTGAAATACTACTTCTGGGAAGACCCGTATCTTTTTAGGCGTTGCGCAGATGGTATGATTCGAAGGTGCATTTCGGGAAAGCAATGCACTCAAATTCTTCTTGATTGTCACCGTGGTCCAACGGGTGGGCACTTTGGTCCCCAAATTACGGGGAGGAAAGTCTACGAGGCCGGTTTTTATTGGCCTACAATATTCAAAGATGCCTACGCCGTTTGTAAGGCTTGTGATGCGTGCCAACGGGCCGGTCAAATCACTAAACGGGATAAAATGCCTCAACAAAGCATCCAAGTATGCGAGGTGTTCGACGTGTGGGTAATTGACTTTATGGGGCCCTTTCCAAAGTCTCATTCTTACCTCTATATACTCGTTGCCATAGACTATGTGTCCAAATGGGCAGAGGCAAAATCTCTACCAACAAATGATGGCAGAGTTGTAGTTACATTTTTGATGGAACTTTTCTCAAGGTTCGGCACGCCAAAAGCCCTTATCAGTGACCGCGGCACCCACTTTTGTAATAAGCAGTTAGAGAAAGTGTTGAAAAGATATGGGGTGACCCATAAAATTTCAACATCTTATCATCCCCAAACAAGTGGGCAGGTGGAGAATACCAATTGATCTTTAAAACGCATACTTGAAAAGACCGTTGGTGCAAATCCAAAAGAGTGGTCTGTTAAGTTAAACGATGCATTGTGGGCCTTTTGCACGGCTTACAAAACACCCATTGGAACCACTCCTTTCCGAATGGTATACGGAAAAGCATGCCATCTCCCTTTGGAGATTGAACACAAAGCGCATTGGGCGCTAAGGGCATGTAATTTGGATTACCAAGAGGCGGGTCGGTTACGTTTGACCCAGTTAAATGAATTAGATGAGTTAAGGCTTGAAGCCTATGACAACTCTCTAATTTACAAAGAAAAAACCAAACAATGGCACAAGAGATTGAAAAATTCAAAGGATTTCATGGAAGGAGATCGTGTCCTTGTTTACAATTCTCGTTTCAAGTTATCACCAGGAAAGCTTAAGTCCCGATGGTCGGGACCATTTGTTGTTAGAAGGGTGTACCCTTATGGTACAATTGAAATGGTGAACTGGAAGGGTGATACTTTTAAAGTGAATGGCCACCGGGTCAAGCACTATGTTGATGGTCCCCTGGAAATCGAAGATGAGGTTAGCCTCAACTTTGACAACAAAGCATAAATCGATATGGGGACGAGTTGGGTGAACGACTCGTTAAAAATGGTTCACAAATGTAAATATTCTGAATTGTGTGTACGAGTGTTTTTAGTTTTGTGCAAAATGATTTACGTTTGGATTATAAACTGGCGGGTATCGAAAAAAAAATTGGTCAGAACTGTTTAGTTCATTTGGACGCCGTCCAGACTATCTGGACGCCGTCCCATTATTAAAACCTGGACGCCGTCCCAAAATCCAGACTCCGTCCCACTTTGAAAACTTGGACGCCGTCCCAAGTTTGAACGTCGTCCCAACACTCTGACTCAAAAAAAAAAATTACGCGTTTTATACCCTATCCACCCCATTTCTCAACCACAAAAACACATTTTTATCAAGTTTTCTCTGCCAAACACGAACCCACTCCCAAAAACCCTAATTTCTCACTTCAAATTCGTGATTTCTTCTATCAATTCCAAGCTCCAATCATGTTTTCTAGGGTATGGTTACTTCATTTCACACTTTTCTTTCTCAATTACTTGAATTGTATGTTTATACGTTTACATTGGTGAAAGATAAGTGTGGGGTGTTTGATTTTCATGATTCTTGTTAAGATTAACATACCTTAGTTGTTTAATTACCCATATTGTCTTGATTTTGCAAAAATTACATGTTTTTAGGGGTATGCTCATGATTCTAGGGTTTGTAGTAATTGAATCCAAATTTAGGGTGATTAATTCATGATATTGAGTTTGTGTATGTTGTTAATGCAGCTTGTGAAGTGTTTAATTGTGTTGGTGATATAGATGTCAATTTGGCCGGGTCATAATGTGAATGTTGTTGAATTTTTAGTATATTTTTGAATTTAAATGAACTTATGAAACATGTATGCTTGATTTTCATTTGTGTGAGCCTGTTAAAGTAGATTGATGGTATGGGATGCCATAATGTATGGCGTTGTAATGGTCCTTTTGAGCTAAAATTGTGAAAATTTGTGTTATGATTTGTAATGAATATTATTAGAATGCAAGTTTAAATGTTATGACCTATGAACGCAATATGCTTGAGTCCTAAGTTGATGCTAAATTGTGAAGTTGTGATTTTCATTTTTGAAAGTGTATTAGCGGGTTTATGTTAACTTTGGTTGACTTTGGTTAAAAATGGTGAACATACGCTTTTGTTTAAATGAATCACAATACTTATGAACTTTGAATGGAATGATTAGGTTCTCTTGCTACTCGGTTATGTTTTTAGCTAACATTAACACAACGGTTTCTATATTCTTTTGGTTTGGTGTTATTATATTTTGCAGGGACAATCTAGCAGAAGAGGACAACCAAAAAGAGGGAGGACCTCAGGTTTGGTTCCACCACCACCACCGCAACAACATTCATCTTCATCATCTGGTGACGAAGAAGAGGAGGATCTAAATGATCCTCGAGTTTGGTTGACACAGGTTCAAAACGATAACTATTACGCAGAAACATTTGAGAGGATAAACAGTAGGCCCATAAATGCAATGTGGTACTTTATTTGGGGCCCATTGGATGAGGCAAATATGCACCAACATGTTTCCCATTTGCTAGCCATTCCCTACGATAGGATCGTTACCTACGCATGGGAGCACGTTTTTAGCATCCGCGAACCAATTTTTTCGGTGTTATTAAAAGAATTTTACTCAACTGTACGGTTTAATAATGTTCGGGATTATTTGTCGAATGATTTTCTTCGGTTTCGATTAGGGGGCGAAAATAGAGGGATAAGCAAATTTGAGTTGTGCAGAGTGTTGGGGATTTTTGAGGAACTTACCGACAACCAATTGGGTGATTACTTGCGGGGTTCCGATTACGTTGGTCGAGATCCCTTTAATGAGATTGCTTATTGGCGAAGAATTTGTGGGCCGAATGCATCTACACCAATCAGATCGAGCAGACACAGGTATAATGAGATTGCATCCCGGGATGATAGACTTCTTCATCGACTTATTGCATGCACTTTCAATGCAAGAGTCGAAGGCAACGAAAAGGTTAAAACGTTGGATCTATGGATAATGGATCAAATAAAACGAGGTTGCTATACTGATATTCCTGGATTGATTGGAAACTATTTTCTGGCCATTGCTACCGAGACACGGAGAGAAAAGCCACTTCTTGGAGGCCACTATATCACGAGGATTGCTCGTCGCTTCGACATAGATTTCAGCCGATTGATGGAGTGTACTAACGTCATGAAACCATTAAAGAAAATTTCTTATATCAACGCTGAAATTCTTATGAAGGATGGAAATGGGCATTTGGTGCCTTTTGTGGCAGGTGGTGCAGGTAGCGCGAGTGGTAGTGGCGTGCAGCAAGAACAGCAGGTAGAATAGGAAGCAGAAATGGAGGCGCAAACGAACGTTGGTGATCAGGGTCCTTGGCATCCGTCCCAATCTAGTTGGGATAATTTGGTTAGTAGTGTTAATAATATGAGGTTGAGTCCGAATGAGCAAAGGACACACAACGACCGAATGTAGGATAGTCAGCAGCGAATAGAGCAATGACAGATTGCTCAAGTGCACGATCAGGGTTGGATGAGTTATGGTATTGATTGGAATAACCATAACCCGGAGTTGTTTTATTCCAACCCCGAGCAGTACTATGGGACGACACGTCTGACACCCCAATATTACACGGATCCTCAAACACCCACCTCCTCCTCACCCGATTTATGATAATAACGCTGCGATGCAGGATGCTAGGAACCGATTTGATCAGGAATACCCGCAAGGACGCCCGTACAGAGATGGTTCGGGAAACTACTTTTAGCCATATGGTAACTAATCCAGTTACGGCCTGCGTGCCTTTGATCATTTTGTACACTGTTTTCAGACTATTTAATTCGTGTGGTGTGTTTTTAGACAATATTTGTGTGACGACCCGGAAATTTCCGACCAAATTTAAACTTAACCTTTATATGTTTCTGACACGATAAGCAGAATTTGTAATGTTGAATCTCAAAAAGTTTGGAACTACATTCATGTAATCAATTACCCTTTGACCGTGTTCGACGATTCACGAATAATTATGTGTATATAGATATTTATATATAATATATAATATTAACTGAAAACATTAACAAAGTATTAGATATATGATACTTTACATAAACATATTTGTTTCGATATATTTATCAACAGAATTAAGAGATAATATCAAATGATTGAATTATCAGATACATTATGATATGATTACGGGCCTATGTTATGAGGTCCACTGTGATTTAAGAAATCTATTTTTTTGACAACTCATTACTTAACCAGTATGATAAAGATAACGATATTTATATTTTATTTTATTAAATATATATATATATATATATATATATATATATATATATATATATATATATATATATATATATATATATATATATATATATATATAACGATTTAAATTAATATTATATATATTTTTATACGCGTATTATACGTACATAGTTTTATACTTTTACTATACTTTAACTTTACCTTTACTTTACTTTTACTTTACTTTAACTTTAATAATTCATACTTTAATAATTCACTTTAATAATTCACTTTAATAATTCATACTTTAATAATTCACTTTAATAATTCATACTTTAATAATTCACTTTAATAATTCATACTTTAATAATTCACTTTAATAATTCATACTTTAATAATTCACTTTAATAATTCATACTTTAATAATTCACTTTAATAATTCATACTTTAATAATTCACTTTAATAATTCAAAAATCTATTATAAATAGAATTCAATATGTTTCATTATTTCATAGAAACTTGAAAATATATTTCTCTAAACTCTCTCAATCGAATTACATATATATATATATATATATATATTTACTTAGTATTATTTCAAGATATTATTAGTATACATAAAATACTACGACGGAGTTATATTCAGACGATTTCAAAATAAGTTTTCAAATGGGATAGAGCTAAGGAAATTATGGGTTATAGCTATGAAGGTTATGGGTATTGATCGAGGGTATTGCTCGTGAGGCCAACCTAACGTTTATCATTTTCGTTGCGTCTACGTACTTTCCTACAATATTGAATCACAATATTGATACGTGAGCATTCATATCTTATCGTTTATATATTAATAGTGTATCCCTGACTAGTGCTCGAGTATATATGATTATGCATGTTTGTATGCTTAGTTTCGTCGTTAAATAGTTTATGATAAATCACGAATTTGATACATATGCTACTGAGATAAGTTATATGATATGCATGTCGTTGAAAATCTGAAGAAAAAATTAATAACTTTTCATTTAGAAATCGTGTGGTTTCGATGAACGGATTAAAAGATATGGTCAACTGAATTATCATTAATTTTAATATTATTATTAAAACGATTATTATAACTGTTATCAGTTGATGTTATTACTAAAATTATCTTTATTACTAAAAATTAATATTTTTATTGAAATTATCATTTTATTATTTTTATCATTATTATTATTATCAATATTATTTTATCAAATAAATATGCGTACAAAGATATTTTTACCACACGTAATGTAATTACATTAATAATACATACCACTATATTTTTATGATTTTAAGTGAATTTTATAAATTTTATTATTTGAGATATATAAAAGTATATTTTTATCATATATGAATTTTAATATAAATTTTTATTTATTAATAAATGACTTGTATTATTTAGTATAATAAGATCTGATAAATATATTTAAATATATAAAACTACTATATATAAGTTATATAATAAACATGTATAGATTTTGGAAGTCATTTTGGGTCAAGTTGACTTTTGTTGACTTTTGCATGTCGGTCTCGAGCATTAGGATTGTGATACACTACGACTTGACCTAAATTGTTAGACAGATATTGACCAACATATAAATATATATACTTAATATAGGTTCGTGAATCCGAGACAAACACTGCACTTGTTCAGTGCCGTCATATACATAATTGCTACGAAATACAGTATTGTGAGTTTCATTTGCTCCCTTTTATATATATTTTTGGGACTGAGAATACATGCGCTGTTTTATAAATGTTTTACGAAATAGGCACAAGTACTAAAACTAATTCTACGTGGGTTTAAACCAGAAATATACCCTTAGCTTGGTAACATTAAACTACTTGTCTATGTACGGTAGGCGCGAATCCTAAAGATAGATCTATTGGGCCTGACAAACCCCATCCTGACTATGGGATGCTTTAGTACTTCGAGGTTATTTTAAACACACCTGATCTGGTGTACTTCAGAGGGTAAAACATGAACGTTAAGGCTTGTTACAGGGTGCCTACAACTTATAGAATACTTTTATACACTTGCGAGTGTACATATATTTATAAACGGAAATCTTGTGGTCTATTAATATATTGAAATGATTGTTATGATAAACCTATGAACTCACCAACCTTTTGGTTTACACTTTAAAGCATGTTTATTCTCAGGTATTAAAGAAATCTTCCACTGTGCATTAGCTCATTTTAAGGATATTACTTGGAGTCATTCATGGCATATTTTGAAAGACGTTGCATTCGAGTCATTGAGTTCATCAAGATTATTATTAAGCCAATTATAGTTGGATGTATTATGAAATGGTGTGCATGCCGTCAACTTTCGTTGTAAAGAAAGTTTGTCTTTTAAAAACGAATGCAATGTTTGTAAAATGTATCATATAGACGTCAAATACCTTGCGATGTAATCAACTATTGTGAATCGTTTATAATGTATATGAACGGGTCCTTTCAGTTGGTATCAGAGCGGTGGTCTTAGCGAACCAGGTCTTGCATTAGTGTGTCTAACTGATAGTTGTTAAGATGCATTAGTGAGTCTGGACTTCGACCGTGTCTGCATGTCAAAAGTTTTACTTATCATTTTTAGTCGGAAATCATCTACTTACCATCCTTAGGAAATTACCTGCTTATCATTCTTAAGTCTAGACGCGTTTTCCTACATTTATTGCATAATAGTGTATAGACGAATTCTTATCTTAGCATATCTGTTACTGTGAACTTTGACTGACATCTTTCAAAGATTCCTCCGTAATTTATGGGATTTTGGTATTATATATACATATGTAAATTATATATTGAAGAATACCAAATCTAAATTCTATAATCTATTTCATACCAAAAAAAATTCTTTCCCTGATCATACAAGATGGATCCCTCAACCAGTTCGAGTTCCTCGAATTCCGACAGCTATGCCGATATGGATTTCCACATGAGCTCTGAAAGCAGCGTGATCGGAATGGATTAACCAATTAGCTCATTTTAAGGATATTACTTGGAGTCATTCATGGCATATTTTGAAAGACGTTGCATTCGAGTCATTGAGTTCATCAAGATTATTATTAATCCAATTATAGTTGGATGTATTATGAAATGGTGTGCATGCCGTCAACTTTTGTTGTAAAGAAAGTTTGTCTTTTAAAAACGAATGCAATGTTTGTAAAATGTATCATATAGACGTCAAATACCTTGCGATGTAATCAACTATTGTGAATCGTTTATAATGTATATGAACGGGTCCTTTCAATTTGGTTTGTAATAATTGACTAATTATGTGGATTGATAATGGGTGTGTTTTTAGACACCATTATTTTTATTATTATGTGTGGTTTGTTAATTTGTGCAGCGTGATTGAACTTCAAAGACTGGCATTAAGTTCAGCAACAATTGATATTATGATGTATGTATGTTGATAATCGAGGAATGGACGATGCTCTTATGCTGGCAGTAAGTTCAGCGGCATTCGTCTACATGTTCCACGATTTACAGGTCAAAAATTTAAAAATTTCTAAAAACACCCTATCACTTTGCCCTCTAAATTTAATCATTTTTCTGATTTCATGCAATGAGGGCCTTGCATGATCTTAAGTGTGGGGTGGGAGATAGAAATTTATCGGGAATTCGTTTTAAAAAAATTAAGGCGTTTATGATAAAAAAAAAATTAAAATTTTTCAGGTAGCCTTAGAGACGAAAATTGTCCAAAACCATTTTTACACACATTGTGGTCTTAAAATCTAGAAAATAAATGTTGATTTATGTTTTAAATTATTAATAGTCTTTGAAGTTGCACTATCATTCAATTATTTGGATGAAAATCCTACTAGTTTAGTAAAGCTAACTTGTAGGTCACTTGTACCAAAACGAGTGTAAACCGTGAGAGAGCGGTGATTGTATAGCGTGGTCGGAAACCGGATCTCGCGCCAGATCGAAAATCATAAGGACGATCCTCATTGTTTCTCCTAACAAGGACAATGTTGCATCCGACCACTTCTTATGACCAATAGGATGTATCTATTCCATCCTTAAGGAAGTAAAGGCTTCCGAATGACACACTTACTGATTCAATTCAGAAGATGTAGTCCAGACCAGTTGTAGGGTGACGAAAAATCTTGTAAAGTCATTGCTAAAATCAACTGGAAATCTACCAGGCCTCAACATCAAACAGGGAAACTGGTAGTCAAAGCTCCTCTCAGTGAGGGAGATTTGCTGGCCAAATGGGAAGCGCACCATGATACACAAAATGTCAGTGAATTGATCAGATTCCCAGTGGATAACCTCCGGAAAGGTAAGATATCATCTTTTAAGCCTGATGAACCTCAATCTTTATGGTTGATTTAACGGATTAGATGATTACCTCATAATTGTCAATGATATCCGGACGTAATGTGTATCCTCCTAAGCACATTATTTTCTTACCAACATCTCATGATGTTAGGTACCGCGGGAGGGATTGGCTTGACCAGTAGCGGGAAACCCGCACTCATTTTTCAAAATTCAGAAAATTCGACAAAATCGGAAAACGTGCCTAGTATTAAAACTAGCATGATATTTTCAAAAACCATAAAACGTTTTCATCAAGGTCCTGATTTTTCTAGGATCAAATTTTTCGGATGCTTGGCTCTAATCTTCCAAAAAACAAAAAAAATGTGTGTGTGTTTCCATTGTGTATATAGCGTGAGTGTGATTACAATAAAGGTGTGTTATACTTAAAGCGTGTGTTTCATATAGCGTGAGTTGCGTTTCATATCAACGTGTGTGTTTCGTGTGCTTCGAGTGATTTATGTAATGTTTGTAATCTATATTGTGTAATTGTGGTTAATATTGTTCTACTTTGTAAAGAAAGAATTGCTTGAGGACAAGCAAGGATTAAGTGTGGGGTGTTTTGATATTGCTCAATAACATTATATATATATCTATCGCAATATCGTATAAAATACTCTCGAATCAAGGTTAATGAAAGCATTTCTACAAGTGATACGCCAAGATATGCAAATTTGTATCGGAGAGTGATTTATAAAGAGTTTTGATGATTTATGACCATGGTTGATCCCGATATAAGTTAAGGTCTAATTAGTGTTCTAAAATGATAAAACAAAGCTTCAAATGTGTTAGGCTTCGTCCAAATGAAAGGAAATCACAAAGAAAACGAGACAGTACCTTTCAGTACATCGGGACGCCGTCCTGAGCTTTGGGACGCCTTCCAGCCTTTTAATCTGGGACGCCGTCCGGATATATGGGACGCCGTCCAACCCTTTACAACGGGACGCCGTCCAGCATTTAGGACGCCGTCCAGAAGTAGGTTTCAGCGAACTTTTGACTTTCTGACCTACTTTCTCCACTTTATAACTCATGATTGAAGACCAGTTTTAGAGAGTACGAACCAGAGAATACAGAGACGAATTTTGGGAGCAATATTGGAGAACTCCAAGCTCTTGGAAGAGGCTCAACATCAAGGCATCAAAGATCAAAACCTTCTTCATCCAAGTACTCATTGTTCTTGTAGGTTATTTCTTGTTCTAAAGCAATGATTTCCATTGATAATCTGATTTGTATGTTGTCTGTTACCATGATTGTTGGCTAGTTTCTATAATGTTTGTCTAGATTAATAACCGAGGTATTGGATGTAATCCTATTGATTGTATGTACTATGTGTGAAAGATTGAAGCTTGAATTAAAGAACCATGCTTATTGATGTTTAATCATTTGTATCTAGTTAATTGATATGTTGTTGATAAAGAGAACTCTTGTTGATGTATCATATTGATTTACAATCAACTTGTCTTAGATTGATTGTTTACTAAACCGGACCAAGGGGGTAAATTAGATCAATACGATTAAACGATATAGGAATGAATTGTGTAGAGCGAACGCAAAGACAATTGTTATTTAAGCCTTTGATCTTGCTAATCAACTAGTCACAAACGAAAAGTTCTAGGTAATAGGGAACCCTCACTTAATACTTCTAGTTTGAGTACTCGCTAAAGAGAACTCTTTGCGGGTCGATTCAGGTGATTAGCATATATCATAGTTATTTGATTACAAACACGAGAACTATAGAGAAAAAGGAACCCTTGATCTTGTAATTATGTTTGCGTGTTTATTTAAGAGAACTCTTAGTAAACCTATTAGATAACTTACACACATAATCATTCAATCAGGCCTTAATAGCAAAACTTACATCCAATATCTAGGGTAAAATATCTTGATGAACATTTCATCTCTTTGATTCAAATCAAACTATCTTACTTGTTTTCTTTGCACTTGTTTTCATTATAAACTTAAAAGACCAAAAATATTGTTTTTACTTTTTAACCTTCTCTGATTTGGCTAAATCGTTAAATAGCCACAAAAATATAAAACTTGTACCTTTAAGTTTCATTTACTTATTTAATCATAATATAGTTTCTAATTATAGTTTGGCTAATACAACTGTCCTTGGAACGATACACGGAACTAAACCATTATTTATACTACTACACGATCGGGTACACTGCCCGTTAGTGTGTAACAGTCTTTTTAACCGGTATTTTTTCATACAATAATTTATATACCTGATTTCGCACATCATATACCAACATTTACTCACCAATCGAGTTCTAAACAACTCATAAAAAACGTTTATACTTGGAACTTTACTAACAGCGTTACAGTACATTTCAAAAAGCACAATTTTCTGCATCCCAGGTGGATGAATTTGGCTAAGACCAATCCCGTAGTGAGATAGAAGTCCTTGAAGAAAAACGGAAGGAGGAATACGGAGGTTACCTATAGTAAGTTGAAGCTTATACAGTGTGATCATCTTTTTAGGAGGTTTATTCGCCATATCATTTGAGGAAGGAACCATGGGGTTCAGTAATCTAAGATTCCTATGATCTATACATAACTTATCTATTTCGGCTTCGGTGATGTTGGAAGGAATAGTGCTCACATCGCGATTGTCTCTTTGGGAAGAAGTGCTACTGGACTCGGCCATGGTAGTATGCAAAATAAAAGAAATACAAGCAGCAGAGAAAGATGAGTGATAACTGACCTTGCACTTATCAAATCGCTGAAATGAGTAATTGCAGTTATCTTCAAAGCAAATAATCAGTTTTCAGAAAAGGTAAAAGGAAAAGGGGAATGGGTTATTTATAATCAAACAAATGGATGATGAAAGGATGATATTGAGACACGTGTATGAGCCAGATTAATTGGGCAACAATTTAAATTTCAAAAATAAATCAAAAAGATTTGGGGGGCAAATTCATAATTGGTAATGTGACGTCAGCACAGAAATACAGACGGCTACAACAGTTTTGTGTCTTCGAAGAAAAAGGCATCTTTTATTTTTAGTTTAATGAATTTAGTTTTTGCAAAAATAAAGACATTAAACTGGGGGGACTTAATGGTGTATCCTAGGGGATACATGCATAAAAACACCATTTTTATACAGAAGAATGGATCAAAAAGCACAAAAGATAACAAAATTTGGCAGCTTTCATTATTTGCCGCCCAGCGTTTAGCAGGCCGCTCAACGTCAAGCGTAAGCCCTGCAGGCAGCTTCAATGTTTAAGCCCTTTTACTAGGCGCGTGAACAGCACGCAGCCACGTCAGCACACGCCGCCGACCTTCCGGATACTTCGCGTAACAGAACTATTCAGCGATTGACACGTGTATCCTCAGAATTTCGGACATTCTACGCCTATAAATAGACCCCCTGGGTCACCACATTTCACATCGGAACTTCAGTCAGAGAGAAGTACACTTTCTCTCTCACACAGTTTTTTCTCACTCTAAACGCACATTAGCCGCTTAGCAGCAATACGCTAGACGGATCAATTACAGATTGATCCTCAGATTGATTGAGGCCACCTCACGGATCTCTCATCCGTGTTCCGGGTCTGCAAAGATTATTTCTCGAGGGCAAACATCAATCAACATTACACACCACACGCTAAACAGCTATTGTCTTGTACTGGTACCTTACAGCCGCTATACGGAAAATAGTACTAATACTTTCTATTCAACCTCATTTATAGGAGCAAACAAATTAAAGATAAGAACATTAACGTTGTCATCCGCCCCGACGATCAAAAAAAAATTAACAGATTTTTTTGATTTAATGATTTTTTAATTGAATTAGTGCGTGAACAAAGGTTTATATTGAACATTTAGTAACCTTTAACAAAAAATCAACGTTTAGAGCAGTTGGTTAATGGCCACTTTTACTAAACTGAAAGTTGCAGGTTCGAACCCATTTTTAAATTTTTTTCTTTTTGCCAACTCCATCTCATTTTCAAGTTAAATTTTTATATCTTTTCCTGTTTCCTTCATAAAACATAAGATTTGCTTTGATTTTTCTCTATTATGGTATTCAGTTGTCCATCTTTTCATTGTTTATATTAGTTGCTTTAATCTATTATGTTGTTTTGTTACAATTTTTCTAACGTTTTAAGGTTATTTTATAAAATTTTATAATTTAATTATGTATAACAAATTTTCGACCCCGTCGAAAAATGTTTTTGGCTCCGCCACTGAGTATGGTAGCAAACCAATTTCGACATTGGAAGTAGTTAATCGCAACAAAGCTTCCTTGGTGTGCCGAGAGTTACTAAAACTTCAAGACATACATTCCACTTCTACCTTTATCTTAATTTCCGAGTCCCCTAGTGTTCCACGTGGAGGATAATATACAGCTTGATGAAATATTGAAATCTAACTAAAGTATCTTACACAAAATATGAGTGGTCAAACTCATCCCCAAGCAGCAAGCTGATAAATTGGTGGTTATTTAAGGGAAAAAAAGGAAAATAAAGTGAATATACAAGTGAAGGATCTTTTTTATATGTTAAATGATAATTGTATATAACATCTAAGTTTTAATGAAAGATTAATTATAAACATTACTAGGTTAATGTTAGAAATGAGGGTTAGAATTGACTGCCGGATTCGTTCTTGAATCGTGTGTTCACTTTCTCTATAAAGTATTTCGACCCTACGATTGCCTCGGTTGCACGAAATCTTTACAGGGATAAGACAAGAACGCAATCAGTGTTTTTGGCAATGAAATCACTGATCAAATTGTTAGAGAGTATGTGTGTGTTTTCTATATGTTAGAATGAAAGCAAATTCCTCTATATATAAGAGGTGAAAAGGTGCGACGAAAGGATGTAACCCTTCAATGTAAATATGCAACCTTTCAACGAAAAGATGCAACTCTTCGTTTAAACCTTTTGGAAAATAACATCCCTCTTCATGAAATGATGTAACCATTCATGGTTACCTTTCATCAAAAGATGTAATTTCCAAGACCTTATTGAATTAACTCGAACGAGCGTGCACTCCGCACTCTCCAAACTCGTTATTGAGCTTAAAACGATAAGCCTTTGCTTTCTAGTAAATCCCAATTAACTAAAATGATTGTTGATAACACTAAAATCACCAACAAATCCCCCCCATTTTAGTGTAATCCTTGTTTTACTAAAATAATTAAACAAACAGAACAAACTAATGCATAAATGGAAATGTTCATGAAGAATTGAATTTCCACTTAGTATAATATTTACGAGAACTCGAAAATCAGGGTGTTCACGAAGAATTGAACCCTTCAATTCATATGAAAACTATAAAATACTATACACATCAGTTTCTTACATATCTCTAAGACAATCTTGACACTATTATAAGCCATGTGTCCCAATCCTTCAGTGAACATATTGGCAGCTAAGTCCAAAGCTCCATTGAAGCGGCAAAACTTCATGTTCACATAGGTAGCTCTTTTAGTCTTGCACCCGCATTTGCAATTTTTCAAAAGAACTATTAAGAAGTTAAACTTCAACCTAACTCCACTTACGGGTCTAAACACATACTTTGGGATCAGAATATTTATGTGTTTCAATCTTCAGAAAGTAAGCTTACCTCATTGAATTCAACTTCTAGCGTTGTACTAGAAGGGAATTGGGCGTCTCACTTTGGAAGATTTGGTTGAACTTCAATCCCACATCATTAACCGACTTGTGCGCACTTAAATCTCGGGCTAATTACTTTTGTCAAGTGATTTTGCCAAATTTTGTTGTAACACAACAAAATCCACATATATCACTTCATTCATGATCAACTCACGAAACATAATACGTCTAAGGCATAAGTATCTAGATTTTCCCTTGTACATTTGACTATATGCCTTAGTCATAGGACATCCCATACCTAGGGATCTAATTGGACTTTACTCTCATTCACTTCGACTTCAATCAATTTTCTTTAGTAATTCTTTGATCCAAGGACTTACTAAATTCTTATATGATCATAACCCGTACGTACTTAGAATTAATTGATTGATCAGTCAGTATCCATATCAAATATCAAGACATACCAATATAAACTATGTAATCAAATTGTACACCCTTGACAATTTATAAACATTGTCATATTACTAAACAAGAATTTGTCCATATAGTCTTTAATAGTTTCCTCGGACTAAACAACCTTACAAACATAAGTTTGTAAACAGGTTTTCACTAGATCATTTGGATAAACCCGAGGTTTCTCTTTAAACATATACTCCGTATATGTTAATGAAAAGTATCTATTACTATATCTTAACGGAAATGAAGCACCATTCATTTTGTTACTGCCAATGGTTACTTTTAATAGCAACGGATATGAGTTTTGGTCAAACAAAAGATCTCTTTTGAATTTACTGTTGCAACTCTCACATGCATCCATTTCTATCGCTAATGATAGATAACCACCAAAACTTGGGTTACAAGATACAATCACGGTGACTCACTCACATCCGATCCCGACAATTACTTGCACGTACCATTTCCTAAAGAGCGACGGTTACCGAATGGGATTAACACTTACCCATACGTTGCCACACTCATTTTAAAATGATAAACCAACAAAATTTTAGTCAAGGATCATAAGTCGATCAAAATTATTTAGTGCCAATCATCAGAAAACATGGTTTCAACCAAACAAATTCGTCAACCACACCTTTAAAGGTTTCAATTTGGACTCACAAATTCATCATCCACCGATATAGAATTATATCAAGGTTAACTGAATGATACATTTTCGTACCTTTGGTAACAACCGTAGTCAACGGTTTCCCAAACCCCATCGGTTACAAAACGAGATCGACGGTTATCCACCGTGTTAAAGCAGTAATTGTTAACAATATCGCGACTATCAACGGCGGATTCATTGAACTTGAGGAGTTTTAATCGTTAAAGAACGATGACCAGTTGTCGCAATGCACTTAGAGTGCCACCATGATCCATTGAGATTTTAATATATAATTCGTATTTATACAAAGAAATATACCCGTCAAACATGTGAATACATTTATCCTTGCATCAAGGATCCAAGAGATCATGTTTAAATTATATTTAACATATATACTGAGCAATAAAGAATCATGTTGTAAGATATTGCCATCTCAGCAACCATTTGACGGTTGCCAAACTACTTGCAATAACAAACAAAATTTAATTCAACCATTTTGTTTATTGCAACAATTTTGTTTGCAGTAACGAACAAAATTTATGATTGCCAAATATTGTCACAATTTTGTTTGCTACAAAATTTATGATTGTAACCACCCGTTAAAACCTTACAACAGTTTGTGATCATAAAACATAAAACAATAACTATTTTATATTTACTTCAATAATCACTTAAAAGAATTGCTTGAAGATTATCAAAACATGCGTACCATACTTGCAGTAAGTTTGATTGTTGATGAATAAGAGAAATCCCCTCATTCCGTTCTAAATCTCCTTCATACAAATTAGCCTTTTTATTCCCATAAATTTAGATACGTCATCAACGATTCTTCATCAAAATTATCCCAAATACTTTATAGATTTGTTAGAAATGAGGGTTAGAATTGACTGCCGGATTCGTTCTTGAATCGTGTGTTCACTTTCTCTATAAAGTATTTCGACCCTACGATTGCCTCGGTTGCACGAAATCTTTACAGGGATAAGACAAGAACGCAATCAGTGTTTTTGGCAATGAAATCACTGATCAAATTGTTAGAGAGTATGTGTGTGTTTTCTATATGTTAGAATGAAAGCAAATTCCTCTATATATAAGAGGTGAAAAGGTGCGACGAAAGGATGTAACCCTTCAATGTAAATATGCAACCTTTCAACGAAAAGATGCAACTCTTCGTTTAAACCTTTTGGAAAATAACATCCCTCTTCATGAAATGATGTAACCATTCATGGTTACCTTTCATCAAAAGATGTAATTTCCAAGACCTTATTGAATTAACTCGAACGAGCGTGCACTCCGCACTCTCCAAACTCGTTATTGAGCTTAAAACGATAAGCCTTTGCTTTCTAGTAAATCCCAATTAACTAAAATGATTGTTGATAACACTAAAATCACCAACAGTTAAGTCCGCAAATAATTTCATTAATCATAAATTATATCAGTAGGGTTAATACACAATATTCTAACACAATTCAGTCCCTCTTTTTAAGTGACGAATCTAAAATGAGAATACAATTGAGTCCCATTTTTTTTAAACGAATTATATTTGAAGGGTATCATTGGATACACACACCTATAGATGTAAACTAGCCCTGCCCTTTTTCCTGGGAGAAAACAAACGATTAATAGATAAAAGACAATAAATATTTATAGTTGAAAACTTGACACACATTGCGTAAGCAAGGGAGATACACAAGATCTTCACAAGGTTTGTACAAAACCTTATAAACCACCAAATTTTTCACTCTTTTGGCGATGTGGGAACAAGCCACTTTTTTACTCAGATTTTGCACTAAACAACCAGCTTTGACACGGGATATTTCATTCACCTTTTATCTGTTTTAGACACACCTTAGCTCGTTTTAAAGTCCTTGTCAAGTACTACAAAACACGCTAAATAGTTACTAATTCGTCATATATTTATGTGTCTAAAGTTGGTAAAAACACATTTGTTTGAACCAAATTTTCCAACAAGTCCCTGTGATTGAGAGTGATATTATCATAGGAGTAATAGACCCGGAATATGGCCCGAGTCTGACAGTCTCAAAGACCATGGATGCGGTCCCATTCCCGTCTGAGTCTTACTAGTAAGTGGATGTTGTAGAATAATGTCAGTCCTGTTATGATCTCGATCAAGATAAAGCTCAATGGGTCTGTTTACTAGTTACAAAATTATGAAGTATGATTAATTCTGGGTTTTAATAAGGTTTTGCATTCTTAAGTCTTTCTTTATAATTATTGAACATTATGATATGATGGAAGTTGAACATTACTCAGTTTTCAGTTCCTTGTATCTGTTGGGTTTATTAGTTTGTTTCCATTTATGTGAAAGTAATGGCTCAAGCCCAACAAATTAGGCCCAATTGGTTGTTTGACTTGGTCAACCATCAGAGGGCATCTTTAATTTGAAGTTGTGCAGCTGTTTTCAATGATACGAGAGAGAGAGATTAGATAGAGATCAAGAAAAAGAGTGAAAAACACATTTCCCGTCTACAGTGACAGCAGGCCAGAAAAGAGACGATCCCCGGAGATCCGACCGTTGAATCTTCACGATATTTGTGTGTGTCTTCCTGACATCAGTGCCAACATTTTCAACCGTTGAATTCTTCTAGAAAGGCCTGTAGCTCGTGATTTTGCTGCTGGAACAGAGGGCAGTTTATTGGTAGTGTTGTTCATCTTTTGTCTTTAATTTCTTCATATACTTGTTGATTATTGTTGTTCAAGAGTATGATGATGTTGTATACCTCTAGTTGAGCTAGAGAAGGATTATTGTATTGCTCTCCTTGTTGATGATAGTGGAATTTAAGTGGCTTACGAGTCCCGTGGTTTTTACTCTCGATTTTGAGGGGTTTTCCACGTAAAAAGTCTCGTGTGTATTGTGTGTGCTTTGTTATTTCGTATTTGCTGATTTGGGACAGAATTGGGGCTGATTTGTGGTGATTGTGGTATACCTTATTTGTTAGTTTCCTCACGGGTTCATACGGGTCGGGAAATGCTTGTCAAACGGGTTTGTTTCCGCTTTGTAGTTTGCCTGTTGTGACCATTTTCCCATCAGTATCATTTGTATAGTCTTTTAACAAAATCTTGAACGTAAGTTAGTATTAAATGATGAATATTTGCAGAAAAATCATAGGAGCTCGCACATATAGTTACTTCGATAATATAAACTTGGAGAATTTAGCTAGAGACTTTGAGTGACATGGGACTCATGCGGCATCCATCGTAGTAGGTAATCAAGTGCACAAGACTAGTTATTATGGACTAGCACGACGAACTGCTAGAGGTGGAGTTCCCTTAGCAAGACTGGTTGTCTATAAAGTATCCGAGGGCGGGTGTCCCATAACAAACCTCCTGTCTTTTTGATGATGCAATAGTGGATGGAGTTGACGTGATATCGTTTCAATCAATTATAACAAGCCACTAGAGCTTAAAGGCATGGTGACAGTGAACTCTGGAGGGAACAATGGTCATGGTATGCCTACTCTTACAAGTTATGCTCCTTGGATCTTTACCGTAGTAGCGAAGCAATACTATCAGAGTAATGATTGATAGATTACAACATCTTCCATAAACATAAACACATATATTTATCGTAGTGGTACATAGTTCAAAATAAGGAAATTAATTATTAAAGATGCAAAAACATTAAATCAGTTTCTTTCCTTTTCTTTCCACTTAAAATTATGATATGATTTCTTTCCTTTTCTTTCCACTTAAAATTAAAACTCGAAGTGACTGCAACTTTTAAATAAGTTTATTTCCTTTTATTTCCACCCAAATAAACATTCAAACATGCATTGTTAACGTCCAAACGAAGATTATTTACATTATTTCTTACCTGTCTATATTTTCTTTTCTAAAATGGCTTCATGTTCTTTCTAATTCCTTGTATCATTTGCTACAATACTTTAGTATAATTTTGAAAGTAAAGTAGTTTTAGATTATCGCAATCTACATGACGATCAATATAACTTGCACATATACTTTAGATAATATACGGGTAGAGCTGTCGATCAACCTGGGACTCATGTGACATCCATCACAAGACATGATGACTATAAAGTAAGCGAGACAGGGTGTTCCATGACATATATTATGTATGGAAAGGATTCAATTGTAGTGGTGAGAACTGAAAATAATTACTACCCTAATTGATTGTCTGGTAATCATTATCGATACTTGACCTAATTGCATGCAAGGTAGCGGTATTAACGCCTTCCCACGTGAGGAAGAATTACCCCTGGTTTACGGTACATGGGTGTCAGATAAGTGTTCCGAAATTGATGCAAAGTAGTTTTTCTTTGAATCTGTCTCATTTAAATTTACATTTGTAAAGGTAAAAAATGAATTGCACCTAGCATTATATTAACCAAATTTGTGGTGGTTATAGGAACTGTGATGTTGATTGCATAAGAAGTAGCTTAGTCCAACATAAAGTGGTTCTTTGTGATGAGAATGATACCAATAACTTCGTGCCACTTTTAATAGCCGGAGTTGTTGGCTGCATCACCTCAAATCCACTAAATGCGTCTGTAGTCATGCCATTTTCTGTTGTATGCCTAAGTACAGATACTCTAAACTTGGCAAGAAACTACACATACTCTACCAGGTACGTAATAATGTCCTTGTATTAACCGTCTCCACTTACTCTACCAGGACCCATAAAGACGTTTCTAAAGATTTGCTTGGTGAAGTTAATCCGAGGTCTAGAAAGAAGATGAACGAAGATTCTACTTCGGGTACTTACAAGCTTAAAGATAATGTTGATGACTTGGATTACGGGGACGCAATCCAAAACTTTTTTATGGGTCCTCAAGTTGGTAAAGAAGGTGGTTCATCGGCAATCGGGCGAGGTAATATGTCCGTGGAGGCTTTTGCGACTTTCGATGTTATGATGAAACGTTTGGCCGGCGAGAGCGCACCGGGTGACGAATCCACCAATATTTTATCCTACAAGATAGAGAATCGGTCCGAGAAGAACTCATTGAAAGAGACGGTTGACGGTAATTGAAAAGGGCGGGTCCTCGAGTTTGAGTGGTCGGGTTTGTTTGTAGTTTGGTGTGATTCCTCTTTTCGTGTTCTAATCGGTTTTTCTTGATTAGTTTGTGTCTATGGTTTTTCGGATTGTTGGGGAGGCTCGTTTATAGATAGTTTCATTTAGATTGTTGTTTTCTAGGTGCAAGCTTTCCCGTTTCCCCCATCTTTTTTGTGTTCCTTGTTGAGGGCGTTTTTCTTTTGAAAACGACCTCGTTTCTATATGAATATTCTTTTTTTTTTTTCGCCAAAAAAAAAACTTACAAATAAACATTTATTAGTTTAATATAACACCCAACTATTACTTGTCAATTAAACAGAAACCCAATGGTTCAATCTATTGACGATGCAGTTGCCCCTCTTGTAGCTACATTTTCTTCTAGAGGACCTATCACACTTCTGCCTAATATCATAAAGGTACTGTAACTTGTTATTATTGAAACTACTTTTTCGTTAAAACTGTTCCAGGATGTTGAGTCCCAAATTTTATTTAGAAACTGTTACGCTGCGTGTATCCAGATTATAAAAATTAAACTTGTTTACAGAACTTATCTACAACCAATGTTGAAATGTACTTTTAATT
Organism: Rutidosis leptorrhynchoides; assembly: GCF_046630445.1. Classification (NCBI taxonomy): domain Eukaryota; kingdom Viridiplantae; phylum Streptophyta; class Magnoliopsida; order Asterales; family Asteraceae; genus Rutidosis; species Rutidosis leptorrhynchoides. Next base: position 102,489,992 of record NC_092339.1, read on the forward strand.
CTTTCGAATAAGTAGGCTCTACAGCATTTATTGAATGTGCGACCTCAAAAAAATGTTATGTTAACGTAAGAGAGTTCGACAAAGTCTTTCCATTGAGAGATCCCTATATTACTATTCTTAATTCTTAAAGTTGATTCATGGGGGCATCCTGTTATGTACCTGCATCGTGCCATCTGAGACAACAAAGTGTCGGTGCATGAATTTGAATATCATGTGCATTAAAACACACAAGTGAAAATTATAAACATATATATTCATTGCTATATTGTATGCCTGGCAAACGGGTATAGTATATTGTTACTCTTGATGATGATTCATCTATGGTGATTACGTTTTCTTTAAAACCGTCTCAGCTTAGCTACCTCCAGTTCTATTAGTCTCCCGTTTGATTTATATCACTAATTGTTTCCTGTTTGATTTATATAAAGGAAATAAATGTACTTGTTTTCTTTATAATTTCTTTACAACAACAATATTTTAGCCATGTGATTGATTGTATATCGCTTTCATACAACTCTTATCAACTGTCTTCAAATGCAAGTGCCAAAGTTGTAAAAGTCGCGTGTCGGGAACGAGTCGGTCAGGACTTTAGAGAGACGAGTTAATCCCAAACCGACACGTCAATCGAATTTTACAACAATGGCAATTGCCATACAACAAAAGATGTGAACATGAAGCAACAAAACAGTTTCAATAACAATGGCTAAGTATTACTACATGTTATATAAAAAACGCTACGCTAAGTGCTTTATACAAGAAGTAACACGAAAATTTAATTCCAGAAAGCACCAGATACAGAGTTTTAAAATCTCTCTAACATTAATTTACACCATTTACAGAAACTAAACCAAGCATGCTAATGCTATCCCCCAAATTATTATGTATATTCTACCAATTTTTCGATTATATTAAATCTACCAATCTTCTATTTCATCATCATCGTCACAAACCTCGTTGTCTTGGTAATCTTCATCATCAACCATGTCGTCAACAGTTGATCCTTGGTGTGCTCTGGACCCTAGCCATTTATAAACAGGTTTCCATTCGGTTGCAATGATTGAAAGATTAAATAGGTTTGCACCACTATATGCAACTGATCTTTCTCCGAACATCTCTTTCTGCAAAACAAATAATACGTTTTATTGTATCAAGTATAAACTACATTTCTACTAGCACAATGCTCATAGTATGTAAGAATGTGCAAGACCGAAACAAGTTATTTTCCATTCTAATGAACGTTGAATCATATCATTCTTATATAGTTAAGGTTCCAGATTTAGAATACCAACTTGTTTGATTCATTTTTTCTTTCTAAGGGGATATTAGATAACTGATAAAAACGGTTAAGGCCAAATGGCAAGATAAGAGGTGGCAACTTTGACCCATTTCACTATGAATGGGTTGATGCAGATTATGTTTTCTCTCTCCGTGGTCTAACAGGTAAAATAAAAGAAAATAGCTTAAAACTAAAACATCTCACCTTGGTCGAATATCACCCAAAGTGTTCTTTTCATGCATAAAACCTTCTCAATTATTTCATTCATATACTTTGATTAAACTAACATCTTATAACTCTGTAACCATATTTCGCACACTATTTGTAAGAGGTTCAAGTCACCCACCCATTTCGAACTGTACCAAAAATTACCCATCTATAAAGGGAGGCTAATCAGTTACCCAGAACCCACCCAACAGCCCATATTGCCACCTCTAAACAAACTTTTCAAAAAACGGATAAACATATAATAACATTTAAAATACGCCAAAACCTTGTTGCGCCATAGAGATTGCTCAACTTGCCACAACGTTGGGCGACGAATGGCATGCCACCTGTCACAATATTAATTGAACAAACAACAGTTATTGAACTTCGGGATTCAAAGACATTTAAGAATGATTTTCCAGTGAATTATAACAATCGTAAAGGTTGATATTATGTGGTACCTTGAAGATAAAGGTTGACGATTTCCAAACATCACCCCACGTACTGCAACCGACGCCGCAGTCGACTGAATAATGTTCTCGATTTCATAGTTTCGAGACTGCCCTCCAACGAGTGAAGCAAGAAGTGTGTCCGCATCACTTAAATAAGAAGCCACGGCCCATGTTTCATCCATCGCTTCCTCATGTAGAAAATCGAGAACTGAATCAAATCAACAATCAGTGAATAAACATGTCACGATTATATTTAACTTAAAATAATTCAGTAATATCTAAAAGCTAAAAAGCATACCATTTTCTTGTAAAAAATCAGTAATAGGCCTTGCTTGCCCATGTGCTTGACTAAGAACCTTCTCGGGTGCGTCCATTTTCATAGGTAATCTTGTAAAATCCTCTCTTAACATAAAAGAACTCATACCTATAACAACAAAATATGAGAGCTTAAGCAATGGCCCCACCAGTTCAAAAGTTAATATTTCAAATGTAAAAAACTCGGTGTTGCAGCCGGTCAAACTCAGTCAAACTTGGGCAAACTCAGTCAAACTCAGCCAAAATTCGGGATGACTCGGAAAATCGGTCAACATTCGGGAATTGGTCAAAACTCTCTTCAAATCTCGGGAGTACTCGGAAAATGGCCAAAACTCTAGGATCATTCGAAAAATCGGTCAAAACTCGAGATTACTTGAAAATCAGACAATATTGGTCAAAACTCAGCCAAAATCAGTCAAAGTCAAACTCAGTCAACATCCGAGTACTCCTCGAGTTGCCAAGAACTCCCTAAAATGTCCCAAACGAGTACTCCCGAGTAGCGATTTTGCAACCTTGAAAAAACTACAAAAAAAAATATCAGGGATTGCCCCTACAAATTAATCATCCCAATTCCCAATAATAGGTATAAAAAAATTGGTTCTACTAAGTATAAAAATACGGAGCTACACACCAGATATAGTAGAATTTTCCGTGTCTCGTTTATTGTGCAAAAACTTTCCGAGGGCATGAAACAAGGAGAGAGTTTCATCCCTGCCAAACGGTAGAGAATACTCATCATCCAAATGATCAGTCTTGTGGGACCCGTTTCTTTTTGGATCCGATTTTAAACACAAGTACTGCAAAGATGTGATTGCATGTCTGATATCACCTCCACTTGCTTTAGCAACAACATCGATTTGGTCAGCTGTTATGTTAAGCTTTTCACCTTTGCAAATTTTAGAAAGTGTCTTTGAGATAGAGTTCGTCGTGATTGGATTAAAAGCCACCTACGCAATAAAGATTGTACATTTATGAGATGCCCAAATGGGTGGATTGGGTAACGGGTCAAAAAAAGAGTAATCTTGATGTAGGTGTCAAAACGGGGTAATCTTGATGGGTGGATTGCATTATTATGATATAACTTGTAACTATAGAAAAAAAACCCCGTTTGACCCGTTAAAGAAAAATTTAAACCCAAATCAGCCCAATCATACTAAACTGAGTTGAAACTGACACCTTGAAATTAAATGACCTGGTTGTAGAAGAAAATAGACAAAAAAGAACTTATGTATAGTTATAAATGTAACCTTACAGGCCCCTGAACTTTGAAGAAACGTTTGAAGTTCTTCCCAACATCGAGACATGTAATCTGCGGTATCTGTTGTGCTGTAGTCTGTAACCAATATGACAGTTGGAATACGAACAGATTGTACAAGAAGATGTAAGCTGCGTTTAAGTCTCGCGTAAGAAACTTTTCCATTTATAACTGGAAGATCATCAATTAAAATGATAACTGGTTTTTGTGGTTCCCCAGTTAATGAGGGAGAAATCATTCCGTACTTCCTTATCTTCTCAACAAAATTCTCAAACTCATCCAATTTTGAGATGTAGCGCATGCCTAGAAAACATATAGCAAAACATGTTACATTTGGGACTAATATAAAACACAGTAGGAACGGGAGTCGATATAAAGATGAATGAAATACGTATTTAGAAAGAGAAACTACCTGCATTCGTAGTATGTAAATGTTCTTGCCAAATTGTGGGAGTAGGTGCGTTCCATTCATATACAGTGGCCCCGAGATGAGAGGCAACTGCATGAACTGTTGCCTATAATTTGAATATGATTATTTTAAGCAATGGGAAATAAAATACTGACTCAGAAACAAGTCTGAAATTGTAAGACTGGTGTAGTTATGAAAAGTGTTGTAAACGGCGGCCTCTCGGCCGACTAGTCGGTTTAGTGACGACTACCCAGTCCCATTTCGTCCAAAAAAGTCTATAAGTCGGTCAACACTAAAAAGTCGGGTCAAAAACGATCAAATTCAGTCAAAGTCAAGGATGGTCAGAGTTCGGTCAAAATTTTGATATTTCTTATACTCAGATGAAATATCTACGTTTGTAACATTTATGTTTGATATATTTTTTGTTATATATACACACACACACACACACATATAACTAAAAGCCAACGTTAGTCAACATCCGACTCAACAGACCAGTCGTTTCAAAGTCCCGACCGACTCGCCTCCGTCTCGCGACTTTTTCAACCTTGGTCATGAGGTACTACTAATCCATAGTCTGGAATTTATAAACACTTTGGATAAACAACATGCTCATCTTTACTTTAAAACACATAACGATTATAGAACTGTAGAAAATAACTGCTGAAAACATACAGATTTTCCAACTCCTGGTTGTCCAGTAATGAGAAGAACATGACTGCAATTTTCATCCTGCATTAAATTCCGGAAATGTTGAGGTTCCCCAGCGCATATTGAAAATTAGAAGCCCGTGAAGGAATATCTAACTTGTGAACTAGGCTACATTGTATCATGAATTTTAAGCTCGAAAGCAACATATTTATCCTTGCATTTGAAGTTATGATCAGTTAATTGACTTAGTTCTTGAAGCATGTCATCATAGCATCTACGTACTATAAACAGTTATTGGTCGGAACAAGAAAGACTTCCCGAGGCTCTAAACCAGTCAACTAATGTGTATGCTCTTCAATCACATATTGGTCTTGGAGGGGTTAGGTAACTTTGGTACCAGGTCATATATTTTAACATGTCAACTATATAACCTTGAGCAAAACTATTCTAATCGGCATAAAACACACAATATGTTCCGTAGAATGATGTCACTTCCGACAAATGCCTAAAGTCCAACCCATTAAAAAAAAATTATACAAAAAATCCAAAATTGTGGAGTTCTCAACCAGTAATTATACATTACGACACTTTCTTGAGCTGTTAATACTAACTTGATGAATGGATATGCAACCCTCAAAAAGGTAAAGAAGTATGCATCAACAATAAGATAACAATAAAGCTACCTTAGTTTTTCTGTTTCAGATTTAGCAATTATTAAAAAAAAAAAACATATAATGAATGCCTAAACTATAAGATAATAACAAAAGTGAGTAGCTACTTAGCCAAAAATATAAAGATAACATACCTTTCCACCTTTTATTCTTTCTTCAAACCAACCTCTCACCTCGTCAACCTGAATAATCAAGGATATAAATGAAAAACCTCAACATTTTCAATGCAGAATTTGTATAAACTACCTACCTTTTTTTTATGAACACATAGGTCCATCAATGAACAAGGTTTATATTTTTCCAACCATAATTCTTTGTTGTCCCTTCTATAGCCTAAACCACAATATAAAATCATGTCAGTTTCACAAAGACAGTAAAAAGGTTTAACAATGAACCATAAATAAAAACGGTTGTCTAATATAATAATGCGGCAAGATAAAAAAAAAAAAAAAAAAAAGGTAAGACAGATAATCTGTTGATTTTTTATATATACTGGTGCAGAAAAGATAAAATATGCAGTAATTTTGTATCAAAGTAGAATCAGGTAACTTAGTGTAAAAAAACTAATTGATGCATCTGTCTATAAATCAAAATAGACATACAACAGTTATCATCATCTATTCATCTTTGATCTGAGACCTTAAACACAAGCCTACTGATCAAAATTTACAAGATGTAGACCCTTCACCCAAAAGATGTCCGGGTCAAAATCATTCACATGATGTTGATTTTGTAAATGTTAACACTAATATAGATCGGCAAAAAAATTCAATATCTCGTGTACAGCTTGACCAACTTAACACTGATCATACATTTTCGCAAGTCGTATATGTGTAGCAACAACGAGCATTATAAAGAAGATATTTTCAATTTTTGACAACAATCTTCTTACTGTAGTATGTAGATTCACTTTGCTAAATAAAAGATAATGCACTGTATCTTAACAGTCTATTAGTTTATATTCCCAAATGACTTTATTGTAAACAAGTACCGGATCATAGACCATATTGCTTGTTTCGTTCTAACAACAGGCTCTAGAAACTCATAATCTATACAACTAACTTAGAAGGTACAACAACATTAACGCTTTTGCATATGCAGCGAGCACATTCATATTAGAAATAACATGATAAAAAGAATAGCATACCAGCAGGTACCTTGAAGCCACTAAACCCTTCACCGAAATCCTCACAAAACAATTTCATCTGCAGCAAACAACTTCAAATTTAGTCATGTATATGTGTAATGTTATGCCTATTCTTTTTAGGCCTCCCTAATATATATTATCCCCATTTTTCATATCTAATAATTAGGGCTGAAGCTGTTGTAATCCAGTATGAAAATCACAAGGCTATCATTGTTCGTTCGATAATTTCACTTTTTATATATATAAAAATAAAACAATATCATCATATTCAAAATGAATATACAAACCTATGTAAGCATTGAGACAGCAAAAAATGAAATAAACCGTCATTACCTCCTCAAAAGGATTAGCATTTTTTCCAGGATGAGAGCGAGAGCCTGAACTCCGAGCCTTCTTTGATCCTTTCTTAGGGTTAATTCGAGGAACTGAAACCGCTTTTGATTTCGGGTTCGGGTTCGGGTTCCTGTTCTTAAAATTACTCAAGCTAGACTTAGAAAAACCCTCATCATCATCTGATGATGATGATAATACAACAATCGCCCTCTTCCCCATTGCTACAATCAAACAATAGCAAACAGTATTTACTTAATTTTCAATTTCGAAATGGGGAGAGTAAAATGGTTCGAAAATATTTGTGGTTTGAGAATTAAAATTGATTCTGATAAAACCCTAACGACAGTCAAAATTGCCGCGGGAATTTTTAGGCGTATGTGAGAAGCTAACAATAAAGGCTAATTTTTTATTTTTGTAAACGCTGTTATAATTCAGTAGGCTTATAACTACCGGTTATAAGAACAAGAAGAGAAAAAGAGAGAAGAAATATTGATATTGATATTTCAAGAGAAATGGTACACCTTAAATGGTTACCATACATGTCTATTTATAGTATAAAATATTACTATGCAAGAAATATAATAATAATAAAATTAACATCCAATCTAGATATTTTATAACACAATCTAGATATTTTATAACACTCCCCCTTGGATGACAATTTTATTAGAGAATAACTAGTACTGCCTCGTTAAAAACCTTGCTAAAGAAAACCCATTGGGATAAAACTTTAGCTAAGGGAAAAAGAGTGCAGCATAGAGTTGACTCCCCCTCAAGTAGGCAACGCCTGAGTTGTTACATCTTCTGAACATGCCTCATGTCAATATTATGAACGTGTGTTCTGAAAATAGCAGTTGGCAGTGCTTTGGTATAAAGATCAGCAGAGTTGTTGATTGAACGTATCTCATTTTAATCTGGTTGTCTTTTACGAGATCTTGAGTATATGAGAAGAATCTGAGGTTTTCATTTGAAACTGTATCATCTAAATCTTTTATGTACAAGTTTAGCCCCTGTGATTTGTCTACAGTCTCCTTCATGATTTGCTCAAACCCTTGTTTCAATTCCTATTCCCTTGTAGTCTTTTCTGAGCCTTACCAATATACCATTCTTTCCCATCAAACTTATGACCGTTAAGACCGTCTATGGCTTTGGCGCCTCGTCAGTATTTATATTTTGTTCAGTCACTTTTGATACTCTTCTTTCATTTGTATTATGCAAGCTGCATTATCTTCATATATAGTTGTTGGTGAAGATAGTTGTTAGTCTTTTATAGCGTTCTAGTCCACAAGAATCAATAATGATTTGTGTCATTGATCTCAACCAAACACATTTTCGAGTAGTTTCATATAATGCAATCACTTCGTCATGATTTGATGATGTTGCAACAAGTGTTTGTTTTAAGAACGCCATGATTTTGTGGTACCTCCATTTAGGAATACATATCGAGTTTGAGATTTATCTTTATGAGGATTTGATGAATGACCTGTATATACATAATCAACCAAATCTTGTTTTGAAACGTTAGAATAAAATAATTTTAAATCAGCAGTTTCTCAAGGGTATCAAAATATGTGTTTGATCCCGCTCCATTGTCATTTGAGCTGAATCTTGCCAACAAATTAACTGCAAGAGAAATGTCAGGTCTTGTACAATCTATAAGATACATAAGAACCTCAATTGCACTAAAATATGGAACTTCCGTTCTGTTAAGATTTTCATGATCTTCGCAGGGATGAAATAGATCAGTGTCAATATTGAGTGATCTAACAACAATGAGTTTATCTTTAAAAAAAATGTTTTAAAATCTTTTCGGTATAAGTTGTTTGATATACAAGTAAATCATTAGGCATATGCTCAATTTGCAATCCAAGGTAATACTTGGTTTTTTCAAGATCTTTCATTTCAAAATAATTCTTTAGAAGTTGAATGATTTCATAGATCTCTTTATTTGTTCATATGATGTTAAGAACATTGACATAAACAACTACGATCTCATATCCGAACATTGTTTTTATAAAACATACGTGCAAAATAAGTTTATATTTATACCCTTTTTTTTATCAAGTAGTCATCTAATCGGTTATACCACATACGTCCCGTTTGTATAAACCCATTTAAAAATCTTTGTGATCTAATGGAATATATTCCCTTGGGTTTTACATTAGATGCTTATGATACCTTAACTCTTTAGGTATATTCATATATATCATTATTAAGTGATCCATACAGATAAGTAGTAACAACATTCATGAGATGCATTTAAATAACTACCAGGTTGATTAAGTATCTAATAAGTAATTGTATCCATTACAGGAGGATAAGTTTTCCTCCTAATTCATTTATGGTCTTTGTGGGAAATATTGAGTTACAAGTCTAGTTTTCCTTGTAACTTCATTTGCACATTTCTTTTCGGATAAAAATTCATTTGTATCCCATACGTTTCACATCTTTAAAAGTGATAACGATTGATCCGAAAACTTTTCTTTTATCGAGCGATTCTAATTCAGCTCGTATTGTTCCTTTCCATTGAGCTCAATCATGTCCATTTTGTATATTCAATGACAGATTTTAGTTCCAGATCATCATCTTTATTCATGATGTCATTGTAACATTATATGAAAATATCTCATAGAGATTTTAATTTCATTTCGGTTCCATAATATTGCATAATTTATCGCAATTTTAGTATTTACATTTATCAATATCCTCTGCAGAAGGAATATTGATTTGTGGTTCTTCTTGAACACTTTCTTTTACCTCATTATCAGCTGATTTTCTTTTTCGAGGATTTTTATCTTCGAAACCAATTGATCTTCTACGTTTGATGCGTGGCAAAGACTCAACAGTGACATTATTGCCAGCTTTTGGAATTTCAGTTCGAGCTGAAGCATTTATCGCTGGTATATATGATTTAGTCACCTTTTTTTTATCTGTAAATGCATAAAGTAATTAATTTGCAAGTTCTTGCATATGCATTATTTTTTGAACTTTCGTTTCACATTCTTTTGTGCGAGTTCAATATACCTTAATTGATGTTCACATCATGAAGCATCATTTTATTATTTTTTTTTACTTCACCCCCTAATATAGGGAACAATGTTTTATTAAAATGACAATCAGCAAAACGTGCTGTAAAAACATCACCCATCATGGGTTCAGTATATCTTATGATTGAAGATGTTTTATATCCAAAATATATTACCATCTTTCTTTGAAAAAAACATTTTATTGTGTTGTGGTGATACAATTGGAACATACACTGTACAACCAATGTTCTACGGTGGAAAATATTTGGCTCTTGGCCAAAATCAAGTAGTAAGTGAAAATATTTATGACTTCCACATGGTATAATGCGAATTAATGTCGCAGCATGTAAATTTACATGTCCACATATAAATATTGATAGTTTTGTACTCATTATCAATTGTCTAGTTATTAGCTGCAAGCGTTTATCTATTGATATAGCTAAACCAATTTTGTGTATGCACATGAGCAACTGGATGTTCAACAACAATCCCTGTAGATATATAATGATCATTAAATGCTTGAGATGTTAACTCACCAGCATTATCAAGTCTCATCCTTTTAATGGTGTAATCATAATAATGTGTTCTCAATTTAATAATTTGTGCAAGAAACTTTGCAAATGCCATATTACGGCTTGATAACATACAAATATGAGACCATCCGCTAGATGCGTCTATTAGAACCATGAAATATCAAAATGGTTCACATGATGGATGAATTGGTTCATATATCTTACCTTGAATTCTTTCAAGAAATATTTGTGATTCTTTTTCACAATATACTTTTCATTAATCACCATATGTGTTTTCCATTAATCACCATATGTGTTTTTTTTTATTTATAAATCACCATATGTGTTTTTTTTATCATATATCCTTTTCACCATATACGCTTTTAATCATATGCGCTGTGTTTTTCACCACATGCGCTGTGTTTTTTACCATATGCGCTTTTAATCATATGCGCTTTTCATCATATGCGCTTTTCATCATATGCGATGTGCTTTTCATCATATTCGCTTTTTATCATATACGCTGCGCTTTTCATCATATGCGGTTTTCATCATATGCGCTTTTATAATATGCGTTTTTTATGTGAATAGTAAATTAATTAATTTCGTTTTACTATTCATATGAATTAATTTCGATTTACTATTTTGTTAATTGAATAATATATATACATCATATACTTGTGACTCCGAAGGCTCAAATGAATTTGACCATATAGTTATATGTTGTACCTTGCACATTAATTTTCAGTAGAAGCTTTAGATGCATATTTTTTTTTTTTGATGAACTATTTGTTTCATATCTAGCTTAGGCAATTATTGTGAACATTTGATCCCTATAAGAGCATTTATCTTTTAGACTTTTAGTTGATTCGTACTTGTCACAATTAGGGATAGCACCCGCGGGTCGTGGATGCGGATCCATTGGATCCATCACCCGTACCCGTGGATTTTTTTTTAAAATCAAATAACTGGAAATTTGGATTTTTTTTTTTTTTAAGAGACATCCAATTGAACCCTTGTTTGTTGAAACAATTTGACTATTTTTTTTAACTCCCCATTTATTTAACTTCGTCTCTTGACCTTGCCACATCACCAAAAAGTACATCACTTGCCTTTGATGTCACCGTCACGGTTAGAAACAGTCTAATATAATGCTTATGGCTCTTTGTATACACATAGATAATTTATGTCCATTTTCATTTCCTTACTTATTTTTTCTATTTTTGAAAGACAATTACACCGAGCAATCTTTGTCTCATTCTTTGAAACAATCTTCGTCTCATTTCTAAGATTTGAACATTATCTTCAAGGTTATAAGGTTTGGCTCTGTACCGCCAAATCAGAGTCCCTTTTATTAGACAAGTTAGTGTCCCTTTTATTATTAGACAATTAGGCATTAGAAAATAGTTTTACATTACTATGCTTTGTTTGTGTACCCTTTTTATTTGGTTTGTTTATAAGTATATATGCAGTGTTTCTTTTCTTTATACTTCTCTTTCATCTTAATTAACACATATAATCTCTCATCATAAAATAAATAGTGTGAATTCTTTTAAGAAAATGGATTATGTAAATCAAATTTGTTTAGATAGTGAACCAAATACCTATTGGAGTATGATACTAATTCAAAGCGAGCGGAAGCATTTTTTAAAACTTTATAAAATCATACTCTTCCACGGATCATTGTACAAAACTTTAGTAAACAAAACAAATTAATGAAATCGAACGAGAGAAGATTAGAATACAACCTTTGTAGCCTTTTGAAAATCGAATTTGAAAACTCAAAGAAGAGTTCCTCTAAACGGTAGACACCCAAAGTTCCAACCTTGCTTCGATCTATACCTTCTACTTAACGGATCTTTTCTTCTTCCTTATTTCCACCAAAACCGAACCCAATTATAGATTTCAAGTATTTTGGTTACTTGAAAATGAGAAAGAAAAATAGCATTTTGTGTATGTGTGTTTTGTATCTCTTTTTTTTTTAACTTTTAAGATTTACTTTTAATAAAAATACAAACTACTTTTTTTTATTTTAACTTTTAATAAAAATACAAACTACTTTTTGTATTTTAACCTTTAAGATTTACTTTTAATAAAAGTACAAAATACTTTTTCTTATTTTAACTTTTAAGATTTACTTTTAATAAAAATACAAACTACTTTTTGTATTTTAACTTTTAAGATTTACTTTTAATAAAAGTACAAACTACTTTTTCTTATTTTAACTTTTAAGATTTACTTTTAATAAAAATACAAACTACCTTTTTATTTTATTTTAACTTTTAAGATTATAAATTTAAGAATAAACATTAGTATGCATGAAATAAATAATGATTAATTGCATAAGTAATCATAAATGTTAGATAACATATAAAGACCCCATCGTATTCGTATTGATCGGAATTAATCTTGACCCATGGTACCGTGTTGTCAAATGACGTGTTGCGTACATAAAGTACCGTGTTGTCAAATGACGTGTTGCGTACAATCATGAGGTCTTATTAACATAAATATAAATGTTAGTGAAGTTAATAAGAGTTAAATTACAGAAAATATAATTCAGGTGGTATAACCGACCATATATATAACTTAAATAACATAAATATAAATGTTAGTGAAGTTAGTAAAAGTTAGATTATGGAATTATAATTCAGGTGGTATAACCGACCATATATATAACTTAAATAACATAAATATAAATGTTAGTGAAGTTAGTAAAAGTTAGATTGCAGAAATATAATTTTACTTATGATGATAATAATATTTACCTTACTCAGAGGCGGAGCCAGGAATTTCCGTTAAGGGAGGCTTCATTTACTTTTAAATAGAAATATAAAATTATATCGAACAACATAAAAAGTATCACAATTGAAAAGCGAAAATTGAGAAATTATTTTTAGTGTAAACTTACATGTGAGACATAGTGATAAAAATTGACTCTTAGATTTTTAGTGTAAACAACATAAAAGTATATGAGGTTGAAATATGTGATATATTGACATTTAGATTTCTGTTTCATTTATAACAAAAACGGAGTACTTATGTATACATTAACATTTGGGGTTTAATTTTTATATTATAAAATTTGAGGGAGTAAAAGAGTGTGGAATACACTAGTTAAGGGATTTTAACAAAAAGATAATAAAAACTCATCGTGTCTATTAAATCTTTTACCAAACCCCACCTGCAATTCTCAGGACCGGACTTCAAATATTTTTTCGCCATATACATAATTAGTACTCTATATTCTTAACACGATTAGCGGAGGCTGGGCACCCCAAAGTCCCCCTACTAGCTCCGCCATTGACCTTACTAATAAATAATAGAAGATATCGTTAAAGAATTTCTTACCTTGATTAGTGACTTGTGCTTGCTTAGATAAACCTTGATTATATGGAGCACTTCGTGCTGATAACGTGTTATAATTCAGTAGGCTTATAACTACCTTTTATGGTTATAAGAACAAGGAGAGAAAAAGAGAGAAGAAATATTGATATTGATATTTCAAGAGAAATGGTACACCTTAAATGGTTACCATACATGTCTATTTATAGTATAAAATATTACTATGCAAGAAATATAATAATAATAAAATTAACATCCAATCTAGATATTTTATAACACAATCTAGATATTTTATAACAAACGCCATTTTTTAACATCCAGTAGATTATTTATTTCAACGATCCTCGTCATTTGCACGTAACACACACGTTCGGGCAAAACCCGAACGACGGTACCCGAGAACACATCCATTCGGGCAGTGGTCCGGGTAGAGGTCCATGAACGAATCTTGTTAAACCTATGGTCAATATATACCACCATTATTGGTATTCAATTATTTTAAATAAAATCATGTCATCTCTGTGAACTAATTTTGTAATTTGGTAGAACCATTAACTTTAGTTAACAAAACTACAAGGCTCGAAGGCAGTAAACGAACTCTAACGCTAAACACCGAGAACTAGCTAATCAAACCCGAGCCTTGATCACCAGGCGACAAATACAAACCCGCAACGCAAATACATGCAAATTACAACACAATAGATCAAGACGATGCTAACAAAAGAACCTAACAAAACGAACAAAACTGATCAATCTACACCATATTTTTCATCATGAACACCTTGAACGTCTTTACCCGACTTAGCTTTCGTTGACTTTGACTTATTGAAACGTCAACCTAATAAGGAGAATCAACCTCCGGTCCAATCATGGGTTTGACAACAGCAACTTCAACACAGTAGAAGAGGGAGTCTTCGTCGATGCAATCTGCATTCCATCGAATGCCACCTCGTTGGATAAAGAGCCGAAGTAAAAACCGGGGCCAATGTCAACCAAATTTAGGGCCACATCTGAAGAGTATCTATACCATTAAACACCACAGTCACGCCTGAGGATTTAATTGTTGCATCAACATAAACATTATCAAACTGAGATCCAAACTCCGCAGTAGAAGGCACGCAAGGAACCTCAACCGAAACCTCTTTCGAATATGAATCAGCGACTGCCACTTCTACTAGGCAACTAGACGCCACAAACTGATTCGTAGATTCCATTAAATGTTGATCGAAGGTTTCAAAAAGAACCCGACTTAAACTGCTCAAATCGGATATTTCAGAGACCCAAATGTTACATTTGGAACTTTTCACGACCTAAGTACAAACATCCACTTCAACCGTATCGTGTATGTGTTTCGGGCACAGAGATTTTACAAAAAACAAAGAGAGAATATATAATCCCCAAAGACGATGAAGATTTTGCAACGACCAAAACATCGCCAGATAATTCACCCACTTCCATGGCACTCGCTTTCGATACACAAATCGTCGAAATCCCGATGATCTCCAACCAAAAGAAACTATTGAAAATTAAAGCAAAGTCCGAAAATGTGGATACTAACGCAAAGTCGTGGAAATGTGCATTAATCAAACTGTTGAAACTATCCAAATCAGTAAATAAGCAAGCACAACTCAAGAGTCCATATTTGCTAACGTGAGTAACTCGGGCCTTGCAAGAAACCAAAAAGCTTGACACCTTCATCGCTGATAACGGGACCAAATCAAGAACGAGCACTTAAAAATCAATCTGATCAGAAATGAGGTATTTAGAAAAAAACCTTACACCTTAATATGCGCAAACCGGTACTCCTCCTCGACCGGAATCTTTGGCTGATCGTCATTTTGACCACCCCACATAGATGGGTTGACCGAAGATCATCGAACCGTTAAGAGTGAGACAGTAGTGAAAGCATCCACATCCTTGACGAAAAGGACTGAGTGAGTACTTCCGAAAAGGCCAAAACTTAATCTCATGAAGTTCACCGATATTGCCGAAGATGGTTGCACTTAATGTATACCATCAATATTTACATGCATACATTAATTTCTTATAGATAGCTCACACACCTACAAACAGCATAAATTAAATATAAATATTAAATATTAAAATATAATAATAACAGTTACTTAATAATTTAATAATAACTTAACTAATAAGTAAAAAAAAAAAAAAAAAAAAAAAAAAAAAAAAAAAAAATTGAAAATAGAATGAGGGAGAGTTGAGGTCCACTAACGAACGATTCAAGTGCAATATTTGGCGGTTTCCATATAGCCAATTCTTATTCTTATAACACACTAATTACCCACAAATTAACCTTTTCTTAAGCATCTCTTTTTTCACTTTCTTTCTTCTTCTTCTTGTTGGGGTTTCGTCGCTAAAAAAAAAAAAAAAAAAAAAAAAAACTCCTTAAAATGACCGATTTATTATTTTCGTTACAAAACGGAAAGTGAATTCGCAAAAACTTTTTAAAAATTCCACATTACAGAATAAGAAAGGATCAGAAATCAATCAGGTCTTCATTCGAAGAAGAAGATCTGAATTAAAATGAGCGCATCAAAGTTCATCAAGTGCGTTACTGTTGGTGATGGTGCTGTTGGTAAAACATGCCTATTGATCTCTTATACCAGCAATTCTTTCCCTACGGTATAGAAATCATTTTTATTCATGAATCAGAAAACGAAAACATGTGTTTCGTTACGAATATGAAAACTGGTTGTGATGGAACATTTTTATTCACTCTTGCTATAATTTTTTATGCTCATTATTTAATGCATCAAGTATTGATTATTAGTGTGGTACAAACAGATGAATATTTGGGCTGTTGATTGTTTATTGCAAGTTTCAAAATAAAATTTCTTTATTGAGACAATCTCCCTGCATTGGAGTTCGAATTGTTTTATTCCTTTTTTTAATGGTGTTTATTTAATTTTAAACAGGATTATGTGCCAACTGTATTCGATAACTTCAGTGCGAATGTTGTTGTGAATGGCGCGACTGTCAATCTTGGATTGTGGGACACTGCTGGTAATCTAATCCAAAACATGATTAATTGATATACGTCTGTATTCGTATAACTTTGGTATGCTTCATCTAAGTCTGAAATTGACATTCTGTTGAACAGGACAGGAGGATTATAACAGATTAAGACCTTTGAGTTATCGTGGAGCTGATGTTTTTATACTCGCATTTTCTCTAATTAGCAAGGCCAGCTATGAAAATGTCTCCAAGAAGGTTAATTTTTATCTGTTTCTCCTTTATATATTACTTAGAATGATAATGATATTCACATCATAATTGAGGTAGCAAACTATCACCCAAATTGACCCTTCTGTCAATAAGTGGGTTGACGTTGCCACCTATGCTTCAACATGATCTCCTGACTAATTTGTTATTATCGTTCTCAGTGGATTCCAGAATTAAAGCATTATGCACCTGGAGTCCCAATTGTCCTTGTTGGGACCAAAATCGGTTAGTTGCTTTATTAACTCTAGTTAACTGTTTAAGTTTATTTATTTATTGTGAATTTATGCAATGATGAATTCGGATGCCGGTTGCTGTTAGATTTACGGGATGATAAGCAGTTCTTCGCTGACCATCCTAATGCAGTTCCCATTACAACTGCTCAGGTGAATATCATATTATTATATCTATATTTTTTTTCTACTGAATAAATACTTCACTTGTGTGTTCCAAGATGTAACATTTTGGCTGTTGCTAAATAAGCAAATCAATAAATGACCATAATACCCTTATATATGTCAAATAGAGGGAGTAAATTGTACTATTGCAAAATAATTTGTTGGTTTTATCTGACTGACCTTGTATCGTTATGGCTTTGTTTTAGGGTGAAGAACTAAAGAAGACGATTGGAGCTCCCTCGTACATTGAATGTAGTGCAAAAACCCAAGAGGTACATTTCACCTTTTTTTCTTCAAATGTAAAAAAACCCTTGATGTATCAAAAAATTTTGAATTTTGTACCATTAATATCTTGAATACAGAGATTTAAGAGGTTGTAACCATTAAAAATACACTTCAAGTCACTTTTGACCCTTTCTTTTTTAGCAGAAAAAATGTATCAAAAGTAACTCGAAGTGTATCCGATCACCCATTTGACCCGTTCTATTTTAATAACCAAGTTTTTAAAGCTTACCTGTTAGAGGTCAAGTTTTAAACACAAATTAACCCATGTCCATGTAAATGGGTAGGAATTGCTACCTCTATGTTGTACGAATATGAGCATTCTTATCGTGTAATTTTGTTGTCAGAACGTCAAGGGAGTTTTCGATGCTGCCATTAAAGTTGTGTTGGCACCACCAAGTTCTAAGAAAAAGAAGGGAAAAGGTCAAAAGGGCTGCTCTATATTGTAATCAACTTATGGAGTCAATGGAGTTTATAATGTTCTCTTGTCAGTCGAGGTTAATCAGTGAAAGCGTCAACATTTGTCTTTTTGTGTGTCTCTTTCGTTTTTAACTGTTTTAGTAGTCACACATTTTTTGTTTGGCCTTCCAGGTTCCTCATTCGTTTGTTCTTAAATGTATTAGTTTTACTGGAGATTTACTTTGATGAAAAAGAAAAATGGAAAAATAAAGTGTTGGATTATTTTTCTTTATATATTCGTTTAGTTCATTTGTACTTGATCGTTAAATACTTTAGTCCTTTCATTCCTTTAGTCTTCAAAAAATTTGTACACAATGCTTGAGCTTTAAGAACACTTATATTGCTCATAATGTCACATGTCAACCTTGATGTTCAGTTTGGGTGTTGTTTATCTTTTGGCAATTGCTACAGTTACATGTCACACTTAATTGTAAGTCACAACCAAGCTTGTGCACTTGTTTCAGTGCTTTGTAACTATAGTACTCGTAATAGAAAGTTGTAGGATAATTAATGATTTATTTCAGACTATCCGTAGTTTATAATTCATAAATAATTTATATACAAACACAACTCTGTATTGGGTAAAGGTTTTTTCCTGACCTCTGCAGCCTGCATGCATACATTATTGTTCCACTACATTTTTAAAAAAAATTAAGGTCAGAAACGATCCATGTAGACTCACAAAACTTACCAAAATCACACATGCGTTTACATGTTATAGCTCCTAATGCTCCTACATTTAGGTGGACATCATTTGCCAGATCCTAACAGGGTAAATTATCCGGGTTTATTATACAACAAAGACATAACTAGCATCAGTTCATGCATGTTTATCCGAACACCTTTAACAGTCGATATGTTCAGTGTGTAATGAAAAAAAAAAAAAAAAAAAAATTCTCCAAGTAAATCTAGAAACCTTTCTGGTAAATCAAAGATGTTCTACTATATCAGAAACTTTCAAATCGACATATGTTCTTAGATTACACATTCCAAATTTGGAGACATGAAGCAATCATTCTACCGAAGATCCAGCATCATCGATACTCAAAAATTTTGTACCGCAACAGCTACATAGCTTGGCTCAAATTTCTTTCCTATTGCTCCACCCTTGTCCTTTTGGGACTGGATATAACGGATTGTACTGCCAACGAAAGCATCAGCAGCTCTAATTTTTAATTATATTTCACAAAACTATATTGTTCTAGAAATTATATACTTACGACACAATAATTGTTCATAATATATTCAATAAATGGACATTATGTTTTTTCATGTTAAGCCATACCTACACATAAAAACTAACCACTTGATTAGACCTGTTTTGACCCTTTACAAAATGCGATTAGCTTATGAATCGTGTATGTTTGCAATGCAACCTTCTATTTAGAAGTGTGCAGCAAAGATAACTAACAATATCCGGACATTCATCTCATTCAAAATTATAACGCCATGATGCATAAACTGGCCTTCATTTTCTTTGAACAAAACGAAAACCAAGTTTATGCAACTTGAGGTTATAGCTTATGAACTATAAGCATTGTTGAACACCAAATTATCCACATATAAAAGAGGAAAACAACATTACTAATTCAAAGGAATACAGTTAACATCTCTTCTATATCATCATTAGGTAACATTTGAATTAAACAAGCAACCAAATTCTACTATAAAAACTCCTATAGAATGGCATCATGCAACACCCATTTCTCCATAAACATAAGATAACATGCATACTGATAAAAGTGAATTTACATATAAACTTAAACTAGAAAAAAAGTAACCTCATCATCACCATCGACATCCCAATCTATAACAAGCCCTTTTATTAGCTCAAATAGAGTCGCAACCTACCAAAGGATCACATTTATTAGAAAGTCAAACGCCTAAGCAAGATAAGTAAACAGCAACAATACCTTTTTGGCAGTTGAAATGTGAGTCTTATTTTTCATGATGCTTTGAATAATGACATTAGACAGTACTTCATTAGTTCTATGACTAGAGGATAGTTTGAAAGTTTTAGGGCAGTATGGATATCATTATACATTTCCAATGGAGCACTTAAAAGTACTTCACTTTTAGAGGTCAAGTTTTAAACACAAATTAACCCATATCTATATAAATGGGTAGAAATTGTGAAATGTCCCGTTCTTATTGATTAAAAACGTTCCATATTAATTGATTTCGTTGCGAGGTTTTGACCTCTATATGAGACGTTTTTCAAAGACTGCATTCATTTTAAAACAAACCATAACCTTTATTTTATCAATAAAGGTTTAAAAAGCTTTACATAGATTATCAAATAATGATAATCTAAAATATCCTGTTTACACACGACCATTACATAATGGTTTACAATACAAATATGTTACAACAAAATAAGTTTCTTGAATGCAGTTTTTACACAATATCATACAAGCATGGACTCCAAATCTCGTCCTTATTCAAGTATGCGACAGCGGAAGCTCTTAATAATCACCTGAGAATAAACATGCTTAAAACGTCAACAAAAATGTTGGTGAGTTATAGGTTTAACCTATATATATCAAATCATAATAATAGACCACAAGATTTCATATTTCAATACACATCCCATACATAGAGATAAAAATCATTCATATGGTGAACACCTGGTAACCGACATTAACAAGATGCATATATAAGAATATCCCCATCATTCCGGGACACCCTTCGGATATGATATAAATTTCGAAGTACTAAAGCATCCGATACTTTGGATGGGGTTTGTTAGGCCCAATAGATCTATCTTTAGGATTCGCGTCAATTAGGGTGTCTGTTCCCTAATTCTTAGATTACCAGACTTAATAAAAAGGGGCATATTCGATTTCGATAATTCAACCATAGAATGTAGTTTCACGTACTTGTGTCTATTTTGTAAATTATTTATAAAACCTGCATGTATTCTCATCCCAAAAATATTAGATTTTAAAAGTGGGACTATAACTCACTTTCACAGATTTTTACTTCGTCGGGAAGTAAGACTTGGCCACTGGTTGATTCACGAACCTATAACAATATATACATATATATCAAAGTATGTTCAAAATATATTTACAACACTTTTAATATATTTTGATGTTTTAAGTTTATTAAGTCAGCTGTCCTCGTTAGTAACCTACAACTAGTTGTCCACAGTTAGATGTACAGAAATAAATCGATAAATATTATCTTGAATCAATCCACGACCCAGTGTATACGTATCTCAGTATTGATCACAACTCAAACTATATATATTTTGGAATCAACCTCAACCCTGTATAGCTAACTCCAACATTCACATATAGAGTGTCTATGGTTGTTCCGAAATATATATAGATGTGTCGACATGATAGGTCGAAACATTGTATACGTGTCTATGGTATCTCAAGATTACATAATATACAATACAAGTTGATTAAGTTATGGTTGGAATAGATTTGTTACCAATTTTCACGTAGCTAAAATGAGAAAAATTATCCAATCTTGTTTTACCCATAACTTCTTCATTTTAAATCCGTTTTGAGTGAATCAAATTGCTATGGTTTCATATTGAACTCTATTTTATGAATCTAAACATAAAAAGTATATGTTTATAGTCGGAAAAATAAGTTACAAGTCATTTTTGTAAAGGTAGTCATTTCAGTCGAAAGAACGACGTCTAGATGACCATTTTAGAAAACATACTTCCACTTTGAGTTTAACCATAATTTTTGGATATAGTTTCATGTTCATAATAAAAATCATTTTCTCAGAATAACAACTTTTAAATCAAAGTTTATCATAGTTTTTAATTAACTAACCCAAAACAGCCCGCGGTGTTACTACGACGGTGTAAATCCGGTTTTACGGTATTTTTCGTGTTTCCAGGTTTTAAATCATTAAGTTAGCATATCATGTAGATATAGAACATGTGTTTAGTTGATTTTAAAAGTCAAGTTAGAAGGATTAACTTTTGTTTGCGAACAAGTTTAGAATTAACTAAACTATGTTCTAGTGATTACAAGTTTAAACCTTCGAATAAGATAGCTTTATATGTATGAATTGAATGATGTTATGAACTTCATTACTACCTTAAGTTTCTTGGATAAACCTACTGGAAAAGAGAAAAATGGATCTAGCTTCAACGGATCCTTGGATGGCTCGAAGTTCTTGAAGCAGAATCATGACACGAAAACAAGTTCAAGTAAGATCATCACTTGAAATAAGATTGTTATAGTTATAGAAATTGAACCAAAGTTTGAATATGATTATTACCTTGTATTAGAATGATAACCTACTGTAAGAAACAAAGATTTCTTGAGGTTGGATGATCACCTTACAAGATTGGAAGTGAGCTAGCAAACTTGAAAGTATTCTTGATTTTATGTAACTAGAACTTGTAGAATTTATGAAGAACACTTAGAACTTGAAGATGGAACTTGAGAGAGATCAATTAGATGAAGAAAATTGAAGAATGAAAGTGTTTGTAGGTGTTTTTGGTCGTTGGTGTATGGATTAGATATAAAGGATATGTTATTTTGTTTTCATGTAAATAAGTCATGAATGATTACTCATATTTTTGTAATTTTATGAGATATTTCATGCTAGTTGCCAAATGATGGTTCCCACATGTGTTAGGTGACTCACATGGGCTGCTAAGAGCTGATCATTGGAGTGTATATACCAATAGTACATACATCTAAAAGCTGTGTATTGTACGAGTACGAATACGGGTGCATACGAGTAGAATTGTTGATGAAACTGAACGAGGATGTAATTGTAAGCATTTTTGTTAAGTAGAAGTATTTTGATAAGTGTATTGAAGTCTTTCAAAAGTGTATAAATACATATTAAAACACTACATGTATATACATTTTAACTGAGTCGTTAAGTCATCGTTAGTCGTTACATGTAAGTGTTGTTTTGAAACCTTTAGGTTAACGATCTTGTTAAATGTTGTTAACCCAATGTTTATAATATCAAATTAGATTTTAAATTATTATATTATCATGATATTATCATGTACGAATATCTCTTAATATGATATATATACATTAAATGTCTTTACAACGATAATCGTTACATATATGTCTCGTTTAAAAATCATTAAGTTAGTAGTCTTGTTTTTACATATGTAGTTCATTGTTAATATACTTAATGATATGTTTACTTATCATAGTATCATGTTAACTATATATATATCCATATATATGTCATCATATAGTTTTTACAAGTTTTAACGTTCGTGAATCACCGGTCAACTTGGGTGGTCAATTGTCTATATGAAACATATTTCAATTAATCAAGTCTTAACAAGTTTGATTGCTTAACATGTTGGAAACATTTAATCATGTAAATATCAATCTCAATTAATATATATAAACATGGAAAAGTTCGGGTCACTACAAATTGCTACCTCTATGTTGTACGAATATGAGCATTCTTATGGTGTAATTTTGTTGTCAGAACGTCAAGGGAGTTTTCGATGCTGCCATTAAAGTTGTGTTCGCACTGATAATTTGATAAATGTAAGCTACTGATCTTGTATTGAATTTGAAAGAGAGTTTAATACAATTGAATTGGTTGTTGGATACATTTTTCATAAGTGTTATATACAAAGAAAGACTAACACCTAATTCCTAAATGGGTAGGCTCCAATTTTGCTTTTGAACCCCCATCTACATTAAAGGAAATACTACAGTACTTGTGCAGTCTGGAACCGTTGCTTTGGCTGTTTTGTTGACCCTTGTGATACCTCCATAAAAGGGAAGTGATGAAAATATAATCTGATCCCTAAAAAGTCAAATAACCAAATATGGTTATTTGACTTTGATGCTTTGTTTGTGCAATATTCTAACGCTCCCCTCAAGTTGAATAGTGGGGTTTTCAATATTCAACTTGCCCAGAACTTCACTGAATAGCCTCCCGTTGACTGACTTGGTGAGAATATCAGGTAGTTGATCTTCGGATCTAATAGATGGAAGGGAAATAATTTCATTATCTAGTTTCTCTCGGATAAAATGTCGATCTATTTCCACATGTTTGGTACGGTCATGCTGAACAGGATTCTCTGATATGGCAATTGCTGCTTCATTGTCACAGAATATTTGAATAGCTTCCTTTGGAGGAAAACCGATCTCTGTTAGTAACTTCTTGATCCATAGAGCTTCAACTAGCCCTTTTGATATCCCTCTAAACTCTGACTCGGCACTTGAAAGTGACACAACCTTTTATTTCTTACTTCTCCATGCCACCAGATTACCACCAACAAGAGTGAAGAATCCAGATGTAGATTTTCTATCCCCTTTTTCTCCAGCCCAGCTTGCATCAGTGTATATCTGAGTCTTTAGATGTTGTTCCTTTTGAAAACAACTCCATGATCTGCTGTTTTCTTCAAGTATCTAATGATTCTTATTACTGCTTCCATATGATGAACTTGTGGTTGGTGCATGAATTGACTCACAACTCCCACTACATGTGCTATATCTGGACGAGTGTGAGCGAAGTAGATGAGTTTTCCTACCATCCTTTGGTATTTCCCCTTGTCAGCAAGTTCAGCTTCATCTTCCATGTACAGCTTTTGATTTGGAATCATAGGAGTATCACCAGGTTTGCAATCAATCA
Organism: Rutidosis leptorrhynchoides; assembly: GCF_046630445.1. Classification (NCBI taxonomy): domain Eukaryota; kingdom Viridiplantae; phylum Streptophyta; class Magnoliopsida; order Asterales; family Asteraceae; genus Rutidosis; species Rutidosis leptorrhynchoides. Next base: position 102,514,567 of record NC_092339.1, read on the forward strand.
TACCTGTTTCTGCGAGAAAATCAAGAGTATATTTCTTTTGACCAATAAATATTCCTTGTTGGGATCTTAATACATCAATCCCCAAGAAGTACTTAAGTTTGCCTAAATCTTTCATTTCAAATTCTTTAAATAAGTTTAGTTTTAGGTTAGAGATTTCTTCTTTATCATTCCCTGTTATTATCATATCATCAACGTAAATGATTAAGCATGTAATTAAATTTTCCTTTCGTTTCAAGAAAAGAGTATGATATGAGTTACTTTGTTTGAAATCATGTTTTTTCATAAATAGTGTAAATTTCCCAAACCAAGCCCGTGGAGATTGTTTTAGCCCATATAAAGATTTTTTAAGTCGACACACTTCCCTATTGTTGAAGTTTCTCGCGAATCCTGGTGGAGCTTCCATATACACTTCTTCCTTTAATTCACCATGAAGAACAGCATTCTTAACATCAAGTTGGTGAAGCGGTCAATCTTAATTTGCAGCGATAGAAAATAGGACTTTGATAGTATCAATCTTTGCCACCGGAGAAAACGTCTCGGAATAATCAATTCCATAGGTCTGGGTGTACCCTTTAGCAACAAGACGAGCTTTATATCTTTCAACGGTTCCATCTGGGTTGCGTTTTATCATAAACACCCACTGGCATCCTACAGGTTTTTTTCCTTCGGGAATTGCACATTTTTCCCACGTGTCATTCTTTTTAAGTGCTTCTATCTCTTCTTCCATAGCTTTTCTCCATTTTCCGGATTTCATTGCTTGATCAAAAGTAGCTGGAACTTCTTCAGAGTATAGAGCGGAATTAAATTTTTGTGCTTCATCTGATAGATTCCCTTGTGCAATGTTAGCAATTGGGTATCTCGACCTTGGAGTTTCTCTTTCTGGAGAGTATCTTTTTGGTGGTACTCCTCTGCTGATTCTTTGTTGTAGAACATATGTTTCAGTAGTTTCAACAGACGTAGGACTGTTTTGTTCATTACTTGAGGGAATGTCATTTGGTTCAACGTTGGGTGAGTCTGGTGATTCGGGATCATTTGGTTCAATGTTGGGTGAGTCTGGTGATTCGGGATCATTTGGTTCAATTTTGGGTGAGTCTGGTGAATCGGGATCATGGTTTGGTGATTCGGGATTAGGATTTGGTGATTCGGGAGTTTCATGATTTGGAGATTGAGAGTCAGGGTTTGGTGTGGGTATTTGAATATTAGTATTAGTATTAGGATTCCAGGATATCCAACTGAAAGTGTCAGTATCCTCTTTCTCCCCCTCACTCGTGATTTGGGTATTATAAAAATATTCGGTTTCTATAAAGTCACAATTCATAGTAGTAAATACATGTCATTTTCGGGGACTATAACACCGATACCCTTTCTGATTTATGCCATAACCGACCATAACACACTTTTCGGCACACAAATCAAGTTTGGTGCGTTTAGTTTTTGGAATGTGAACAAATACGGAGCACCCAAATATCCGTGGTTCAATACTTAATGACGTTGGTAGAGTGTGAAATTGAGACAAAGTATCTTTAGGAGTTTTTGTGCCCAAAATCTTAGTTGGTAACTGGTTAATAAGGTAGGTAGCAGAAGTAAGAGCTTCGGGCCAAAAACTTTTTGGGACTTTGGATTCAATTAATAAGGCTCTTGTCATTTCTAAGAGAAGTCTATTCTTTCGTTCCGCTACTGTTGAAATGTCCCGTTCATATTGATTATAAACGTTCCATATTAATTGATTTCATCGCGAGGTTTTGACCTCTATATGAGATGTTTTTCAAAGGCTGCATTCATTTTTAAAACAACCATAACCTTTATTTTATCGATAAAGGTTTAAAAAGCATTACGTAGATTATCAAATAATGATAATCTAAAATATACCGTTTACACACGACCATTACATAATGGTTTACAATAAAAAATATATTACATCAAAATAAGTTTCTTGAATGCAGTTTTTACACAATATCATACAAGCATGGACTCTAAATCTTGTCCTTATTTTAGCATGCAACAGCGGAAGCTCTTAATAATCACCTGAGAATAAACATGCTTAAAACGTCAACAAAAATGTTGGTGAGTTATAGGTTTAACCTATATGTGACGACCCGGAAATTTCCGACCAAATTTAAACTTAATCTTTAAATAAATTAATGTTTCGACACGATAAGCAAAGTCTGTAATGTTGAGTCTCAAAGTTTTCGAATTGGTTTCACAAATTCAATTACCCTTTGACGATCCCCGACAATTCACGAACAAGTGTTTGTAAATAAAAATGTATAAATATAAATGTATGCAATATTTCGAAATAATAAAATATAATATGTAAAATAATAAATAAAATAATTAAGTTGTTATAAATAGATATATGATATTATTATAAATCTATATAATTATAGATATAAAAGATTTCTATTAATAACTATTATATTGAAATATTTACAAAATGTATAAATATTAACTATTCAATAAATGTATTCATATAATATAAATTGTGTGTATATATATATATATATATATATATATATATATATATATATATATATATATATATATATATATATATATATATATATATATATATATATATATATATATTGAATGTAATTACAAGTTAAAAATATATTTGTTATATATTATTGTTACTTTAATCATTATTATTATTAATGATATTATTATTGAATATCATTATTATTAGTATCATTCGTAGTATTATTTTAGTATTATTATTTCTAAAAATTACCATTTTTATTATTGTTATTACTATTATTAATTTCATCATGTTATTATTATCATTTTTTTTATTCAATATTATGTTATATAGGATTCTATTTTCAATTGACTAATTAACCATTTAATATTCTTATATTAAATATGCATACAAATATGTAGACTTAACAAAACATCACCACTTGTTCATTTGAATCGTGATTGGGATATTTAGTGAGATGACACTGTTTTTATTTATCAACCAATTCATCACAACTTTATATATATTAATACATATACATATCCATATTGCATATTGAACAAATCTTTTTCCTTCCTCTTTTCTTAATATACATGATATATATATATATATATATATATATATATATTATATATCAACCTTGTCTCTTTCTCTTTTACCTTTTACTTACTAATCAGTTGTTTCCTTACGATAATCAAATCACAATGGGAGATCACCACAACAATAACAACAAACATACATCCCTTTCTATACTATTTTCTTTACAACTTTCTGTTATCTATCTTGTCTATCCTTATCTACTTTATCTAGCTAAATAATAAATATAAGTGTATACATATGCATATTAGCTCATAACTAGATTATGTATAGTTACATACTACCACTAACTCGATCATCCTTCACTTTCCCTCTTGAACCACTTACATCATCACTAAAACCTTCACCAATTATCCGTTACTGCTGCAGCTAATTGTTTGAGATCGACCAGCAGCTACTGCTGCACTATTAGTCAACTTTGATTGTTGATAATTCAACTCCGGGCATATAAAAATTGTTACCACTTCACTGCGACTATGATGCATCCCACAAACTCTTTTCAATTTGATCGAAAAGCTAACCAGGCTGCTGCTGCTGTTTCCTGTGTTTGAACCAAAGATAAACAAGAACCCTCAAACCCATCACCACAGCCGTAAATCACTTCCACCATCCAATAATTCATCACCACCTCATTCCGAGTTGTTTCTTCAACAAACTACACACACTATATACGGTTTCTGTTCCTATTTCTATATGAATGAAAACAACCATAATCCACCATCAACATCACTACAACAAAACCTCAAACCCAACACCTTTGGCTGCTTGTTTACCTGCTACTGCTGGCTGTTTGTATTTTCTGTACAACCACCGTAAACCACCTAACCTGCAACCATCATCTTCATCATTTCTATATATATGTATATATATACACTGGTGAGTACAAAACAATCACCAACTTCAGCTTGTAATATTGAAAGAACCCATTTTCCTTTAAAAAGAATCATATTTGTGTAGCAATCTAACCACTGATATAAACAATAAAAATCAAAAGGGCAAACAGATTTTTTTTTCTTCTTTCTCTTTATAAAACTTGAGATAACAGATGTTTAACAGTTTCATTGTATCTATATTACAACCTGTAAAAGCTGAATAGATCTCAACATCTGTTACATCGTTTACAATCTCAATTTCTTTCAATTATCATTATCAAGCCATCAAGAACATCATAAAATTTCTGCCATTGTTCAACCAAATAATTAAACAGAAAATTATAAAAGGATTAATGAAATTAAGAGAATAATCATTGAATCGCGTACTTACTTGAAGCAATTAATTAATCGATTACATGACTGATTATTAGGGGAATGACGATTAACGAAGACAGATAAGACTGATGATGTCTGTGAACAATGATGAAGATGAATCGATAACCTCCTAGACAGTTATGATAATTGCTTGATTGATGTGACGACCCGGAGATTTCCGACCAAATTTAAACTTTAATCTTTGTATGTTTCCGACACGATAAGCAAAGTTTGTAATGTTGAGTCTCGAAAACTTTGGAACAGTTTACATGAATGCAATTACCCTTTGACTATCCCCGACGATTCACGAACAATTGTTTGCAAATATATATGTATATGTACAAATGTAAGTTTATATAATAATTTGAAATTATAAAATATAATTACAACAATAGAATTAGATATGTAAAATAAAATACAAAATAATTAAGTGTAATTTAAAATGAATTTAAATATAAACATATATGGTATCTATGCATGAATATTATTATATGTATGTGGTATTATGTATAAAATTTATAAATAACAAATATTCAATAAAAATTTATTATATAATATATAATATATCATATAATTATAAATTATTAAAGGATTAAAATATAGTTGTAATAATAAATATTAAAAGTGAATATTAATATCAGTATTAAGAATATTATTATAATATATAGATATGAAATTTGATACATTTAATTTGATAATGATATTATTGTTATCTTTATTAATATCATTATTATTATTATGAATTATTATCATTTATATAACTACTAACATTAATAATAAGGTTATTAAAATTACTAAAACTAAAAGTTTTAAAATTATTATAATTGTTATTATAATACAACTTGTATAATTATTAGTAGAATATGATTATTAGTATTATTAATAGTGGTAACATATTTATATTTGTTAATTATCAAAAATTATGAAATTTATATATAAACATACATAATTGTTAAATAAATACAGATATTTATATTTAGAAGCACAGTTATATACATATAGATACATTATATAGATAAATAAATACAGTATATACATATTTATATACAGCACATAAGGTATTCTGTTTTCAATCGTTAGCAGACTGTAGTAATTGATACTTTATGTTTCAATTCGTACAAATCAAGGTTACATCACGAGAACAAAACAAATTGTTAGAGATAATTGATTTCATTCTTTTTCTGTTTCATGTCTCTTTCTCCTATCTAACTTTCTTTCTGATTGATGTAAACTGTTGACTATAATCTGCCTTCTAAACTCTTGTTTTCTTCTCCCTGGATTGTATAGGCTGTCGACACCTTTGAGTCTATATGACAATCGTGCATTCTATATCATTGAGGAAATTATTCATTTTTCCATCAACCTCATCAATTATATCTGCAACATCTTTATCAATTGAATTAAACTAGAAAATTTAAAAAGGGAAATAGGTACGTAACTATGTTCTCGTTGCTCTTGCTAATGTCGATCACATGCCACCACTTCAACCATATTAATTACCATCTAGACCAATAACCATATTCTTGATCATAACCACCTTCTTCTTTGATGACTACCATGAAATACTACCTTGTACTTACACCACACCTCTTTATTCAATTCTCTCTCTCCCTTTCTTCTCTTTCGTTTTGAGGCCGAGAACAAACAACCACCGCAATCATCATACGAAACCACCTTAAATCATCTTTTTAACCACCACAGCCCCTATCCTCATTCTCTCGTTCAATCACAAACCTTTATGAAACCCATTGAAAACCCACTCAAAACCATAACACCACTTGATCACCACCTACAATCATTAACCTTCACTTTGTTCCACTTTGTTACGATCACTGAAGTGCTGCCACTACTGCTCCATGTTCGCTACTGCTATACTTATCTGTTACTGCTACCAACAGTGAACCGTCACTAGTAAAACCCCCACAACTATTTTTTTTCTTTCTTCATCCGTTATTGTTCCTGCTGCTACTCGATTTATTCTGTTTCTGTTTACCTGCTGTTGCTGAAACTCGTCTTTTGCTCCTGCGTATTGTTTCTGTTCGAATGATGAAGATGAGGAGAAGTACGATGTTATTATTTGGATAATAATAGAAAATCATAGATGATGAGGATACTTAAAGTCGATATATATTAACAATATGTTGAAGATGTGACAGAAAGTAAAAGTGACGATTAGGATTAGATTAGTGGAGGTGTACAACTATGAAGATCTTAATCAATTATAACCGATCCTCCAAGAAATCCTTATTCGATTATCGGGCTTAATGTTTAAACATGTCAAATTAAATTTTACTTATATGTTGGGCTGTCGAATGCTGTTGGGCCAAAATAACTAGATCATGCTGATAAATTGTTATTCGGTTCCTGGTTACAGTAGGCCGTGGATGGTGTAATTGAAGGTAATGAGTAAATAGAATTGGTTACGAGTTAAATAAATTGATAAGGGTATTAAAAACAGAAAAACCAAATAGCTCGATTGGTTAAGGAGTGGTGTTTGGTAGCGAGAGGTCACAGGTTCGAGCCCCGTCATGGGCGTTTTTCTTTTGGGAAGCCATTTTAAAGGTAGTTTCCATTTATTATTATTATTATTATTATTATTATTATTATTATTATTATTATTATTATTATTATTATTATTATTATTATTATTATTATTATTATTATTATTATTGTTATTGATTATATTAATTAGTATTGTCAAAAGAATTATTAACTACTAATATTATTACTAATTATTACATTAGGTATTATTGTTATTATAAGTTATGATCATTATTATTATTATTATCATGAACCCAATACAAATTACCAATAAAAAAAATATTATTATTAGTATCGTTTTATAAAGTGATAGCATCATTATAGTTATTATCAACAAAAGTAATTGTAATAAGAATCATTATTGACGTTATCGTCATTTTCATTAATATTAGTATTACTACCACTTTCGTAACTAATAGTATATTTATTACTAAACAAAAGTGTCATTATTATCAAAATCAATATTTTCATTACCAATACTACTACATTATTCACTTTATTAAAACTACTATTATTATCATTGTTATGAAACTTATTATAAAAATTATCATTAATATTATCATTTGTAGAATTATTAATACTATTATCATTATTATTATTAATATTAGTACTATCATTATTATTATTGTCATCACTTAAAATATTATCTTAAAATACTACTTTAACAAATAAATGATATTTATATAAATGTATTAATACATATCACATAACAAAAATTTAAATATCTGTTTATGTACAAAAAGAATATATGAAACATACATATATATTTAATATAAAAGGATATAAATAATAAACTTATAAACATATTTGTCCGATTACCATTATGTATATTAATAAATATACAAATGATATAGGTTCGTGAATCCGAGGCCAAACCTATACTTGTTCAATGATGTTATATGTATTTTTACTACAAAATACAGTATGGTGAGTTCATTTGCTCCCTTTTACTCTTTAAGTTTTTGGGCTGAGAATACATGCAAATGCTTTATTAACTGTTTTACAATATTTATATGCGTGAGTTTCATTAATCCCTTTTTAAATGCTTTCGCAATATATATTTTGGGACTGAGAATACATGCGAAATTTTTATAACTGTTTTACGAAATAGACACAAGTAATCGAAACTACATTATATGGTTGAATTATCGAAATCGAATATGCCCCTTTTTATATAGTCTGGTAATCTAAGAATTAGGGAACAGACACCCTAATTGACGCGAATCCTAAAGATAGATCTATCGGCCTAACAAACCCCATCCAAAGTACTGGATGCTTTAGTACTTCGAAATTTATATCATGTCCGAAGGAGGATCCCGGAATGATGGGGATATTCTTATATGCATATTGTGAATGTCGGTTACCAGGTGTTCAATCCATATGAATGATATTTTTGTCTCTATGCATGGGACGTATGTTTATGTGAAATGAAAATATGAAATCTTGTGGTCTATCAAAATTATGAAATGATTATTTATGTTAAACTAATGAACTCACCAACCTTTTGGTTGACACTTTAAAGCATGTTTATTCTCAGGTATGAAAGAAATCTTCCGCTGTGCATTTGCTCATTTTAAAGATATTACTTGGAGTCATTCATGACATATTTCAAAAGACGTTGCATTCGAGTCGTCGAGTTCATCAAGATTATTATTAAGATAATTATAATGAGATATATTATGAAATGGTATGCATATCATTAATTTTCGATGTAAGGAAGTTTGTCTTTTCAAAACGAATGCAATGTTTGTAAAATGTACCATATAGAGGTCAAGTACCTTGCGATGTAACCAATTATTGTGAATCGTTTGTAATCGATGTGGACTTTGTCCGGATGGATTAGGACGGGTCTCTACACTATATATTATCAAATCATAATAATATACCACAAGATTTCATATTTCAATACACATCCCATACATAGAGATAAAAATCATTCATATGGTGAACACCTGGTAACCGACATTAACAAGATGCGTATAAGAATATCCCCATCATTCCGGGACATCCTTCGGGCATGATAAAAACGAATTCGAAGTACTAAAGCATCCGGTACTTTGGATGGGGTTTGTTAGGCCCAATAGATCTATCTTTAGAATTCGCGTCAATTAGTAGACCGGTTTACTAATTCTTAGGCTACCAAGCAAAAAGGGGCATATTCGGCTTCGATCATTCACCCATATAATGTAGTTTTTATTACTTGTGTCTATTTTGTAAAGCATTTATAAAACTGCATGTATTCTCATCCCAAAAATATTAGATTTTAAAAGTGGGACTATAACTTACTTTCACAGATTTTTTACTTCGTCGGTGTAGTGACCCGAACTTTTCCATGTTTATATATATTAATTGAGATTGATATTTACATGACTAAATTTTTTCAACGTGTTAAGTAATCAAACTTGTTAAGACTTGATTAAATGAAATAAGTTTCATATAGACAATTGATCACCCAAGTTGACCGGCGATTCACGAACGTTACAAAATTGTAAAAACTACATGTTGTGGTATATATAGACATATATATATGGTTGACATAACATTATGATGAGTAAGTATCTCACTAAGTATATTAACAATGTGTGATATACATAAGAAATGAGATTACTAAGTTAAGAAACTCGAAATGATATATATAACGATTATCGTTATGATAACGTCTACTAAATACATATGTATCATATTAAGATATTGATACACTATATTTAACATGATAAAATGATATTTAAATATATCATTAAGTGTGTTAACAATGAACTACATATGTAAAAACAATACTACTAACTCAAGAATTACGAAACGAGACTTATATGTAACGATTATCGTTGTAACGATATTTTAATGTATATATCATATTAAGAGATATTCATACATCATAATATCATGATAATATAATAATTTAACATCTCATTTGATATAATAAACATTGGGTTAACAACATTAATTGAGATCGTTAACTTAAAGGTTTCGAAACAACACTTACATGTAACGACTAACGAAGACTTAACGACTCCATTAGAATGTATATACATGTTTTGTTTTGATATGTATTCTTACACTTTTGAAAGACTTCAAGACACATATCAAAGTACTTCTACTTAACAAAAATGCTTACAATTACATCCTCGTTCAGTTTCATCAACAATTCTACTCGTATGCGCCCGTATTCATACTCGTACAATACACAGCTTTTAGATGTATGTACTATTGGTATATACACTCCAATGATCAGCTCTTAGCAGCCATGTGAGTCACCTAACACATGTGGGAACCATCATTTGGCAACTAGCATGAAATATCTCATAAAATTACAAAAATATTAGTAATCATTCATGACTTATTTACATGAAAACAAAATTACATATCCTTTATATCTAATCCATATACCAACGATCAAAAACACCTACAAACACTTTCATTCTTCAATTTTTTTCATCTAATTGATCTCTCTCAAGTTCCATCTTCAAGTTCTAAGTACAACAACAACAACAAAACCCAATACCACATAAGTGGTGTATGGGGGAGGTGAGATGTAGACAATCCTTCCCCTATCCGAGAATAAAGACAAGTCATTTCTCCACCCATAGTGAAAACACTCTTAAAAGTAGAGAAAGTCATCCCTCTCTTTATTTGATGGATAGAGAGATTGCTTCCGTGTGGACCTCCGGCCAATAAGTAGGAAATTTTTTTTAAATAAATAAGATTAAATTAAAAATAAAATTGAGACGCCATGAAAATGGTAAAATCAAATTTCCATGAGTTTTAAATTCTGCCTGAAATTTAATTTAGGCTCTAAGAGTCAGTCAAGTCGCAAATAAATCGACGCTTGTTGTCGACTCAATAACTAGAGCCGTACTTCAAGGCTCTAAGTGTTCTTCATAAATTCCATAAGTATAGTTTCATAAAAATCAAGAATACTTCCAAGTTTGCAAGTCTACTTCCAAGCTTTCTAATCCATTCCAAGTAATCATCTAAGATCAAGGAACCTTTGTTATTTACAGTGGGTTATCTTTCTAATTCAAGGTAATATTCATATTCAAACTTTGATTCAATTTCTACAACTATAACAATCTTATTTCGAGTAAAAATCTTACTTGAACTGTTTTCGTGTCATGATTCTGCTTCAAGAACTTTCAAGCCATCCAAGGATCCTTTGAAGCTAGATCCATTTTTCTCATTTCCAATAGTTTTATCCAGAAAACTTGAGGTAGTAATGATGTTCATAACATCATTCGATTCATACATATAAAGCTATCTTATTCGAAGGTTTAAACTTGTAATCACTAGAACATAGTTTAGTTAATTCTAAACTTGTTCGCAAACAAAAGTTAATCCTTCTAACTTGACTTTTAAAATAAACTAAACAAATGTTCTATATCTATATGATATGCTAACTTAATGATTTAAAACCTGAAAACACGATGAACACCATAAAATCGGATATACGCCGTTGTAGTGAAACCGGGGGCTGTTTTGGTTTGGATAATTAAAAACTATGATAAACTTTGATTTAAAAGTTGTTCTTCTGGGAAAATGATTTTTCATATGAACATGAAACTATATCCAAAAATCTTGGTTAAACTCAAAGTGAAAGTATGTTTTTCAAAATGGTCATCAAGATGTCGTTCTTTCGATGGAAATGACTACCTCTTTAGTAATTGACATGTAACTTAAATTTTTGACTACAAACCTATACTTTTTCTGTTTGGATTCTTAAATTAGAGTTCAATATGAAACCATAGCAATTTGATTCACTCAAAACGGATTTAAAATGAAGAAGTTATTGGTAAAACAAGATTGGATATTTTTGATCTTTTTAGCTACGGGAAATGTTTAACAAATCTATACAAATCATATCCTAGCTAACTTATATTGTATTATACATGTATTCTAATATATTATGTAATCTTGGGATACCATAGACACGTATGCAAATGTTTTGACATATCATATCGACCCATGTATATATATTATTTGAAACAACCATAGACACTCTATATGCAGTAATGTTGGAGTTACCTATACATGGTTGACGTTGATTCCAAAAATATATATACTTTGAGTTGTGATCTAGCCTGAGACGTGTATACACTGGGTCGTGGATTGATTCAAGATAATATATATCGATTTATTTCTGTACATCTAGTTGTGGACAACTAGTTGTAGGTTACTAACGAGGACAGCTGACTTAATACACTCAAATCTTTAAAACATAATAAAAATGGTTGTAATTATATTTTGATCATACTTTGATATATATGTTCATATTTGTATAGGTTCGTGAATCGATCCGTGGCCAAGTCTTATTTCCGAGGAAGGAAATATCTGTGAAAGTGAGTTATAGTCCCACTTTTAAAATCTAATATTTTTGGGATGAGAATACATGCAGGTTTTATAAATGATTTACAAAATAGACACAAGTACGTGAAACTACATTCTATGGTTGAATTATCAAAATCGAATATGCCCCTTTTTATTAAGTCTGGTAATCTAAGAATTAGGGAACAGACACCCTAATTGACGCGAATCCTAAAGATAGATCTATTAGGCCTAACAAACCCTATCCAAAGTACCGGATGCTTTAGTACTTAGAAATTTATATCATATCCGAAGGGTGTCCCGGAATGATGGGGATATTCTTATATATGCATCTTGTTAATGTCGGTTACCAGGTGTTCACCATATGAATGATTTTTATCTCTATGTATGGGATGTGTATTGAAATATGAAATCTTGTGGTCTATTGTTACGATTTGATATATATATAGGTTAAACCTATAACTCACCAACATTTTTGTTGACGTTTAAAGCATGTTTATTCTCAGGTGAATACTAAGAGCTTCCGCTGTTGCATACTAAAATAAGGACAAGATTTGGAGTCCATGTTTATATGATATTGTGTAAAAACTGCATTCAAGAAACATATGTCGATGTAATATATTTCTATTGTAAACCATTATGTAATGGTCGTGTGTAAATAGTATATTTTAGATTATCATTATTTGATAATCTACGTAATGTTTTTAAAACCTTTATTGATAAAATAAAGGTTATTGTTGTTTTAAAAATGAATACAGTCTTTGAAAAACGTCTCATATAGAGGTCAAAACCTCACAACGAAATCAATTAATATGGAACGTTTATAATCAATATGAACGGGACATTTCAGTTGGTATCCGAGCGTTGGTCTTAGAGAACCAGAAAATTTGCATTAGTGTGTCTTATCGAGTTTGTTAGGATGCATTAGTGAGTCTGGACTTCGACCGTGTTTTCTTTAAAAATGATTGCTTAACATTTTTGTTGGAAACTATATATTATTAACATGTAAATATTATGTGATATATTAATCTCTTAACATGTTTGATATTGTGTAATAGATGTCTACCTCTAGCACAAATCCCATTGACTCACCGAATAATAACGAAGAGTCGAATATATATTGGCAAGATTCACAAGTTCCCGAAGAACCGGAAGAAAAGGAAACGGAACCGGAAGAAGAGGAACCGGAAGAAGAGGAACCAGAAGAAGAGGAACCAGAAGAAGAAGAGGTTCCGGAGGGGGGAATAGTAGGAACCACAGAAAACCGGTCAAATAAAAGAAAATCTTCAACCAATGGACCAAAGTTAATAATGGTCAATGGTGTTTCCACTAAGGAAGCAAAATATTGGGAAAATTACCAATTTTCCGATGAATCGGATCCTGATGAGGATTCCAATGATGTTATATAAATTACCCCGACCCAATTTAATGAGGCAAAAGAAAATAATAAGGAAAAAGGCATCAAAATAGAGAAATCTGATTCCGACCTCGATGAACTTTATATGTACCGTCAACACCCGTATTTTCAATATCGTGACAATAACCCGGGAACCTCTAAACCACCAGGTTTTTCTAAACCAATGTGAAAAATGACGACTCGTATTAGAGGAACATCATATATCCCTAGAAGATTAGGAAAAAGAACCAAGTCTAAAGAAGAAGAAACCAGTGATTCATATTAGAGGGGTGTGAGCATGTTGTGTAATAAATGTATTGTAGCGTGCTTGTACTTTTATGTTCTATGTAAAAATTGCTTGTATTGTTTGTTATTACAAATCTAATCCTTGTCTATTTTACAGTATAAAAACAAAATGGACGTTAAGGGTAGACAACCGAATATTTTAGAAGACCTACCAGAGGATATGATTGAGGAAATCTTGTCTAGAGTCGGTCAGAATTCATCAGCACATTTAGTTATGACGAAATTAACTTGTCAAACATTTGCAAGACTTTCCAGAAATGCCTTAGTTTATAAAAGGCTTTCCTTTGATAGGTGGGGTATATCACATTGGGGAGACTTTATGAAATGTCCCGTTCTTATTGATTAAAAACGTTCCATATTAATTGATTTCGTTGCGAGGTTTTGACCTCTATATGAGACGTTTTTCAAAGACTGCATTCATTTTAAAACAAACCATAACCTTTATTTCATCAATAAAGGTTTAAAAGCTTTACGTAGATTATCAAATAATGATAATCTAAAATATCCTGTTTACACACGACCATTACATAATGGTTTACAATACAAATATGTTACAACAAAATAAGTTTCTTGAATGCAGTTTTTACACAATATCATACAAGCATGGACTCCAAATCTCGTCCTTATTTAAGTATGCGACAGCGAAAGCTCTTAATAATCACCTGAGAATAAACATGCTTAAAACGTCAACAAAAATGTTGGTGAGTTATAGGTTTAACCTATATATATCAAATCATAATAATAGACCACAAGATTTCATATTTCAATACACATCCCATACATAGAGATAAAAATCATTCATATGGTGAACACCTGGTAACCGACAATAACAAGATGCATATATAAGAATATCCCCATCATTCCGGGACACCCTTCGGATATGATATAATTTCGAAGTACTAAAGCATCCGGTACTTTGGATGGGGTTTGTTAGGCCCAATAGATCTATCTTTAGGATTCGCGTCAATTAGGGTGTCTGTTCCCTAATTCTTAGATTACCAGACTTAATAAAAAGGGGCATATTCGATTTCGATAATTCAACCATAGAATGTAGTTTCACGTACTTGTGTCTATTTTGTAAATCATTTATAAAACCTGCATGTATTCTCATCCCAAAAATATTAGATTTTAAAAATGGGACTATAACTCACTTTCACAGATTTTTACTTCGTCGAGAAGTAAGACTTGGCCACCGTTGATTCACGAACCTATAACAATATATACATATATATTAAAGTATGTTCAAAATATATTTACAACACTTTTAATATATTTTGATGTTTTAAGTTTATTAAGTCAGCTGTCCTCGTTAGTAACCTACAACTAGTTGTCCACAGTTAGATGTACAGAAATAAATCAATAAATATTATCTTGAATCAATCCACGACCCAGTGTATACGTATCTCAGTATTGATCACAACTCAAACTATATATATTTTGGAATCAACCTCAACCCTGTATAGCTAACTCCAACATTCACATATAGAGTGTCTATGGTTGTTCCGAAATATATATAGATGTGTCGACATGATAGGTCGAAATATTGTATACGTGTCTATGGTATCTCAAGATTACATAATATACAATACAAGTTGATTAAATTATGGTTGGAATAGATTTGTTACCAATTTTTACGTAGCTAAAATGATAAAAATTATCCAATCTTGTTTTACCCATAACTTCTTCATTTTAAATCCGTTTTGAATGAATCAAATTGCTATGGTTTCATATTGAACTGTATTTTATGAATCTACACAGAAAAAGTATAGGTTTATAGTCGGAAAAATAAGTTACAAGTCGTTTTTGTAAAGGTAGTCATTTCAGTCGAAAGAACGACGTCTAGATGACCATTTTAGAAAACATACTTCCACTTTGAGTTTAACCATAATTTTTGGATATAGTTTCATGTTCATAATAAAAATCATTTTCTCAGAATAACAAGTTTTAAATCAAAGTTTATCATAGTTTTTAATTAACTAACCCAAAACAGCCCGCGGTGTTACTACGACGGCGTAAATCCGGTTTTACGGTGTTTTTCATGTTTCCAGGTTTTAAATCATTAAGTTAGCATATCATATAGATATAGAACATGTGTTTAATTAATTTTAAAAGTCAAGTTAGAAGGATTAACTTTTGTTTGCGAACAAGTTTAGAATTAACTAAACTATGTTCTAGTGATTACGAGTTTAAACCTTCGAATAAGATAGTTTTATATATATGAATCGAATGATGTTATGAACATCATTACTACCTCAAGTTTAGTAGGTAAACCTACTGGAAGTGACAAGAAATGATCTAGCTTCAAAGGATCTTGGATGGCTTGAAAGTTCTTGAAGTAGGATCATGACACAAAAACAAGTTCAAGTAAGATTTTTGCTCGAATTAAGATAGTTTATAGTTATAGAAATTGAATCAAAGTTTGAATATGAATATTACCTTGAATAAGAAAGATAACCTACTGTATATAACAAAGGTTTCTTGATCTTAGATGATTACTTGGAATGGATTAGAAAGCTTGGAAGTAAATTAGTAAACTTGAAGGGATTTTTGAAGTATTCTTGAAGTGTTCTTCCTATGATGATTATAACTTGATTCTTGAAGTGATTTTTGATGAAGATGATGATTAACTACTGGAAAAATACGTTCATAATAGTGTGGGTGTGTTGAGAGAGAATTAGAAAGAGATTTGGAAGTGAAATGGAGTGAATGATGAGTGTTAATTGGTGAGTGGTGAGTGGGGTTAAAAGGAGTTCTAGTTAGTTGACTAGCTCATGGTAGAAGTTAAAATTGATTAGTCATACATGACATAATCAAGAGTGGAATCCCATGCTAGTTCCTATTGGTATATACCCATAGTAAGTACGTTTTGAAGCTGTGTATAATACGGGTAAGAATACGACTAGAGTTCTTGATGAAAGAAAAGAATGGGAAAGTAACTGTAACCATTTTCGTTAAGTATGAGTGTTTCCATATTAATTGATTTCGTTGCGAGGTTTTGACCTCTATATGAGACGTTTTTCAAAGACTGCATTCATTTTAAAACAAACCATAACCTTTATTTCATCAATAAAGGTTTAAAAGCTTTACGTAGATTATCAAATAATGATAATCTAAAATATCCTGTTTACACACGACCATTACATAATGGTTTACAATACAAATATGTTACAACAAAATAAGTTTCTTGAATGCAGTTTTTACACAATATCATACAAGCATGGACTCCAAATCTCGTCCTTATTTAAGTATGCGACAGCGGAAGCTCTTAATAATCACCTGAGAATAAACATGCTTAAAACGTCAACAAAAATGTTGGTGAGTTATAGGTTTAACCTATATATATCAAATCATAATAATAGACCACAAGATTTCATATTTCAATACACATCCCATACATAGAGATAAAAATCATTCATATGGTGAACACCTGGTAACCGACAATAACAAGATGCATATATAAGAATATCCCCATCATTCCGGGACACCCTTCGGATATGATATAATTTCGAAGTACTAAAGCATCCGGTACTTTGGATGGGGTTTGTTAGGCCCAATAGATCTATCTTTAGGATTCGCGTCAATTAGGGTGTCTGTTCCCTAATTCTTAGATTACCAGACTTAATAAAAAGGGGCATATTCGATTTCGATAATTCAACCATAGAATGTAGTTTCACGTACTTGTGTCTATTTTGTAAATCATTTATAAAACCTGCATGTATTCTCATCCCAAAAATATTAGATTTTAAAAATGGGACTATAACTCACTTTCACAGATTTTTACTTCGTCGAGAAGTAAGACTTGGCCACCGTTGATTCACGAACCTATAACAATATATACATATATATTAAAGTATGTTCAAAATATATTTACAACACTTTTAATATATTTTGATGTTTTAAGTTTATTAAGTCAGCTGTCCTCGTTAGTAACCTACAACTAGTTGTCCACAGTTAGATGTACAGAAATAAATCAATAAATATTATCTTGAATCAATCCACGACCCAGTGTATACGTATCTCAGTATTGATCACAACTCAAACTATATATATTTTGGAATCAACCTCAACCCTGTATAGCTAACTCCAACATTCACATATAGAGTGTCTATGGTTGTTCCGAAATATATATAGATGTGTCGACATGATAGGTCGAAACATTGTATACGTGTCTATGGTATCTCAAGATTACATAATATACAATACAAGTTGATTAAATTATGGTTGGAATAGATTTGTTACC
The DNA here is from genome assembly GCF_046630445.1 of Rutidosis leptorrhynchoides. Lineage (NCBI taxonomy): Eukaryota > Viridiplantae > Streptophyta > Magnoliopsida > Asterales > Asteraceae > Rutidosis > Rutidosis leptorrhynchoides. The sequence goes on from NC_092339.1 coordinate 102,532,671, forward strand.
AATTTTCACGTAGCTAAAATGATAAAAATTATCCAATCTTGTTTTACCCATAACTTCTTCATTTTAAATCCGTTTTGAATGAATCAAATTGCTATGGTTTCATATTGAACTGTATTTTATGAATCTACACAGAAAAAGTATAGGTTTATAGTCGGAAAAATAAGTTACAAGTCGTTTTTGTAAAGGTAGTCATTTCAGTCGAAAGAACGACGTCTAGATGACCATTTTAGAAAACATACTTCCACTTTGAGTTTAACCATAATTTTTGGATATAGTTTCATGTTCATAATAAAAATCATTTTCTCAGAATAACAAGTTTTAAATCAAAGTTTATCATAGTTTTTAATTAACTAACCCAAAACAGCCCGCGGTGTTACTACGACGGCGTAAATCCGGTTTTACGGTGTTTTTCGTGTTTCCAGGTTTTAAATCATTAAGTTAGCATATCATATAGATATAGAACATGTGTTTAATTAATTTTAAAAGTCAAGTTAGAAGGATTAACTTTTGTTTGCGAACAAGTTTAGAATTAACTAAACTATGTTCTAGTGATTACGAGTTTAAACCTTCGAATAAGATAGTTTTATATATATGAATCGAATGATGTTATGAACATCATTACTACCTCAAGTTTAGTAGGTAAACCTACTGGAAGTGACAAGAAATGATCTAGCTTCAAAGGATCTTGGATGGCTTGAAAGTTCTTGAAGTAGGATCATGACACAAAAACAAGTTCAAGTAAGATTTTTGCTCGAATTAAGATAGTTTATAGTTATAGAAATTGAATCAAAGTTTGAATATGAATATTACCTTGAATAAGAAAGATAACCTACTGTATATAACAAAGGTTTCTTGATCTTAGATGATTACTTGGAATGGATTAGAAAGCTTGGAAGTAAATTAGTAAACTTGAAGGGATTTTTGAAGTATTCTTGAAGTGTTCTTCCTATGATGATTATAACTTGATTCTTGAAGTGATTTTTGATGAAGATGATGATTAACTACTGGAAAAATACGTTCATAATAGTGTGGGTGTGTTGAGAGAGAATTAGAAAGAGATTTGGAAGTGAAATGGAGTGAATGATGAGTGTTAATTGGTGAGTGGTGAGTGGGGTTAAAAGGAGTTCTAGTTAGTTGACTAGCTCATGGTAGAAGTTAAAATTGATTAGTCATACATGACATAATCAAGAGTGGAATCCCATGCTAGTTCCTATTGGTATATACCCATAGTAAGTACGTTTTGAAGCTGTGTATAATACGGGTAAGAATACGACTAGAGTTCTTGATGAAAGAAAAGAATGGGAAAGTAACTGTAACCATTTTCGTTAAGTATGAGTGTTTCGATATATGTCTTGAAGTCTTCTAAAAGTATTTTAATACATATAAATACACTACATGTATATACATTTTAACGGAGTCGTTAAGTCATCGTTAGTCGTTACATGTAAGTGTTGTTTTGAAACCTTTAAGTTAACGATCTCAATTAATGTTGTTAACCCATTGTTTATTATATCTAATGAGATGTTAAATTATTATATTATCATGATATTATGATATATTAATATATCTTAATATGATATATATACATTTAAATGTCGTTACAACGATAATCGTTACATATATGTCTCGTTTAAAAATCATTAAGTTAGTAGTCTTGTTTTTACATATGTAGTTCATTGTTAATATACTTAATGATATGTTTACTTATCATAATATCATGTTAACTATATATATAACCATATATATGTCATCATATAGTTTTTACAAGTTTTAACGTTCGTGAATCACCGGTCAACTTGGGTAGTCAATTGTCTATATGAAACCTATTTCAATTAATCAAGTCTTAACAAGTTTGATTGCTTAACATGTTGGAAACGTTTAATCATGTAAATATCAATCTCAATTAATATATATAAACATGGAAAAGTTCGGGTCACTACAGTACCTACCCGTTAAATAAATTTCGTCCCGAAATTTTAAGCTGTTGAAGGTGTTGACGAATCTTCTGGAAATAGATGCGGGTATTTCTTCTTCATCTGATCTTCACGCTCCCAGGTGAACTCGGGTCCTCTACGAGCATTCCATCGAACCTTAACAATTGGTATCTTGTTTTGCTTAAGTCTTTTAACCTCACGATCCATTATTTCGACGGGTTCTTCGATGAATTTAAGTTTTTCGTTGATTTGGATTTCATCTAACGGAATAGTGAGATCTTCTTTAGCAAAACATTTCTTCAAATTCGAGACGTGGAAAGTATTATGTACAGCCACGAGTTGTTGAGGTAACTCTAGTCGGTAAGCTACTGGTCCGACACGATCAATAATCTTGAATGGTCCAATATACCTTGGATTTAATTTCCCTCGTTTACCAAATCGAACAACGCCTTTCCAAGGTGCAACTTTAAGCATGACCATCTCTCCAATTTCAAATTCTATATCTTTTCTTTTAATGTCAGCGTAGCTCTTTTGTCGACTTTGGGCAGTTTTCAACCGTTGTTGAATTTGGATGATCTTCTCGGTAGTTTCTTGTATAATCTCTGGACCCGTAATCTGTCTATCCCCCACTTCACTCCAACAAATCGGAGACCTGCACTTTCTACCATAAAGTGCTTCAAACGGCGCCATCTCAATGCTTGAATGGTAGCTGTTGTTGTAGGAAAATTCTGCTAACGGTAGATGTCGATCCCAACTGTTTCCGAAATCAATAACACATGCTCGTAGCATGTATTCAAGCGTTTGTATCGTCCTTTCGCTCTGCCCATCGGTTTGTGGATGATAGGCAGTACTCATGTCTAGACGAGTTCCTAATGCTTGCTGTAATGTCTGCCAGAATCTTGAAATAAATCTGCCATCCCTATCAGAGATAATAGAGATTGGTATTCCATGTCTGGAGACGACTTCCTTCAAATACAGTCGTGCTAACTTCTCCATCTTGTCATCTTCTCTTATTGGCAGGAAGTGTGCTGATTTGGTGAGACGATCAACTATTACCCAAATAGTATCAAAACCACTTGCAGTCCTTGGCAATTTAGTGATGAAATCCATGGTAATGTTTTCCCATTTCCATTCCGGGATTTCGGGTTGTTGAAGTAGACCTGATGGTTTCTGATGCTCAGCTTTGACCTTAGAACACGTCAAACATTCTCCTACATATTTAGCAACATCGGCTTTCATACCCGGCCACCAAAAATGTTTCTTGAGATCCTTGTACATCTTCCCCGTTCCAGGATGTATTGAGTATCTGGTTTTATGAGCTTCTCTAAGTACCATTTCTCTCATATCTCCAAATTTTGGTACCCAAATCCTTTCAGCCCTATACCGGGTTCCGTCTTCCCGAATATTAAGATGCTTCTCCGATCCTTTGGGTATTTCATCCTTTAAATTTCCTTCTTTTAAAACTCCTTGTTGCGCCTCCTTTATTTGAGTAGTAAGGTTATTATGAATCATTATATTCATAGATTTTACTCGAATGGGTTCTCTGTCCTTCCTGCTCAAGGCATCGGCTACCACATTTGCCTTTCCTGGGTGGTAACGAATCTCAAAGTCGTAATCATTCAATAATTCAATCCACCTACGCTGCCTCATATTCAGTTGTTTCTGATTAAATATGTGTTGAAGACTTTTGTGGTCGGTATATATAATACTTTTGACCCCATATAAGTAGTGCCTCCAAGTCTTTAATGCAAAAACAACCGCACCTAATTCCAAATCATGCGTCGTATAATTTTGTTCGTGAATCTTCAATTGTCTAGACGCATAAGCAATCACCTTCGTTCGTTGCATTAATACACAACCGAGACCTTGCTTTGATGCGTCACAATAAATCACAAAATCATCATTCCCTTCAGGCAATGACAATATAGGTGCCGTAGTTAGCTTTTTCTTCAATAACTGAAATGCTTTCTCTTGTTCATCATTCCATTCAAATTTCTTCCCTTTATGCGTTAATGCAGTCAAGGGTTTTGCTATTCTGGAAAAGTCTTGGATGAACCTTCTGTAGTAACCAGCTAGTCCTAAAAACTGGCGTACGTGTTTCGGAGTTTTCGGTGTTTCCCACTTTTCAACAGTTTCTATCTTTGCTGGATCCACCTTAATACCTTCTTTGTTCACTATGTGACCGAGGAATTGAACTTCTTCCAACCAAAATGCACACTTTGAAAACTTAGCGTACAATTCTTCCTTCCTCAATACTTCTAACACCTTTCTCAAATGTTCACCGTGTTCTTGGTCATTCTTTGAGTAAATAAGTATGTCATCAATGAAAACGATGACAAACTTGTCAAGGTATGGTCCACACACTCGGTTCATAAGGTCCATGAACACAGCTGGTGCATTAGTTAAACCAAACGGCATGACCATAAACTCGTAATGACCGTAACGTGTTCTGAAAGCAGTCTTTGGAATATCATCTTCTTTCACCCGCATTTGATGATACCCGGAACGTAAGTCAATCTTTGAATAAACAGACGAGCCTTGTAGTTGATCAAATAAGTCGTCGATTCTCGGTAGTGGGTAGCGGTTCTTGATGGTAAGTTTGTTCAACTCTCGGTAGTCGATACACAACCTGAATGTACCATCTTTCTTCTTGACAAACAAAACAGGAGCTCCCCACGGTGATGTGCTTGGTCGAATGAAACCACGCTCTAAAAGTTCTTATAATTGGCTTTGCAGTTCTTTCATCTCGCTGGGTGCAAGTCTGTAAGGAGCACGAGCTATTGGTGCAGCTCCTGGTACAAGATCTATTTGAAATTCAACGGATCGATGTGGGGGTAATCCCGGTAATTCTTTCGGAAATACATCGGGAAATTCTTTTGCAATGGGAACATCATTGATGCTCTTTTCTTCAGTTTGTACTTTCTCGACGTGTGCTAGAACAGCATAGCAACCTTTTCTTATTAGTTTTTGTGCCTTCAAATTACTAATAAGATGTAGCTTCGTGTTGCCCTTTTCTCCGTACACCATTAAGGGTTTTCCTTTTTCTCGTATAATGCGAATTGCATTTTTGTAACAGACGATCTCTGCTTTCACTTCTTTCAACCAGTCCATACCGATTATCACATCAAAACTCCCTAACTCTACTGGTATCAAATCAATCTTAAATGTTTCGCTAACCAGTTTAATTTCTCGATTCCGACATATATTATCTGCTGAAATTAATTTACCATTTGCTAATTCGAGTAAAAATTTACTATCCAAAGGCGTCAATGGACAACTTAATTTAGCACAAAAATCTCTACTCATATAGCTTCTATCCGCACCCGAATCAAATAAAACGTAAGCAGATTTATTGTCAATAAGAAACGTACCCGTAACAAGCTCCGGGTCTTCCTGTGCCTCTGCCGCATTAATATTGAAAACTCTTCCACGACCTTGTCCATTCGTGTTCTCCTGGTTCGGGCAATTTCTAATAATGTGGCCCGGTTTTCCACATTTATAACAAACTACATTGGCATAACTTGCTCCGACACTACTTGCTCCGCCATTACTCGTTCCGACACCATTTGTTCCTTTCGTTCTATTAACCCCTGGTCCGTAGACCTCACACTTCGCCGCGCTATGACCATTTCTTTTACACTTGTTGCAAAATTTGGTGCAGAACCCCGAGTGATTCTTTTCACACCTTTGGCATAGCTGCTTCTGATTGTTTTTGTTGTTGCGGTTATTATTGTTGTTAGGATGATTGTTGTAGTTGCTGTTGTTGTTGTTGTTGTTGGGCCGTTTGTTGTAGTTGCGATTGTTGGGATAATTGTTGCGATTATTGTTGTAATTGCTGTTGTTGCTGTATTGGCGATTCTTATCACCGTTTTCCTCCCACTTTCTTTTGACTTGCTTCACATTGGCCTCTTCAGCAGTCTGTTCTTTAATTCTTTCTTCAATCTGGTTCACTAGTTTGTGAGCCATTCTACATGCCTGTTGTATGGAGACGGGCTCGTGTGAACTTATATCTTCTTGGATTCTTTCCGGTAATCCTTTCACAAACGCGTCGATCTTCTCTTCCTCATCTTCGAACGCTCCCGGACACAATAGGCACAATTCTGTGAATCGTCTTTCGTACGTGGTAATATCAAATCCTTGGGTTCGTAACCCTCTAAGTTCTGTCTTGAGCTTATTGACCTCGGTTCTGGGACGGTACTTCTCGTTCATCAAGTGCTTGAATGTTGACCACGGTAGTGCGTACGCATCATCTTGTCCCACTTGCTCTAGATAGGTATTCCACCATGTTAACGCAGAACCTGTGAAGGTATGCGTAGCGTACTTCACTTTGTCCTCTTCAGTACACTTACTTATGGCAAACACCGATTCAACCTTCTCGGTCCACCGTTTCAATCCGATCGGTCCTTCGGTTCCATCAAATTCCAAAGGTTTGCAGGCAGTGAATTCTTTGTAGGTGCATCCTACACGATTTCCTGTACTGCCAGATCCAAGGTTATTGTTGGTATATAGCGCAGCCTGTACTGCGGCTATGTTTGAAGCTAGAAAAGTACGGAATTCCTCTTCATTCATATTCACGGTGTGTCGAGTAGTCGGTGCCATTTCCTTCAAAATAGTCAAATGGAACAAGTTAATCATACAGAATATTAAGAGTAGTTAATAGTATTTCGTAGCATAATATGAACTCATTTATAAAAGCTTTTTCTTCATATTAGCGTTTTATAAGTTTAAATTCGGGTAGTACCTACCCGTTAAGTTCATACTTAGTAGCTAATATACAATTCAACTACTACAATTCTATATGAAAAACTGATTATAATAATATTTCGCGTTCAAACTTTTATACAATATTTTACAAACTTACAATACCGCTTATTTTACATAAAGCATGAAATATAGCACACAATAACTTTGATACAAGATAGTTGTGAAGATAATTCTAGCTAGTACACAAGTCGTTCAGCAAAGGCAATAAAGACACGTAATTCATACATCCAGAAACAAGTCATGCATTCTGGTTTTACTAGGACTACTTCCCATCCTTGGTCTTGTGGAACATAACCGTTATGGCCGTTGATAAGACAGCGTGTTGTAACGTCGTCAAAGGGACGAGGGTTACGTAATGACCAACAGTCTCGTAATAACCTAAAAACCTCATTTCTTACCCCAATTACCGACTCCGTCACTTGAGGGAACGTTTTGTTTAATAGTTGTAGCCCGATGTTCTTGTTCTCACTTTGGTGAGAAGCGAACATTACTAACCCGTAAGCATAACATGCTTCTTTATGTTGCATGTTAGCCGCTTTTTCTAAATCACGAAGTCCTATATTTGGATATACTGAGTCAAAATAATTTCTTAACCCGTTGCGTAAAATAGCATTTGGGTTCCCCGCAATATATGCGTCAAAGTAAACACATCGTAACTTATGGATTTCCCAATGTGATATCCCCCATCTTCCGAACGAAAGCCTTTTATAAACCAAATCATTCTTGGAACGTTCTTCGAATGTCTTACAAACTGATCTCGCCTTAAATAGTTGTGCCGAGGAATTCTGACCGACTCTAGACAAGATTTCATCAATCATGTCTCCGGGTAGGTCTCTTAAAATATTGGGTTGTCTATCCATTTTGTGTTTTTATACTGTAAAATAGACAAAAGTTAGATTCATAAAAAAAAATACTTATTAATACAAGCAATTTTTACATATATCATAAAGCATAAGCACACTATATTACATATATTACACCACACGAATACAACTATCTTATTCCGACTCGCTTGTTTCTTCTTCTTCGGTTTTGGTTCGTTTTGCCAAGTTTCTAGGGATATATGATGTTCCCCTAATACGAGCCGTAATTTTCCACATTGGTTTAGAAAAACCTGGTGGTTTAGAGGTTCCCGGGTCATTGTTACAACTTAAGGACTTCGGGGGTTGACGATACATATAAAGTTCATCGGGGTTGGAATTAGATTTCTCTATTTTTATGCCCTTTCCCTTATTATTTTCTTTTGCCTTTTTAAATTCAGTTGGGGTAATTTCTATAACATCATCGGAATTCTCGTCGGAATCCGATTCATCGGAGAATTGGTAATCCTCCCAATATTTTGCTTCCTTGGCGGAAACACCATTGACCATAATTAACCTTGGTCGGTTGGTTGAGGATTCTCTTTTACTTAACCGTTTTATTATTTCCCCCACCGGTTCCGATTCTTCTTCCGGTTCCGATTCTTCTTCCGGTTCTGATTCTTCTTCCGGTTCCGACTCTTCTTCCGGTTCCTCTTCGGGAACTTGTGAATCAGTCCACGAATCATTCCAATTTACATTTGACTCTTCATTATTATTAGGTGAGTCAATGGGACTTGTTCTAGAGGTAGACATCTATCACATAATATCAAACACGTTAAGAGATTAATATATCACATAATATTCATATGTTAAAAATATATAGTTTCCAACAAAAATGTTAAGCAATCATTTTTAAAGAAAACACGGTCGAAGTCCAGAATCACTAATGCATCCTAACAAACTCGATAAGACACACTAATGCAAATTTTCTGGTTCTCTAAGACCAACGCTCGGATACCAACTGAAATGTCCCGTTCTTATTGATTAAAAACGTTCCATATTAATTGATTTCGTTGCGAGGTTTTGACCTCTATATGAGACGTTTTTCAAAGACTGCATTCATTTTAAAACAAACCATAACCTTTATTTCATCAATAAAGGTTTAAAAGCTTTACGTAGATTATCAAATAATGATAATCTAAAATATCCTGTTTACACACGACCATTACATAATGGTTTACAATACAAATATGTTACAACAAAATAAGTTTCTTGAATGCAGTTTTTACACAATATCATACAAGCATGGACTCCAAATCTCGTCCTTATTTAAGTATGCGACAGCGGAAGCTCTTAATAATCACCTGAGAATAAACATGCTTAAAACGTCAACAAAAATGTTGGTGAGTTATAGGTTTAACCTATATATATCAAATCATAATAATAGACCACAAGATTTCATATTTCAATACACATCCCATACATAGAGATAAAAATCATTCATATGGTGAACACCTGGTAACCGACAATAACAAGATGCATATATAAGAATATCCCCATCATTCCGGGACACCCTTCGGATATGATATAATTTCGAAGTACTAAAGCATCCGGTACTTTGGATGGGGTTTGTTAGGCCCAATAGATCTATCTTTAGGATTCGCGTCAATTAGGGTGTCTGTTCCCTAATTCTTAGATTACCAGACTTAATAAAAAGGGGCATATTCGATTTCGATAATTCAACCATAGAATGTAGTTTCACGTACTTGTGTCTATTTTGTAAATCATTTATAAAACCTGCATGTATTCTCATCCCAAAAATATTAGATTTTAAAAATGGGACTATAACTCACTTTCACAGATTTTTACTTCGTCGAGAAGTAAGACTTGGCCACCGTTGATTCACGAACCTATAACAATATATACGACGCATGATTTGGAATTAGGTGCGGTTGTTTTTGCATTAAAGACTTGGAGGCACTACTTATATGGGGTCAAAAGTATTATATATACCGACCACAAAAGTCTTCAACACATATTTAATCAGAAACAACTGAATATGAGGCAGCGTAGGTGGATTGAATTATTGAATGATTACGACTTTGAGATTCGTTACCACCCAGGAAAGGCAAATGTGGTAGCCGATGCCTTGAGCATGAAGGACAGAGAACCCATTCGAGTAAAATCTATGAATATAATGATTCATAATAACCTTACTACTCAAATAAAGGAGGCGCAACAAGGATTTTTAAAAGAAGGAAATTTAAAGGATGAAATACCCAAAGGATCGGAGAAGCATCTTAATATTCGGGAAGACGGAACCCGGTATAGGGCTGAAAGGATTTGGGTACCAAAATTTGGAGATATGAGAGAAATGGTACTTAGAGAAGCTCATAAAACCAGATACTCAATACATCCTGGAACGGGGAAGATGTACAAGGATCTCAAGAAACATTTTTGGTGGCCGGGTATGAAAGCCGATGTTGCTAAATATGTAGGAGAATGTTTGACGTGTTCTAAGGTCAAAGCTGAGCATCAGAAACCATCAGGTCTACTTCAACAACCCGAAATCCCGGAATGGAAATGGGAAAACATTACCATGGATTTCATCACTAAATTGCCAAGGACTGCAAGTGGTTTTGATACTATTTGGGTAATAGTTGATCGTCTCACCAAATCAGCACACTTCCTGCCAATAAGAGAAGATGACAAGATGGAGAAGTTAGCACGACTGTATTTGAAGGAAGTCGTCTCCAGACATGGAATACCAATCTCTATTATCTCTGATAGGGATGGCAGATTTATTTCAAGATTCTGGCAGACATTACAGCAAGCATTAGGAACTCGTCTAGACATGAGTACTGCCTATCATCCACAAACCGATGGGCAGAGCGAAAGGACGATACAAACGCTTGAAGACATGCTACGAGCATGTGTTATTGATTTCGGAAACAGTTGGGATCGACATCTACCGTTAGCAGAATTTTCCTACAACAACAGCTACCATTCAAGCATTGAGATGGCGCCGTTTGAAGCACTTTATGGTAGAAAGTGCAGGTCTCCGATTTGTTGGAGTGAAGTGGGGGATAGACAGATTACGGGTCCGGAGATTATACAAGAAACTACCGAGAAGATCATCCAAATTCAACAACGGTTGAAAACTGCCCAAAGTCGACAAAAGAGCTACGCTGACATTAAAAGAAAAGATATAGAATTTGAAATTGGAGAGATGGTCATGCTTAAAGTTGCACCTTGGAAAGGCGTTGTTCGATTTGGTAAACGAGGGAAATTAAATCCAAGGTATATTGGACCATTCAAGATTATTGATCGTGTCGGACCAGTAGCTTACCGACTAGAGTTACCTCAACAACTCGCGGCTGTACATAATACTTTCCACGTCTCGAATTTGAAGAAATGTTTTGCTAAAGAAGATCTCACTATTCCGTTAGATGAAATCCAAATCAACGAAAAACTTCAATTCATCGAAGAACCCGTCGAAATAATGGATCGTGAGGTTAAAAGACTTAAGCAAAACAAGATACCAATTGTTAAGGTTCGATGGAATGCTCGTAGAGGACCCGAGTTCACCTGGGAGCGTGAAGATCAGATGAAGAAGAAATACCCGCATCTATTTCCAGAAGATTCGTCAACACCTTCAACAGCTTAAAATTTCGGGACGAAATTTATTTAACGGGTAGGTACTGTAGTGACCCGAACTTTTCCATGTTTATATATATTAATTGAGATTGATATTTACATGATTAAACGTTTCCAACATGTTAAGCAATCAAACTTGTTAAGACTTGATTAATTGAAATAGGTTTCATATAGACAATTGACTACCCAAGTTGACCGGTGATTCACGAACGTTAAAACTTGTAAAAACTATATGATGACATATATATGGTTATATATATAGTTAACATGATATTATGATAAGTAAACATATCATTAAGTATATTAACAATGAACTACATATGTAACAACAAGACTACTAACTTAATGATTTTTAAACGAGACATATATGTAACGATTATCGTTGTAACGACATTTAAATGTATATATATCATATTAAGATATATTAATATATCATAATATCATGATAATATAATAATTTAACATCTCATTAGATATAATAAACAATGGGTTAACAACATTAATTGAGATCGTTAACTTAAAGGTTTCAAAACAACACTTACATGTAACGACTAACGATGACTTAACGACTCCGTTAAAATGTATATACATGTAGTGTATTTAGATGTATTAAAATACTTTTAGAAGACTTCAAGACATATATCGAAACACTCATACTTAACGAAAATGGTTACAGTTACTTTCCCATTCTTTTCTTTCATCAAGAACTCTAGTCGTATTCTTACCCGTATTATACACAGCTTCAAAACGTACTTACTATGGGTATATACCAATAGGAACTAGCATGGGATTCCACTCTTGATTATGTCATGTATGACTAATCAATTTTAACTTCTACCATGAGCTAGTCAACTAACTAGAACTCCTTTTAACCCCACTCACCACTCACCAATTAACACTCATCATTCACTCCATTTCACTTCCAAATCTCTTTCTAATTCTCTCTCAACACACCCACACTATTATGAACGTATTTTTCCAGTAGTTAATCATCATCTTCATCAAAAATCACTTCAAGAATCAAGTTATAATCATCATAGGAAGAACACTTCAAGAATACTTCAAAAATCCCTTCAAGTTTACTAATTTACTTCCAAGCTTTCTAATCCATTCCAAGTAATCATCTAAGATCAAGAAACCTTTGTTATATACAGTAGGTTATCTTTCTTATTCAAGGTAATATTCATATTCAAACTTTGATTCAATTTCTATAACTATAAACTATCTTAATTCGAGCAAAAATCTTACTTGAACTTGTTTTTGTGTCATGATCCTACTTCAAGAACTTTCAAGCCATCCAAGATCCTTTGAAGCTAGATCATTTCTTGTCACTTCCAGTAGGTTTACCTACTAAACTTGAGGTAGTAATGATGTTCATAACATCATTCGATTCATATATATAAAACTATCTTATTCGAAGGTTTAAACTCGTAATCACTAGAACATAGTTTAGTTAATTCTAAACTTGTTCGCAAACAAAAGTTAATCCTTCTAACTTGACTTTTAAAATTAATTAAACACATGTTCTATATCTATATGATATGCTAACTTAATGATTTAAAACCTGGAAACACGAAAAACACCGTAAAACCGGATTTACGCCGTCGTAGTAACACCGCGGGCTGTTTTGGGTTAGTTAATTAAAAACTATGATAAACTTTGATTTAAAACTTGTTATTCTGAGAAAATGATTTTTATTATGAACATGAAACTATATCCAAAAATTATGGTTAAACTCAAAGTGGAAGTATGTTTTCTAAAATGGTCATCTAGACGTCGTTCTTTCGACTGAAATGACTACCTTTACAAAAACGACTTGTAACTTATTTTTCCGACTATAAACCTATACTTTTTCTGTGTAGATTCATAAAATACAGTTCAATATGAAACCATAGCAATTTGATTCATTCAAAACGGATTTAAAATGAAGAAGTTATGGGTAAAACAAGATTGGATAATTTTTATCATTTTAGCTACGTGAAAATTGGTAACAAATCTATTCCAACCATAATTTAATCAACTTGTATTGTATATTATGTAATCTTGAGATACCATAGACACGTATACAATGTTTCGACCTATCATGTCGACACATCTATATATATTTCGGAACAACCATAGACACTCTATATGTGAATGTTGGAGTTAGCTATACAGGGTTGAGGTTGATTCCAAAATATATATAGTTTGAGTTGTGATCAATACTGAGATACGTATACACTGGGTCGTGGATTGATTCAAGATAATATTTATTGATTTATTTCTGTACATCTAACTGTGGACAACTAGTTGTAGGTTACTAACGAGGACAGCTGACTTAATAAACTTAAAACATCAAAATATATTAAAAGTGTTGTAAATATATTTTGAACATACTTTAATATATATGTATATATTGTTATAGGTTCGTGAATCAACGGTGGCCAAGTCTTACTTCTCGACGAAGTAAAAATCTGTGAAAGTGAGTTATAGTCCCATTTTTAAAATCTAATATTTTTGGGATGAGAATACATGCAGGTTTTATAAATGATTTACAAAATAGACACAAGTACGTGAAACTACATTCTATGGTTGAATTATCGAAATCGAATATGCCCCTTTTTATTAAGTCTGGTAATCTAAGAATTAGGGAACAGACACCCTAATTGACGCGAATCCTAAAGATAGATCTATTGGGCCTAACAAACCCCATCCAAAGTACCGGATGCTTTAGTACTTCGAAATTATATCATATCCGAAGGGTGTCCCGGAATGATGGGGATATTCTTATATATGCATCTTGTTATTGTCGGTTACCAGGTGTTCACCATATGAATGATTTTTATCTCTATGTATGGGATGTGTATTGAAATATGAAATCTTGTGGTCTATTATTATGATTTGATATATATAGGTTAAACCTATAACTCACCAACATTTTTGTTGACGTTTTAAGCATGTTTATTCTCAGGTGATTATTAAGAGCTTCCGCTGTCGCATACTTAAATAAGGACGAGATTTGGAGTCCATGCTTGTATGATATTGTGTAAAAACTGCATTCAAGAAACTTATTTTGTTGTAACATATTTGTATTGTAAACCATTATGTAATGGTCGTGTGTAAACAGGATATTTTAGATTATCATTATTTGATAATCTACGTAAAGCTTTTAAACCTTTATTGATGAAATAAAGGTTATGGTTTGTTTTAAAATGAATGCAGTCTTTGAAAAACGTCTCATATAGAGGTCAAAACCTCGCAACGAAATCAATTAATATGGAACGTTTTTAATCAATAAGAACGGGACATTTCAGTTGGTATCCGAGCGTTGGTCTTAGAGAACCAGAAAATTTGCATTAGTGTGTCTTATCGAGTTTGTTAGGATGCATTAGTGATTCTGGACTTCGACCGTGTTTTCTTTAAAAATGATTGCTTAACATTTTTGTTGGAAACTATATATTTTTAACATATGAATATTATGTGATATATTAATCTCTTAACGTGTTTGATATTATGTGATAGATGTCTACCTCTAGAACAAGTCCCATTGACTCACCTAATAATAATGAAGAGTCAAATGTAAATTGGAATGATTCGTGGACTGATTCACAAGTTCCCGAAGAGGAACCGGAAGAAGAGTCGGAACCGGAAGAAGAATCAGAACCGGAAGAAGAATCGGAACCGGAAGAAGAATCGGAACCGGTGGGGGAAATAATAAAACGGTTAAGTAAAAGAGAATCCTCAACCAACCGACCAAGGTTAATTATGGTCAATGGTGTTTCCGCCAAGGAAGCAAAATATTGGGAGGATTACCAATTCTCCGATGAATCGGATTCCGACGAGAATTCTGATGATGTTATAGAAATTACCCCAACTGAATTTAAAAAGGCAAAAGAAAATAATAAGGGAAAGGGCATAAAAATAGAGAAATCTAATTCCAACCCCGATGAACTTTATATGTATCGTCAACCCCCGAAGTCCTTAAGTTGTAACAATGACCCGGGAACCTCTAAACCACCAGGTTTTTCTAAACCAATGTGGAAAATTACGGCTCGTATTAGGGGAACATCATATATCCCTAGAAACTTGGCAAAACGAACCAAAACCGAAGAAGAAGAAACAAGCGAGTCGGAATAAGATAGTTGTATTCGTGTGGTGTAATATATGTAATATAGTGTGCTTATGCTTTATGATATATGTAAAAATTGCTTGTATTAATAAGTATTTTTTTTTATGAATCTAACTTTTGTCTATTTTACAGTATAAAAACACAAAATGGATAGACAACCCAATATTTTAAGAGACCTACCCGGAGACATGATTGATGAAATCTTGTCTAGAGTCGGTCAGAATTCCTCGGCACAACTATTTAAGGCGAGATCAGTTTGTAAGACATTCGAAGAACGTTCCAAGAATGATTTGGTTTATAAAAGGCTTTCGTTCGGAAGATGGGGGATATCACATTGGGAAATCCATAAGTTACGATGTGTTTACTTTGACGCATATATTGCGGGGAACCCAAATGCTATTTTACGCAACGGGTTAAGAAATTATTTTGACTCAGTATATCCAAATATAGGACTTCGTGATTTAGAAAAAGCGGCTAACATGCAACATAAAGAAGCATGTTATGCTTACGGGTTAGTAATGTTCGCTTCTCACCAAAGTGAGAACAAGAACATCGGGCTACAACTATTAAACAAAACGTTCCCTCAAGTGACGGAGTCGGTAATTGGGGTAAGAAATGAGGTTTTTAGGTTATTACGAGACTGTTGGTCATTACGTAACCCTCGTCCCTTTGACGACGTTACAACACGCTGTCTTATCAACGGCCATAACGGTTATGTTCCACAAGACCAAGGATGGGAAGTAGTCCTAGTAAAACCAGAATGCATGACTTGTTTCTGGACGTATGAATTACGTGTCTTTATTGCCTTTGCTGAACGACTTGTGTACTAGCTAGAATTATCTTCACAACTATCTTGTATCAAAGTTATTGTGTGCTATATTTCATGCTTTATGTAAAATAAGCGGTATTGTAAGTTTGTAAAATATTGTATAAAAGTTTGAACGCGAAATATTATTATAATCAGTTTTTCATATAGAATTGTAGTAGTTGAATTGTATATTAGCTACTAAGTATGAACTTAACGGGTAGGTACTACCCGAATTTAAACTTATAAAACGCTAATATGAAGAAAAAGCTTTTATAAATGAGTTCATATTATGCTACGAAATACTATTAACTACTCTTAATATTCTGTATGATTAACTTGTTCCATTTGACTATTTTGAAGGAAATGGCACCGACTACTCGACACACCGTGAATATGAATGAAGAGGAATTCCGTACTTTTCTAGCTTCAAACATAGCCGCAGTACAGGCTGCGCTATATACCAACAATAACCTTGGATCTGGCAGTACAGGAAATCGTGTAGGATGCACCTACAAAGAATTCACTGCCTGTAAACCTTTGGAATTTGATGGAACCGAAGGACCGATCGGATTGAAACGGTGGACCGAGAAGGTTGAATCGGTGTTTGCCATAAGTAAGTGTACTGAAGAGGACAAAGTGAAGTACGCTACGCATACCTTCACAGGTTCTGCGTTAACATGGTGGAATACCTATCTAGAGCAAGTGGGACAAGATGATGCGTACGCACTACCGTGGTCAACATTCAAGCACTTGATGAACGAGAAGTACCGTCCCAGAACCGAGGTCAATAAGCTCAAGACAGAACTTAGAGGGTTACGAACCCAAGGATTTGATATTACCACGTACGAAAGACGATTCACAGAATTGTGCCTATTGTGTCCGGGAGCGTTCGAAGATGAGGAAGAGAAGATCGACGCGTTTGTGAAAGGATTACCGGAAAGAATCCAAGAAGATATAAGTTCACACGAGCCCGTCTCCATACAACAGGCATGTAGAATGGCTCACAAACTAGTGAACCAGATTGAAGAAAGAATTAAAGAACAGACTGCTGAAGAGGCCAATGTGAAGCAAGTCAAAAGAAAGTGGGAGGAAAACGGTGATAAGAATCGCCAATACAGCAACAACAGCAATTACAACAATAATCGCAACAATTATCCCAACAATCGCAACTACAACAAACGGCCCAACAACAACAACAACAACAACAACAGCAACTACAACAATCATCCTAACAACAATAATAACCGCAACAACAACAACAATCAGAAGCAGCTATGCCAAAGGTGTGAAAAGAATCACTCGGGGTTCTGCACCAAATTTTGCAACAAGTGTAAAAGAAATGGTCATAGCGCGGCGAAGTGTGAGGTCTACGGACCAGGGGTTAATAGAACGAAAGGAACAAATGGTGTCGGAACGAGTAATGGCGGAGCAAGTAGTGTCGGAGCAAGTTATGCCAATGTAGTTTGTTATAAATGTGGAAAACCGGGCCACATTATTAGAAATTGCCCGAACCAGGAGAACACGAATGGACAAGGTCGTGGAAGAGTTTTCAATATTAATGCGGCAGAGGCACAGGAAGACCCGGAGCTTGTTACGGGTACGTTTCTTATTGACAATAAATCTGCTTACGTTTTATTTGATTCGGGTGCGGATAGAAGCTATATGAGTAGAGATTTTTGTGCTAAATTAAGTTGTCCATTGACGCCTTTGGATAGTAAATTTTTACTCGAATTAGCAAATGGTAAATTAATTTCAGCAGATAATATATGTCGGAATCGAGAAATTAAACTGGTTAGCGAAACATTTAAGATTGATTTGATACCAGTAGAGTTAGGGAGTTTTGATGTGATAATCGGTATGGACTGGTTGAAAGAAGTGAAAGCAGAGATCGTCTGTTACAAAAATGCAATTCGCATTATACGAGAAAAAGGAAAACCCTTAATGGTGTACGGAGAAAAGGGCAACACGAAGCTACATCTTATTAGTAATTTGAAGGCACAAAAACTAATAAGAAAAGGTTGCTATGCTGTTCTAGCACACGTCGAGAAAGTACAAACTGAAGAAAAGAGCATCAATGATGTTCCCATTGCAAAAGAATTTCCCGATGTATTTCCGAAAGAATTACCGGGATTACCCCCACATCGATCCGTTGAATTTCAAATAGATCTTGTACCAGGAGCTGCACCAATAGCTCGTGCTCCTTACAGACTTGCACCCAGCGAGATGAAAGAACTGCAAAGCCAATTACAAGAACTTTTAGAGCGTGGTTTCATTCGACCAAGCACATCACCGTGGGGAGCTCCTGTTTTGTTTGTCAAGAAGAAAGATGGTACATTCAGGTTGTGTATCGACTACCGAGAGTTGAACAAACTTACCATCAAGAACCGCTACCCACTACCGAGAATCGACGACTTATTTGATCAACTACAAGGCTCGTCTGTTTATTCAAAGATTGACTTACGTTCCGGGTATCATCAAATGCGGGTGAAAGAAGATGATATTCCAAAGACTGCTTTCAGAACACGTTACGGTCATTACGAGTTTATGGTCATGCCGTTTGGTTTAACTAATGCACCAGCTGTGTTCATGGACCTTATGAACCGAGTGTGTGGACCATACCTTGACAAGTTTGTCATCGTTTTCATTGATGACATACTTATTTACTCAAAGAATGACCAAGAACACGGTGAACATTTGAGAAAGGTGTTAGAAGTATTGAGGAAGGAAGAATTGTACGCTAAGTTTTCAAAGTGTGCATTTTAGTTGGAAGAAGTTCAATTCCTCGGTCACATAGTGAACAAAGAAGGTATTAAGGTGGATCCAGCAAAGATAGAAACTGTTGAAAAGTGGGAAACACCGAAAACTCCGAAACACGTACGCCAGTTTTTAGGACTAGCTGGTTACTACAGAAGGTTCATCCAAGACTTTTCCAGAATAGCAAAACCCTTGACTGCATTAACGCATAAAGGGAAGAAATTTGAATGGAATGATGAACAAGAGAAAGCATTTCAGTTATTGAAGAAAAAGCTAACTACGGCACCTATATTGTCATTGCCTGAAGGGAATGATGATTTTGTGATTTATTGTGACGCATCAAAGCAAGGTCTCGGTTGTGTATTAATGCAACGAACGAAGGTGATTGCTTATGCGTCTAGACAATTGAAGATTCACGAACAAAATTATACAACGCATGATTTGGAATTAGGTGCGGTTGTTTTTGCATTAAAGACTTGGAGGCACTACTTATATGGGGTCAAAAGTATTATATATACCGACCACAAAAGTCTTCAACACATATTTAATCAGAAACAACTGAATATGAGGCAGCGTAGGTGGATTGAATTATTGAATGATTACGACTTTGAGATTCGTTACCACCCAGGAAAGGCAAATGTGGTAGCCGATGCCTTGAGCAGGAAGGACAGAGAACCCATTCGAGTAAAATCTATGAATATAATGATTCATAATAACCTTACTACTCAAATAAAGGAGGCGCAACAAGGAGTTTTAAAAGAAGGAAATTTAAAGGATGAAATACCCAAAGGATCGGAGAAGCATCTTAATATTCGGGAAGACGGAACCCGGTATAGGGCTGAAAGGATTTGGGTACCAAAATTTGGAGATATGAGAGAAATGGTACTTAGAGAAGCTCATAAAACCAGATACTCAATACATCCTGGAACGGGGAAGATGTACAAGGATCTCAAGAAACATTTTTGGTGGCCGGGTATGAAAGCCGATGTTGCTAAATATGTAGGAGAATGTTTGACGTTTTCTAAGGTCAAAGCTGAGCATCAGAAACCATCAGGTCTACTTCAACAACCCGAAATCCCGGAATGGAAATGGGAAAACATTACCATGGATTTCATCACTAAATTGCCAAGGACTGCAAGTGGTTTTGATACTATTTGGGTAATAGTTGATCGTCTCACCAAATCAGCACACTTCCTGCCAATAAGAGAAGATGACAAGATGGAGAAGTTAGCACGACTGTATTTGAAGGAAGTCGTCTCCAGACATGGAATATCAATCTCTATTATCTCTGATAGGGATGGCAGATTTATTTCAAGATTCTGGCAGACATTACAGCAAGCATTAGGAACTCGTCTAGACATGAGTACTGCCTATCATCCACAAACCGATGGGCAGAGCGAAAGGACGATACAAACGCTTGAAGACATGCTACGAGCATGTGTTATTGATTTCGGAAACAGTTGGGATCGACATCTACCGTTAGCAGAATTTTCCTACAACAACAGCTACCATTCAAGCATTGAGATGGCGCCGTTTGAAGCACTTTATGGTAGAAAGTGCAGGTCTCCGATTTGTTGGAGTGAAGTGGGGGATAGACAGATTACGGGTCCGGAGATTATACAAGAAACTACCGAGAAGATCATCCAAATTCAACAACGGTTGAAAACTGCCCAAAGTCGACAAAAGAGCTACGCTGACATTAAAAGAAAAGATATAGAATTTGAAATTGGAGAGATGGTCATGCTTAAAGTTGCACCTTGGAAAGGCGTTGTTCGATTTGGTAAACGAGGGAAATTAAATCCAAGGTATATTGGACCATTCAAGATTATTGATCGTGTCGGACCAGTAGCTTACCGACTAGAGTTACCTCAACAACTCGCGGCTGTACATAATACTTTCCACGTCTCGAATTTGAAGAAATGTTTTGCTAAAGAAGATCTCACTATTCCGTTAGATGAAATCCAAATCAACGAAAAACTTCAATTCATCGAAGAACCCGTCGAAATAATGGATCGTGAGGTTAAAAGACTTAAGCAAAACAAGATACCAATTGTTAAGGTTCGATGGAATGCTCGTAGAGGACCCGAGTTCACCTGGGAGCGTGAAGATCAGATGAAGAAGAAATACCCGCATCTATTTCCAGAAGATTCGTCAACACCTTCAACAGCTTAAAATTTCGGGACGAAATTTATTTAACGGGTAGGTACTGTAGTGACCCGAACTTTTCCATGTTTATATATATTAATTGAGATTGATATTTACATGATTAAACGTTTCCAACATGTTAAGCAATCAAACTTGTTAAGACTTGATTAATTGAAATAGGTTTCATATAGACAATTGACTACCCAAGTTGACCGGTGATTCACGAACGTTAAAACTTGTAAAAACTATATGATGACATATATATGGTTATATATATAGTTAACATGATATTATGATAAGTAAACATATCATTAAGTATATTAACAATGAACTACATATGTAAAAACAAGACTACTAACTTAATGATTTTTAAACGAGACATATATGTAACGATTATCGTTGTAACGACATTTAAATGTATATATATCATATTAAGATATATTAATATATCATAATATCATGATAATATAATAATTTAACATCTCATTAGATATAATAAACAATGGGTTAACAACATTAATTGAGATCGTTAACTTAAAGGTTTCAAAACAACACTTACATGTAACGACTAACGATGACTTAACGACTCCGTTAAAATGTATATACATGTAGTGTATTTAGATGTATTAAAATACTTTTAGAAGACTTCAAGACATATATCGAAACACTCATACTTAACGAAAATGGTTACAGTTACTTTCCCATTCTTTTCTTTCATCAAGAACTCTAGTCGTATTCTTACCCGTATTATACACAGCTTCAAAACGTACTTACTATGGGTATATACCAATAGGAACTAGCATGGGATTCCACTCTTGATTATGTCATGTATGACTAATCAATTTTAACTTCTACCATGAGCTAGTCAACTAACTAGAACTCCTTTTAACCCCACTCACCACTCACCAATTAACACTCATCATTCACTCCATTTCACTTCCAAATCTCTTTCTAATTCTCTCTCAACACACCCACACTATTATGAACGTATTTTTCCAGTAGTTAATCATCATCTTCATCAAAAATCACTTCAAGAATCAAGTTATAATCATCATAGGAAGAACACTTCAAGAATACTTCAAAAATCCCTTCAAGTTTACTAATTTACTTCCAAGCTTTCTAATCCATTCCAAGTAATCATCTAAGATCAAGAAACCTTTGTTATATACAGTAGGTTATCTTTCTTATTCAAGGTAATATTCATATTCAAACTTTGATTCAATTTCTATAACTATAAACTATCTTAATTCGAGCAAAAATCTTACTTGAACTTGTTTTTGTGTCATGATCCTACTTCAAGAACTTTCAAGCCATCCAAGATCCTTTGAAGCTAGATCATTTCTTGTCACTTCCAGTAGGTTTACCTACTAAACTTGAGGTAGTAATGATGTTCATAACATCATTCGATTCATATATATAAAACTATCTTATTCGAAGGTTTAAACTCGTAATCACTAGAACATAGTTTAGTTAATTCTAAACTTGTTCGCAAACAAAAGTTAATCCTTCTAACTTGACTTTTAAAATTAATTAAACACATGTTCTATATCTATATGATATGCTAACTTAATGATTTAAAACCTGGAAACACGAAAAACACCGTAAAACCGGATTTACGCCGTCGTAGTAACACCGCGGGCTGTTTTGGGTTAGTTAATTAAAAACTATGATAAACTTTGATTTAAAACTTGTTATTCTGAGAAAATGATTTTTATTATGAACATGAAACTATATCCAAAAATTATGGTTAAACTCAAAGTGGAAGTATGTTTTCTAAAATGGTCATCTAGACGTCGTTCTTTCGACTGAAATGACTACCTTTACAAAAACGACTTGTAACTTATTTTTCCGACTATAAACCTATACTTTTTCTGTGTAGATTCATAAAATACAGTTCAATATGAAACCATAGCAATTTGATTCATTCAAAACGGATTTAAAATGAAGAAGTTATGGGTAAAACAAGATTGGATAATTTTTATCATTTTAGCTACGTGAAAATTGGTAACAAATCTATTCCAACCATAATTTAATCAACTTGTATTGTATATTATGTAATCTTGAGATACCATAGACACGTATACAATGTTTCGACCTATCATGTCGACACATCTATATATATTTCGGAACAACCATAGACACTCTATATGTGAATGTTGGAGTTAGCTATACAGGGTTGAGGTTGATTCCAAAATATATATAGTTTGAGTTGTGATCAATACTGAGATACGTATACACTGGGTCGTGGATTGATTCAAGATAATATTTATTGATTTATTTCTGTACATCTAACTGTGGACAACTAGTTGTAGGTTACTAACGAGGACAGCTGACTTAATAAACTTAAAACATCAAAATATATTAAAAGTGTTGTAAATATATTTTGAACATACTTTAATATATATGTATATATTGTTATAGGTTCGTGAATCAACGGTGGCCAAGTCTTACTTCTCGACGAAGTAAAAATCTGTGAAAGTGAGTTATAGTCCCATTTTTAAAATCTAATATTTTTGGGATGAGAATACATGCAGGTTTTATAAATGATTTACAAAATAGACACAAGTACGTGAAACTACATTCTATGGTTGAATTATCGAAATCGAATATGCCCCTTTTTATTAAGTCTGGTAATCTAAGAATTAGGGAACAGACACCCTAATTGACGCGAATCCTAAAGATAGATCTATTGGGCCTAACAAACCCCATCCAAAGTACCGGATGCTTTAGTACTTCGAAATTATATCATATCCGAAGGGTGTCCCGGAATGATGGGGATATTCTTATATATGCATCTTGTTATTGTCGGTTACCAGGTGTTCACCATATGAATGATTTTTATCTCTATGTATGGGATGTGTATTGAAATATGAAATCTTGTGGTCTATTATTATGATTTGATATATATAGGTTAAACCTATAACTCACCAACATTTTTGTTGACGTTTTAAGCATGTTTATTCTCAGGTGATTATTAAGAGCTTCCGCTGTCGCATACTTAAATAAGGACGAGATTTGGAGTCCATGCTTGTATGATATTGTGTAAAAACTGCATTCAAGAAACTTATTTTGTTGTAACATATTTGTATTGTAAACCATTATGTAATGGTCGTGTGTAAACAGGATATTTTAGATTATCATTATTTGATAATCTACGTAAAGCTTTTAAACCTTTATTGATGAAATAAAGGTTATGGTTTGTTTTAAAATGAATGCAGTCTTTGAAAAACGTCTCATATAGAGGTCAAAACCTCGCAACGAAATCAATTAATATGGAACGTTTTTAATCAATAAGAACGGGACATTTCAGTTGGTATCCGAGCGTTGGTCTTAGAGAACCAGAAAATTTGCATTAGTGTGTCTTATCGAGTTTGTTAGGATGCATTAGTGATTCTGGACTTCGACCGTGTTTTCTTTAAAAATGATTGCTTAACATTTTTGTTGGAAACTATATATTTTTAACATATGAATATTATGTGATATATTAATCTCTTAACGTGTTTGATATTATGTGATAGATGTCTACCTCTAGAACAAGTCCCATTGACTCACCTAATAATAATGAAGAGTCAAATGTAAATTGGAATGATTCGTGGACTGATTCACAAGTTCCCGAAGAGGAACCGGAAGAAGAGTCGGAACCGGAAGAAGAATCAGAACCGGAAGAAGAATCGGAACCGGAAGAAGAATCGGAACCGGTGGGGGAAATAATAAAACGGTTAAGTAAAAGAGAATCCTCAACCAACCGACCAAGGTTAATTATGGTCAATGGTGTTTCCGCCAAGGAAGCAAAATATTGGGAGGATTACCAATTCTCCGATGAATCGGATTCCGACGAGAATTCCGATGATGTTATAGAAATTACCCCAACTGAATTTAAAAAGGCAAAAGAAAATAATAAGGGAAAGGGCATAAAAATAGAGAAATCTAATTCCAACCCCGATGAACTTTATATGTATCGTCAACCCCCGAAGTCCTTAAGTTGTAACAATGACCCGGGAACCTCTAAACCACCAGGTTTTTCTAAACCAATGTGGAAAATTACGGCTCGTATTAGGGGAACATCATATATCCCTAGAAACTTGGCAAAACGAACCAAAACCGAAGAAGAAGAAACAAGCGAGTCGGAATAAGATAGTTGTATTCGTGTGGTGTAATATATGTAATATAGTGTGCTTATGCTTTATGATATATGTAAAAATTGCTTGTATTAATAAGTATTTTTTTTTATGAATCTAACTTTTGTCTATTTTACAGTATAAAAACACAAAATGGATAGACAACCCAATATTTTAAGAGACCTACCCGGAGACATGATTGATGAAATCTTGTCTAGAGTCGGTCAGAATTCCTCGGCACAACTATTTAAGGCGAGATCAGTTTGTAAGACATTCGAAGAACGTTCCAAGAATGATTTGGTTTATAAAAGGCTTTCGTTCGGAAGATGGGGGATATCACATTGGGAAATCCATAAGTTACGATGTGTTTACTTTGACGCATATATTGCGGGGAACCCAAATGCTATTTTACGCAACGGGTTAAGAAATTATTTTGACTCAGTATATCCAAATATAGGACTTCGTGATTTAGAAAAAGCGGCTAACATGCAACATAAAGAAGCATGTTATGCTTACGGGTTAGTAATGTTCGCTTCTCACCAAAGTGAGAACAAGAACATCGGGCTACAACTATTAAACAAAACGTTCCCTCAAGTGACGGAGTCGGTAATTGGGGTAAGAAATGAGGTTTTTAGGTTATTACGAGACTGTTGGTCATTATGTAACCCTCGTCCCTTTGACGACGTTACAACACGCTGTCTTATCAATGGCCATAACGGTTATGTTCCACAAGACCAAGGATGGGAAGTAGTCCTAGTAAAACCAGAATGCATGACTTGTTTCTGGACGTATGAATTACGTGTCTTTATTGCCTTTGCTGAACGACTTGTGTACTAGCTAGAATTATCTTCACAACTATCTTGTATCAAAGTTATTGTGTGCTATATTTCATGCTTTATGTAAAATAAGCGGTATTGTAAGTTTGTAAAATATTGTATAAAAGTTTGAACGCGAAATATTATTATAATCAGTTTTTCATATAGAATTGTAGTAGTTGAATTGTATATTAGCTACTAAGTATGAACTTAACGGGTAGGTACTACCCGAATTTAAACTTATAAAACGCTAATATGAAGAAAAAGCTTTTATAAATGAGTTCATATTATGCTACGAAATACTATTAACTACTCTTAATATTCTGTATGATTAACTTGTTCCATTTGACTATTTTGAAGGAAATGGCACCGACTACTCGACACACCGTGAATATGAATGAAGAGGAATTCCGTACTTTTCTAGCTTCAAACATAGCCGCAGTACAGGCTGCGCTATATACCAACAATAACCTTGGATCTGGCAGTACAGGAAATCGTGTAGGATGCACCTACAAAGAATTCACTGCCTGCAAACCTTTGGAATTTGATGGAACCGAAGGACCGATCGGATTGAAACGGTGGACCGAGAAGGTTGAATCGGTGTTTGCCATAAGTAAGTGTACTGAAGAGGACAAAGTGAAGTACGCTACGCATACCTTCACAGGTTCTGCGTTAACATGGTGGAATACCTATCTAGAGCAAGTGGGACAAGATGATGCGTACGCACTACCGTGGTCAACATTCAAGCACTTGATGAACGAGAAGTACCGTCCCAGAACCGAGGTCAATAAGCTCAAGACAGAACTTAGAGGGTTACGAACCCAAGGATTTGATATTACCACGTACGAAAGACGATTCACAGAATTGTGCCTATTGTGTCCGGGAGCGTTCGAAGATGAGGAAGAGAAGATCGACGCGTTTGTGAAAGGATTACCGGAAAGAATCCAAGAAGATATAAGTTCACACGAGCCCGTCTCCATACAACAGGCATGTAGAATGGCTCACAAACTAGTGAACCAGATTGAAGAAAGAATTAAAGAACAGACTGCTGAAGAGGCCAATGTGAAGCAAGTCAAAAGAAAGTGGGAGGAAAACGGTGATAAGAATCGCCAATACAGCAACAACAGCAATTACAACAATAATCGCAACAATTATCCCAACAATCGCAACTACAACAAACGGCCCAACAACAACAACAACAACAACAACAACAGCAACTACAACAATCATCCTAACAACAATAATAACCGCAACAACAACAACAATCAGAAGCAGCTATGCCAAAGGTGTGAAAAGAATCACTCGGGGTTCTGCACCAAATTTTGCAACAAGTGTAAAAGAAATGGTCATAGCGCGGCGAAGTGTGAGGTCTACGGACCAGGGGTTAATAGAACGAAAGGAACAAATGGTGTCGGAACGAGTAATGGCGGAGCAAGTAGTGTCGGAGCAAGTTATGCCAATGTAGTTTGTTATAAATGTGGAAAACCGGGCCACATTATTAGAAATTGCCCGAACCAGGAGAACACGAATGGACAAGGTCGTGGAAGAGTTTTCAATATTAATGCGGCAGAGGCACAGGAAGACCCGGAGCTTGTTACGGGTACGTTTCTTATTGACAATAAATCTGCTTACGTTTTATTTGATTCGGGTGCGGATAGAAGCTATATGAGTAGAGATTTTTGTGCTAAATTAAGTTGTCCATTGACGCCTTTGGATAGTAAATTTTTACTCGAATTAGCAAATGGTAAATTAATTTCAGCAGATAATATATGTCGGAATCGAGAAATTAAACTGGTTAGCGAAACATTTAAGATTGATTTGATACCAGTAGAGTTAGGGAGTTTTGATGTGATAATCGGTATGGACTGGTTGAAAGAAGTGAAAGCAGAGATCGTCTGTTACAAAAATGCAATTCGCATTATACGAGAAAAAGGAAAACCCTTAATGGTGTACGGAGAAAAGGGCAACACGAAGCTACATCTTATTAGTAATTTGAAGGCACAAAAACTAATAAGAAAAGGTTGCTATGCTGTTCTAGCACACGTCGAGAAAGTACAAACTGAAGAAAAGAGCATCAATGATGTTCCCATTGCAAAAGAATTTCCCGATGTATTTCCGAAAGAATTACCGGGATTACCCCCACATCGATCCGTTGAATTTCAAATAGATCTTGTACCAGGAGCTGCACCAATAGCTCGTGCTCCTTACAGACTTGCACCCAGCGAGATGAAAGAACTGCAAAGCCAATTACAAGAACTTTTAGAGCGTGGTTTCATTCGACCAAGCACATCACCGTGGGGAGCTCCTATTTTGTTTGTCAAGAAGAAAGATGGTACATTCAGGTTGTGTATCGACTACCGAGAGTTGAACAAACTTACCATCAAGAACCGCTACCCACTACCGAGAATCGACGACTTATTTGATCAACTACAAGGCTCGTCTGTTTATTCAAAGATTGACTTACGTTCCGGGTATCATCAAATGCGGGTGAAAGAAGATGATATTCCAAAGACTGCTTTCAGAACACGTTACGGTCATTACGAGTTTATGGTCATGCCGTTTGGTTTAACTAATGCACCAGCTGTGTTCATGGACCTTATGAACCGAGTGTGTGGACCATACCTTGACAAGTTTGTCATCGTTTTCATTGATGACATACTTATTTACTCAAAGAATGACCAAGAACACGGTGAACATTTGAGAAAGGTGTTAGAAGTATTGAGGAAGGAAGAATTGTACGCTAAGTTTTCAAAGTGTGCATTTTGGTTGGAAGAAGTTCAATTCCTCAGTCACATAGTGAACAAAGAAGGTATTAAGGTGGATCCAGCAAAGATAGAAACTGTTGAAAAGTGGGAAACACCGAAAACTCCGAAACACGTACGCCAGTTTTTAGGACTAGCTGGTTACTACAGAAGGTTCATCCAAGACTTTTCCAGAATAGCAAAACCCTTGACTGCATTAACGCATAAAGGGAAGAAATTTGAATGGAATGATGAACAAGAGAAAGCATTTCAGTTATTGAAGAAAAAGCTAACTACGACACCTATATTGTCATTGCCTGAAGGGAATGATGATTTTGTGATTTATTGTGACGCATCAAAGCAAGGTCTCGGTTGTGTATTAATGCAACGAATGAAGGTGATTGCTTATGCGTCTAGACAATTGAAGATTCACGAACAAAATTATACGACGCATGATTTGGAATTAGGTGCGGTTGTTTTTGCATTAAAGACTTGGAGGCACTACTTATATGGGGTCAAAAGTATTATATATACCGACCACAAAAGTCTTCAACACATATTTAATCAGAAACAACTGAATATGAGGCAGCGTAGGTGGATTGAATTATTGAATGATTACGACTTTGAGATTCGTTACCACCCAGGAAAGGCAAATGTGGTAGCCGATGCCTTGAGCAGGAAGGACAGAGAACCCATTCGAGTAAAATCTATGAATATAATGATTCATAATAACCTTACTACTCAAATAAAGGAGGCGCAACAAGGAGTTTTAAAAGAAGGAAATTTAAAGGATGAAATACCCAAAGGATCGGAGAAGCATCTTAATATTCGGGAAGACGGAACCCGGTATAGGGCTGAAAGGATTTGGGTACCAAAATTTGGAGATATGAGAGAAATGGTACTTAGAGAAGCTCATAAAACCAGATACTCAATACATCCTGGAACGGGGAAGATGTACAAGGATCTCAAGAAACATTTTTGGTGGCCGGGTATGAAAGCCGATGTTGCTAAATATGTAGGAGAATGTTTGACGTGTTCTAAGGTCAAAGCTGAGCATCAGAAACCATCAGGTCTACTTCAACAACCCGAAATCCCGGAATGGAAATGGGAAAACATTACCATGGATTTCATCACTAAATTGCCAAGGACTGCAAGTGGTTTTGATACTATTTGGGTAATAGTTGATCGTCTCACCAAATCAGCACACTTCCTGCCAATAAGAGAAGATGACAAGATGGAGAAGTTAGCACGACTGTATTTGAAGGAAGTCGTCTCCAGACATGGAATATCAATCTCTATTATCTCTGATAGGGATGGCAGATTTATTTCAAGATTCTGGCAGACATTACAGCAAGCATTAGGAACTCGTCTAGACATGAGTACTGCCTATCATCCACAAACCGATGGGCAGAGCGAAAGGACGATACAAACGCTTGAAGACATGCTACGAGCATGTGTTATTGATTTCGGAAACAGTTGGGATCGACATCTACCGTTAGCAGAATTTTCCTACAACAACAGCTACCATTCAAGCATTGAGATGGCGCCGTTTGAAGCACTTTATGGTAGAAAGTGCAGGTCTCCGATTTGTTGGAGTGAAGTGGGGGATAGACAGATTACGGGTCCGGAGATTATACAAGAAACTACCGAGAAGATCATCCAAATTCAACAACGGTTGAAAACTGCCCAAAGTCGACAAAAGAGCTACGCTGACATTAAAAGAAAAGATATAGAATTTGAAATTGGAGAGATGGTCATGCTTAAAGTTGCACCTTGGAAAGGCGTTGTTCGATTTGGTAAACGAGGGAAATTAAATCCAAGGTATATTGGACCATTCAAGATTATTGATCGTGTCGGACCAGTAGCTTACCGACTAGAGTTACCTCAACAACTCGCGGCTGTACATAATACTTTCCACGTCTCGAATTTGAAGAAATGTTTTGCTAAAGAAGATCTCACTATTCCGTTAGATGAAATCCAAATCAACGAAAAACTTCAATTCATCGAAGAACCCGTCGAAATAATGGATCGTGAGGTTAAAAGACTTAAGCAAAACAAGATACCAATTGTTAAGGTTCGATGGAATGCTCGTAGAGGACCCGAGTTCACCTGGGAGCGTGAAGATCAGATGAAGAAGAAATACCCGCATCTATTTCCAGAAGATTCGTCAACACCTTCAACAGCTTAAAATTTCGGGACGAAATTTATTTAACGGGTAGGTACTGTAGTGACCCGAACTTTTCCATGTTTATATATATTAATTGAGATTGATATTTACATGATTAAACGTTTCCAACATGTTAAGCAATCAAACTTGTTAAGACTTGATTAATTGAAATAGGTTTCATATAGACAATTGACTACCCAAGTTGACCGGTGATTCACGAACGTTAAAACTTGTAAAAACTATATGATGACATATATATGGTTATATATATAGTTAACATGATATTATGATAAGTAAACATATCATTAAGTATATTAACAATGAACTACATATGTAAAAACAAGACTACTAACTTAATGATTTTTAAACGAGACATATATGTAACGATTATCGTTGTAACGACATTTAAATGTATATATATCATATTAAGATATATTAATATATCATAATATCATGATAATATAATAATTTAACATCTCATTAGATATAATAAACAATGGGTTAACAACATTAATTGAGATCGTTAACTTAAAGGTTTCAAAACAACACTTACATGTAACGACTAACGATGACTTAACGACTCCGTTAAAATGTATATACATGTAGTGTATTTAGATGTATTAAAATACTTTTAGAAGACTTCAAGACATATATCGAAACACTCATACTTAATGAAAATGGTTACAGTTACTTTCCCATTCTTTTCTTTCATCAAGAACTCTAGTCGTATTCTTACCCGTATTATACACAGCTTCAAAACGTACTTACTATGGGTATATACCAATAGGAACTAGCATGGGATTCCACTCTTGATTATGTCATGTATGACTAATCAATTTTAACTTCTACCATGAGCTAGTCAACTAACTAGAACTCCTTTTAACCCCACTCACCACTCACCAATTAACACTCATCATTCACTCCATTTCACTTCCAAATCTCTTTCTAATTCTCTCTCAACACACCCACACTATTATGAACGTATTTTTCCAGTAGTTAATCATCATCTTCATCAAAAATCACTTCAAGAATCAAGTTATAATCATCATAGGAAGAACACTTCAAGAATACTTCAAAAATCCCTTCAAGTTTACTAATTTACTTCCAAGCTTTCTAATCCATTCCAAGTAATCATCTAAGATCAAGAAACCTTTGTTATATACAGTAGGTTATCTTTCTTATTCAAGGTAATATTCATATTCAAACTTTGATTCAATTTCTATAACTATAAACTATCTTAATTCGAGCAAAAATCTTACTTGAACTTGTTTTTGTGTCATGATCCTACTTCAAGAACTTTCAAGCCATCCAAGATCCTTTGAAGCTAGATCATTTCTTGTCACTTCCAGTAGGTTTACCTACTAAACTTGAGGTAGTAATGATGTTCATAACATCATTCGATTCATATATATAAAACTATCTTATTCGAAGGTTTAAACTCGTAATCACTAGAACATAGTTTAGTTAATTCTAAACTTGTTCGCAAACAAAAGTTAATCCTTCTAACTTGACTTTTAAAATTAATTAAACACATGTTCTATATCTATATGATATGCTAACTTAATGATTTAAAACCTGGAAACACGAAAAACACCGTAAAACCGGATTTACGCCGTCGTAGTAACACCGCGGGCTGTTTTGGGTTAGTTAATTAAAAACTATGATAAACTTTGATTTAAAACTTGTTATTCTGAGAAAATGATTTTTATTATGAACATGAAACTATATCCAAAAATTATGGTTAAACTCAAAGTGGAAGTATGTTTTCTAAAATGGTCATCTAGACGTCGTTCTTTCGACTGAAATGACTACCTTTACAAAAACGACTTGTAACTTATTTTTCCGACTATAAACCTATACTTTTTCTGTGTAGATTCATAAAATACAGTTCAATATGAAACCATAGCAATTTGATTCATTCAAAACGGATTTAAAATGAAGAAGTTATGGGTAAAACAAGATTGGATAATTTTTATCATTTTAGCTACGTGAAAATTGGTAACAAATCTATTCCAACCATAATTTAATCAACTTGTATTGTATATTATGTAATCTTGAGATACCATAGACACGTATACAATGTTTCGACCTATCATGTCGACACATCTATATATATTTCGGAACAACCATAGACACTCTATATGTGAATGTTGGAGTTAGCTATACAGGGTTGAGGTTGATTCCAAAATATATATAGTTTGAGTTGTGATCAATACTGAGATACGTATACACTGGGTCGTGGATTGATTCAAGATAATATTTATTGATTTATTTCTGTACATCTAACTGTGGACAACTAGTTGTAGGTTACTAACGAGGACAGCTGACTTAATAAACTTAAAACATCAAAATATATTAAAAGTATTGTAAATATATTTTGAACATACTTTAATATATATGTATATATTGTTATAGGTTCGTGAATCAACGGTGGCCAAGTCTTACTTCTCGACGAAGTAAAAATCTGTGAAAGTGAGTTATAGTCCCATTTTTAAAATCTAATATTTTTGGGATGAGAATACATGCAGGTTTTATAAATGATTTACAAAATAGACACAAGTACGTGAAACTACATTCTATGGTTGAATTATCGAAATCGAATATGCCCCTTTTTATTAAGTCTGGTAATCTAAGAATTAGGGAACAGACACCCTAATTGACGCGAATCCTAAAGATAGATCTATTGGGCCTAACAAACCCCATCCAAAGTACCAGATGCTTTAGTACTTCGAAATTATATCATATCCGAAGGGTGTCCCGGAATGATGGGGATATTCTTATATATGCATCTTGTTATTGTCGGTTACCAGGTGTTCACCATATGAATGATTTTTATCTCTATGTATGGGATGTGTATTGAAATATGAAATCTTGTGGTCTATTATTATGATTTGATATATATAGGTTAAACCTATAACTCACCAACATTTTTGTTGACGTTTTAAGCATGTTTATTCTCAGGTGATTATTAAGAGCTTCCGCTGTCGCATACTTAAATAAGGACGAGATTTGGAGTCCATGCTTGTATGATATTGTGTAAAAACTGCATTCAAGAAACTTATTTTGTTGTAACATATTTGTATTGTAAACCATTATGTAATGGTCGTGTGTAAACAGGATATTTTAGATTATCATTATTTGATAATCTACGTAAAGCTTTTAAACCTTTATTGATGAAATAAAGGTTATGGTTTGTTTTAAAATGAATGCAGTCTTTGAAAAACGTCTCATATAGAGGTCAAAACCTCGCAACGAAATCAATTAATATGGAACGTTTTACGTAGATTATCAAATAATGATAATCTAAAATATCCTGTTTACACACGACCATTACATAATGGTTTACAATACAAATATGTTACAACAAAATAAGTTTCTTGAATGCAGTTTTTACACAATATCATACAAGCATGGACTCCAAATCTCGTCCTTATTTAAGTATGCGACAGCGGAAGCTCTTAATAATCACCTGAGAATAAACATGCTTAAAACGTCAACAAAAATGTTGGTGAGTTATAGGTTTAACTTATATATATCAAATCATAATAATAGACCACAAGATTTCATATTTCAATACACATCCCATACATAGAGATAAAAATCATTCATATGGTGAACACCTGGTAACCGACAATAACAAGATGCATATATAAGAATATCCCCATCATTCCGGGACACCCTTCG
Source organism: Rutidosis leptorrhynchoides (assembly GCF_046630445.1). Taxonomy (NCBI): domain Eukaryota; kingdom Viridiplantae; phylum Streptophyta; class Magnoliopsida; order Asterales; family Asteraceae; genus Rutidosis; species Rutidosis leptorrhynchoides. The sequence goes on from NC_092339.1 coordinate 102,567,166, forward strand.
GATATGATATAATTTCGAAGTACTAAAGCATCCGGTACTTTGGATGGGGTTTGTTAGGCCCAATAGATCTATCTTTAGGATTCGTGTCAATTAGGGTGTCTGTTCCCTAATTCTTAGATTACCAGACTTAATAAAAAGGGGCATATTCGATTTCGATAATTCAACCATAGAATGTAGTTTCACGTACTTGTGTCTATTTTGTAAATCATTTATAAAACCTGCATGTATTCTCATCCCAAAAATATTAGATTTTAAAAATGGGACTATAACTCACTTTCACAGATTTTTACTTCGTCGAGAAGTAAGACTTGGCCACCGTTGATTCACGAACCTATAACAATATATACATATATATTAAAGTATGTTCAAAATATATTTACAACACTTTTAATATATTTTGATGTTTTAAGTTTATTAAGTCAGCTGTCCTCGTTAGTAACCTACAACTAGTTGTCCACAGTTAGATGTACAGAAATAAATCAATAAATATTATCTTGAATCAATCCACGACCCAGTGTATACGTATCTCAGTATTGATCACAACTCAAACTATATATATTTTGGAATCAACCTCAACCCTGTATAGCTAACTCCAACATTCACATATAGAGTGTCTATGGTTGTTCCGAAATATATATAGATGTGTCGACAAACTGCATTATATATAGGTTAAACCTTTATGTTTTCTAAAATGGTCATCTAGACGTCGTTCTTTCGACTGAAATGACTACCTTTACAAAAACGACTTGTAACTTATTTTTCCGACTATAAACCTATACTTTTTCTGTGTAGATTCATAAAATACAGTTCAATATGAAACCATAGCAATTTGATTCATTCAAAACGGATTTAAAATGAAGAAGTTATGGGTAAAACAAGATTGGATAATTTTTATCATTTTAGCTACGTGAAAATTGGTAACAAATCTATTCCAACCATAATTTAATCAACTTGTATTGTATATTATGTAATCTTGAGATACCATAGACACGTATACAATGTTTCGACCTATCATGTCGACACATCTATATATATTTCGGAACAACCATAGACACTCTATATGTGAATGTTGGAGTTAGCTATACAGGGTTGAGGTTGATTCCAAAATATATATAGTTTGAGTTGTGATCAATACTGAGATACGTATACACTGGGTCGTGGATTGATTCAAGATAATATTTATTGATTTATTTCTGTACATCTAACTGTGGACAACTAGTTGTAGGTTACTAACGAGGACAGCTGACTTAATAAACTTAAAACATCAAAATATATTAAAAGTGTTGTAAATATATTTTGAACATACTTTAATATATATGTATATATTGTTATAGGTTCGTGAATCAACGGTGGCCAAGTCTTACTTCTCGACGAAGTAAAAATCTGTGAAAGTGAGTTATAGTCCCATTTTTAAAATCTAATATTTTTGGGATGAGAATACATGCAGGTTTTATAAATGATTTACAAAATAGACACAAGTACGTGAAACTACATTCTATGGTTGAATTATCGAAATCGAATATGCCCCTTTTTATTAAGTCTGGTAATCTAAGAATTAGGGAACAGACACCCTAATTGACGCGAATCCTAAAGATAGATCTATTGGGCCTAACAAACCCCATCCAAAGTACCGGATGCTTTAGTACTTCGAAATTATATCATATCCGAAGGGTGTCCCGGAATGATGGGGATATTCTTATATATGCATCTTGTTATTGTCGGTTACCAGGTGTTCACCATATGAATGATTTTTATCTCTATGTATGGGATGTGTATTGAAATATGAAATCTTGTGGTCTATTATTATGATTTGATATATATAGGTTAAACCTATAACTCACCAACATTTTTGTTGACGTTTTAAGCATGTTTACTGAAATGTCCCGTTCTTATTGATTAAAAACGTTCCATATTAATTGATTTCGTTGCGAGGTTTTGACCTCTATATGAGACGTTTTTCAAAGACTGCATTCATTTTAAAACAAACCATAACCTTTATTTCATCAATAAAGGTTTAAAAGCTTTACGTAGATTATCAAATAATGATAATCTAAAATATCCTGTTTACACACGACCATTACATAATGGTTTACAATACAAATATGTTACAACAAAATAAGTTTCTTGAATGCAGTTTTTACACAATATCATACAAGCATGGACTCCAAATCTCGTCCTTATTTAAGTATGCGACAGCGGAAGCTCTTAATAATCACCTGAGAATAAACATGCTTAAAACGTCAACAAAAATGTTGGTGAGTTATAGGTTTAACCTATATATATCAAATCATAATAATAGACCACAAGATTTCATATTTCAATACACATCCCATACATAGAGATAAAAATCATTCATATGGTGAACACCTGGTAACCGACAATAACAAGATGCATATATAAGAATATCCCCATCATTCCGGGACACCCTTCGGATATGATATAATTTCGAAGTACTAAAGCATCCGGTACTTTGGATGGGGTTTGTTAGGCCCAATAGATCTATCTTTAGGATTCGCGTCAATTAGGGTGTCTGTTCCCTAATTCTTAGATTACCAGACTTAATAAAAAGGGGCATATTCGATTTCGATAATTCAACCATAGAATGTAGTTTCACGTACTTGTGTCTATTTTGTAAATCATTTATAAAACCTGCATGTATTCTCATCCCAAAAATATTAGATTTTAAAAATGGGACTATAACTCACTTTCACAGATTTTTACTTCGTCGAGAAGTAAGACTTGGCCACCGTTGATTCACGAACCTATAACAATATATACATATATATTAAAGTATGTTCAAAATATATTTACAACACTTTTAATATATTTTGATGTTTTAAGTTTATTAAGTCAGCTGTCCTCGTTAGTAACCTACAACTAGTTGTCCACAGTTAGATGTACAGAAATAAATCAATAAATATTATCTTGAATCAATCCACGACCCAGTGTATACGTATCTCAGTATTGATCACAACTCAAACTATATATATTTTGGAATCAACCTCAACCCTGTATAGCTAACTCCAACATTCACATATAGAGTGTCTATGGTTGTTCCGAAATATATATAGATGTGTCGACATGATAGGTCGAAACATTGTATACGTGTCTATGGTATCTCAAGATTACATAATATACAATACAAGTTGATTAAATTATGGTTGGAATAGATTTGTTACCAATTTTCACGTAGCTAAAATGATAAAAATTATCCAATCTTGTTTTACCCATAACTTCTTCATTTTAAATCCGTTTTGAATGAATCAAATTGCTATGGTTTCATATTGAACTGTATTTTATGAATCTACACAGAAAAAGTATAGGTTTATAGTCGGAAAAATAAGTTACAAGTCGTTTTTGTAAAGGTAGTCATTTCAGTCGAAAGAACGACGTCTAGATGACCATTTTAGAAAACATACTTCCACTTTGAGTTTAACCATAATTTTTGGATATAGTTTCATGTTCATAATAAAAATCATTTTCTCAGAATAACAAGTTTTAAATCAAAGTTTATCATAGTTTTTAATTAACTAACCCAAAACAGCCCGCGGTGTTACTACGACGGCGTAAATCCGGTTTTACGGTGTTTTTCGTGTTTCCAGGTTTTAAATCATTAAGTTAGCATATCATATAGATATAGAACATGTGTTTAATTAATTTTAAAAGTCAAGTTAGAAGGATTAACTTTTGTTTGCGAACAAGTTTAGAATTAACTAAACTATGTTCTAGTGATTACGAGTTTAAACCTTCGAATAAGATAGTTTTATATATATGAATCGAATGATGTTATGAACATCATTACTACCTCAAGTTTAGTAGGTAAACCTACTGGAAGTGACAAGAAATGATCTAGCTTCAAAGGATCTTGGATGGCTTGAAAGTTCTTGAAGTAGGATCATGACACAAAAACAAGTTCAAGTAAGATTTTTGCTCGAATTAAGATAGTTTATAGTTATAGAAATTGAATCAAAGTTTGAATATGAATATTACCTTGAATAAGAAAGATAACCTACTGTATATAACAAAGGTTTCTTGATCTTAGATGATTACTTGGAATGGATTAGAAAGCTTGGAAGTAAATTAGTAAACTTGAAGGGATTTTTGAAGTATTCTTGAAGTGTTCTTCCTATGATGATTATAACTTGATTCTTGAAGTGATTTTTGATGAAGATGATGATTAACTACTGGAAAAATACGTTCATAATAGTGTGGGTGTGTTGAGAGAGAATTAGAAAGAGATTTGGAAGTGAAATGGAGTGAATGATGAGTGTTAATTGGTGAGTGGTGAGTGGGGTTAAAAGGAGTTCTAGTTAGTTGACTAGCTCATGGTAGAAGTTAAAATTGATTAGTCATACATGACATAATCAAGAGTGGAATCCCATGCTAGTTCCTATTGGTATATACCCATAGTAAGTACGTTTTGAAGCTGTGTATAATACGGGTAAGAATACGACTAGAGTTCTTGATGAAAGAAAAGAATGGGAAAGTAACTGTAACCATTTTCGTTAAGTATGAGTGTTTCGATATATGTCTTGAAGTCTTCTAAAAGTATTTTAATACATCTAAATACACTACATGTATATACATTTTAACGGAGTCGTTAAGTCATCGTTAGTCGTTACATGTAAGTGTTGTTTTGAAACCTTTAAGTTAACGATCTCAATTAATGTTGTTAACCCATTGTTTATTATATCTAATGAGATGTTAAATTATTATATTATCATGATATTATGATATATTAATATATCTTAATATGATATATATACATTTAAATGTCGTTACAACGATAATCGTTACATATATGTCTCGTTTAAAAATCATTAAGTTAGTAGTCTTGTTTTTACATATGTAGTTCATTGTTAATATACTTAATGATATGTTTACTTATCATAATATCATGTTAACTATATATATAACCATATATATGTCATCATATAGTTTTTACAAGTTTTAACGTTCGTGAATCACCGGTCAACTTGGGTAGTCAATTGTCTATATGAAACCTATTTCAATTAATCAAGTCTTAACAAGTTTGATTGCTTAACATGTTGGAAACGTTTAATCATGTAAATATCAATCTCAATTAATATATATAAACATGGAAAAGTTCGGGTCACTACAGTACCTACCCGTTAAATAAATTTCGTCCCGAAATTTTAAGCTGTTGAAGGTGTTGACGAATCTTCTGGAAATAGATGCGGGTATTTCTTCTTCATCTGATCTTCACGCTCCCAGGTGAACTCGGGTCCTCTACGAGCATTCCATCGAACCTTAACAATTGGTATCTTGTTTTGCTTAAGTCTTTTAACCTCACGATCCATTATTTCGACGGGTTCTTCGATGAATTGAAGTTTTTCGTTGATTTGGATTTCATCTAACGGAATAGTGAGATCTTCTTTAGCAAAACATTTCTTCAAATTCGAGACGTGGAAAGTATTATGTACAGCCGCGAGTTGTTGAGGTAACTCTAGTCGGTAAGCTACTGGTCCGACACGATCAATAATCTTGAATGGTCCAATATACCTTGGATTTAATTTCCCTCGTTTACCAAATCGAACAACGCCTTTCCAAGGTGCAACTTTAAGCATGACCATCTCTCCAATTTCAAATTCTATATCTTTTCTTTTAATGTCAGCGTAGCTCTTTTGTCGACTTTGGGCAGTTTTCAACCGTTGTTGAATTTGGATGATCTTCTCGGTAGTTTCTTGTATAATATCTGGACCCGTAATCTGTCTATCCCCCACTTCACTCCAACAAATCGGAGACCTGCACTTTCTACCATAAAGTGCTTCAAACGGCGCCATCTCAATGCTTGAATGGTAGCTGTTGTTGTAGGAAAATTCTGCTAACGGTAGATGTCGATCCCAACTGTTTCCGAAATCAATAACACATGCTCGTAGCATGTCTTCAAGCGTTTGTATCGTCCTTTCGCTCTGCCCATCGGTTTGTGGATGATAGGCAGTACTCATGTCTAGACGAGTTCCTAATGCTTGCTGTAATGTCTGCCAGAATCTTGAAATAAATCTGCCATCCCTATCAGAGATAATAGAGATTGGTATTCCATGTCTGGAGACGACTTCCTTCAAATACAGTCGTGCTAACTTCTCCATCTTGTCATCTTCTCTTATTGGCAGGAAGTGTGCTGATTTGGTGAGACGATCAACTATTACCCAAATAGTATCAAAACCACTTGCAGTCCTTGGCAATTTAGTGATGAAATCCATGGTAATGTTTTCCCATTTCCATTCCGGGATTTCGGGTTGTTGAAGTAGACCTGATGGTTTCTGATGCTCAGCTTTGACCTTAGAACACGTCAAACATTCTCCTACATATTTAGCAACATCGGCTTTCATACCCGGCCACCAAAAATGTTTCTTGAGATCCTTGTACATCTTCCCCGTTCCAGGATGTATTGAGTATCTGGTTTTATGAGCTTCTCTAAGTACCATTTCTCTCATATCTCCAAATTTTGGTACCCAAATCCTTTCAGCCCTATACCGGGTTCCGTCTTCCCGAATATTAAGATGCTTCTCCGATCCTTTGGGTATTTCATCCTTTAAATTTCCTTCTTTTAAAACTCCTTGTTGCGCCTCCTTTATTTGAGTAGTAAGGTTATTATGAATCATTATATTCATAGATTTTACTCGAATGGGTTCTCTGTCCTTCCTGCTCAAGGCATCGGCTACCACATTTGCCTTTCCTGGGTGGTAACGAATCTCAAAGTCGTAATCATTCAATAATTCAATCCACCTACGCTGCCTCATATTCAGTTGTTTCTGATTAAATATGTGTTGAAGACTTTTGTGGTCGGTATATATAATACTTTTGACCCCATATAAGTAGTGCCTCCAAGTCTTTAATGCAAAAACAACCGCACCTAATTCCAAATCATGCGTCGTATAATTTTGTTCGTGAATCTTCAATTGTCTAGACGCATAAGCAATCACCTTCGTTCGTTGCATTAATACACAACCGAGACCTTGCTTTGATGCGTCACAATAAATCACAAAATCATCATTCCCTTCAGGCAATGACAATATAGGTGCCGTAGTTAGCTTTTTCTTCAATAACTGAAATGCTTTCTCTTGTTCATCATTCCATTCAAATTTCTTCCCTTTATGCGTTAATGCATTCAAGGGTTTTGCTATTCTGGAAAAGTCTTGGATGAACCTTCTGTAGTAACCAGCTAGTCCTAAAAACTGGCGTACGTGTTTCGGAGTTTTCGGTGTTTCCCACTTTTCAACAGTTTCTATCTTTGCTGGATCCACCTTAATACCTTCTTTGTTCACTATGTGACCGAGGAATTGAACTTCTTCCAACCAAAATGCACACTTTGAAAACTTAGCGTACAATTCTTCCTTCCTCAATACTTCTAACACCTTTCTCAAATGTTCACCGTGTTCTTGGTCATTCTTTGAGTAAATAAGTATGTCATCAATGAAAACGATGACAAACTTGTCAAGGTATGGTCCACACACTCGGTTCATAAGGTCCATGAACACAGCTGGTGCATTAGTTAAACCAAACGGCATGACCATAAACTCGTAATGACCGTAACGTGTTCTGAAAGCAGTCTTTGGAATATCATCTTCTTTCACCCGCATTTGATGATACCCGGAACGTAAGTCAATCTTTGAATAAACAGACGAGCCTTGTAGTTGATCAAATAAGTCGTCGATTCTCGGTAGTGGGTAGCGGTTCTTGATGGTAAGTTTGTTCAACTCTCGGTAGTCGATACACAACCTGAATGTACCATCTTTCTTCTTGACAAACAAAACAGGAGCTCCCCACGGTGATGTGCTTGGTCGAATGAAACCACGCTCTAAAAGTTCTTGTAATTGGCTTTGCAGTTCTTTCATCTCGCTGGGTGCAAGTCTGTAAGGAGCACGAGCTATTGGTGCAGCTCCTGGTACAAGATCTATTTGAAATTCAACGGATCGATGTGGGGGTAATCCCGGTAATTCTTTCGGAAATACATCGGGAAATTCTTTTGCAATGGGAACATCATTGATGCTCTTTTCTTCAGTTTGTACTTTCTCGACGTGTGCTAGAACAGCATAGCAACCTTTTCTTATTAGTTTTTGTGCCTTCAAATTACTAATAAGATGTAGCTTCGTGTTGCCCTTTTCTCCGTACACCATTAAGGGTTTTCCTTTTTCTCGTATAATGCGAATTGCATTTTTGTAACAGACGATCTCTGCTTTCACTTCTTTCAACCAGTCCATACCGATTATCACATCAAAACTCCCTAACTCTACTGGTATCAAATCAATCTTAAATGTTTCGCTAACCAGTTTAATTTCTCGATTCCGACATATATTATCTGCTGAAATTAATTTACCATTTGCTAATTCGAGTAAAAATTTACTATCCAAAGGCGTCAATGGACAACTTAATTTAGCACAAAAATCTCTACTCATATAGCTTCTATCCGCACCCGAATCAAATAAAACGTAAGCAGATTTATTGTCAATAAGAAACGTACCCGTAACAAGCTCCGGGTCTTCCTGTGCCTCTGCCGCATTAATATTGAAAACTCTTCCACGACCTTGTCCATTCGTGTTCTCCTGGTTCGGGCAATTTCTAATAATGTGGCCCGGTTTTCCACATTTATAACAAACTACATTGGCATAACTTGCTCCGACACTACTTGCTCCGCCATTACTCGTTCCGACACCATTTGTTCCTTTCGTTCTATTAACCCCTGGTCCGTAGACCTCACACTTCGCCGCGCTATGACCATTTCTTTTACACTTGTTGCAAAATTTGGTGCAGAACCCCGAGTGATTCTTTTCACACCTTTGGCATAGCTGCTTCTGATTGTTGTTGTTGTTGCGGTTATTATTGTTGTTAGGATGATTGTTGTAGTTGCTGTTGTTGTTGTTGTTGTTGTTGGGCTGTTTGTTGTAGTTGCGATTGTTGGGATAATTGTTGCGATTATTGTTGTAATTGCTGTTGTTGCTGTATTGGCGATTCTTATCACCGTTTTCCTCCCACTTTCTTTTGACTTGCTTCACATTGGCCTCTTCAGCAGTCTGTTCTTTAATTCTTTCTTCAATCTGGTTCACTAGTTTGTGAGCCATTCTACATGCCTGTTGTATGGAGACGGGCTCGTGTGAACTTATATCTTCTTGGATTCTTTCCGGTAATCCTTTCACAAACGCGTCGATCTTCTCTTCCTCATCTTCGAACGCTCCCGGACACAATAGGCACAATTCTGTGAATCGTCTTTCATACGTGGTAATATCAAATCCTTGGGTTCGTAACCCTCTAAGTTCTGTCTTGAGCTTATTGACCTCGGTTCTGGGACGGTACTTCTCGTTCATCAAGTGCTTGAATGTTGACCACGGTAGTGCGTACGCATCATCTTGTCCCACTTGCTCTAGATAGGTATTCCACCATGTTAACGCAGAACCTGTGAAGGTATGCGTAGCGTACTTCACTTTGTCCTCTTCAGTACACTTACTTATGGCAAACACCGATTCAACCTTCTCGGTCCACCGTTTCAATCCGATCGGTCCTTCGGTTCCATCAAATTCCAAAGGTTTGCAGGCAGTGAATTCTTTGTAGGTGCATCCTACACGATTTCCTGTACTGCCAGATCCAAGGTTATTGTTGGTATATAGCGCAGCCTGTACTGCGGCTATGTTTGAAGCTAGAAAAGTACGGAATTCCTCTTCATTCATATTCACGGTGTGTCGAGTAGTCGGTGCCATTTCCTTCAAAATAGTCAAATGGAACAAGTTAATCATACAGAATATTAAGAGTAGTTAATAGTATTTCGTAGCATAATATGAACTCATTTATAAAAGCTTTTTCTTCATATTAGCGTTTTATAAGTTTAAATTCGGGTAGTACCTACCCGTTAAGTTCATACTTAGTAGCTAATATACAATTCAACTACTACAATTCTATATGAAAAACTGATTATAATAATATTTCGCGTTCAAACTTTTATACAATATTTTACAAACTTACAATACCGCTTATTTTACATAAAGCATGAAATATAGCACACAATAACTTTGATACAAGATAGTTGTGAAGATAATTCTAGCTAGTACACAAGTCGTTCAGCAAAGGCAATAAAGACACGTAATTCATACGTCCAGAAACAAGTCATGCATTCTGGTTTTACTAGGACTACTTCCCATCCTTGGTCTTGTGGAACATAACCGTTATGGCCGTTGATAAGACAGCGTGTTGTAACGTCGTCAAAGGGACGAGGGTTACGTAATGACCAACAGTCTCGTAATAACCTAAAAACCTCATTTCTTACCCCAATTACCGACTCCGTCACTTGAGGGAACGTTTTGTTTAATAGTTGTAGCCCGATGTTCTTGTTCTCACTTTGGTGAGAAGCGAACATTACTAACCCGTAAGCATAACATGCTTCTTTATGTTGCATGTTAGCCGCTTTTTCTAAATCACGAAGTCCTATATTTGGATATACTGAGTCAAAATAATTTCTTAACCCGTTGCGTAAAATAGCATTTGGGTTCCCCGCAATATATGCGTCAAAGTAAACACATCGTAACTTATGGATTTCCCAATGTGATATCCCCCATCTTCCGAACGAAAGCCTTTTATAAACCAAATCATTCTTGGAACGTTCTTCGAATGTCTTACAAACTGATCTCGCCTTAAATAGTTGTGCCGAGGAATTCTGACCGACTCTAGACAAGATTTCATCAATCATGTCTCCGGGTAGGTCTCTTAAAATATTGGGTTGTCTATCCATTTTGTGTTTTTATACTGTAAAATAGACAAAAGTTAGATTCATAAAAAAAAATACTTATTAATACAAGCAATTTTTACATATATCATAAAGCATAAGCACACTATATTACATATATTACACCACACGAATACAACTATCTTATTCCGACTCGCTTGTTTCTTCTTCTTCGGTTTTGGTTCGTTTTGCCAAGTTTCTAGGGATATATGATGTTCCCCTAATACGAGCCGTAATTTTCCACATTGGTTTAGAAAAACCTGGTGGTTTAGAGGTTCCCGGGTCATTGTTACAACTTAAGGACTTCGGGGGTTGACGATACATATAAAGTTCATCGGGGTTGGAATTAGATTTCTCTATTTTTATGCCCTTTCCCTTATTATTTTCTTTTGCCTTTTTAAATTCAGTTGGGGTAATTTCTATAACATCATCGGAATTCTCGTCGGAATCCGATTCATCGGAGAATTGGTAATCCTCCCAATATTTTGCTTCCTTGGCGGAAACACCATTGACCATAATTAACCTTGGTCGGTTGGTTGAGGATTCTCTTTTACTTAACCGTTTTATTATTTCCCCCACCGGTTCCGATTCTTCTTCCGGTTCCGATTCTTCTTCCGGTTCTGATTCTTCTTCCGGTTCCGACTCTTCTTCCGGTTCCTCTTCGGGAACTTGTGAATCAGTCCACGAATCATTCCAATTTACATTTGACTCTTCATTATTATTAGGCGAGTCAATGGGACTTGTTCTAGAGGTAGACATCTATCACATAATATCAAACACGTTAAGAGATTAATATATCACATAATATTCATATGTTAAAAATATATAGTTTCCAACAAAAATGTTAAGCAATCATTTTTAAAGAAAACACGGTCGAAGTCCAGAATCACTAATGCATCCTAACAAACTCGATAAGACACACTAATGCAAATTTTCTGGTTCTTTAAGACCAACGCTCGGATACCAACTGAAATGTCCCGTTCTTATTGATTAAAAACGTTCCATATTAATTGATTTCGTTGCGAGGTTTTGACCTCTATATGAGACGTTTTTCAAAGACTGCATTCATTTTAAAACAAACCATAACCTTTATTTCATCAATAAAGGTTTAAAAGCTTTACGTAGATTATCAAATAATGATAATCTAAAATATCCTGTTTACACACGACCATTACATAATGGTTTACAATACAAATATGTTACAACAAAATAAGTTTCTTGAATGCAGTTTTTACACAATATCATACAAGCATGGACTCCAAATCTCGTCCTTATTTAAGTATGCGACAGCGGAAGCTCTTAATAATCACCTGAGAATAAACATGCTTAAAACGTCAACAAAAATGTTGGTGAGTTATAGGTTTAACCTATATATATCAAATCATAATAATAGACCACAAGATTTCATATTTCAATACACATCCCATACATAGAGATAAAAATCATTCATATGGTGAACACCTGGTAACCGACAATAACAAGATGCATATATAAGAATATCCCCATCATTCCGGGACACCCTTCGGATATGATATAATTTCGAAGTACTAAAGCATCCGGTACTTTGGATGGGGTTTGTTAGGCCCAATAGATCTATCTTTAGGATTCGCGTCAATTAGGGTGTCTGTTCCCTAATTCTTAGATTACCAGACTTAATAAAAAGGGGCATATTCGATTTCGATAATTCAACCATAGAATGTAGTTTCACGTACTTGTGTCTATTTTGTAAATCATTTATAAAACCTGCATGTATTCTCATCCCAAAAATATTAGATTTTAAAAATGGGACTATAACTCACTTTCACAGATTTTTACTTCGTCGAGAAGTAAGACTTGGCCACCGTTGATTCACGAACCTATAACAATATATACATATATATTAAAGTATGTTCAAAATATATTTACAACACTTTTAATATATTTTGATGTTTTAAGTTTATTAAGTCAGCTGTCCTCGTTAGTAACCTACAACTAGTTGTCCACAGTTAGATGTACAGAAATAAATCAATAAATATTATCTTGAATCAATCCACGACCCAGTGTATACGTATCTCAGTATTGATCACAACTCAAACTATATATATTTTGGAATCAACCTCAACCCTGTATAGCTAACTCCAACATTCACATATAGAGTGTCTATGGTTGTTCCGAAATATATATAGATGTGTCGACATGATAGGTCGAAACATTGTATACGTGTCTATGGTATCTCAAGATTACATAATATACAATACAAGTTGATTAAATTATGGTTGGAATAGATTTGTTACCAATTTTCACGTAGCTAAAATGATAAAAATTATCCAATCTTGTTTTACCCATAACTTCTTCATTTTAAATCCGTTTTGAATGAATCAAATTGCTATGGTTTCATATTGAACTGTATTTTATGAATCTACACAGAAAAAGTATAGGTTTATAGTCGGAAAAATAAGTTACAAGTCGTTTTTGTAAAGGTAGTCATTTCAGTCGAAAGAACGACGTCTAGATGACCATTTTAGAAAACATACTTCCACTTTGAGTTTAACCATAATTTTTGGATATAGTTTCATGTTCATAATAAAAATCATTTTCTCAGAATAACAAGTTTTAAATCAAAGTTTATCATAGTTTTTAATTAACTAACCCAAAACAGCCCGCGGTGTTACTACGACGGCGTAAATCCGGTTTTACGGTGTTTTTCGTGTTTCCAGGTTTTAAATCATTAAGTTAGCATATCATATAGATATAGAACATGTGTTTAATTAATTTTAAAAGTCAAGTTAGAAGGATTAACTTTTGTTTGCGAACAAGTTTAGAATTAACTAAACTATGTTCTAGTGATTACGAGTTTAAACCTTCGAATAAGATAGTTTTATATATATGAATCGAATGATGTTATGAACATCATTACTACCTCAAGTTTAGTAGGTAAACCTACTGGAAGTGACAAGAAATGATCTAGCTTCAAAGGATCTTGGATGGCTTGAAAGTTCTTGAAGTAGGATCATGACACAAAAACAAGTTCAAGTAAGATTTTTGCTCGAATTAAGATAGTTTATAGTTATAGAAATTGAATCAAAGTTTGAATATGAATATTACCTTGAATAAGAAAGATAACCTACTGTATATAACAAAGGTTTCTTGATCTTAGATGATTACTTGGAATGGATTAGAAAGCTTGGAAGTAAATTAGTAAACTTGAAGGGATTTTTGAAGTATTCTTGAAGTGTTCTTCCTATGATGATTATAACTTGATTCTTGAAGTGATTTTTGATGAAGATGATGATTAACTACTGGAAAAATACGTTCATAATAGTGTGGGTGTGTTGAGAGAGAATTAGAAAGAGATTTGGAAGTGAAATGGAGTGAATGATGAGTGTTAATTGGTGAGTGGTGAGTGGGGTTAAAAGGAGTTCTAGTTAGTTGACTAGCTCATGGTAGAAGTTAAAATTGATTAGTCATACATGACATAATCAAGAGTGGAATCCCATGCTAGTTCCTATTGGTATATACCCATAGTAAGTACGTTTTGAAGCTGTGTATAATACGGGTAAGAATACGACTAGAGTTCTTGATGAAAGAAAAGAATGGGAAAGTAACTGTAACCATTTTCGTTAAGTATGAGTGTTTCGATATATGTCTTGAAGTCTTCTAAAAGTATTTTAATACATCTAAATACACTACATGTATATACATTTTAACGGAGTCGTTAAGTCATCGTTAGTCGTTACATGTAAGTGTTGTTTTGAAACCTTTAAGTTAACGATCTCAATTAATGTTGTTAACCCATTGTTTATTATATCTAATGAGATGTTAAATTATTATATTATCATGATATTATGATATATTAATATATCTTAATATGATATATATACATTTAAATGTCGTTACAACGATAATCGTTACATATATGTCTCGTTTAAAAATCATTAAGTTAGTAGTCTTGTTTTTACATATGTAGTTCATTGTTAATATACTTAATGATATGTTTACTTATCATAATATCATGTTAACTATATATATAACCATATATATGTCATCATATAGTTTTTACAAGTTTTAACGTTCGTGAATCACCGGTCAACTTGGGTAGTCAATTGTCTATATGAAACCTATTTCAATTAATCAAGTCTTAACAAGTTTGATTGCTTAACATGTTGGAAACGTTTAATCATGTAAATATCAATCTCAATTAATATATATAAACATGGAAAAGTTCGGGTCACTACACTTTAAGTTACGCCGTGTTTTCTTTAAATTGTTAAATGCGGGGAACCCAAATGCAATTTTACGCTACGGGTTAAGAACCTATTTTGATTCAACATATCCCAACATAGGATTTCGTGAATTAGAAAGAGCTTCTAACATGCAACATAAAGAAGCATGGTATGCTTACGGGTTAGTGATGTTCGCTTCTTACCAAAGTGAGAAAAAGAACATCGGATTGCAGCTTTTAAATAAAACTTTCCCACAAGTGACGGATTCAGTAGTTGGGGTGAGAAACAAGGTTTTTAGATTATTACGGGGCTGTTGGACATTACGAAACCCTCGTCCTTTTGATGACATTACCACATGCTGCCTAGCTAATGGTCATAACAGTTATTTTCCACAAGACCAAGGATGGGAAGTAGTCTTAGTAAAACCAGAATGCATGACTTGTTTCTGGACTTATGAATTACGTGTCTTTATTTCCTTTGCTGAACAACTTGCGTATTAACTAGATTTATCTTCAAAACTGTCATGTATCATAGTGTACTATATTTCATGTTATATGTAATATAGCGAAGTTGTAAGTTTGAAGAATATTTGTATGTGATATATTATTATAATCAGTTTTTCATATGGAATTGTAGTAGTTGAATTGTATATTAGCTACTAAATATGAACTTAACGGGTAGGTAGTACCCGAATTTAAACTTATAAAACGCTAATATGAAGAAAAAGCTTTTATAAATGAGTTCATATTATGCTACGAGATACTATTGACTACTCTTAATATTCTGTATGATTAAATTGTTTCATTTGACTATTTTGAAGGAAATGGCACCGACTACTCGACACACCTTGAATATGAGCGAAGAGGAATTTTGTGCTTTTCTTGCTTCAAACATAGCCGCAGTACAGGCCGCGCAACATACCAACAATAACTCTGAATCTAGCAATACAGCTAACAGCGCAAGAAATCGTGTAGGATGCTCCTACAAGGAATTCACTGCCTGCAAACCTTCAGAATTTGATGGGACCGAAGGACCAATCAGATTGAAACGGTGGACCGAGAAAGTTGAATCGGTGTTTTCCATAAGTAAGTGTGCTAAAGGAGACAAAGTGAAGTACGCTACGTATACCTTCACAGGTATTGCGTTCAAATGGTGGAATACCTATCTAGAGCAAGTGGGACAAGATGCTTCTTACACGCTACCGTGGTCAGCATTCAAGCACTAGATGAACGAGAAGTACCATCCTAGAACCGAGGTCAATAAGCTCAAGTCAGAACTTAGAGGGTTACAAACACATGGATTCGATATTACTTCGTACGAAATACGATTCACAGAATTGTGCCTATTGTGTCCGAGAGCGTTCGAAGATGAGGAAGAGAATATCGACGCATTTTTGAATGGGTTACCGGAGAGAATCCAAGAAGATATAAGTTCACACGAGCCTGCCTCCATACAAAAGGCATGTAGAATGGCTCACAAACTAGTGAACCAGATTGAGGGAAGAATTAAAGAACATGCAGCCGAAGAGGCCAACGTGAAGTTAGTCAAAAGAAAGTGGGAGGAAAACGGTGATAAGAGTCACCAAAACAACAACAACTATCCCAACAATCGCAACATCAATCGCAACTACAACAAACGGCACAACAACGTCAACAACAACTACAACAATCATCCCAACAATAATAACAACCGTAACAACAACAACAACAACAACAACAACAATCAGAAGCAGCTATGCCAAAGGTGTGAAAAGTATCACTCGGGGTTCTGGACCAAATTTTGCAACAAGTGTAAAAGAAATGGTCATAGCGCGGCGAAGTGTGAGGTCTACGGACCAGGGGTTAACAGAATGAAAGGAACAAATGGTGTTGGAACGAGTAATGGTGGAGCAAGTAGTGTCAGAGCAAGTTATGCCAATGTAGTTTGTTATAAATGTGGAAAACCGGGCCACATTATTAGATATTGCCCGAACCAGGAGAACACGAATGGACAAGGCCGCGGAAGAGTTTTTTCAATATTAATGCGGCAGAGGCACAGGAAGACCCGGAGCTTATTACGGGTACGTTTCTTATTGACAATAAATCTGCTTACGTTTTATTTGATTCGGGTGAACATAGAAGCTATATGAGTAGAGATTTTTGTGCTAAATTAATTTGTCCATTGACACCGTTGGATAGTAAATTTTTACTCGAATTAGCAAATGGTAAATTAATTTCAGCAGATTATATATGCCGGAATCGAGAAATTAAACTGGGTAGCGAAATATTTAAGATTGATTTGATACCAGTAGAGTTAGGGTGTTTTGATGTAATAGTTGGCATGGACTGGTTGAAGGAGATGAAAGCAGAGATCGTATGTTACAAAAATACAATTCGCATTGTACGAGAAGAAGGAGAACCCTTAATGGTGTACGGAGAAAAGGGCAACACGAAGCTACATCTTATTAGTAATTTGAAGGCACAAAAACTAATAAGAAAAGGTTTCTATGCTATTCTAGCACACATCGAGAAAGTATAAACTGAAGAAAAGAGCATCAATGATGTTCCCGTCGCAAAAGAATTTCCCGATGTATTTTCAAAAGAATTACCGGGACTACCTCCACATCGATCTGTTGAATTTCAAATAGATCTTGTACCAGGAGCTGCACCAATAGCTCGTGCTCCTTACAGACTCGCACCCAGCGAGATGAAAGAACTGCAAAGCCAACTGCAAGAACTATTAGAACGTGGTTTCATTCGACCAAGCACATCACCATGGGGAGTTCCTGTTTTGTTTGTCAAGAAGAAGGATGGTACATTTAGGTTGTGTATTGACTACAGAGAGTTGAATAAACTTACCATAAAAAACCGTTATCCACTGCTGAGAATTGACGACTTATTTGATCAACTACAAGGCTCGTCGGTTTATTCGAAAATCGATTTACGTTCTGGATATCATCAAATGCGAGTAAAGGAGGATGATATTCCAAAAACTGCTTTTAGGACGCGTTATGGTCATTACGAGTTTATGGTTATGCCGTTTGGATTGACTAACACACCAGCTGTGTTCATGGACCTTATGAACCGAGTGTGTGGGCCATATCTTGATAAGTTTGTCATTATTTTCATCAATGACATACTTATTTACTCAAAGAATGATCAAGAGCACGAAGAACATTTGAGAAAGGTGCTAGAAGTATTGAGGAAAGAAAAACTGTACGCTAAGTTTTCAAAGTGTTCATTTTGGTTGGAAGAAGTTCAATTCCTCGGTCACATAGTGAACAAAGAAGGTATCCAGGTGGACTCGGCAAAGATCGAAACCGTTGAAAAGTGGGAAACCCCAAAAACTCCGAAGAATATATGTCAATTTTTAGGATTGGCTGGTTACTACAGAAGATTCATCCAAGATTTCTCCAAAATAGCAAAACCCTTGACTGCATTAACACATAAAGGGAAGAAATTTGAATGGAAGGATGAACAAGAGAAGGCGTTTCAGTTATTGAATAAAAAGCTAACTACGGCACCTATATTGTCATTGCCTGAAGGGAATGATGATTTTGTGATTTATTGTGATGCATCAAAGTCTCGGTTGTGTATTAATGCAATGAACGAAGGTGATTGCTTATGTGTCTAGACAATTGAAGATTCACGAGCAAAATTATACAACTCACGATTTGGAATTGGGTGCTGTTGTTTTTGCATTAAAGACTTGGAGGCATTATTTATATGGGGTCAAAAGTATTATATATACCGACCACAAAAGTCTCCAACATATATTTAATCAGAAGCAACTGAATATGAGACAACGAAGGTGGATTGAGCTGTTGAATGATTATGATTTTGAGATTCGATACCACCCGGGGAAGACGAATGTGGTAGCCGACGCTTTGAGTAGAAAGGACAGAGAACCTATACGGGTAAAAGCTATGTATATAATTATTTGTACTAACCTTACTACTCAAATAAAGGAGGCGCAACAGGGGGTTGTAAAAGAAGGAAAGTTGAAGAATGAGATACCCAAAGGATCAGAGAAACATCTTAATATTCGGGAAGACGGAACCCGATATAGGGCTGATAGAATTTGGATACCAAGGTTTGGAGATGTGAGAGAAATGGTACTTAAAGAAGCACATAAAACCAGATATTTAATACATCCCGGAGCTGGGAAGATGTATAAAGATCTCAAGAAACACTTTTGGTAGCCGGGTATGAAAGTCGATATTGCTAAATATGAGAATGTTTGACGTGTTCTAAGGTCAAAGCTGAACATCAGAAACCATCAGGTCTACTACAACAACCTGAAATCCCGGAATGGAAATGGGAAAACATTACCATGGATTTCATTACTAAATTGCCAAGGACTGCAAGTGGTTATGATACTATTTGGGTAATAGTTGATCGTCTCACCAAGTCAGCACACTTTCTGCCAATGAGAGAAGATGACAAAATGGAGAAGTTGGCACTATTGTATTTGAAGGAGGTTGTCTCCAGACATGGAATACCCGTCTCTATTATCTCTGATAGGGATGGTAGATTTGTTTCAAGGTTCTGGCAGACGTTGCAACAAGCATTGGGGACTCGTCTAGACATGAGTACTGCCTATCATCCACAAACTGATGGGCAGAGCGAAAGGACGATACAAACGCTTGAAGACATGCTACGAGCATGTGTTATTGATTTCGGAAACAGTTGGGGTCGACACCTACCGTTAGCAGAATTTTCCTACAACAACAGTTATCATTCTAATATTGAGATGGCGCCGTTTGAGGCACTTTATGGTAGAAATTGCAGGTCTCCAATTTGTTGGAATGAAGTGGGGGATAGACAGATTACGAGTCCGGAGATAATACAAGAAACTACCGAGAAAATCATCCAAATTCAACAACGATTGAAAACCGCCCAGAGTCGACAAAAGAGCTACGCGGATAGTAAAAGAAAAGATATAGAGTTTGAAATTGGAGAAATGGTCATGCTTAAGGTTTCACCTTGGAAAGGCGTTGTTCGATTTGGTAAACGGGGGAAACTAAATCCAAGGCACATTGGACCATTCAAGATTATATATCGTGTCGGACCAGTAGCTTACCAACTGGAGCTACCTCAACAACTTGCGGCTGTACATAACACTTTCCACGTCTCGAATTTGAAGAAATGTTTTGCTAAAGAAGATCTCACTATTCCATTGGACGAAATCCAAATCAATGAAAAACTTCAATTCATTGAAGAACCCGTCGAAATAATGGATCGTGAGATTAAGAAACTTAAGCAAAACAAGATACCGATTGTTAAGGTTCAATGGAATGCTGATAGAGGACCTGAGTTCACCTGGGAGCGTGAAGATCAGATGAAGAAGAAATACCCGCATCTATTTCCAGAAGATTCGTCAACACCTTCAACAGCTTAAAATTTCAGGACAAAATTTATTTAACGGGTAGGTACTGTAGTGACCCGAACTTTTCCATGTTTATATATATTAATTGAGATTAATATTTACATGACTAAATGTTTCCAATGTGTTAAGAAATCAAACTTGTTAAGACTTGATTAAATGAAATAAGTTTCATATAGACAATTGATCACCCAAGTTGACTGGCGATTCACGAACGTTACAAAATTGTAAAAACTACATGTTGTGGTATATATAGACATATATATATGGTTGACATAAGATTATGATGAGTAAGTATCTCACTAAGTATATTAACAATGTGTGATATACATAAGAAATGAGATTACTAAGTTAAGAAACTCGAAATGATATATATAACGATTATCGTTATGATAACGTCTACTAAATACATATGTATCATATTAAGATATTGATACACTATATTTAACATGATAAAATGATGTTTAAATATATCATTAAGTGTGTTAACAATGAACTACAAATGTAAAAACAAGACTACTAACTCAAGAATTACGAAACGAGACTTATATGTAACGATTATCGTTGTAACGATATTTTAATGTATATATCATATTAAGAGATATTCATACATCATAATATCATGACAATATAATAATTTAACATCTCATTTGATATAATAAACATTGGATTAATAACATTAATTGAGATCGTTAACTTAAAGGTTTCAAAACAACACTTACATGTAACGACTAACAAAGACTTAACGACTCCATTAGAATATATATACATGTTGTGTTTTGATATGTATTCTTACACTTTTTAAAGACTTCAAGACACATATAAAAGTACTTCTACTTAACAAAAATGCTTACAATTACATCCTCGTTCAGTTTCATCAACAATTCTACTCGTATGCACCCGTATTCGTACTCGTACAATACACAGCTTTTAGATGTATGTACTATTGGTATATACACTCCAATGATTAGCTCTTAGTAGCCATGTGAGTCACCTAACACATGTGGGAACCATCATTTGGCAACTAGCATGAAATATCTCATAAAATTACAAAAATATTAGTAATCATTCATGACTTATTTACATGAAAACAAAATTACATATCCTTTATATCTAATCCATATACCAACTACCAAAAACACCTACAAATACTTTCATTCTTCAATTTTCTTCATCTAATTGATCTCTCTCAAGTTCCATCTCCAAGTTCTAAGTACAACAACAACAAAACCCAATACCACATAAGTGGTGTATGGGGGAGGTGAGATGTAGACAATCCTTCCCCTATCCGAGAATAAAGACAACTCATTTCTCCACTCATAGTGAAAACACTCTTAAAAGTAGTGAAAGTCATCCCTCTCTTTATTTGATGGATAGAGAGATTGCTTCCGAGTGGACCTCCGGCCAATAAGTAGGAAATTTTTTTAAATAAATAAGATTAAATTAAAAATAAAATTGAGACGCCATGAAAATGGTAAAATCAAATTTCCATGGGTTTTAAATTCTGCCTGAAATTTAATTTATTCTCTAAGAGTCAGTCAAGTCGCAAATAAATCGACGCTTGTTGTCGACTCAATAACTAGAGCCGTACTTCAAGGCTCTAAGTGTTCTTCATAAATTCCATAAGTATAGTTTCATAAAAATCAAGAATACTTCCAAGTTTGCAAGTCTACTTCCAAGCTTTCTAATCCATTCCAAGTAATCATCTAAGATCAAAGAACCTTTGTTATTTACAGTGGGTTATCTTTCTAATTCAAGGTAATATTCATATTCAAACTTTGATTCAATTTCTACAACTATAACAATCTTATTTCGAGTGAAAATCTTACTTGAACTGTTTTCGTGTCATGATTCTGCTTCAAGAACTTTCAAGCCATCCAAGGATCCTTTGAAGCTAGATCCATTTTTCTCATTTCCAGTAGTTTTATCCAGAAAACTTTAGGTAGTAATGTTGTTCATAACATCATTCGATTCATACATATAAAGCTATCTTATTCGAAGGTTTAAACTTGTAATCACTAGAACATAGTTTAGTTAATTCTAAACTTGTTCGCAAACAAAAGTTAATCCTTCTAACTTGACTTTTAAAATCAACTAAACACATGTTCTATATCTATATGATATGCTAACTTAATGATTTAAAACCTGGAAACACGATGAACACCATAAAATCGAATATACGCCGTTGTAGTGAAACCGGGGGCTGTTTTGGTTTGGATAATTAAAAACTATGATAAACTTTGATTTAAAAGTTGTTCTTCTGGAAAAATGATTTTTCATATGAACATGAAACTATATCCAAAAATCTTGGTTAAACTCAAAGTGAAAGTATGTTTTTCAAAATGGTCATCAAGATGTCGTTCTTTCGACGGAAATGACTACCTCTTTAGTAATTGACATGTAACTTAAATTTCCAACTATAAACCTATACTTTTTCTGTTTGGATTCTTAAATTAGAGTTCAATATGAAACCATAGCAATTTGATTCACTCAAAACAGATTTAAAATGAAGAAGTTATGGGTAAAACAAGATTGGATATTTTTGATATTTTTAGCTACGGGAAATGTTTAACAAATCTATAAAAATCATATCCTAGCTAACTTATATTGTATTATACATGTATTCTAATATATTATGTAATCTTGGGATACCATAGACACATATGCAAATGTTTTGACATATCATATCGACCCATGTATATATATTATTTGGAACAACCATAGTCACTCTATATGCAGTAATGTTGGAGTTAGCTATACAGGGTTGAGGTTGATTCCAAAAATATATATACTTTGAGTTGTGATCTAGCCTGAGACGTGTATACACTGGGTCATGGATTGATTCAAGATAATATATATCGATTTATTTCTGTACATCTAACTGTAGACAACTAGTTGTAGGTTACTAACGAGGACAGATGACTTAATACACTCAAATCTTTAAAACATAATAAAAATGGTTGTAATTATATTTTGATCATACTTTGATATATATGTTCATATTTGTATAGGTTCGTGATTCGATCCGTGGCCAAGTCTTATTTCCAAGGAAGGAAATATCTGTGAAAGTGAGTTATAGTCCCACTTTTAAAATCTAATATTTTTGGGATGAGAATACATGCAGGTTTTATAAATAATTTACAAAATAGACACAAGTACGTGAAACTACATTCTATGGTTGAATTATCGAAATCGAATATGCCCCTTTTTATTAAGTCTGGTAATCTAAGAATTAGGGAACAGACACCCTAATTGACACGAATCCTAAAGATAGATCTATTGGGCCTAACAAACCCCATTCAAAGTACCGGATGCTTTAGTACTTCAAAATTTTTATCATATCCGAAGGGTGTCCCGGAATGATGGGGATATTCTTATATATGCATCTTGTTAATGTCGGTTACCAGGTGTTCACCATATGAATGATTTTTATCTCTATGTATGGGATGTGTATTGAAATATGAAATCTTGTGGTCTATTATTACGATTTGATATATATAGGTTAAACCTATAACTCACCAACATTTTTGTTGACGTTTAAAGCATGTTTATTCTCAGGTGAATACTAAGAGCTTCCGCTGTTGCATACTAAAATAAGGACAAGATTTGGAGTCCATGTTTGTATGATATTGTGTAAAAACTGCATTCAAGAAACATATGTCGATGTAATATATTTCTATTGTAAACCATTATGTAATGGTCGTGTGTAAACAGTATATTTTAGTTTATCATTATTTGATAATCTACGTAATGTTTTTAAAACCTTTATTGATAAAATAAAGGTTATGGTTGTTTTAAAAATGAATGCAGTCTTTGAAAAACGTCTCATATAGAGGTCAAAACCTCGCAACGAAATCAATTAATATGGAACGTTTATAATCAATATGAACGGGACATTTCAGTCGGGAAGTAACACTTGGCCACTAGTCGATTCACGAACCTATAATAAATATATACATATATATTAAAGTATGATCGAAGTATATTCACAACATTTTTTATTACGTTTTAATGATTTAAGTTTATTAAGTCAGCTGTCCTCGTTAATAACCTACAACTAGTTGTCCACAGTTAGATGTACAGAAATAAATCAATATATATTATCTTGAATCAATATATGACCCAGTGTATACAGGTCTTAGGCTAGATCACAACTCAAAGTATATATATTATTTTGGAATCAACCTCAACCCTGTATAGCTAACTCAAGCATTACTGCATATAGAGTGTCTATGGTTGTTCCAAATAATATATATACATGGGTCGATATGATATGTCAAAACATTGTATACGTGTCTATGGTATCCCAAGATTACATAATATATGTTATAATACATGTATAATACAATATAAGTTAGCTAGGATATGATTTGTATAGATTTGTTACAAATTTCACGTAGCTACAACAAGTAAAATTTTCCAATTTGTTTTACCCATAACTTCTTCGTTTTAAATCCGTTTTGAGTGATTCAAGTTGCTATGGTTTCATAATGAACTGTAATTTATGAAACTAAACAGAAAAAGTATAAGTTTATAGTCAGAAATGCAGGTTACAAGTCATTTACTAAAGAGGTAGTCATTTCCGTCGAAAAAACGACATCTTGATGACCATTTTGAAAAACATACTTCCACTTTGTGTTTAACCATGATTTTTGGATATAGTATCATGTTCATATGAAGTATCATTTTTCCAGAAAACGAACTTCCAATTCAAAGATTAAGATAGTTTTTATTTTTCTAACCCAAAACAGCCCCCGGTTTCACTACGACGGCGTATGTCCGGTTTTACGGTGTTCTTCGTGTTTTCAGGTTTTAAATCATTAAGTTAGCATATCATATAGATATAGAACATGTTTTAGTTGATTTTAAAAGTCAATTTAGAAGGAATAACTTTGTTTGCGAACAAGTTTAGAATTAACTAAACTATGTTCTAGTGATTACATGTTCAAATCTTCGAATGAGAAAGTTTTATATGTATGAATTGAATGATGTTATGAACATTATTACTACCTCAAGTTTAGTAGGTAAACCTACTGGAAGTGACAAGAAATGATCTAGCTTCAAAGGATCTTGGATGGCTTGAAAGTTCTTGAAGTAGAATCATGACACGAAAACAAGTTCAAGTAAGATTATCACTCGAATTAAGATAGTTATAGTTATAGGAATTGAATCAAAGTTTGTATATGAGTATTACCTTGATTTAGAATGATATATTATTGTAAACAACAAAGATTTCTTGAGGTTGGATGACCACCTTACAAGATTGGAAGTGAGCTAGTAAACTTGGAAGTATTCTTGATTTTATGAAACTAGAACTTATAAAATTTATGAAGAACACTTAGATCTTGAAGATAGAACTTGAGAGAGATCAATTAGATGAAGAAAATTGAAGAATGAAAGTGTTTGTAGGTGTTTTTAGTCGTTGGTATATGGATTAGATATAAAGAATGCGTAATTTTGTTTTCATGTAAATAATTCATGAATGATTTATAATATTTTTGTAATTTTGTGTAATCATTCATGCTAGTTGCCAAATGATGGTTCCCACATGTTTAATGACTCACATGGGCTGCTAAGGAGCTAATGATTGAGTGTGTATATACCAATAGTATATACATCTAGAAGCTGTGTATTGTACGAGTACGAATACGGGTGCATACGAGTAAAATTGTTGATGAAGATGAACGAGAATGTAATTGTAAGCATTTTTATTAAGTAGAAGTACTTTGATATGTGTCATGAAGTCTTTTAAAAGTGTATTATACATCTTAATACACTACATGTATATACATTTTAACTGAGTCGTTAAGTCACCGTTAGTCGTTACATGTAAGTGTTGTTTTGAGACCTTTAAGTTAACGATCTTGTTAAATGTAATTAATCCATTGTTATTACACTTAAATGAGATGTTAAATTATTACATTATCATGATATTATGATGTATGAATATATCTTAATATGATATATATACATTAAAATGTCGTTACAACGATAATCGTTACATATATGCCTCGTTTCGAAATTCTTAAGTTAGTAGTCTTGTTTTACATATGTAGTTCATTGTTAACACACTTAATGATATACTTAATTATCATTTTATCATGTTAAATATAGTGTATCAATATCTTAATATGATTCATATGTATTTAGTAAGACGTTGTTATAACGATAATCGTTATATATAGCGTTTCGAGTTTCTTAATTCAATAAACTCATTTTTATGTATATCACTCAATGTTAATATACTTAGTGGGATACTTACTTATCATAATCTCATGTTAACCATATATATATATATATATATATATATATATATATATATATATATATATATATATATATATATATATATATATATATATATATATATATATCATCATGTAGTTTTAACAAATTTTTAACCTTCGTGAATCGCCGGTCAACTTAGGTGGTCAATTGTCTATATGAAGCACATTTCAAATAATCAAGTCTTAACAAGTTTGATTGCTTAACATGTTGAAAACATTTAATCATACAAATATAGTTTTCATTTAATATATAAACATGGAAAAGTTCGGGTCACTACAGTACCTACCCGTTAAATAAATTTCGTCCCGAAATTTTAAGCAGTTGGAGGTGTTGACGCATCTTCTGGGAATAGGTGCGAGTATTTCAGCTTCATTTGATCTTCATGCTCCCAGGTGAACTCGGGTCCTCTACGAGCATTCCATCAAACCTTAACGATTGGTATATTATTTTGCTTAAGTCTTTTAACCTCACGATCCATTATTTCGACGGGTTCTTCAATGAATTGAAATTTTTCAATGATTTGGATTTCGTCTAAAGGAATAGTGAGATCTTCTTTGGCTAAACATTTCTTCAGATTCGAGACGTGAAAGGTATTATGTACGTTGGCTAATTGTTGCGGTAAATCAAGTCGATAAGCTACCGGTCTGACATGATCAATAATCTTGAATGGCCCAATATATCTTGGGTTTAATTTTCCCCATTTTCTGAAATGGACAACACCTTTCCAAGGTGATACCTTAAGCATGACCATGTCACCGATTTCAAATTCCAAGTCTTTTCTTCTGATGTTCGCGTAGCTCTTTTGCCAATTCTGAGCGATTTTCAATCGTTGTTGAATTTGGATAATTTTCTCGGTCATTTCTTGAATTATTTCTGGACCCGTAATCTGTCTATCCCCCACTTCACTCCAACAAATCGGAGACCTGCACTTTCTACCATAAAGTGCTTCAAACGGCGCCATCTCAATACTTGAATGGTAACTGTTGTAGGAAAATTCTGGTAATGGCAGATGTCGATCCCAACTGTTTCCAAAATCAATAACACATGCCTGCAGCATGACTTCAAGCGTTTGTATCATCCTTTCACTCTGCCTATCGATTTGTGGATGATAAGCAGTACTCATGTCTAGACGAGTTCCTAATGCTTGCTGTAATGTCTGCCAGAATCTTGAAATAAATCTGCCATCCCTATCAGAGATAATAGAGATTGGTATTCCATGTCTGGAGACGACTTCCTTCAAATACAGTCGTGCTAACTTCTTCATCTTGTCATCTTCTCTTATTGGCAGGAAGTGTGCTGATTTGGTGAGACGATCAACTATTACCCAAATAGTATCAAAACCACTTACAGTCCTTGGCAATTTAGTGATGAAATCTATGGTAATATTTTCCCATTTCCATTTCGGGATTTCGGGTTGTTGAAGTAGACCTGATGATTTCTGATGCTCAGCTTTGACCTTAGAACACATCAAACATTTTCCTACATATTTAGCAACATCGGCTTTCATACCCGGCCACCAAAAATGTTTCTTGAGATCCTTGTACATCTTCCCCGCTCCAGGATGTATTGAGTATCTGGTTTTATGAGCTTCTATAAGTACCATTTCTCTCATATCTCCAAACTTTGGTACCCAAATTCTTTCAGTCCTATACCGGGTTCCGTCTTCCCGAATATTAAGATGCTTCTCCGATCCTTTGAGTATTTCATCCTTTAAATTTCCCTCTTTTAAAACTCCTTGTTGCGCCTCCTTTATTTTAGTAGTAAGGTTAGTGTGAATCATAATATTCATAGCTTTTACTCGAATAGGTTCTCTGTCCTTTCTGCTCAAGGCGTCAACTACCACATTTGCCTTCCCCGGGTGATAACGAATCTCAAAGTCATAATCATTCAACAATTCAATCCACCTGCGCTGCCTCATGCTCAGTTGTTTCTGATCAAATATATGTTGGAGACTTTTGTGGTCGGTATATATAATACTTTTGACCCCATATAAGTAGTGCCTCCAAGTCTTTATTGCAAAAACAACAGCACCCAATTCCAAATCGCGTGTCGTATAATTTTGCTCGTGAATCTTCAATTGTCTAGACGCATAAGCAATTACCTTCGTTCATTGCATTAATACACAACCGAGACCTTGCTTTGATGAGTCACAATAAATCACAAAATCATCATTCCCTTCAGGCAATGACAATATAGGTGCCGTAGTTAGCTTTTTCTTCAATAACTGAAACGCTTTCTCTTGTTCATCCTTCCATTCAAATTTCTTCCCTTTATACGTTAATGCAGTCAAGGGTTTTGCTATTTTGGAAAAATCTTGCGTATATGCTTCGGAGTTTTCGGGGTTTTCCACTTTTCAACGGTTTCAATCTTTGCCGGATCTACCTGAATGCCTTCTTTGTTCACTATGTGACCGAGGAATTGAACTTCTTCCAACCAAAATGCACACTTTGAAAACTTAGCGTACAGTTTTTCTTTCCTCAATAACTCTAGCACTTTTCTCAAATGTTCTTCGTGCTCTTGATCATTCTTTGAGTAAATAAGTATGTCATCGATGAAAATAATGACAAACTTGTCAAGGTATGGCCCACACACTCGGTTCATGAGGTCCATGAACACAGCTGGTGTGTTAGTTAAACCAAACGGCATAACCATAAACTCATAATGATCGTAACGCGTCCTGAAAGCAGTCTTCGGAATATCATCCTCCTTCACCCGCATTTGATGATACCCGGACCGTAAATCGATCTTCGAATAAACCGACGAGCCTTGTAGTTGATCAAATAAGTCGTTGATTCTCGGTAGTGGGTAGCGGTTCTTGATGGTAAGTTTGTTCAACTCTCGGTAGTCGATACACAACCTAAATGTACCATCCTTCTTCTTGACAAACAAAACAGGAGCTCCCCACGGTGATGTGCTTGGTCGAATGAAACCACGCTCTAAAAGTTCTTGTAATTGGCTTTGGAGTTCCTTCATCTCGCTGGATGCAAGTCTGTATGGAGCACGAGCTATTGATGCAGCTCCTGGTACAAGATCTATCTGAAATTCAACGGATCGGTGCGGAGTTAGTCCCGGTAATTCTTTCGAAAATACATCGGGAAATTCTTTTGTGACGGGAACATCATTGATGTTCTTTTCTTCGGTATTGACTTTCTCAACGTGTGCTAGAACGGTATAGCAACCTTTTCTTATTAGTTTTTGTGCCTTCAAATTACTAATAAGATTTAGCTTCGCGTTGCTCTTTTCTCCGTACACCATTAATGGTTTTCTTTTCTCGCGCATAATGCGTACCGCATTTTTGTAACAAATTATCTCTGCTTTCACCTCTTTCAACCAGTCCATGTCGATTATCACATCAAAACTCCCTAATTCTACTGGTATCATATCAATCTTAAATGTTTCGCTAACCAGTTTAATTTCTAGATTCCGACATATATTATCTGCTGAAATTAATTTTCCGTTTGCTAATTCGAGTAAATATTTATTATCCAAAGGCGTCAATGGACAACTTAATTTAGTACAAAAATCTCTACTCATATAACTTCTATCCGCACCCGAATCAAATAAAATGTAAGCAGATTTATTGTCAATAACAAACGTACCCGTAACAAGCTCCGAGACTTCCTGTGCTTCTGCCGCATTAATATTGAAAACTCTTCCGCAGCCTTGTCCATTCGTATTCCCCTGATTCGGGCAATTTCTAATAATGTGGTCCGGTTTTCCACATTTATAACAAATTACATTGGCATTACTTGCTCCGATGCTACTTGTTCCGCCATTACTCGTTCCGACATTACTCGTTCTGACACTATTTGTTCCTTTAGTTTTGTTAAACACTGGTTCATAGACCTCACACTTCGTCGCGCTATGACCATTTCTTTTACACCTGTTGCAAAATTTTGTGCAGAACCCCTGGTGATACTCTTCACACCTTCGGCATGGCTGTTTCTGATTATTGTTGTTGTTGCGGTTGTTATTGTTGTTGGGATGATTGTTGTAGTTGTTGTTGTTGTTGGGCTGTTTGTTGTAGTTGTTGTTGTTGTTGTTGTTGTTGTTGTTGTTGTTGTTGTTGTTGTTGTTGTTGTTGTTGTTGTTGTTGTTGTTGTTGAGAATGCAATTATTGTTGTTGCGATTGATGTAGCGATTGTTAGGATAGTTATTGCGATTATTGTTGTAATTGTTGTTGTTGTTGTATTGGTGACTCTTGTCACCATTTTCCTCCCACTTTCTTTTGAATTGCTTCACGTTAGCCTCTTCGGCCGCCTGCTCTTTAATTCTTCTCTCAATCTGGTTCACTAGTTTGTGAGCCATTCGACTTGCCTGAAATGTCCCGTTCATATTGATTATAAACGTTCCATATTAATTGATTTCGTCGCGAGGTTTTGACCTCTATATGAGACATTTTTCAAAGACTGCATTCATTTTTAAAACAAGCATAACCTTTATTTTATCGATAAAGGTTTAAAAAGCATTACGTAGATTATCAAATAATGATAATCTAAAATATACTGTTTACACACGACCATTACATAATGGTTTACAATAAGAATATATTACATCAAAAATAAGTTTCTTGAATGCAGTTTTTACACAATATCATACAAGCATGGACTCCAAATCTTGTCCTTATTTTAGTATGCAACAGCGGAAGCTCTTAATAATCACCTGAGAATAAATATGCTTAAAACGTTAACAAAAATGTTGGTGAGTTATAGGTTTAACCTATATATTATCAAATCATAATAATAGACCACAAGATTTCATATTTCAATACATCCCATACATAGAGATAAAAATCATTCATATAGTGAACACCTGGTAACCGACATTAACAAGATGCATATAGAATATCCCCATCATTCTGGGAAACCCATCGGACATAATAATTTCGAAGTACTAAAGCATTCCAAATTCCAGAATGGGGCTTGTTGGGCCCGATAGATCTATCTTTAGGATTCGCATCAATTTGGGGGTCTGTTCCTAAATTCTTAGGCTACCAAGCTAAAAAGGGGCATATTCGGCTTCGATCATTCACCCATATAATGTAGTTTCATTTACTTGTGTCTATTTCGTAAAACATTTATAAAGTTGCATGTATTCTCATTCCAAAATATTAGATTTTAAAAGTGGGACTATAACTCACCTTCACAGATTTTTACTTCGTTGGGAAGTAAGACTTGGCCACTGGTCGATTCACGAACCTATACAAATATGTACATATATATCAAAGTATGATCAAAATATATTTACAACATTTTTTATTACGTTTTAATGATTTGAGTTTGTTAAGTCAGCAATCCTCGTTAGTAACCTACAGCTAGTTGTCCACAGTTAGATGTATAGAAATAAATAAATATAAATTATCTTGGATCAATCCACGACCCAGTGTATACAAGCCTCAGGCTAGATCACAACTCAAACTATATATATTATTTTGGAATCAACCTCAACCCTGTATAGCTAACTCAAACATTACTGTATATAGAGTGTCTATGGTTGTTCCAAAATATATTATATAGATGGGTCGATATGATATGTCAAAACATTGTATACGTGTATATGGTATCCCAAGATTACATAATATATAAGAATACATGTATAATACAATATAAGTTAGCTAGGATATGATTAATATCGATTTGTTACCAATTTTCACGTAGCTACAACAAGAAAAATTATCCAATCTTGTTTTACCCATATCTTCTTCGTTTTAAATCCGTTTTGAGTGAATCAAATTGCTATGGTTTCATATTGAACTCTATTTTATGAATCTAAACAGAAAAATTTTAGGTTTATAGTCAAAAATATAAGTTACAAGTCATTTTTGTAAGAGGTAGTCATTTCAGTCGAAAGAACGACGTCTTGATGACCATTTTGAAAAACATACTTCCACTTTGAGTTTAACCATGATTTTTGGATATAGTTTCATGTTCATAAGAAAAATCATTTTTCCAGAAGAAAAACTTTTAAATCAAAGTTTATCACAGTTTTTAATTAACTAACCCAAAACAGCCCGCGGTGTTACTACGACGGCGTAAATCCGGTTTTACGGTGTTTTTTGTGTTTCCAGGTTTTAAATCATTAAGTTAGCATATCATATAGATATAGAATATGTGTTTATTTGATTTTAAAAGACAAGTTAGAAGGATTAACGTTTGTTTGTGAACAAGTTTAGAATTAACTAAACTATGTTCTAGTGATTACAAGTTTAAACCTTCAAATAAGGTAGCTTTATATATATGAATCGAATGATGTTATGAACATCATTACTACCTCAAGTTTAGTAGGTAAATGTACTAGAAGTGACAAGAAATGATCTAGCTTCAAAGGATCTTGGATGGCTTGAAAGTTCTTGAAGTAGGATCATGACACAAAAACAAGTTCAAGTAAGATTTTTACTCGAATTAAGATAGTTTATAGTTATAGAAATTGAACCAAAGTTTGAATATGAATATTACCTTGAATAATAAATATAACCTACTGTAAATAACAAAGGTTTCTTGATCTTAGATGATTACTTGGAATGGATTAGAAAGCTTGGATGTAAACTAGTAAACTTGAAAGGATTTTTCGAAGTGTTCTTGAAGTGTTCTTCCTAAGATGATTATAGCTTGATTTTTTTAAGTAATTTTTGATGAAGATGATGATTA
Organism: Rutidosis leptorrhynchoides; assembly: GCF_046630445.1. Lineage (NCBI taxonomy): Eukaryota > Viridiplantae > Streptophyta > Magnoliopsida > Asterales > Asteraceae > Rutidosis > Rutidosis leptorrhynchoides. The sequence goes on from NC_092339.1 coordinate 102,600,402, forward strand.
TCTACTGGCAAAATTCATTCATAAGTATGTGTGTGTGTGCGTGTGTTGAGAGAGAATTAGAAAGAGAATTGGAAGTGAAATGGAGTGAATGATGAGTGGTAAGTGGTGAGTGGTGAGTGGGGTTAAAAGGAGTTCTAGTCAGTTGACTAGTTCATGGTAGAAGTTAAAATTAATTAGCCATGCATGACATAATCAAGAGTGGAATCCCATGCTAGTTTCTATTGATATATACCCACAGTAAGTACGTCTAGAAGCTGTGTATAATACGGGTATGAATACGACTAGAATTCTTGATGAAAAAAAAAAAGAATGGGAATGTAACTGTACCCATTTTTGTTAAGTATGAGTGTTTTGATATATGTATTAAAGTCTTCCAAAAGTATATTAATACATCTAAATACACTACATGTATATACATTTTAACTGAGTCGTTAAGTCATCGTTAGTCGTTACATGTAAGTGTTGTTTTGAAACCTTTAAGTTAACGATCTCATTTAATGTTGTTAACCCAATGTTTATTATATCTAATAATATGTTAAATTATTATATTATCATGATATTATGATATATTAATATATATTAATATGATATATATATACATTTAAATGTCGTTACAACGATAATCGTTACATATATGTCTCGTTTCAAAATCCTTAAGTTAGTAGTCTTGTTTTTATGTATATAACTCATTGTTAATATACTTATGGAGATACTTACTTATCATAATCTCATGTTAACTATATGTATATCCATATATATATCGTCATGTCATTTTTACAAGTTTTAACGTTCGTGAATCGCCGGTCAACTTGGGTGGTCAATTGTCTATATGAAACATATTTCAATTAATCAAGTCTTCAAAAGTTTGATTGTTTAACATGTTGGAAACACTTAATCATGTAAATATCAATTTCATTTAATATATATAAGCATGGAAAAGCTCGGGTCACTACAGTACCTACCCGTTAAATAAATTTCGTCCGGAAATTTTAAGTAGTTGGAGGTGTTGACGTATCTTCTGGAAATAAGTGCGAGTATTACTTCTTCATCTGATCTTATCATTCCCAGGTGAACTCGGGTCCTCTACGAGCATTCCATCGAACCTTAATAATTGTTATCTTGTTTTGCTTAAGTCTTTTAACCTCGCGATCCATTATTTCGACGGGTTCTTCGATGAATTGAAGTTTTTCGTTGATTTGAATTTTTTCTAACGGAATAGTGAGATCTTCTTTAGCAAAACATTTCTTCAAATTCGAGACATGGAAAGTGTTATGTACAGCCGCGAGTTGTTGAGGTAACTCAAGTCGGTAAGCTACTGGTCCGACACGATCAATAATCTTGAATGGTCCAATATACCTTGGATTTAATTTCCCTCGTTTACCGAATTGAACAACGCCTTTCCAAGGTGCAACTTTAAGCATGACCATCTCTCCAATTTCAAATTCTATATCTTTTCTTTTAATGTCAGAATTTTTTTGTCGACTTTGGGCAGTTTTCAACCGTTGTTGAATTTGGATGATCTTCTCGGTAGTTTCTTGTATTATCTCCGGACCCGTAATCTGTCTATCCCTGCTTCACTCCAATAAATCGGAGACCTGTACTTTATACCATAAAGTGCTTCAAATGGCGCCATCTCAATGCTTGAATGGTAGCTGTTGTTGTAGAAAAATTCTGCTAACGGAAGGTGTCGATCCCAACTGTTTCCGAAATCAATAACACAGGCTCGTAGCATGTCTTCAAGCGTTTGTATCATCCTTTCACTCTACCCATCAGTTTGTGGATGATAGGCTGTACTCATGTCTAGACGAGTTCCTAATGCTTGCTGTAATGTCTGCCAGAATCTTGAAATAAATCTGTCATCCCTATCAGAGATAATAGAGATTGGTATTCCATGTCTGGAGACGACTTCCTTCAAATACAGTCGTGCTAACTTTTCCATCTTGTCATCTTCTCTTATTGGAAGGAAGTGTGTTGATTTGGTGAGACGATCAACTATTACCCAGATAGTATCAAAACCGCTTGCAGTCCTTGGCAATTTAGTGATGAAATCCATGGTAATGTTTTCCCATTTCCAATCCGGGATTTCGGGTTGTTCAAGTAGTCCTGATGGTTTCTGATGCTCTGCTTTGACCTTAGAACACGTTAAACATTCTCCTACGTATTTAGCAACATCGGCTTTCATACCCCGCCACCAAATATGTTTCTTGAGATCCTTGTACATCTTCCCCGTTCCAGGATGTATTGAGTATCTGGTTTTATGAGCTTCTCTAAGTACCATTTCTCTCATATCTCCAAATTTTGGTACCCAAATTCTTTCAGCCCTATACCGGGTTCCGTCTTCCCGAATATTAAGATGCTTCTCCGATCCTTTGGGTATTTCATCCCTTAAGTTTCACTGTTTTAAAACTCCTTGTTGCACCTCCTTTAATTGAGTAGTAAGGTTAGTGTGAATCATTATATTCATAGATTTTACTCGAATAGGTTCTCTGTCCTTTCTGCTCAAGGCGTCGGCTACCACATTTTCCTTTTCCGGGTGGTAACGAATCTCAAAGTCGTAATCATTCAACAATTCAATCCACCTACGCTGCCTCATATTCAGTTGTTTCTGATTAAATATATGTTGAAGACTTTTGTGGTCGGTATATATAATACTTTTGACCCCATATAAGTAGTGCCTCAAAGTCTTTAATGCAAAAACAACCGCGCCTAATTCCAAATCATGCGTCGTATAATTATGTTCGTGAATCTTCAATTGTCTTGACGCATAAGCAATTACTTTCGTTCGTTGCATTAATACACAACCGAGACCTTGCTTTGAGGCGTCACAATATATCACAAAATCATCATTCCCTTCAGGTAATGACAATATAGGTGCCGTAGTTAACTTTTTCTTTAACAATTGAAACGCTTTCTCTTGTTCATCTTTCCATTCAAATTTCTTCCCTTTATGCGTTAATGCAGTCAAGGGTTTTGCTATTCTGGAAAAGTCTTGGATGAACCTTCTGTAGTAACCAGCTAGTCCTAAAAACTGGCGTATGTGTTTCGGAGTTTTCGGGGTTTCCCACTTTTCAACGGTTTCAATCTTTGCTGGATCCACCTGAATACCTTCTTTGTTCACTATGTGACTGAGGAATTGAACTTCTTCCAACCAAAATGCACACTTTGAAAACTTAGCGTACAGTTTTTCTTTTCTCAGTAACTCTAGCACTTTTCTCAAATGTTCTTCATGCTCTTGATCATTCTTCGAGTAAATAAGTATGTCATCGATGAAAACAATGACAAACTTGTCAAGATATGGCCCACACACTCGGTTCATGAGGTCCATGAACATAGCTGGTGCGTTAGTCAATCCAAACAGCATAACCATAAACTCATAATGACCGTAACGCGTCCTAAAAGTAGTCTTTGGAATATCATCCTCCTTCACCCGCATTTGATGATATCCAGAACGTAAATCGATCTTCGAATAAACAGACGAGCCTTGTAGTTGATCAAATAAGTCGTCGATTCTCGGTAGTGGGTAGCGGTTCTTGATGATAAGTTTGTTCAACTCTCGGTAGTCGATACATAACCTAAATGTACCATCCTTCTTCTTGACAAACAAAACAGGAGCTCCCAATGGTGATGTGCTTGGTCGAATGAAACCACGCTCTAAAAGTTCCTGTAACTGACTTTGTAATTCTTTCATTTCGCTGGGTGCGAGTCTATATGGAGCACGAGCTATTGGTGCAGCTCCTGGTACAAGGTCTATTTGAAATTCAACGGATCGATGTGGGGGTAATCCCGGTAATTCTTTCAAAAATACATCGGGAAATTCTTTTGCGATGGGAACATCACTGATGTTCTTTTCTTCAGGTTTAACTTCCTCGATGTGTGCTATAATGACGTAACAACCTTTTATTATTAGTTTTTGCGCCTTCAAACTACTAATAAGATTTAATTTCGCGTTGTTCTTTTCTCCGTACACCATTAAAGGTTTTCCTTTTTCACGCATAATGCGAATCGCATTTTTGTAAAAAACGACCTCTGCTCTCACCTTCTTCAACCAGTCCATGCCAATTATTACATCAAAACTCCCTAAATCGATTGGTATTAAATAAATCTTAAACGTTTCATCACCCAGTTTAATTTCTCTATCCCGACATATATTATCTGCTGAAATTAATTTACCGTTTGCTAATTCGAGTAAAAATTTACTATCCAAAGGTGTCAATGGGCAACTTAACGTAGCACAAAAATCTCTACTCATATAGCTTTTATCCGCGCCCGAATCAAATAAAACATATGCAGATTTATTATCAATAAGAAACGTACCCGTAACAAGCTCCGGGTCTTCCTGCGCTTCTGCCGTATTAATATTGAAAACTCTTCCGCGACCCTGCCCATTAGTATTCCCCTGATTCGGGCAATTACTTCTATTGTGGCCCAGTTTTCCACATTCATAACAAACAAAGGCGGCATTACTTGTTTCGCCACTATTTGTTCCTTTAGTTCTGTTAAACTTTGGTTCGTAGACCTCACACTTTTTCGCACCATGGCCAGTTCTTTTACACTTGGTGCAAAATGTAGTGCAGAACCCATTCTGGTGGTACTCTTCACACCTTTGGCATTTTTGGTTTTTGTTACCGTTGTTGTTATTGAGGTTGTTGTTGGGATTGTTATTGTTGTTGGAACGGTTGTTGTAGTTGTTGTTGTTGGGACGTTTGTTGTGGTTATTGTTAGAATTGCGGTTATTGTTGCGATTGTTGTTGCGGTTGTAATTGTAATTGTTGTTGTTGTTGTATTGGTGACCCTTGTCACTGGTTTCTTCCCACTTTCTCTTGAGTTGTTTCGTGTTGGCTTCTTCGGCCGTCTGCTCTTTAATTCTTCCCACAATCTGATTTATGAGTTTATGAGCCATTCGACTTGCCTTTTGTATGGAAGCGGGCTCGTGTGAACTCACATCTTCTTGAATCCTTACTGGTAACCCTTTTATAAACGCGTCGATCTTCTCTTCTTCATCTTCGAACGTTCCTGGACATAATAGGCACAACTCTGTGAATCGTCGTTCATATGTGGTAATGTCGAACCCTTGTGTTCGTAACTCTCTAAACTCTACCTTGAGCTTATTGACTTCGTTTCTAGGACGGTACTGCTCGTTCATCAATTGCTTGAATGCCGACCACGGTAGTGCGTAAGCAGCATTTTGTCCTACATGTTCAAGATAGGTGTTCCACCACGTTAACGCAGTACATGTGAAGGTATACGTAGCGTACTTAACTTTGTCCTCTTCAGTACACTTACTTATGGCAAACACCGATTCGACTTTCTCGGTCCACCGTTTCAATCCAATTGGTCCTTCAGTTCCATCAAATTCCAAAGGTTTGCAGGCAGTGAATTCTTTGTAGGTGCATCCTACACGATTTCTTGTGGAATTAGTTCCACTGCTAGATCCAGAGTTATTGTTATTTTGCATCGCAGCCTGTACTGCGGCTATGTTTGCTGCAAGGAAAACACGGAAGTCTTCCTCGCTCATGTTCAAATTCTGACGAGTCGCCGGTGCCATTTCCTTAAAAAAAAAATAGCCAAAAGAATTGAGTTAATCATATAGAATTTAAGAGTAGTCGATAGTATCTCGTAGCATTATATGAACTTATTTATAAAAGCTTTTTCTTCATATTAGCGTTTTATAAGTTTAAATTCGGGTACTACCTACCCGTTAAGTTCATACTTAGTAGCTAATATACAATTTAACTACTACAATTCCATATGAAAAACTGATTTTAATAATATATCACATACAAATATTCTTCAAACTTACAACTTCGCTATATTACATATAACATGAAATATAGTACACTTTGATACAGAACAGTTTTGAAGATAAAACTAGTTAATACGCAAGTTAATCAGCAAAGGAAATAAAGACACGTAATTCGTAAGTCCAGAAACAAGTCATGCATTCAGGTTTTACTAAGACGACTTCCCATCCTTGGTCTTGTGGAAAGTAACCGTTATGACCATTGGCTAGGCAGCATGTTGTAATGTCGTCAAAAGGATGAGGGTTTCGTAATGCTCAACAGCCTCGTAGCAATCTAAAAACGTTGTTTCTTACCCCAACTACTGAGTTCGTCACTTGTGGGAAGGTTTTTTTTTAAAGTTGTAACCCGATATTCTTTTTCTCACTTTGATAAGAAGCGAACATCACTAACCCGTAAGTATAACATGCTTCTTTATGTTGCATGTTAGAAGCTCTTTCTAACTCACGAAATCCTATATTGGGATATGTTGAGTCAAAATAGGTTCGTAACCCGTAGCGTAAAATTGCATTTGGGTTCCCCGCATTTAACACTTTAAAGAAAACACGGCGGTAGCTTACGGTCTCCCCAATGTGATATACCCCACCTATCAAAGGAAAGCCTTTTATAAACTAAGGCATTTCCGGAAAGTCTTTCAAATGTTTGACAAGTTAATTTCGCCATAACTAAATGTGCTGATGAATTCTGACCGACTCTAGACAAGATTTCCTCAATCATATCCTCTCGTAGGTCTTCTAAAATATTCGGTTGTCTACCCTTAACGTCCATTTTATTTTTATACTGTAAAATAGACAAGGATTAGATTCGTAAAAGATAATTAACAAACAATACAAGAAATTTTTACACAGAACATAAAAGTACAAGCACACTACAATACATATAATACACAACATGATTACAACCCTCTAATCTGAATCACTGGTTTCTTCTTCTTCGGACTTGGTTCATTTTCCTAATTTTCTAGGAATATATGATGTTCCTCTAATACGAGCCGTTGTTTTCCATAATGGTTTAGAAAAACCTAGTGGTTTAGAGGTTCCTGGGTCATTGTTACATTTTAGGAAATACGGATGTTGTCGATACATATAAAGTTCATCGGGGTTGGAATCGGGTTTCTCTATTTTTATACCTTTTCCCTTATTATTTTCTTTCGCTTTATTAAATTGGGTCGAGGTAATTTCTATAACATCATCGGAATCCTCATCGGGATCCGATTCATCGGAAAATTGGTAATCCTCCCAATATTTTGCTTCCTCGGCGGAAACACCATTGACCATTTTTAACTTTGGTCCGTTGGTTGAGGATTTTCTTTTATTTAATCGAATTACTGTAGGTATCGATATTTCTTCCTCTGAAACCTCTTCTTCTTCTGGTTCCTCCTCTTCCGGTTCCTCCTCTTCCGGTTCTTCTTCTTTCGGTTCCTCCTCTTCCAATTCCTCCTCTTCCGGTTCTTCTTCAAGAATTTGTGAATCTTCCCAAAATATATTCGACTCTTCATTATTATTAGGTGAATCAATGGGATTTGTACTAGTGGTAGACATCTATCACACAATATCAAACACATCAAGAGGTTAATATATCACATAATATTTACATGTTAATAATATATAGTTTCCAACAACAAAAATGTTAAGCAATCGTTTTTGAAGAAAAACACGATCGAAGTCCAGACTCACTAATGCATCCTAACAAACTCGGTAAGACACACTAATGCAATTTTCTAGTTCTCTAAGACCAATGCTCTGATACCAACTGAAATGTCCCGTTCATATTGATTATAAACGTTCCATATTAATTAATTTCGTCGCGAGATTTTGACCTCTATATGAGACGTTTTTCAAAGACTGCATTCATTTTTAAAACAAGCATAACCTTTATTTTATCGATAAAGGTTTAAAAAGCATTACGTAGATTATCAAATAATGATAATCTAAAATATACTGTTTACACACGACCATTACATAATGGTTTACAATAAGAATATATTACATCAAAAATAAGTTTCTTGAATGCAGTTTTTACACAATATCATACAAGCATGGACTCCAAATCTTATCCTTATTTTAGTATGCAACAGCGGAAGCTCTTAATAATCACCTGAGAATAAACATGCTTAAAACGTCAATAAAAATGTTGGTGAGTTATATGTTTAACCTATATATTATCAAATCATAATAATAGACCACAAGATTTCATATTTCAATACATCCCATACATAGAGATAAAAATCATTCATATAGTGAACACCTGGTAACCGACATTAACAAGATGCATATAGAATATCCCCATCATTCCGGGACACCCATCGGACATGATAATTGTAGCGACCCGAACTTTTCCATGTTTATATATATATTAAATGAAATTGTTATTTACATGATTAAGTGTTTCCAACATGTTAAGCAATCAAACTTGTTAAGACTTGATTAATTGAAATAGGTTTCATATAGACAATTGACCACCCAAGTTGACCGGTGATTCACGAACGTTAAAACTTGTAAAAACTATACGATGACATATATATGGTTATATATATAGTTAACATGATTTTATTATAAGTATGTATCTCATTTGGTATTTTAACAATGAGTTATATACATAAAAATGAGACTATTAATTTAAGAAACTCGAAAACGATATATATAACGATTATCGTTATAACAACGTCTTACTAGGTACATATGAATCATATTAAGATATTGATACACTTGGTTAATTATGTTAAATGATAAGTAAATATATTATTAAGTGTATTAACAATGAAATACATATGTAAAAATAAGACTACTAACTTAATGATTTCGAAACGAGACATATATGTAGCGATTATCGTTGTAACGACATTTAACTGTATATATATCATACTAAGATATATTATATGTCATAATATCATGATAATATAATAATTTAACATCTCATTTGTTATAATAAACAATGGGTTAACAACATTCAACAAGATCGTTAACCTAAAGGTTTCAAAACAACATTTACATGTAACGACTAACGATGACTTAACGACTCAGTTAAAATGTATATACATGTAGTGTTTTAATATGTATTCATACACTTTTGAAAGACTTCAAGACACTTATCAAAATACTTCTACTTAACAAAAATGCTTACAATTACATCCTCGTTAAGTTTCATCAACAATTCTACTCGTATGCATCCGTATTCGTACTCGTACAATACACAGCTTTTAGATGTATGTACTATTGGTATATACACTCCAATGATCAGCTCTTAGTAGCCCATTTGAGTCACCTAACACATGTGGGAACCATCATTTGGCAACTAGCATGAAATATCTCATAAAATTACAAAAATATGAGTAATCATTCATGACTTATTTACATAAAAACAAAATTACATATCCTTTATATCTAATCCATACACCAACGACCAAAAACACCTACAAACACTTTCATTCTTCAATTTTCTTTATCTAATTGATCTCTCTCAAGTTCTATCTTCAAGTTCTAAGTGTTCTTCATAAATTCCAAAAGTTCTAGTTTCATAAAATCAAGAATACTTCCAAGATTGCAAGTTTACTTCCAAGTTTTCTAAATCCATTCCAAGTAATCATCCAAGATCAAGAAACCTTTGTTACTTACAGTAGGTTATCTTTTTAATACAAGGTAATAATCATATTCAAACTTTAATTCAATTTCTATAACTATAACAATCTTATTTCGAGTGGAAATCTTACTTGAAATTGTTTTCGTGTCATGATTCTGCTTCAAGAACTTTCAAGCCATACAAGGATCCTTTGAAGCTAGATCCATTTTTTTTCATTTCCAGTAGGTTTATCCAAGGAACTTGAGGTAGTAATGATGTTCATAACATCATTCGATTCATACATATAAAGCTATCTTATTCGAAGGTTTAAACTTGTAATCACTAGAACATAGTTTAGTTAATTCTAAACTTGTTCGTAAATAAAAGTTAATCCTTCTAACTTGACTTTTAAAATCAACTAAACACATGTTCTATATCTGTATGATATGCTAACTTAATGATTTAAAACCTGGAAACACGAAAAACACCGTAAAACCGGATTTACGCCGTCGTAGTAACACCGGGGGCTGTTTTGGGTTAGTTAATTAAAAACTATGATAAACTTTGATTTAAAAGTTTTTATTCTGGGAAAATGATTTTTATTATGAACATGAAACTATATCCAAAAATTATGGTTAAACTCAAAGTGGAAGTATGTTTTCTAAAATGGTCATCTAGACGTCGTTCTTTCGACTGAAATGACTACCTTTACAAAAATGACTTGTAACTTATTTTTCCTAAACCTATACTTTTTCTGTTTAGATTCATAAAATAGAGTTCAATATGAAACCATAGAAATTTGATTCACTCAAAACGGATTTAAAATGAAGAAGTTATGGGTAAAACAAGATTGGATAATTTTTCTCATTTTAGCTACGTGAAAATTGGTAACAAATCTATTCCAACCATAACTTAATCAACTTGTATTGTATATTATGTAATCTTGAGATACCATAGACACGTATACAATGTTTTGACCTATCATGTCGACACATCTATATATATTTCGGAACAACCATAGACACTCTATATGTGAATGTTGGAGTTAGCTATACAGGGTTGAGGTTGATTCCAAAATATATATAGTTTGAGTTGTGATCAATACTGAGATACGTATACACTTGGTCGTGGATTGATTTAAGATAATATTTATCGATTTATTTCTGTACATCTAACTGTGGACAACTAGTTGTAGGTTACTAACGAGGACAGCTGACTTAATAAACTTAAAACATCAAAATATATTAAAAGTGTTGTAAATATATTTTGAACATACTTTGATACATATGTATATATTGTTATAGGTTCGTGAATCAACCAGTGGCCAAGTCTTACTTCCCGACGAAGTAAAAATCTGTGAAAGTGAGTTATAGTCCCACTTTTAAAATATAATATTTTTGGGATGAGAATACATGCAGGTTTTATAAATGATTTACAAAATAGACACAAGTACGTGAAACTACATTCTGTGGTTGAATTATTGAAATCGAATATGCCCCTTTTTATTAAGTCTGGTAATCTAAGAATTAGGGAACAGACACCCTAATTGACGCGAATCCTAAAGATAGATCTATTGGGCCTAACAAACCCCATCCAAAGTACCGGATGCTTTAGTACTTCGAAATTTATATCATATCCGAAGGGTGTCCCGGAATGATGGGGATATTCTTATATATGCATCTTGTTAATGTCGGTTACCAGGTGTTCACCATATGAATGATTTTTATCTCTATGTATGGGATGTGTATTGAAATATGAAATCTTGTGGTCTATTGTTAAGATTTGATATATATAGGTTAAACCTATAACTCACCAACATTTTTTGTTGACGTTTAAAGCATGTTTATTCTCAGGTGAATACTAAGAGCTTCCGCTGTTGCATACTAAAATAAGGACAAGATTTGGAGTCCATGTTTGTATGATATTGTGTAAAAACTGCATTCAAGAAACTGATTTCGATGTAACATATTTGTATTGTAAACCATTATGTAATGGTCGTGTGTAAACAGGATATTTTAGATTATCATTATTTGATAATCTACGTAAAGCTTTTTAAACCTTTATTTATGAAATAAAGGTTATGGTTTGTTTTAAAAATGAATGCAGTCTTTGAAAAACTTCTCATATAGAGGTCAAAACCTCGCAACGAAATCAATTAATATGGAACATTTTTAATCAATAAGAACGGGACATTTCAGTTGGTATCCGAGCGTTGGTCTTAGAGAACCAGAAAATTTGCATTAGTGTGTCTTATCGAGTTTGTTAGGATGCATTAGTGAGTCTGGACTTCGACCGTGTTTTCTTTAAAAATGATTGCTTAACATTTTTGTTGGAAACTATATATTATTAACATGTATATATTATGTGATATATTAATCTCTTAACATGTTTGATATTGTGTGATAGATGTCTACCTCTAGCACAAATCCCATTGACTCACCTAATAATAACGAAGAGTCGAATATATATATTGGACTGATTCACAAGTTCCCGAAGAAGAACCGGAAGAAGAATCAGAACCGGAAGAAGAATCAGAATCGGAAGAGGAGGAACCGGAGGAGGAAATAGAACCGGTGGGGGAAATAATAAAACGATTAAGTAAAAGAAAATCCTCAACCAACCGACCAAGGTTAATTATGGTCAATGGTGTTTCCGCCAAGGAAGCAAAATATTGGGAGGATTACCAATTCTCCGATGAATCGGATTCCGACGAGAATTCCGATGATGTTATAGAAATTACCCCAACTGAATTTAAAAAGGCAAAAGAAAATAATAAGGGAAAGGGCATAAAAATAGAGAAATCTAATTGCAACCCCGATGAACTTTATATGTATCGTCAACCCCCGAAGCCCTTAAGTTGTAACAATGACCCGGGAACCTCTAAACCACCAGGTTTTTCTAAACCGTTGTGGAAAACGACAGCTCGTATTAGGGGAACATCATATATCCCTAGAAACTTGGCAAAACGAACCAAAACCGAAGAAGAAGAAACGAGCGAGTCGGAATAAGATAGATGTATTCGTGTGGTGTAATATATGTAATATAGTGTGCTTATACTTTATGATATATGTAAAAATTGCTTGTATTAATAAGTATTTTTTTTTATGAATCTAACTCTTGTCTATTTTACAGTATAAAAACCCAAAATGGATAGACAACCCAATATTTTAAGAGACCTACCCGGAGACATGATTGATGAAATCTTGTCTAGAGTCGGTAAGAATTCTTCGGCACAACTATTTACGGCGAAATCAGTTTGTAAGACATTCGAAGAACGTTCCAAGAATGTCTTGGTTTATAAGAGACTTTCGTTTGAAAGATGGGGGATATCACATTGGGAAACCCATAAGTTACGATGTGTTTACTTTGACGCATATATTGCGGGGAACCCAAATGCTATTTTACGCAACGGGTTAAGAAATTATTTTGACTCAATGTATCCGAATATAGGACTTCATGATTTAGAAAAAGTGGCTAACATGCAACATAAAGAAGCATGCTATGCTTACGGGTTAGTAATGTTCACTTCTCACCAAAGTGAGAAAAAGAACATCGGGCTACAACTATTAAACAAAACGTTCCCACAAGTGACGGAGTCGGTAATTGGGGTAAGAAATGAGGTTTTTAGGTTATTACGAGACTGTTGGTCATTACGTAACCCTCGTCCCTTTGACGACGTTACAACACGCTGTCTTATCAACAGCCATAGCGGTTATGTTCCACAAGACCAAGGATGGGAAGTAGTCCTAGTAAAACCAGAATGCATGACTTGTTTCTGGACGTATGAATTACGTGTCTTTATTGCCTTTGCTGAACGACTTGTGTACGAGCTAGAATTACTTGTGAACGACTTGTTCCCAAATTCTTAGGCTACCAAGCTAAAAAGGGGCATATTCGGCTTCGATCATTCACCCATATAATGTAGTTTTATTTACTTGTGTATATTTCATAAAACATTTATAAATTTGCATGTATTCTCATCCCAAAATATTAGATTTTAAAAGTGGGACTATAACTCACCTTCACAGATTTTTACTTCGTCGGGAAGTAAGACTTGGCCACTGGTCGATTCACGAACCTATACAAATATGTACATATATATCAAAGTATGATCAAAATATATTTACAATATTTTTTATTATATTTTAATGATTTGAGTTTGTTAAGTCAGCAGTCCTCGTTAGTAACCTACAGCTAGTTGTCTACAGTTAGATGTATAGAAATAAATAAATATAAATTATCTTGGATCAATCCACGACCCAGTGTATACAAGCCTCAGGCTAGATCACAACTCAAACTATATATATTATTTTGGAATCAACCTCAACCCTGTATAGCTAACTCCAACATTACTGCATATAGAGTGTCTATGGTTGTTTCAAAATATATTATATAGATGGGTCGATATGATATGTCAAAACATTGTATACGTGTCTATGGTATCCCAAGATTACATAATATATAAGAATACATGTATAATACAATATAAGTTAGCTAGGATATGATTAATATAGATTTGTTACCAATTTTCACGTAGCTACAACAAGAAAAATTATCCAATCTTGTTTTACCCATAACTTCTTCGTTTTAAATCTGTTTTGAGTGAATCAAATTGCTATGGTTTCATATTAAACTCTATTTTATGAATCCAAACAGAAAAAGTATAGGTTTATAGTCAGAAATATAAGTTACAAGTCGTTTTTGTAAGAGGTAGTCATTTCAGTCGAAAGAACGACGTCTTGATGACCATTTTGAAAAACATATTTCCACTTTGAGTTTAACCATGATTTTTGGATATAGTTTCATGTTCATAAGAAAAATCATTTTCCCAGAAGAAAAACTTTTAAATGAAAGTTTATCATAGTTTTTAATTAACTAACCCAAAACAGCCCGCGGTGTTACTACGACGGCGTAAATCCGGTTTTACGGTGTTTTTCGTGTTTCCAGGATTTAAATCATTAAGTTAGCATATCATATAGATATAGAACATGTGTTTATTTGATTTTAAAATTCAAGTTAGAAGGATTAACTTTTGTTTGTGAACAAGTTTAGAATTAACTAAACTATGTTCTAGTGATTACAAGTTTAAACCTTCGAATAAGGTAGCTTTATATATATATGAATTGAATGATGTTATGAACATCATTACTACCTCAAGTTTAGTAGGTAAACCTACTGGAAGTGACAAGAAATTATCTAGCTTCAAAGGATCTTGGATGGCATGAAAGTTCTTGAAGTAGGATCATGACACAAAAACAAGTTCAAGTAAGATTTTTACTCGAATTAAGATAGTTTATAGTTATAGAATTTGAATCAAAGTTTGAATATGAATATTACCTTGAATAAGAAAGATAACCTACTATAAATAACAAAGGTTTCTTGATCTTAGATGATTACTTGGAATGGATTAGAAAGCTTGGATGTAAACTAGTAAACTTGAAAGGATTTTTCGAAGTGTTCTTGAAGTGTTCTTCCTAAGATGATTATAGCTTGATTATTGAAGTAATTTTTGATGAAGATGATGATTAGCTACTGGCAAAATTCGTTCATAAGTATGTGTTTGTGTTGAGAGAGAATTAGAAAGAGAATTGGAAGTGAAATGGAGTGAATGATGAGTGGTAAGTGGTGAGTGGTGAGTGGGGTTAAAAGGAGTTCTAGTTAGTTGACTAGTTCATGGTAGAAGTTAAAATTGATTAGCCATGCATGATATAATCAAGAGTGGAATCCCATGCTAGTTCCTATTGGTATATACCCACAGTAAGTACGTCTAGAAGCTGTGTATAATACGGGTATGAATACGACTAGAATTCTTGATGAAAAAAAAGAATGGGAATGTAACTGTACCCATTTTCGTTAAGTATGAGTGTTTTGATATATGTCTTAAAGTCTTCCAAAAGTATATTAATACATCTAAATACACTACATGTATATACATTTTAACTGAGTCGTTAAGTCATCGTTAGTCGTTACATGTAAGTGTTGTTTTGAAACCTTTAAGTTAACGATCTTATTTAATGTTGTTAACCCAATGTTTATTATATCTAATGAGATGTTAAATTATTATATTATCATGATATTATGATATATTAATATATCTTAATATGATATATATACATTTAAATGTCGTTACAACGATAATCGTTACATATATGTCTCGTTTCGAAATCCTTAAGTTAGTAGTCTTGTTTTTATGTATATAACTCATTGTTAATATACTTTTGGAGATACTTACTTATCATAATCTCATGTTAACTATATGTATATCCATATATATATCGTCATGTCGTTTTTACAAGTTTTAACGTTCGTGAATCGCCGGTTAACTTGGGTGGTCAATTGTCTATATGAAACCTATTTCAATTAATCAAGTCTTAACAAGTTTGATTGCTTAACATGTTGGAAACACTTAATCATGTAAATATCAATTTCATTTAATATATATAAACATGGAAAAGTTCGAGTCACTACATTGCCTTTTGTATGGAGGCGGGCTCGTGTGAACTCACATCTTCTTGAATTCTTTCAGGTAACCCTTTCACAAACGCGTCGATTTTATCTTCCTCATCTTCGAACGCTCCCGGACACAATAGGCACAATTCTGTGAATCATCTTTCGTACGTGGTAATATAAAATCCTTGTGTTCGTAACCCTCTAATCTCTACCATGATCTTATTGACCTCGTTTCTAGGATGGTACTGCTCGTTCATCAAGTGCTTGAATGCTGACCACGGTAGTGCGTAAGCAGCATCTTGTCCTACCTGCTCAAGATAGGTGTTCCACCATGTTAATGCAGTACCTGTGAAGGTATGCATAGCGTACTTCACTTTGTCCTCTTCAGTACACTTACTTATGGAAAACACCGATTCGACCTTCTCGGTCCACCGTTTCAATCCGATCGGTCCTTCGATTCCATCAAATTCCAAAGGTTTGCAGGTAGTGAATTCTTTATATGTGCATCCTACATGATTTCATATACTGCTAGTGTGATGCCCCGTACAAAACCATCGTGTACGAATCATCAACAACAGGATCATTACAAGGTTAAGTACTATATGCTGTAATTAAAGAAGTTGCATTCACGATAAAAAGGTGATGTCATAACCGACATCAAATGTTTTACATTTCAAAAGCATGCTTCACTAACTAGAAGCAAATAATAAGTGTATGTGACCACAATGGTCGTTACAAGTCATAGTTCAAAAGTACTAATGTTTGAATGCAAAGTAAAGTAGTTCATGCGTGGACAACTCTAAGCAGCGGGTGTCTACAGCACAACAGGTAAGACAGTGGAAGCAACCTCAAGCACCTGAGAAATACATGCTTAAAAACGTCAACACAAAGGTTGGTGAGCTATAGTTTAAGTATAACAGTATGTAAGGTAGGCCACGAGATTTCAGTGCTACAAAGAGCGTTTCAAAACAGTATGATAAATTATATGTAAACCGTGGGCACTTGGTAACTAACTTAACGTTTATACCCCCTGAAAGTACACTTGGCAAGTGCGTATGTTCACGAAGTATTAAACACTCATTAAATGCTAGCGCGACTAGCCCGAGTGAGGATGTCAAACCCTATGGATCCATATCTAAGATTCGCGTTCACGGTTCAAAAACCGATGATTAAACGTTACCGAGCTAAAGGGAATGTTTATGCCGTTGTATAACCCACACATATATAAGTTTAGGTACTCGTGCCTAGTATGTAAAACATAAAATCTGCATGTATTCTCAGTTCCCAAAATAAGTTAAAGTAAAAAGGGAATGCTATAACTCACAATGATATGTAGCGGTAAAGTAGTAGTCGGGAAAGGTGTGCAAGTAAATGGTCCGAAGTCCTCAACCTAAGTCAAATAGTACTAAGTCAGTAAATCGTCTTAATAGGTTTAAAATTATGTAATTAAGGTCTTAAGGGTCATCATCAATCATCATTAAAAAAAGGCGTAAAGTAGGTTTCGTTTATGAAAGTACTTTAAAACAAATGCTGACTTCGATCAGTCACCACGGCCTCTACCCTTACTGAATTAAGGTGAGACCAGTGGCCATGGCTCCGTATATGAGTCCCTTAAGTGTGGTAAAATTTACAGAAGCAAACTCGTCTTCGTTTGACCGTGGCGACGGTCTAAGTGCGAGTAGGTCAGAAATTTCTGCACAACGTTGAAGGACATAGTAACGATCGGAGGGCCATAAATCCTAAACCGTAACTCGGATTAAGACGAGTCCTATATGAAAAGTTATCTACTCGAAAAGATCTATCTAAAAATCAAGGTTAGAATAGCTCAGGTCTACTGGTCTGTTACAGAATCACCAGACCAGTAGCTTTTGGACAGAACAGTGAGTTTAAAAGGGTTCCGGTGGTCTTGGTGCTTGATGTTCATCATGGTTCTCATCCTTGATGCATATAGCTTCAAGTGTACAACTCATTGATGTATCTAAATCATCTTAACCAAGTCTTGACCATCATAACCCATGTGCAAGTCTAAGACATGAAGCACAACTCACTTAAGAGTTGTATGAAGTTTGATGAACCAAAGTTGCATCAAAGTCTTAGATCTAATACATACATGGACTTTAAAGCTAATAACAAGTTACAAACTTGAAAGTAAACTAACTAATCAAGATCATAAGTAGTAGAACATAGTTCTTAGTTTGATCTTGAAGATCCAAGACTCAAAAGTCTAGATCCAAAGTTATATTTAAAGAAAACTTATTTGTGTGTTCTTGAACTTTCAAAGTTAACTTAATTTGTTCAAGAGATATGAGATCAAGACTAACTTGTAGTACTTGACCATATAAACTAACTACATGAAATTAAATTGCATAAATTGAAGAAGTAAACTTAAATAAACAAGAAAAGGTTCATGGTTGTTCATACTTTAAAGATTCAAACCAAAGTTTGATCTTTAGAAAGTAAACCTTAAATTTACTTTAAGAACTACAAGCATGAATTTAACAACTATGAACTTACAAACTTTTGAAACAATAAAAGTAGAATCATAAACTAGTAAGTTTATGTTCTTGTGTTCTTGATAAATACAAGATATTATGAAGAATGAAACTAATGAGTTTGATTCTTGTATATGTAAGTAAGTAACAAAGTAACAAAGTAACAAAGTAACAACAACTAACAACTACAAACAATTAACAACAAAGAACAAAGATGATGATGATCTAAGGGTGTTTGTAATTTGGTTTTACCAAGAAAAGAAAGGAAGAAAAAGCTTCAAGTTTACTTACAAGAACTAGAGAAAAGAGAGAAAATGGAAGCAAGTATGTGTGTGTGTTTGAATGAGAGAAAATACAAGTGATGAAGTAATATAAAAATGAACCAAAAGAACTCCCTCCAAGGCCATAAGGCCCACGGTTTTACAGCAGAAAAATGGGGGGGAGGGATTAGTTTTGTGGTCACTTGCAAGTAAAGCTTCAAAAGTTGGATAAAGAATGGTTATGCATGGGGATTATGAGTGAACTAGATTCCATGCAAGTTAACTAACTAGTTACAAGTTAAAGTGATACTTACACTTTGAAAGAGTAGGCTAACTAAGCCCACTTAAAGGTAGGGTGGGCTTACAAGTCTTAATTCACGAGTCCATTAACTAATCAAAGCCCAAGTTCAAATAAATCACAAGTTAAACCAATTAAAGCCCAAGTAACTAACTAATAGCCTTAGTTAATTAAAATGATTAATAAATTTAATCATGAATGTAAATAATATCTAAAAATATTATTCGTGAAAGTTCCGGGTGTCACAAAGACGTTTCGGGCACTTAAAAGTCAAGTACGGGCAATCATGGTAACATGTAAATGTAATAACATACATTCGTTTAATCACACGTATTAATAATAATAATTATTAATAAATAAACGTTGGAAATTCCAGGGTCGTTACATTACACACCTGTTAAAGAAAATTTCGTCCCGAAATTTAAGCTGAGGTAGATGGAGGAGTCGGGAAAAGGTGAGGATACTTCCGCATCATTTGATCCTCTCGCTCCCAAGTAAACTCAGGTCCTCGTTTGGCATTCCATCGTACTCGAACGATCAGAATCTTGTTGCGTTTCAAAGTTTTGATCTCACGATCCATAATTTCGACGGGCTCTTCCACAAAGTGGAGTTTGTCGTCAATTGTAAGTTCTTCCAGTGGTATGATAAGTTCGGGTGCAGCAAGACACTTCTTCAAGTTTGACACATGGAAGGTAGGATGAACTGAGCTTAATTGTGCTGGTAGATCCAAACGGTAAGCAACGGGTCCAACACGTTCCAAGATCTCAAAAGGACCAATGTATCGTGGATTTAACTTCCCACGTTTTCCAAAACGGATCACACCTTTCCAAGGTGCAACCTTTAACATTACACGGTCACCAACATTGTATTCAAAGTCTTTACATTTAAGATCAGCATAACTCTTTTGGCGATCACGGGCAGTCTTAAGTCTAGCTTGAATCTGAGCAATCTTCTCCGTGGTTTCGTGGACTACCTCGGGTCCGGTGATTTGCTTTTCGCCTACTTCGGCCCAACAAATAGGAGATCGGCACTTACGGCCATACAACACTTCGAAAGGTGCAGCATTAATGCTAGAGTGATAACTGTTGTTGTACGAGAATTCGGCGAGTGGCAAATGCCTTTCCCAGGCCTTTCCAAAATCAATGACACATGCACGCAGCATGTCTTCCAAGGTCTGAATCGTTCGCTCACTTTGCCCATCAGTCTGAGGATGATAAGCAGTACTCATGTCGAGACGAGTTCCCATGGCTTCTTGCAAAGAACGCCAAAATCTAGAGGCAAAACAGGGATCGCGATCGGAGATGATCGATAAAGGTACACCGTGTCGTGATACAACCTCCTTAATGTATAATTGAGCAAGTCTCTCCATTGTATCCTTTCCTTCATCGCTAGAAAGTGTGCAGATTTGGTAAGGCGGTCAACAATAACCCAAATGGTATCGTATTCGCCCACCGTCTTTGGTAGCTTGGTGATGAAATCCATTGTGATCCTTTCCCACTTCCATTGTGGGATCTTCGGTTACTGAAGTAATCCAGAAGGTCTCTGATGCTCGGCTTTAACCTTCGAGCAAGTTAAACACTTACCAACATAAGTCGCAACGTCCTTCTTAAGATTCGGCCACCAATACTATTCTTTAAGGTCGTGGTACATTTTTCCAGCGCCGGGGTAAATCGAATATCTCAACTTGTGTGCTTCATCAAGTATGAGGTTCCGGAGATCTCCATAATAAGGTACCCAAATCCTTCCGGCATAACATCGGAGTCCAGACTCCCTAACCTCGAATCGAGAGACAAGTATGTTCAAATGTTCGTGAGATATGTTATCCTCCTTGAGAGCCTCATCTTGGGCCACTCTGATCTGGCTGTTGAGGTTCAAATGGATGGTGATGTTCAGAGCCCTAACACGAAGAGGTGCCATCCTCTCCTTTCGGCTTAAAGCGTCACCTACAACATTGGCCTTGCCAGGGTGATAACGGAGTTCACAATCGTAGTCGTTGAGCGTCTCGATCCATCGACGTTGTCTCATATTCAGTTGCTTCTGATCAAAGATGTGCTGGAGACTCTTGTGATCGGTGAAGATAGTGCTCTTAGTTCCATACAAATAGTGTCTCCACAATTTAAGCGCAAAGACAACGGCTCCAAGTTCAAGATCATGTGTAGTGTAGTTCCGCTCGTGAATCTTCAATTGGCGGGAGGCATAGGCAATAACTTTTGATCGTTGCATCAATACACAACCAAAACCACTCTTCGATGCATCACAATAAATGACAAAGTCGTCACTGCCCTCAGGAAGTGATAGGATAGGTGCGGTGGTCAACTTCTTCTTCAAGGTTTGAAATGCTGACTCGTGTGCGGGTTCCCAAATGAACTTCTTGCCCTTGTGAGTCTGTGCGGTCAAAGGACGCGCAATCAGAGAAAATCCTTCGATGAATCTTCGGTAATAACCGGTGAGACCTAGGAATTGGCAAATATGCGTCGGAGTAGTGGGGGTCTCCCACTTGCTGATGGCTTCAATCTTGGCGGGATCAACTTTGATACCCTGGTCGCTTACAACATGACCCAAAAATTGTACTTCCTTCAACCAAAATTCACACTTGGAGAATTTGGCGTAAAGTTGCTCTTGTCTTAAGAGTTCAAGCACTAATCGGAGGTGTTGCTCATGTTCTTCTTCGCTCTTAGAGTAGATGAGGATATCATCTATGAAGACGATAACAAACTTGTCCAAGTAAGGCTTGCAGACACGATTCATGAGATCCATGAACACGGCAGGTGCATTTGTCAAACCGAATGGCATCACGAGGAACTCATAATGACCATAACAGGTTCTAAATGCAGTCTTCATCACGTCACTTTCCTTCACCCTCAACTGGTGATAGCCGGATCGCAAATCGATCTTTGAATAAATGCTTGATCCTTGTAGTTGATTAAAAAGATCGTCAATTCGTGGAAGAGGATACCGATTCTTGATTGTCAATTTGTTGAGCTCACGGTATTCGATACACATACGAAAGGATCCATCCTTCTTCTTCACAAACAGAACAGGTGCGCCCCAAGGCGAGAAACTTGGTTGGATAAATCCTCGGTCAAGTAGCTCTTGTAGTTGACTCTGTAATTCTTGCATCTCGGAAGGTGCGAGTCTATAAGGTGCGCGAGCTACAGGTGCAGCTCCTGGTACTAAATCAATCTGAAACTCTACGGCTCTCTGCGGCGGCAATCCAGGCAATTCCTCTGGGAAGACATCGGAAAATTCGTTCACAATTCGAACGTCGTTCACGCACTTCACCTCAGTTTCTACCACTTTCACATGTGCTAGGACAGCAAAACGTCCCTTCTTCATAATCTTTTGCGCTTTCACGCAACTAATGAGGTTCAACTTCGAGGTACATCTCTCTCCATAGATAACCAGTGGTTCGCCATCTCCTTGTGGTATGCGAAGTGCTTTATCTCCACAGATAATATCGGCCTTTATCTTGCCCAACCAATCCATACCAACGATCACGTCAAAGCTTCCCAGTTTGATAGGTATCAAATCAATTTCGAAATCTGCACCAGCTATGTTGATAATAGCTCCACGACTAATATGGTCAACCTTTTCAAGTTTTCCATTGGCGACCTCGACAAGCATACTTTCTTTTAACGGGACTAATGACCAATTAATCTTATCGCAAAAATGTCTACATACATAACTTCTATCTGCACCAGTATCAAACAAGACAGAAGCTAAAAGATTGTTGATTGTGAATAT
This sequence comes from Rutidosis leptorrhynchoides, assembly GCF_046630445.1. Taxonomy (NCBI): domain Eukaryota; kingdom Viridiplantae; phylum Streptophyta; class Magnoliopsida; order Asterales; family Asteraceae; genus Rutidosis; species Rutidosis leptorrhynchoides. The sequence continues at coordinate 102,623,002 of NC_092339.1, forward strand.
ACCTGTCACCAAGTCGGGGTTATCGCATGCATCCCTTGCATTAACATTGAAGTCTCTACCTCGGGGTGGTCCTCCGTCTTTTCGCTTGTTTGGGCACGCATTTCTAAAATGGCCCGTCTGCCCGCATTCATAACACTTCTTCGGCCCTGTGGGGTTCGGCTTCCCATTCAAAGTGGTGACCTTGCAGTCTTTTCCGATATGCCCAGCCCGTTGGCACTTCTCACAGATAACATTGCAATACCCAGTGTGGTGTTTGTAACACCTCTTGCATTGAGGTAGGGTTCCCTTGTATTTCGGGTTGGAGTTGGTGTTGTTGTTGGGATTAGGGTTTCCACCGTTGTTATGCCTCTTGGCGGGGGTTTGATCGTAGTTTCTCCTCCTGTTGTTGTTGTTGTTGTTGTTGTTGTTGTTGTTGTTGTTGTTGTTGTTGTTGTTGTTGTTGTTGTTGTTGTTGTTATGGTTGTTGTCCCATTTCCTCTTCTCGCTACTACCAGCTTCAAACTTAGTCTTCTCCGGCTCATCAATAAGAATCTGATTCATGAGAGTATGCGCCATGCGCATTGCTTCGGGAACATTTGGTGGTTTGGATGAGGTGACATTACCCTTGATGGACTTAGGAAGTCCCGAGAAGTATTTCTCCATGCGCTTGAATTCGGGGGTGACCATGGTCGGACACATTAATGCTAACTCCAAAAACCTACGATTGTAACTGTTAAGGTCGTTCCCTACGGCATTTAACTGCATGAATTCAATTTCCATCTTCTGAATTTCGGTCCTAGGACAATACTCATCAATCATAGCCGCCTTGAATTCCTCCCATGGCGTAGCATACGCCTCATCGATACCTTTCGCTTGAGCTAACGTGTTCCACCACGTTAGCGCGCCGTCAGATAGCGTGCAAGATGCAAACTTGGTCTTATTGTCCTCCGAATAGTTTCTAACTCGGAATACTGATTCAAGTTTCTCGAACCATCTGGTGAGACCAACTGGTCCCTCGGTGCCGCTAAAGTTATGCGGTTTGCAGCTCTGGAATTCCTTGTATGTACACCCATTTCGAACGGGTGGAATAACCGGTGGTGGTGGCGGTGGAGCTTCGAGATTTCTTTTTGCTAGGGCTGCAGCAACCCGTTCGTTGATCATGTCCTCAATCTGGGCGGCGGTAGGTGTGGATCTTCCGTTAGCCATGGTATTCTAAACAAAAATTTTGACTCAAGTCAAAATCCAGTATGCAAGAAGTAATAATACAGTATATAGTGACCAACATGAAATCAAAACATCACATGTTATTAAATAATGCATCTAGGTACAAATACCACAGAATCATCGTACAGCAATGTAAATAGAATATCGTGCAAGAATTAAATAATGCAAAGTTCCATTCATTAATAATAATAAGTTTCATACATCTGAATAAGTTCGTACAATACATATGAAATACATGAAACTATATCTAGATTACATCATGAAATCTAAATACAAAGTCCTACGGTGAAGGCGGGTGAACTGCTCCTCGAGCCAACTGCTCCTCGAGCTCAGTGACTCGAGCTCAGAGAGTCTCAATCTCCCTCATCAGTTCCTCGTTAGAGGGAGCTGGTAGGGCAGGCGGTGCAGGTGGGGCGGGTGGTGCCGGTGGTGCTGATGTAGATGGTCCGGCTCCGGATGTAGATGGTACGTCCCTAGATGTAAGTGGTCCGTATCTAAATCTAGGTGGTACGGTTCCAGGAATAGTCAATACGTAATGGGGAACCTTACATATCTGTGGGTCGGTAGGGTATGGCACAACTCGTTTACGAGCAGTAACCCTACGACGATGGCTAAAAGCGTCAGTAAAAGCACGACCTCCATTCACCCCTGGAATAACGGTGCCGTCGAAACGGTACCGCTTCTTCGGCGGGGTGGAGGGTGCCTGAATAGGTCTATCAGCAGGATCCTCATCATCGCTGGAGTCGTCTGATGATGAAGAATCGGTGGATGATGAGTCATCCGAATCGTGTGGTGGTGACACTGGTGGCTGAGCTGGTAATCCGAAGCGTCCGAAGGCAGCCAACATCTGTCTGTGTCTGCCTGGAGGAATCACGACTAAACGTCCGTCGGGAGTGCGTCGGCAAGGCGTGCGCATGTGGTTACGAAACGGCCCTTCCCCGAACTCCGCGGGGATCTCAATACCACCAATGCGGGGCTGTGACCTCGAGGGTCCGGGAGCAGACACTGGGGCAGGTGCACTAGTACCAGCTCCGGAAGTAGAAGCGCTGGGATCACTAGTGGGTATCGGGGCCGGTGTATCGGCAGTAGCAGCAGCAGGTGTAGCAGTAGGTAGGGCGACGGGGTCTGAGTCTGTACTGCCCGAAATGCCAGCAGGTGGAACATCCGACATCTGAACAAGGAAAAATAAATTTTCCATGTCAGTATGTCATAAAGCAAGCAAATAATAGGCCAACAGTTTAAATCATGTATAACAGTAACTATCATGGCAATAACAGCAATTCGTATGAAAGTAGAATGCAATCAAAAGCAAGTAGCATCATGCAGTAGTGAAATCATGTAGTAGCATACGGCATATAGCAGAAAAAGTAAGCAGTAGCATGCAGTAAATTCAGCGGAAACAAGTAAACTAGCAAGTTGTAGATTAGTCCTATTAGTGAATCCTACTCGGGTCGGTCTTAGACTCACTAATGCAACCTAATTCCCTACAACCAATGCTCTGATACCAAATGTGATGCCCCGTACAAAACCATCGTGTACGAATCATCAACAACAGGATCATTACAAGGTTAAGTACTATATGCTGTAATTAAAGAAGTTGCATTTACGATAAAAAGGTGATGTCATAACCGACATTAAATGTTTTACATTTCAAAAGCATGCTTCACTAACTAGAAGAAAATAATAAGTGTATGTGACCACAATGGTCGTTACAAGTCATAGTTCAAAAGTACTAATGTTTGAATGCAAAGTAAAGTAGTTCATGCGTGGACAACTCTAAGCAGCGGGTGTCTATAGCACAACAGGTAAGACAGCGGAAGCAACCTCAAGCACCTGAGAAATACATGCTTAAAAACGTCAAAACAAAGGTTGGTGAGCTATAGTTTAAGTATAACAGTATGTAAGGTATGCCACGAGATTTCAGTGCTACAAAGAGCGTTTCAAAACAGTATGATAAAGTATATGTTAACCGTGGGCACTTGGTAACTAACTTAACGTTTATACCCCCTGAAAGTACACTTGACAAGTGCGTATGTTCACGAAGTATTAAACACTCGTTAAATGCTAGCGCGACTAGCTCGAGTGGGGATGTCAAACCCTATGGATCCATATCTAAGATTCGCGTTCACGGTTCAAAAACCGATGATTAAACGTTACCGAGCTAAAGGGAATGTTTATGCCGTTGTATAACCCACACATATATAAGTTTAAGTACTCGTGCCTAGTATGTAAAACATAAAATCCGCATGTATTCTCAGTTCCCAAAATAAGTTAAAGTAAAAAGGGAATGCTATAACTCACAATGATATGTAGCGGTAAAGTAGTAGTCGGGAAAGGTGTGCAAGTAAATGGTCCGAAGTCCTCAACCTAAGTCAAATAGTACTAAGTCAGTAAATCGTCTTAATAGGTTTAAAAGTATGTAATTAAGGTCTTAAGGGTCATCATCAATCATCATTAAGTAAAAGGCGTAAAGTAGGTTTCGTTTATGAAAGTACTTTAAAATAAAGGCTGACTTCGATCAGTCACCACGGCCTCTACCCTTACTGAATTAAGGTGAGACCAGTGGCCATGGCTCCGTATATGAGTCCCTTAAGTGTGGTAAAATTTACAGAAGCAAACTCGTCTTCGTTTGACCGTGGCGACGGTCTAAGTGCGAGTAGGTCAGAAATTTCTGCACAACGTTAAAGGACATAGTAACGATCGGAGGGCCATAAATCCTAAACCGTAACTCGGATTAAGACGAGTCATATATGAAAAGTTATCTACTCGAAAAGATCTATCTAAAAATCAAGGTTAGAACAGCCCAGGTCTACTGGTCTGTTACAGAATCACCAGACCAGTAGCTTTTGGACAGAACAGTGAGTTTAAAAGGGTTCCGGTGGTCTTGGTGCTTGATGTTCATCATGGTTCTCATCCTTGATGCATATAGCTTCAAGTGTACAACTCATTGATGTATCTACATCATCTTAACCAAGTCTTGACCATCATAACCCATGTGCAAGTCTAAGACATGAAGCACAACTCACTTAAGAGTTGTATGAAGTTTGATGAACCAAAGTTGCATCAAAGTCTTAGATCTAACACATCCATGGACTTTAAAGCTAATAACAAGTTACAAACTTGAAAGTAAACTAACTAATCAAGATCATAAGTAGTAGAACATAGTTCTTAGTTTGATCTTGAAGATCCAAGACTCAAAATCTAGATCCAAAGTTATATTTAAAGAAAACTTATTTGTGTGTTCTTGAACTTTCAAAGTTAACTTAATTTGTTCAAGAGATATGAGATCAAGACTAACTTGTAGTACTTGACCATATAAACTAACTACATGAAATTAAAGTGCATAAATTGAAGAAGTAAACTTAAATAAACAAGAAAAGGTTCATGGTTGTTCATACTTTAAAGATTCAAACCAAAGTTTGATCTTTAGAAAGTAAACCTTAAATTTACTTTAAGAACTACAAGCATGAATTTAACAACTATGAACTTACAAACTTTTGAAACAATAAAAGTAGAATCATAAACTAGTAAGTTTATGTTCTTGTGTTCTTGATAAATACAAGATATTATGAAGAATGAAACTAATGAGTTTGATTCTTGTATATGTAAGTAAGTAACAAAGTAACAAAGTAACAAAGTAACAACAACTAACAACTACAAACAATTAACAACAAAGAACAAAGATGATGATGATCTAAGGGTGTTTGTAATTTGGTTTTACCAAGAAAAGAAAGGAAGAAAAAGCTTCAAGTTTACTTACAAGAACTAGAGAAAAGAGAGAAAATAGAAGCAAGTATGTGTGTGTGTTTGAATGAGAGAAAATACAAGTGATGAAGTAATTCAAAAATGAACCAAAAGAACTCCCTCCAAGGCCATAAGGCCCACGGTTTTACAGCAGAAAAATGGGGGGGAGGGATTAGTTTTGTGGTCACTTGCAAGTAAAGCTTCAAAAGTTGGATAAAGAATGGTTATGCATGGGGATTATGAGTGAACTAGATTCCATGCAAGTTAACTAACTAGTTACAAGTTAAAGTGATACTTACACTTTGAAAGAGTGGGCTAACTAAGCCCACTTAAAGGTAGGGTGGGCTTACAAGTCTTAATTCATGAGTCCATTAACTAATCAAAGCCCAAGTTCAAATAAATCACAAGTTAAACCAATTAAAGCCCAAGTAACTAACTAATAGCCTTAGTTAATTAAAATGATTAATAAATTTAATCATGAATGTAAATAATATCTAAAAATATTATTCGTGAAAGTTCCGGGTGTCACAAAGACGTTTCGGGCACTTAAAAGTCAAGTACGGGCAATCATGGTAACATGTAAATGTAATAACATACATTCGTTTAATCACACGTATTATTAATAATAATTATTAATAAATAAACGTTGGAAATTCCAGGGTCGTTACAGCTAGATCCAAGGTTATTGTTGGTATGCAGCGCAACCTGTACTGTGGCTATGTTCGCAGCTAGAAAAGTACGGAATTCCTCTTCACTCATATTCATGGTTTGGTGAGTAGTCGGTGCCATTTCCTTTAAAATAACCAAATGAATCAAATTAATCATACAGAATATTAAGAGTAGTTGATATTGCTCTAAATATACATATTATTCGACGCAATATCACTCATATTTTATAGGCTTTTATCAATTGCGAAGACATTCTACGTATAATATTCAAGAAAAACGACAAAAGTGGACAAGAGTTGCTATTTGAAGATTCGACGATAAAACGATAGTTTTTACCAAATTTTATATCAAGAAAACGTTTATCCGAATTCAAGAACGAAGAAGTCTGAAGAAAAAGGTTACACACGTCGTCCAAAATGATATACATTAACACGAGATCAACAAAGAACAACTGAAGAAGAAAAATGAGAAATCTGATATTTACTCTTACACGAATCGTGTAATGTTACACGAATCGTGTGACATATTTGGTCATACACGAATCGTGTGACCATACACGATTCGTGTAATGTTAGGCCAAAAGCACTGTTCGGTTATCCAGAAGGTCGGCTGACTTTATGATTTTTAAAACACTTCTTTTCTCAAATGGAGTGACAGCAGGATTTCAACAGAGTTTTTGACTCAAATACTACTTCAAACTTCAATTATAAAAGGAGTACGTTCAGAGAGAGACAGAGAATATATTAGAACACAAATTTATATTTCAATTACTATAGTTAAAATTATTGTTAATTTTATTACGCTGTAAAAATAGTTTCAGTTATTAAGGGGGTATTGTTCGTGATAAAGGGTGTTATTGTACACATGAAAGGGGTGTTATTATTGTAATTTTTCTACCATTTGAAGTTAATGCAAGTGAAGGTATTTTAGTAAGTTTACTCTGTTAAAATTAGTGTTATTATTATGCTTGCATATCTATATTTTTATGTCTCCCCTAGTGTAATGGATAGCTAAATTTCCCTAGTGTTTGCTTAAATGTAGAGCCCCTAGTGAAATGGATTGTTACCATTAGTAAAGTTAAAATGTAACTTTAGTATTTTTAATATTGAGCCTAGTTAAAAGAACCATTTTTATGTAATTAGGTATTTAACCCTTGCCACTTAATTTAGTAAATTTAAATAACGAAAGTTATATTTATTTACCTAAATTAAACTTCAACATTAAAAATGATCTAGACGAATTTATGGATAAGTTATTGACACCAATTTAGAAATAAACTTCGGTGGTTTGGGTGATATCAATAAATTATATGAAAGTGAAATTATAAAAAGGGAAACCGTTATAATTTGGGTAATGGCGAAAGTCAAAACTAGGCTAGGTCTCAATTTAAATACTTAGGGATTAGTAGCTTTCTAAAAAGAATCCGATGAAAATTAGATTTTATTTAGTTAAGTTGTAACTTTATATTTATTCGAGAGAAAAATGTAAAGTTTGATACTAGAACATTTTAATAGGGCGTAAAACTTAAGACAATCCATGGACCTAGGGGTGACACAATTAAGTAAACACTCCCATTTTATCTTATTTATACTTCTTATAAAAGTTTTATCATTTTTATTTACGAATTATAAGTTTAAAATATATAAAAATACATAAAAACATTTAATTTTTCGAACAGTAAACTGTCACATACTTTTAGCCTTACACGAATCATGTACGGTCACACGAATCGTGTAGGCCTTGACGCGGCTACAGTACCAGCTAGGGTAAAAATTAGGGTTTTGATTAATTAATTATTTATAATTTAGGTTATTAGTTATTTAATTATTATAATTAGGTTATTTATTATATAATTAGTTTTAATTAAGTATAAAATACAAAAATACATGTTTTAATCTTAAAATTAGTATTAATCATTATAGGTTTATAAATTGTAATTAGTTTATAATTAGTAAATTAATTAAATTCCTTTTAATTTGTATTAGTTTTATTAAAAATGCATTTTAGTTAAATTAATTAAGTTTATATAATTTTTGCTTAAAACAAAATTCTAAACATATAGTTTTATTAAAAATTACTATTTTACTAATTACCATTTAGTAACATAATTAATGCATCATAATTAGTTTATTTTTATTTAGTTCCTTTTTAAGTTAATTTTTGTAATCTTGTAATTTTATTTAGTAAATTAGTTAAGTTATTTTCTTCTACTATTATACTATAAATTCCTAATCCAAAACCCCACTTTAATTAAGTTTGACATCAAAGACTATTAAAAACCATTAAACACTCCATCTCCCTGTGGAACGAATCAGATTTACCAACAAACTAAACTACACGGATAGGACTAGTTGCCTATATATATGTGTGAAATCAACCTAAAATCTATAAAATACCACATATACAATAAATCAATTCGTGTAACAAAACAACTCAAATCCGTTCATAAATAAAGGTCTCGATCCAGCACATCAACTTTTTGGCGCCGCTGCCGGGGAGTTGGCAGTTAAATAAATAGATAATTTTTCTGATTCGTAGTAGTAGTTGGATTTGTACGTGGACCGGGTTGTTGGATCACCAATTTTATTGGTCAATAGAAGGATCCTGCCCCTCTGCTGCATCTTTTGGCTATTCAAAACGTGGGCAAAATCAGAAGGAAAATCTGTTGTTTAAGGGTTTTTATCATTATTTTTATGTTATTCGATCCTCTCGAGGAAATTCATTTCCAAGAAAGTTCAAAGTTTTTGAATAAATCCTTTAATTCTTTGTACAATTTCCCAAATTGTATGATCCGTTCAATCCTAAACTCGTTAAACTTAATCCAGAACCTCAAAGAATTAATAAAGGACAAAAACAACAAAAAGAAATAGGAAGTACTTTTAAAACACCGAAAAACACTAAAAAAAAGAGAAACAAATAGGTAACCCTAGATAAACCTTTAGTGAAGTGATCTCATAATAGAAATTAATGTATGAACTTACGTTCCTCCAACGCTGAATTAACTACCTCACATCCTGAACCCGAAAGGAAATTCCACGAACGCTTAAGAGCTCAAGAAGTAGAATCTCTTGCTAAAAATTTAGAGTCACTTTTCTTAGAATCCGACTCTGAACCAATAATTCAACCAATCATAGAGCCGATTATTAAAGAAGAAGAAGAAATGGCTGATACAAATCAAACGATGGAAGCATTAATGAAGGCCACAAGAAAAGGTCAAGGCCACGCAATCATCCAACCCACGATGACTGATGGCTTTGAAATAAAAGGTCAATTTTTACACATGGTAACTAATACATGCCAATTCGGTGGAGCTCCAAATGAGGATGCTAACGAGCATCTTCGTAAGTTTGTAAGCATTTGCAAACTATTCAAAATTAAGGATGTCACCGATGATGTCGCATGTTTAAAAATCTTTCCATGGTCATTAAAAGATGAAGCTAGAGATTGGCTAGACTCATTACCTGAAGGCTATATTGAAGACTGGAATGATATGATGGACAAATTTTTGTCAGAATTCTTTCCTGCTTCAAAAGCAGCAAAATTACAAAGTGATATAAATCACTTTAAACAAAAGCCTAATGAAACTCTTTATGAAGCTTGGACTCGATTCAATAAAATGCTTCGAATATGTCCTCAACACGGGTTGAGTACATTCCAAAAAGTTTGTATATTCTATAAAGGAGTCAATGTAGCAACTCGAAAAGATATAGATGTTGCAGCCGGAGGTTCGGTTATGAAGAAAACACCTGAAGACGCTCATACAATCATTGCTGATTTAGCGTCCCATTCTCATAACTGGCATCAAGAAATAGAATTCTCTAGATCATCAAATGTTGCTAGTATCGAAAGCAATGATGAAATTGCTTCTTTAAAAGTTCAAATAGCAAATCAAGCAAGGCAAATCGAGAAAGTAACCAAGGAAATGCATGCTATTAGAGTAGGATGTGAACTATGCCAAGGTCCCCATCTTACTAAAGATTGTAATCAAGCAACAATGGAAGAGCAAGCAAATTTCTTAGGTTACTTACGAAAAGGTGAAATGAACTTTAGCGATTTTCCAGCTATAGAAGCAAACAACCGAAGATATCCTCCTATCAACAGCTATCAAGTAGGAGGACCTTCAGGATCGAATAATAACTATCAAAATAACAACAACTATCAAGGTGGAAATCAAGGTTACCAAAACAACCGGAATTTTCAAAATCAAAATCAAAGAAATCCACCGCCAGGATATAATAACCGAAATCAACCTCAAAGAAATTATATAAATAATTTCCAACCCAATCAACCGCAACCATTAGCACTCATGCAACCACAACCATTAGCAATTATGCAACCTCAACCCGAGAGGAAATCTGGTTTAGAAGATCTCTTAAGAGATTTTATGGTTAAGCATGAGCAAAATGCAGAGCTCCAAACTCAGCAAATTCGAAATCAACAAGCTACAATACAAAACTTAGAAAGAGATGTTGGAAGGATCTCACAGTTACTATCAGAGAGACCACCAGGTACTCTCCCCTCAAATACTCAAGTGAATCCCAACAATCCCCAACCAAGGAACGAGCATGTAAATGCTATAACTACTAGAAGTGGTTTAACTACTAAACCCGAGACTCCAAAATCTCCGGAAGTTCCTTTATCTCCTACTATTTCACCAATACCGGTTGATGAAAACGAGCAAGATAACGAAGAACAAGAGAAAAATGATCTACCGGAGGTCATACAAAAGAAAATTGAAGAACCACCAGTAAAAGTGCATAAGGAACCTATTCCTTACCCAAAAGCATTAAAGAAAGATAGACTCGCAAAGCGATATGAGAAATTTGCGGACATGATTAAGCAAATTAGCATTAACATGCCACTCGCAGAAGTTCTTAGGGATATGCCCAACTACGGGAAATTTTTAAAAGATCTAATATCTTCAAAGGGTAAATACCATGATGTTTCTGCCACATTCCTCCATGAAGAATGTTCGGCTATCTTAAAGAAACAAAATGTACCTCCAAAATTAGGAGACCCTGGTAGTTTTATCATACCATGTATGATGGGTGATTCGGTAGTGTACGATGCACTAGCCGATCTAGGTGCAAGTGTCAACTTAATGCCTTACTCATTATATTTAAAACTCGACTTGGGAGACCTAAAACCAACCCGAATGGGTATTCGATTAGCAAATCAATCATTTGATACTCCCATAGGTATAGCCGAGGATATACTTGTAAAAGTTGGCTCACTCATCTTCCCCGTCGACTTTGTTATTCTAGAAATGCAAGAGGACACAAAAGTTCCTATCATTTTAGGACGTCCTTTCCTAAATACTGCAGATGCTATCATCAATGTCCAAAAAGAACAATTAAGTCTAGGTGTAGGAAACGAGAGAATAATTTGTCACATTGACAAAGCCATGAAAAGACCCACTTCTACCGATGACTCTTGTTTTCAAATTGATGTTATAGATCTATGTGTCGAAAATGAATTAAAAGAACTACTAGAAATTGATATCCCGGGATTAGCCCCGGTAAGTGAAGATGAATACTTCAATATTGATGAAGATTTTGATAAGTTAATGAAGGTCGTCACGGATGACGAGACCATTAAAGAAGAAATTCCCAATGAAGAGGAAACATTTGAGGAAATCAATAATGAAGATAGATTCCGTATAAAGAATTCCTTGGAAGAACCACCCGTACTAGAGCTTAAAGAGCTACCCAAACACTTGGAGTATGCTTATCTCGAAGGTACATATCAATTACCAGTAATTATCGCTTCACATCTTTCCGATAATGAGAAAGATAGGTTAATTTCTGTTTTAAAAACCCATAAAAAAGCTATAGCCTGGAAAACAACCGACATTCCGGGAATAAACCCGTCTTACTGTACACATAAAATTCTCCTTGAGAATGATTACAAACCCGTAGTACAAAGACAACGTAGGCTAAATCCCAACATGAAAGAAGTTGTCAAAAAGGAGGTTATCAAGTTACTTGATGCCGGGTTAATATACCCTATATCCGATAGCCCATGGGTTAGTCCTGTTCAAGTTGTACCCAAGAAAGGAGGTACAACGGTAGTCCTTAATGATAAAAATGAACTCGTTCCTACGAGAACAGTCACTGGTTGGAGAGTCTGTATAGACTACCGTCGTTTAAATGACGCCACAAGGAAAGATCATTTCCCACTTCCTTATATTGATCAAATGTTAGAACGTTTAGCGGGAAAAGAATACTATTGTTTCCTTGATGGATTCTCCGGTTATTTTCAAATTCCCATTGATCCATTAGACCAAGACAAGACAACTTTTACTTGTCCATTTGGTACTTTCGCATACCGACGAATGCCGTTCGGATTATGCAATGCGCCAGGCACCTTCCAAAGGTGTATGATGGCAATATTTCATGACATGATAGAAGAAAGTATGGAAGTCTTCATGGACGATTTCTCTGTTTTTGGAGATTCCTTCGATTCATGCCTTTCAAACCTCGAACGAATGTTAATTCGTTGTGAAGAATCAAATCTTGTTTTAAATTGGGAAAAATGCCACTTCATGGTGAAGGAAGGCATTGTCTTAGGACACAAGATTTCTCGAGATGGAATGGAAGTAGACAAAGCTAAGATTGATGTAATTTCAAAGCTTCCTCCTCCAACTAACGTTAAAGGAATTCGTAGTTTCTTAGGTCATGCGGGATTCTATCGACGATTCATAAAGGATTTTTCCAAAATCGCTCGACCCATGACTAAACTTCTTGAGAAAGATAGTACATTCGATTTCAATGACGAATGCCTACAAGCTTTCTCCATCCTAAAAGAAAAACTTACGAATGCACCTATCATAGTATCTCCCGATTGGTCCAAACCATTTGAGTTAATGTGTGACGCAAGCGATTATGCCTTAGGTGCTGTTTTAGGACAACGCTCAGATAATCATTTTCGTCCGATTTATTATGCAAGTAAAACTCTAACAGGAGCCCAAATTAATTATACCACCACAGAAAAGGAACTCCTAGCAGTTGTCTATGCATTTGATAAATTTCGGTCATATTTAGTGTTGTCTAAAACCATTGTTTACACAGATCATTCAGCACTTAGATACTTATTCAAGAAGCTAGACGCAAAACACCGTCTAATTCGTTGGGTTCTTTTACTACAAGAATTCGACATTGAAATACGTGATAAGAAAGGAGCTGAGAATCTAGCTGCCGATCACTTATCTCGACTTGAAAATCCCGAATTAGAGAAACTTGATGATACAATCATAAAAGATACATTCCCTGATGAATCTCTAATGAGAATAGAAACCGACTTTGAAATTCCATGGTTTGCTGATTTTGCAAACTATCTTGCTACAGGAGTATTAATTAAAAATCAAACATACCAGCAAAAGAAGAAATTCTTTGCTGATTTAAAGTATTACTTCTGGGAGAGTCCTAATCTTTTTCGAATAGGAGCGGATCAAGTTATCCGCCGTTGCATATATGGTAAAGAAGCTCAACAAATATTAGAGCACTGTCATCAAGGCCCAGCAGGTGGTCATTTCGGACCTAGCTATACAGCCAAAAAGGTTTTTGACTCGGGCTTTTATTGGCCAACTATTTTCAAAGATGCATATCACATGGTTAAAACATGTGATTCTTGTCAAAGATCGGGAAATATCTCCAAGAGAGACGAAATGCCACAACAAAGCATCCAAGTATGCGAAATATTTGACATTTGGGGTATTGACTTCATGGGTCCATTCCCCGCTTCTAACAAATGTAAATACATTCTCGTAGCAGTCGATTATGTTTCTAAATGGGCTGAAGCAAAAGCCCTACCCACTAACGATGCTCGAGTTGTTGTTAGCTTCCTTAAAAACCTTTTCTCACGTTTTGGGATTCCAAAGGCATTAATCAGTGATCGTGGAACTCATTTTACAAATCAATTACTCGAGAAAGTGCTTAAAAAGTATGGAGTTAATCATCGTTTCTCAACTTCTTACCACCCTCAAACGAGTGGCCAAGTTGAAAACACTAATCGAGGTCTTAAACGAATTTTAGAAAGAACGGTAAATAACAACCCGAAAATCTGGCATCGAAAGCTAGATGATGCGCTATGGGCATTTAGAACCGCATTTAAAACGCCCATTGGTACTACACCTTTCCGATTAGTTTATGGTAAGGCATGTCATCTACCTGTCGAAGTCGAACACAAGGCATATTGGGCTTTAAGAGAATGTAACACCGACCTTGTGCAAGTCGGGGAAAACCGATTCTTACAAATTAATGAATTAGATGAATTAAGACTACAAGCATATGAAAACTCTAAAACATATAAAGAGAAAACTAAAAGATGGCACGATGCACGACTAAAAACAAAAGAATTTGAACAGGGAGATAAAGCTTTAGTCTTCCAATCACGTGTTAAGTTTTCACCTGGGAAATTAAGATCCCGATGGTCTGGGCCATATATAATAAAACAGGTTTTTCCATCTGGATATGCAGAATTGTACGGTAAAGACGGTGGAACTTTCAAGGTGAACGGTCATCGACTAAAACTATACTTTGAAGGGATCAACACTACGGAAAGAGACGAAGTCACATTCTACCCTAAGGACAAGTAAATTCAGGGTAACTCTAAGGTTTTAAACTCCATTCTCACTTTTCATTTTTATCTTCAAGAGTGGAGTTCGATTGGTCTTTCCCTAGCAGACCCTAAAGAACTAGTCTTCTCCCCCCATTCTACCTTTTTAATTTCTTTTGGTTTGTTTTTATTTCTTTATTTTCAAGATGCGAGGTAAATATACCTACAACCACTTCATTTTAATGTGCGATAAAATTCTACCAAGAGATGTGGTATTAGATATTAAGAAACGATGCGATGCGATAAGAAAAAGAGAAAGACAAGATTATAATGAAAAAAATTATGCAAAAGGTAAATCAAAATGCGCTAAGAGACGTCGAGCACGACAATTGGGTAAATGTGGAAAATGTGGAAAACCGGCTCACTCCGGAGATTGCCCAAAGAACCAAACGGACTCTAATTTCGAGTACGTAACTTTATGCCGAGAAGGGCCTTTCAAATGCTTAGACGAAAACCTTTTAAACCCACGTGGTTACGCCTACGAGGCGATGGGAAGTGAAATTTCGCGACTCGACTACGAAGCGAGTCAACGTGGGTTCACTATCTAATTCTTTTTCTCGTCCATTGTATGTATGTGCATATTTTGTTTTTATTTTGTGTGTTTATGTTTTTGTGTGTTTATTGTTTGCCGTGTGTTTTTTTTAAAAAAAAAAAAAGAGGGTTTATTTAATTTAAATTGATTAAACTTGAATTTAACCTGTTTTCATTGAAAACAATAATGTTAAAGTGTTAAAACTGAATTATTGTTGTTCAAATTGCACGAAATTAATTGTTAAATTGTTAAGATATCTTTTAAATAGTAAACCACGAAAACAAAATAAAAATCAGAAAAATTCTTTCTACTAAATTGAGGTGAAACGCCTTGAGTTTAACTTGTTTCTTTGAAAATGAAAATGTTAGGTGTCACAACTGAATTTTCATTTTTAAAAATTGTACAGAATATTTATTAAACTATAAAAGTCTGTAGTAGATTGTAAAAAATATACTCTTTTATCAATAACCGTAAAAATATATAACTTGTAAATCTTTGTTGCGGATAATGATAGGTTTGACGACCGACATTAATCTCTACCTAGAGGAAACAAAGTTTTAAGTTTGAAAATTAGTTGATTAAAGGGTATATAACAAAAATAGAGTGAATTTTTATTTGTTTAATTTTTATTTTTCATGTACTTGTTTTTATTTTACTTATTTTCGATAAAACTATAAAAAATTTTAAACTTTTAATTAATTGAATTTTATAAATTGAAATTAAAAATTTATAAATGGATTAAGATCAGGTGTAAAAACCGAATTTCCGTTATAAATATGAATTTTTAAAAAAATATTTTAAAATTCAATTGATTTTAAGTTAAATAAAAAAAAAAAAAAAGTGTATTTTATGTTTTTATTTTTATTTTTCATGAACTTGATTTTAAAATTAAAAATGTTAATCTTTTTAACACAAAAATAGAGTGTTTTTATTTTATTTTTAATTTGTTTTTGAAAAAACTATAAAAATTTTAACTATTAATTAATTAAATTTTATAAATTTATTTTTAAGATTTATAAACGGATAAAAGAACAGGTGTAAAAACCGAATTTCCATTACAAATATAAATCTATAAAAGATATTTTTAAAACTTAATTAATTATAAGTTATTAAAAAAAAAAAAAAAAAAAAAAAAAACCTGGAAAATAAGCCTTACACGAATCGTGTAGGTGTACACGATTCGTGTAAGGTCAAAATAGCTGGCATATCAGACGGGGTCAGGGACTGGTTCCTCACTCCTTCCCTTCCCAATTTTTTCTGCAAACACGAAAGCTACACCCAAAAATCCCCAAATTCGACCCAAATACATAAATTAACACCGCCAATCACCTCTAATTCTTCAATCTATCATCATGCCAAGAGCGGTAAGGATTTTTAACCCATTTTAATTAGTGTTCTTCAAGTTTTTCATCATTTTTATTTATAGTTTTAATCCGAATTTTGTGTATATTTATGTTGATTTTGGCTTGATTATTGTTATATATATGTTGTTAGTAACATGATAAACCCGATTAGCATGAAAAATTGAAGTTTAATTGGTGTTTGCAAATTAGGGTTTATACCAAATTGGGGAAGATGATGAAATTAATACTAAAGTGTGTTAATTTGGTTATAATTAGTTGTTTTTGAGTGTTTTGACAGTAGATAGAACTTGTGAAACATGATTTTGATTGCTTGATTGTGTGATTTTTGATTTTAGCCTAAATTTGTTAACTTTTGCAACTTTCATGAATCAAGTATGCATTTGAATGATGTAAGGATGATTTAGAAGCTGAGATATGCGCAATGTGATTGAATAGAAGTATATATGCTTAGAAAAATTGCGTGTTTTCACTTATGAGTTAGACTTTTTATATGAAACTTGATTTTTTTGATTTGTAAATTTTGGTTTGTTTTTGTTTTGTTTTGGTTGATAGAACTAAATATCCCAAGTTTGTTGAATTAAATTGAATAATGTGGTGTTGAAAACAAGCTTGTTTGTTGAAGTTAAAATCTTTGCTAACATTTACACATCCTATTGGGATGATTTCCTTGTTTTTAAAATGTTATGCAGGGACCAATTAGAATGAGGCCAGTTAACCAACAAGAAGAAGTTACGCCCGATATGGAACAACGAATGTTGCTACTGCACCCGATTCTACATTTCCCTATCGAAATGAGCCAAAGGGTACAAAAGGTAAAGGATTTGCTTAATCTGGCAACTCGAACAATCAATCAAGTTTGCATTGTTGATTGGGCACCTTTAGGTCACCCAGTTAACTTAGATACACAGATTAGGGATATTTTAACCCAAAGTTATACGGATGAATTTGGGGTAGTTAGGAGTTTTAATGACTGGGAGAGATTGTTTAGCTTGACTGCTCCTGTATATAGGGAATTTTGTTTAGAATTTTACTCTACTGTAAGGATGATTCCCCGCCCAGCAAGTGTCCAAGATAATAGTTTTCTACAATTCCGACTGGGTGGGATTGATAGACGGATGTCCCTAGGCGACTTAACTATAGCATTAGGGATTTATGAGGGTCATGAAAGGATTGCTCCAGGTTTTTGGAATTTTGTATTTAATGGAGCTAGATATTCAGGAGATTATGAGCATGGCAGGGTCTGGCAATCTTTTTCCGGTAGGAATACATATTCAGCCGGCCGAGAATCCTATCTTAAGATCCGAGATATTCGCTATCGTTTAATTCATAAATTTATAGCGAACACTATTAACCAAAGGGCATTCCTTTCTACAGATAGGATTAATTATGTCGACCTTTGGTATTTGGATCATATTAGAGATAGGTATTCTACTATTAGTATACCCTATGGAGTGGCCCACTTTTTGGCCAATGTAGGTAAAGGTGCTCGGGGAGCAAGTGACATGTCGGGGGGTCACTACATCACGTGTTTGGCTTCATGGTTCGGTATCGACCCGAACGGCTTCGAACCTCCAATCCAATCGACAAATCAAGATATTCACATCTTAGGATTGGAGGTGTATAGGACAGCGAAGGCTATACGTACGACTGGTGGGGTAATTAGTTTAAGGGAACAGGATGTTGCACCTCAACAGCCGATGGAAGAGGATGACGAGCCCGAGAGGGAAGCCAGGAGGAGACGACGAGACACAGATCAGGCGAGCTCGTCTCAGGCAGGTACTTCTGATTACGATTTACTCCAAAGTTCATTTAACTCATTGAGTTTAGATGTACGTAACTCTTATCAAAACTGGGGAGTAAGATCAGAAGACCAGTATACGGCTTTATCTCGGCAGTTAGGGGACATTAGGCATACGCAGTTAGATATTAGACAAACCCAAGTAGATCAATATAGTATGCTGTCCAACATCCAATACGATCAGAGGGGAATACAAAATCAATTAGAGTGGGCGCACCATCAGGCACATTTATACGCGTCTAACCCACAATCATACGCACCCTCAGCCTTTCCATCATACCCCCAATGGCAGTCACCCAATGACCCGCTACCTCCATCATATGATCACAACGCCGCCATTGCCGCAAGTCAGGATGCATACAGGCGCTTCTACGAGGAACAACGCCTAAACGAGCAGCGGTAACGACAGCAGCAGGAGGAGGGTGAGCGAGGAGGCCCGTATTGGAGCCCATTTGATTAGTTATATTGTTTTAAACATTTACATTTTTATTTTTGTTTGGTTTGTAATAACATAATTTTGTGTGGTGTGTATTTTTACATTTTTTATGTTTATTATATTTTATTATATCTTTGCAAGAAATTAGTGTGGGGTAAAATTGGTTTTGTACATTTGAAGTACAACCCCATATTTTGTGTGTTTTTAACATGGTTTTGACAGGTACAGACGAAAATGCAATTAGACGATACGAAACACCAATATGCATTGTGATACAAAAGATGGATATAATCATAGGTAAAACAATTTGAAAATCCAAATCGGTTAACAAAAGGAAGTTCCAAATACTTTACACTTTTTGTCCTCTCAAATTTATACATTATTATCTGATTTTATGTAATGAGGGCATTACATAATCTTAAGTGTGGGGTGGGAATATATAAATTCTCGAGAACTTATAAGTTATTGGTTTTTATGAAAATTTGAAAATTTTTAAACAAATGTATCTAATCAATTTTTAAGGTAACTACGAGCAATTAAAGATCAGGTGTAAAAACCGAAATTGTTGTCTCCATACATTAAAAATACATAAGTTTATTTGTTTAAAACTTATAAAAGAAAACCATTTATAACAAGAATTTATAAATCCTTATATTGAGAACCATTTATCACATGTTTCTTTGAAGTTTATTGCAGATATCATTGCTAAGGAACGTATAAACCTGAATATTCCATTATCACAAGTAATAGAGGATGAATCAAGTCCATCCCGTAAGGAAGTAAAGTCTTCCGAATTGACACACTTGCCAACTTATGTTAGAAGATGTAGTCCAGAACAGCTGTAGGTTGACGAAAAATCTTGTAAAGTCATCCCTAAAATCGGCTGGAAATCCACCTAACCTCAGCATCAAACAGGGTTTTTGGTGGTCAGACTTATCCTAACCATGAGAAGGATATGTCCCGTACAATGGGGGGGCACAATGCAAATTAGCTTTTAAGACTAATGAATCTAATCCCCAGATGGATGATCTCCGTAAAGATCAACTGCATCTATGTTTGACCGCGGTCAACATACATATGCCATAACAAATTGAGGTGTGCAAACTCATGGTTCACCGATGATATTTGGACACGATATAATTTTGTTCTAAAACTTATGCTATTTTATGAATTATATTTGTGTAAAACTATTTTTGGACATTTGGCTTCAAGTTCCATGATACTACAATCATGGGGGCGAATAGCTTGCTAATCGCCGACTGAGACTTCGGTTTTTCAGTTACCCTCAACCGGAATTTGAGGTTAAAACCGGAAAACGTGTCTAGTGTAAAAACTAGCATGACATTTTATAAAATCATAAAACGTTTTCACAAGGTCCAATTTTCCCTAAGGATCCAAATTTTTAAACCCTAATCACGAGTTTCATGTTTGTTTCTGTTGTCAGAATTTCATTTCGTGTGGTGTGCGTGTGATCCAATAAATACTGTGTTGTGTAATATATTTCATATAGCGTGTGTTTCATTTTGTGTAGTGTGTGTTGTGTGATCTAAATGTTCGATAAGAAAGATATATAATGTTCTAACTCTGTTAAAAGATGTAATTGCTTGAGGACAAGCAACGTTCTAGTGTGGGGTATTTTGATATTGCTCTAAATATACATATTATTCGACGCAATATCACTCATATTTTATAGGCTTTTATCAATTGCGAAGACATTCTACGTATAATATTCAAGAAAAACGACAAAAGTGGACAAGAGTTGCTATTTGAAGATTCGACGATAAAACGATAGTTTTTACCAAATTTTATATCAAGAAAACGTTTATCCGAATTCAAGAACGAAGAAGTCTGAAGAAAAAGGTTACACACGTCGTCCAAAATGATATACATTAACACGAGATCAACAAAGAACAACTGAAGAAGAAAAATGAGAAATCTGATATTTACTCTTACACGAATCGTGTAATGTTACACGAATCGTGTGACATATTTGGTCATACACGAATCGTGTGACCATACACGATTCGTGTAATGTTAGGCCAAAAGCACTGTTCGGTTATCCAGAAGGTCGGCTGACTTTATGATTTTTAAAACACTTCTTTTCTCAAATGGAGTGACAGCAGGATTTCAACAGAGTTTTTGACTCAAATACTACTTCAAACTTCAATTATAAAAGGAGTACGTTCAGAGAGAGACAGAGAATATATTAGAACACAAATTTATATTTCAATTACTATAGTTAAAATTATTGTTAATTTTATTACGCTGTAAAAATAGTTTCAGTTATTAAGGGGGTATTGTTCGTGATAAAGGGTGTTATTGTACGCATGAAAGGGGTGTTATTATTGTAATTTTTCTACCATTTGAAGTTAATGCAAGTGAAGGTATTTTAGTAAGTTTACTCTGTTAAAATTAGTGTTATTATTATGCTTGCATATCTATATTTTTATGTCTCCCCTAGTGTAATGGATAGTTAAATTTCCCTAGTGTTTGCTTAAATGTAGAGCCCCTAGTGAAATGGATTGTTACCATTAGTAAAGTTAAAATGTAACTTTAGTATTTTTAATATTGAGCCTAGTTAAAAGAACCATTTTTATGTAATTAGGTATTTAACCCTTGCCACTTAATTTAGTAAATTTAAATAACGAAAGTTATATTTATTTACCTAAATTAAACTTCAACATTAAAAATGATCTAGACGAATTTATGGATAAGTTATTGACACCAATTTAGAAATAAACTTCGGTGGTTTGGGTGATATCAATAAATTATATGAAAGTGAAATTATAAAAAGGGAAACCGTTATAATTTGGGTAATGGCGAAAGTCAAAACTAGGCTAGGTCTCAATTTAAATACTTAGGGATTAGTAGCTTTCTAAAAAGAATCCGATGAAAATTAGATTTTATTTAGTTAAGTTGTAACTTTATATTTATTCGAGAGAAAAATGTAAAGTTTGATACTAGAACATTTTAATAGGGCGTAAAACTTAAGACAATCCATGGACCTAGGGGTGACACAATTAAGTAAACACTCCCATTTTATCTTATTTATACTTCTTATAAAAGTTTTATCATTTTTATTTACGAATTATAAGTTTAAAATATATAAAAATACATAAAAACATTTAATTTTTCGAACAGTAAACTGTCACATACTTTTAGCCTTACACGAATCGTGTACGGTCACACGAATCGTGTAGGCCTTGACGCGGCTACAGTACCAGCTAGGGTAAAAATTAGGGTTTTGATTAATTAATTATTTATAATTTAGGTTATTAGTTATTTAATTATTATAATTAGGTTATTTATTATATAATTAGTTTTAATTAAGTATAAAATACAAAAATACATGTTTTAATCTTAAAATTAGTATTAATCATTATAGGTTTATAAATTGTAATTAGTTTATAATTAGTAAATTAATTAAATTCCTTTTAATTTGTATTAGTTTTATTAAAAATGCATTTTAGTTAAATTAATTAAGTTTATATAATTTTTGCTTAAAACAAAATTCTAAACATATAGTTTTATTAAAAATTACTATTTTACTAATTACCATTTAGTAACATAATTAATGCATCATAATTAGTTTATTTTTATTTAGTTCCTTTTTAAGTTAATTTTTGTAATCTTGTAATTTTATTTAGTAAATTAGTTAAGTTATTTTCTTCTACTATTATACTATAAATTCCTAATCCAAAACCCCACTTTAATTAAGTTTGACATCAAAGACTATTAAAAACCATTAAACACTCCATCTCCCTGTGGAACGAATCAGATTTACCAACAAACTAAACTACACGGATAGGACTAGTTGCCTATATATATGTGTGAAATCAACCTAAAATCTATAAAATACCACATATACAATAAATCAATTCGTGTAACAAAACAACTCAAATCCGTTCATAAATAAAGGTCTCGATCCAGCACATCAGTAGTCAATAGTATTTCGTAGCATAATATGAACTCATTTATAAAAGCTTTTTCTTCATATTAGCGTTTTATAAGTTTTACTTCGGGTACTACCTACCCGTTACGTTCATACTTAGCAGCTAATATACGATTCAACTACTACAATTCTATATGAAAAACTGATCATAATAATATTTCACATTCAAATATTCTTTAAACTTATAATTTCGCTATTTGACATATAACATGAAATATAGCACACAATAACTTTGATACAAGATAGTTGTGAAGATAATTCTAGTTAGTACGCAAGTCGTTCAGCAAAGGCAATAAAGACACGTAATTCGTACGTCTAGAAACAAGTCATTCATTCTGGTTTTATTAGTACAATCTCCCACCCTTGGTCTTGTGGGACGTAACCATTGTGGTCATTGACAAGACAGTGTGTTGTAATGTTTTCAAAGGACGGGGGTTACGTAATGCCCAGCAGCCCCGTAATAATCTAAAAACCTTGTTTCTCACCCCAACTACTGAGTCCATTACTTGTGGGAATGTTGATGTCGTAGGGGGTGTATACAAAATAGTATTATTTTTAGTGCGAAAATACTATTAAATACGATACAATTTTACACAAGATATTTATTTATTTATAGAATGGATATACTTAAACCTTGCTACAACACTTATAGGCAGTGTACCTAATCGTACAGTAGTGTAGTTTTTAGTAAGTCCGGTTCGTTCCACAGGGAATCTTTTTTAAACAAAGCTCAACGCTATATTAGTTTACTTTTATAAAAATACAAACATATATATAAGTAATATTATTATTATAAAGGGGGGTTTTTACCGTTTAATGACCGGTTTGTCGATTTTAAAACTTTAGTTGCAGTTAAAACCTAATGTAAAATATTAAATAAATAAAAGACTTAATTTAAAGCGTAAAATAAATAACGATAATGAAATTGCAATAAAAGTGCGATAAAATAAAATTGCGATAATTAAAAAGTACGATAATTAAAAGTGCGATTAAATAACAATAAATAAAAGTGCGATAATTAGAAGTGCAATTAAATATAAAATAAAGGAAATTAAATATGAAATAAAAGAATTATGCTTATTTAAACTTCCGTAATCATGATGTTTGACGTGTTGATTTTAGTTTTATGCCCATGGGTTAATTGTCCTTTGTCCTGGATTATTTAATATGTCCGTCTGGTTTTTGTCCATAACAGTCCATCAGTCATAAATATAAAATGCGAGTGTCCTCGTCAAATTATTCTTATACCCGAAGTTAAATATTCCAACTAATTGGGGATTCGAATTGTAACAAGGTTTTAATACTTTATTTAATGAATACACCAGGTTATCGACTGCGTGTAAACCAAGGTTTTACTACTTTGTTAACAATTACACCAATTACCCTTGAATGTAATTTCACCCCTGTTTTAATTATTCTAGTGGCTATTAATCCATTCCCGTGTCCGGTTAAATGAACGATTATTCGTACATATAAATACTCCGCCCATCGTGTCCGATTGAGTGTATATGGTAATTTATAAGGACGTCCAATTGTAAATCTTTATATTCACATTAACAAACTATCATTTAGTTAAACAAATATAAAGCCCATTAATAGCCCATAGTCTAATTTCCACAAGTGTCGTTCTTTTGTCCAAACCCCAATTATGGTACAAAGCCCAATTACCCAATTTTAGTAATTAGCCCAACATCATGATTACTTCGTTTTAAATAAGCATAATAATAACTTAGCTACGAGACATTAATGTAAAAAGGTTGAACATAACTTACAATGATTAAAAATAGCGTAGCGTTACACGGACAGAATTTCGACTTACACCCTTACAACATTCGCTAACATACCCTTATTATTAGAATTATAATTAAAATTAAAATATAAATTATAAATATATATATATATTTTACGTATGAGAAGAAGAAGAAAAAGATTATTGAAAATGATCAGAATTCGGTTTGCTTTATAGGGAGTTTCAAAACTGGGGGCTCCGCGACTCGCGGCATATTTTGCCTTCAAACTCCGCTAGTCGCGGAGTTTGAAATTCCAGCTCACAACTTTGGAGTCTTTCTCTGCTGACGGTTTTTATTTATAAATATAATATATATATATAATTAATATAATTAATTATATATTATATTATATTTATATACATAGTTAACTTGTAATTTTTAGTCCGTTGCGTCGAGCGTTGAGAGTTGATTCTGGTCCCGGTTCCGGATTTTCGAACGTCCTTGCGTACAATTTTATATTTTGTACTTTGCGTTTTGAATCTTGTACTTTTGTAATTTCGAGACGTTTCTTATCAATAATTGGAACCTCTTTGATTGTCTTTTGTACTTTTGAGCTTTTTGGTCGTTTGCGTCTTTAATTCGTCGAATCTGTCTTTTGTCTTCACCTTTTATTATTTAAACGAATATCACTTGTAAATAGAACAATTGCAACTAAAAGCTTGTCTTTCTTGAGGAATAATGCTATGAAATATATGTTCGTTTTTAGCATTATCAAATATTCCCACACTTGAGCGTTGCTTGTCCTCAAGCAATATCGTTTTGAAATACTAGAATCACTTCTTTATTCTTCACACTTTGTACATCGGTGATTTCTATACGGTGATATAAACAATGGTAGTAACGATATGATTTACAGTCCCACATGACTATAAAAATTTAGATCCATTAAGGAAATTGGATCTTTATGAAAACATTTGATCTTTTGAAAATTAAATCTAGTTTTTACCCTAGATAAGTTTTTCGGGATAACCCTTTACCGGTGTTTGCAAAATATTTTTGTGGGTTTGGTGGGTTTCAGATTTGAAAATTTTAGCTCAAAACTTATGGTTTTGTGTCACCCACTTGCTAACCTTGTATTTGGAAAGCAACACGTCCAGTTTACTTGTCCCGTATATTACCTTTCGGTAAACTACCGTCCGGTTGTAAAGGAAAGCGTTGAACAAGCAACTGTTAAGGCAATGTCCCCTGACATGCTTTTAATTATGGTCTATAACGTGTCGGACGCAATTACTATCCTTGGTAGGAGCAATAGTAAAGCTCACCCTTATGATTTTTCGGTATGGCACAAGGTCCTGTCTTTGACCACTATGCAACCACCGTTCTTACGGTTGACACCCGATTTGGTTCAGGTGACCTAATGAATTCCAGGTGAATTCCTAGGATTTTACGTTCAATGGTAATGAACGCATTGAAAATAGGGTTTTCAGAAAACAAATCGGTTTATAATTTTGATCAAAATATTTTCTCGTTCAAGCTCGAGTTTAGATATCATTGAATTCCATGAGTTTGAATTCTCAATCTTTAAGGTCAATCTCTAGGATTGAGTAATATCAGACTTAAAAGCTGATTTTTAATCTTTAAGGAGATTATCCTTTCTAGGGATCTGATTCATTAGTCTTATCCAGCTAATTTGCATGGTGCCCCCCCCCCATTGTACGAGATAAATCCTTCTCATGGTTAGGATAAATCTGACCACTTGGCGACCCTGTTTAATGCTGAGGTCCGTGGATTTCCTGCTGATTTTAGTGATGACTTTTCTAGATTTTTCGTCAACCTACAGCTGGTCTGGACGACAACTTCATGACCTAAATCAAGAAGCGCGTGTCTTTTTCGGAAGACTTTACTTCCTTTTAATGATGGAATTGATTCATCGTGTAGATCCATCTCTTCTTTTCTTTCATAGGGTAAAAACAGTTTAGTTTAGTCCAAAGCAAAAGTATTTTCAGTTATTTGTTACAGAAATATGTGACATATGTTTAAGATAACTTGGTAAATTTTCCCACACTTGGCTTTTATTTTCCTTTTTATCGTCCTCTATTCCATTTTAAATGAATTTTAACATTTTGGTTTGTTTCTCAATTTATGTCCTTTTTGAGGTAACAATAATTTCGGTGTTAAAACCTAGTTTTATCGTTCATAAATATGTATAAACATGATTTTGAGTTCATTTAATTGAAAATTTGAAAATTTTTACTAGAATTGGGTAGTCAGTATATAAGACTAGGGCTGTTCTTTATTATCAGAGAGCACTAGATTCTAATACAACTACTGCTTTACTAGTATTTTTAATGGTAACCAAGTGTATAAAGTAAAAAGTTTTAAAATCTGAAAGAATTTAACCCCTTCCCACACTTAAGATCTTGCAATGCCCTCATTTGCAAGAAATCAGTAACAATTTAAATTATTGAGGGTGATTTGTGTGAAAATGATTAAATTTTACCAAAGTTTCCAAATATATTGGCGTTTGTTTGCTGAATGATAAATGGTGCACATCATTTGTTCATTCCGTCTTGTTGTTATTTCACATATATTTTGCATCTTGTCGTCAAAATTAGTTGCTTTTGCTGAACTTAATGTCAGTCTTTGAAAATGCGTTGTTTTACCCTGTTGTGTACATAAGATAAACTGCAAACATATATACATATTTTTGAAGTTTGGTATATTACCCCACATTCAAAAATTATTAAAATCTAAGAATAAAAGTTAGACAATTATAAAAATGATTACAATATTAACAAAAGTATTAAACGTATCAATCATTACAAATTACAAAATAAAAAAAAAATAATAAGTATACTAGGGATGATACTGGTACCAATAGGGGTTCCAGGCATAACCATAGGTGCTATAGAATGCTTCGGCAGGGTCATACGTAGGATACGGTGGCTGCATCTCTATAGACCAGGGAGGGAAGATGGGTTTCGGTGTAGGAATATAGTTTCTACCTATATGTTGGCAATGAGCTATGATTTGGTTCTGATGAACTTGCCAATCTTCAAATGCTCTCTGTCTAGCATTTTCGTATTCCTGAGAAGCTATAAACCTTTGCATTTCTTGCATCTCATTCCCCCCTCCTACATTACCTTGTTGTTGGTTTCTCTCCACCTGTGGATGTCTACCATGGTATCGTACTGCGGCGTTATTTCGCCTCTTCAAAACTTTCGCACCATGGTATACATTTAAACCTATAGTATCGCGGGGTTCTGGTTCTTCTACTAATAATCCCCCCCGACTTATATCCACACCGAGATATTCACCAATCAAAGTAATAAAAATACCACCTCCTATTATGCTATGCGGTCGCATCCCCCGAACCATAGCTGATAAATAATAACCCACACAATACGGTATACTTACAGCGCTTTGTGGGTCTCGAATACACATATGGTAAAACAAATCCTGTTCATTTACTTTTTCCTTGTTTTTACCCCTTTGTGTAATCGAATTAGCTAAAAACCTATGTATCACTCTTAATTCTGCTCTATCTATATCCAAATAAGAGTAATTTCCCCCTTTGAAACGGTGATGGCTTGTCATTTGACTCCACACACCGTGTGTATCAAAATTTTCATCTATCTTTCTACCGTTTAGTATCAATCCTCTACAATCGGCAGACGCTAACTCCTCAGGCGTATATATACGTAAAGCCTGAGCCATGTCCATTAAAGACATGTGGCGCATCGAACCGCCTAACAAAAATCTAATAAAAGAACGATCGGTTAAACTAGCTACCCGATCATTCAACTCTATACTACATAACAATTCTTCACACCATACTTTATATACAGGTCTACGCATGGTGAATAAACGTACCCAGTCATTAAAAGAAGAATTACCATACCTCTGTACAAGTAATTCCCTAATTGGCCCGGCCAATTCTACAGCTTCTAAGGGTCCCCATTCTATGACCCTCGGTACCTCAACAACCTTAGAATGAAGAGTATGCAAACCCCTTTGATATTTTGGATAATCTATCCAAAGTCTGTCAAATCTCAGGTTCGGGTGCAACTCTTCCAAGTGCATATCAGAAAAGGTCATGACTGGATGAGGTATATCCTGCTTGTAGTAGTTATCCACCTCCTGTTGTTCCAAATTCTCAGCAGGAGCATTGCGGGCTTGGGATGAAGATTCACCCCTTTCATTCTGCAAAACACATCAAACACAATTTTTGTGCATCCAAATATGCATTAGTGTCAGCAAAATCATCAATCAAAATAATTACAATGACATTATTAATTTATATCAAACTTAAGCTCATTTTCACATTTTTATCAAATCTACACTTTTTCAAATAAGCATATACGAAAATGTTCGCCAAGTTCATAAGCATTCAACTCAAATAACATGTCAAAATAATCATTACTAGCAATTAAACAAGTCTCAAATGGCATTATCTTTCAAAAATCAAGTTCATGAATTTTTAGACTTGAAAAAGTCCACTTTAATTCTCAAAATCATGTTTAGGCTCAAAGTTTGAATCATTTAACTACCTAGACATGTTACACTACTCAATTTAGCAACAATTCATGAAAAAAATCGGCCATAACCTGTTTATATCAAAAAGCCCCAAATTTGCTCAAGAACACAAACCCTAGATTATTCAAAATTTGAAGTTTAAGGCTTCTAATCATGTTAAACAGCATCAATCTAGGTTATACAAGCATAATACATAAACAATTTAAGCCTAATTACACTAACAAGCATCAAAATCAAATTGGGAAAAAAAATGACTCAAGAACACCAAATTTCGGATTAAATGGTGTTTAGGTGTAGAAATTTACCGTTTTTCTTGAGTAATTCTTAGATAGCATCCTTCTCAACATGATTTTAGCAAAAGATTTGGTGATTAACGGTTAAAAATTGTGATTTTGGGGGTTTTTTCTCGGGTTTTTTCGTGCAGAATTCGCAGTATGTTTTTGTTTTGGGTTGGGGACTGATCTGTTCTGCGGGTATATTTTTTTCTGATTTTTAGTCCCTCCGCGACTCGCGGTGAATAACCCTTCAAACTCCGCGAGTCGCGGAGTTTGATATATATATATTTTTTTTTTATAATCATTAACTTATAAAACAATTAAGTACTTAATTTTTAAAATTTTGTTTCCCTTGTTATTTAGGACGAGGTCGTTTCGGGTCGATGTCCTAGTCCGTCCTTCGACAAAATTTTAAAATTTGTCTTTTTGTAGCGATTGTTTTAAAAGCTAAGATTTTTGAGTTTTTTTCAATGTTTTTTTTTTTATATGTTTTTGGCATACTTTAATTCAATAAGATTTAAAAATAATGATAATAAAAGTTCTCGTCCCTCCCTCGGGTAAAGCAATTTCGGTTCAAAGACCTAGTCTTCAACTTACGACGAATTTTAAAAATCATATTTTTAACTTAATGAGATAAAGTAAATTTTTGTTTTTAAATTCACACAACTTAAATATAAAAAAAAAAAAAATTCACACCAAACTTAAAATTGAAATGCATAAAATTAAAAATTTATATTTTAAAAATTAAAAATTCACACCAAACTTAAATTAAAAATTCATATTATAAATTCATACCAAACTTATATTAATTTTTCAAATATTTACAATTTTAAAAATATTGATTTTACAAAGTTTACAATATTAATTTAAGATTTAAATATTAATTTTAAAAACATGGTAAAAATAAAATTAAAAATCTTTTTATCTTTTTATCCCACTTTAATCAATCAAATATTATCAAAAATATGCGCCCCTCTTTTCGGTAAAGTAATTTCGGTTCCAAGACCTAATTTAACTCATGACGAATTTTTGAAATATTTTGGGTTGATTGATTAAAGATGTTTATACCTTAAGAATAAACGTTAAATTTCGCAGTGATGTAATAAATTTTTGAATGATATCAATAATTTCGGTCGCCAAACCTAATTTTATTCAATATCAATTTAATACTTTTTAGCGAACAAATTAGCGTTTATTATCAAAAGGTTAAAAATAAAAATAAAAATAAAAACTGTACAGACATACCTGTGAAATAGATTTCTTAGTTATATGATCTATCTCATTCATAAGATAGTCTGTTTAATTGATTTTCCATGGCTACA
This sequence comes from Rutidosis leptorrhynchoides, assembly GCF_046630445.1. Classification (NCBI taxonomy): domain Eukaryota; kingdom Viridiplantae; phylum Streptophyta; class Magnoliopsida; order Asterales; family Asteraceae; genus Rutidosis; species Rutidosis leptorrhynchoides. The sequence goes on from NC_092339.1 coordinate 102,653,179, forward strand.
TAGGCGTAACCTCGAGCATTCAGTGTCTTTTCTTCTAAACATATGAACGGTCCGTCTCTGCATAAAGTAACAAATTCGGTATTTGAATAGGTTTGATTATTTGAACATTTACCTCCATGTGACCATTTTCCGCATTTGTGACATCGTTCTAGGTGTCGTGCTCTTCTTTTCGCTGCGGATTTTGATTTTCCTTTACCAAATTGTAACTTATTATCTTTGCATCTGGATTCTTTTCTAACTCCGTCCATTCTTTCTCTGATTACTGATACTAGTTCACTCGGTAGTATGTCATTATTTCTTTTAGTGATCAAAGCGTGTAGCATTAGACCATGGTTTAGTTCACAGGCAGTCTTCATTTTGTAAAAACCTAAAAAAATAAAAATTCAGAATGGGGGGAGAAGACTAGTTCTTTAGGGTCTGCTAGGGAAAGACCATTTGGGTTCCATTTTCGAGAACTACACGAAAACAGACAATCTAACTCTAACAGAAATACATATTATCCTTTAAAGACTTGATTCTCCCCACACTTAGTTAGCTGTGGTGTCGAAATTGTGATTAACTTCGTTGTCGACTTCCATCGGACCATGTATGTAATGTTTAACTCTGTGACCATTAACTTTAAATTCAATCCCATTTGAATTTATCAATTCTATCGTTCCGTATGGGAAAACTCTTTTGACTATGAATGGTCCAGACCATCTTGATTTCAATTTTCCAGGAAATAGCTTGAATCGTGAATTGAAAAGAAGAACTCTGTCTCCTTCCTTAAATTCTTTTGAACTTCTGATTCTTTTATCATGCCATTTCTTCGTTCTTTCTTTATAGATTAACGAATTTTCGTATGCTTCATGTCTTAATTCTTCTAATTTGTTTAGTTGACTTAATCGTAGACGTCCAGCTTCATGTAAATCAAGATTACATGTCTTCAAAGCCCAAAATGCTTTGTGTTCAATTTCTACTGGAAGATGACATGCTTTTCCATAAACAAGTCTAAAAGGTGTGGTTCCAATTGGAGTTTTGTAGGCTGTTCTAAAAGCCCAGAGTGCATCCTCCAATTTAATGGACCATTCCTTCGGATTTGATCCTACGGTTTTCTCTAAAATACGTTTTAAAGCTCGGTTGGTATTTTCAACTTGTCCACTTGTTTGTGGATGATATGCGGTGGAGATTTTATGAGTTACTCCATATCTTTTAAGAACTTTCTCAAGTTGATTATTACAGAAATGAGTACCCCGATCACTTATTAAAGCTTTCGGTGTTCCAAACCTTGCAAAAAGACGTTTTAAAAAGTTGACTACAACTCGTGCATCGTTAGTTGGGAGAGCTTGTGCTTCCGCCCATTTAGATACATAATCAATGGCTACGAGTATATATAGATTATTATGAGATTTTGGAAATGGACCCATAAAGTCAATACCCCAAATGTCAAATACTTCACATACTTGGATGACATTTTGTGGTATTTCATCACGTTGACTTATTTTTCCGGCCCTTTAACATGCATCACAGGATTTGCAAAGAAGGTGTGCGTCTTTGTAAATTGTAGGCCAATAGAATCCAGCATCATAAACTTTTCTTGCTGTTAGTTGAGGCCCATAATGCCCTCCTGTTGGTCTTGTGTGACAATGGTTTAATATTTTACTAGCTTCATCTCCAAATACACATCGGCGTATTATTCCATCGGGACAACTTTTAAACAAATGTGGATCTTCCCAGAAATAGTGTTTTATATCACTGAAGAATTTCTTTCGTCTTTGATACGATAATCCTTTTTCAAGGAATCCACAAACTAAGTAGTTTGCATAGTCTGCAAACCATGGGATTTCTTTATAATCTATTTTCAATAGATATTCATCAGGAAAGTTGTCTTGTATGGCCGATTCATTTAGAACTTCTAATTCGGGATTTTCAAGACGAGAAAGATGATCAGCGTCGAGATTTTCTGCTCCTCTTTTATCTCGGATTTCAATATCAAACTCTTGTAAGAGTAAGATCCAACGGATTAATCTTGGTTTAGCATCTTGTTTTGAAAATAGGTATCTAAGAGCAGAATGGTCGGTATAGACCACTGTTTTTGCTAGAACGAGATATGATCAAAATTTGTCAAAAGCAAAGACAATAGCAAGGAGTTCTTTTTCAGTAGTTGTATAGTTTGTTTGTGCTCCTTGTAACGTCTTACTAGCATAATATATAGGTTGAAATCGTTTTTCAATCCTTTGTCCTAAAACGGCTCCCATTGCAAAATCACTTGCATCGCACATTAGTTCAAATGGTAGATTCCAATTTGGTGTTATCATGATCGGTGCATTAGTGAGTTTCTCTTTAAGAATATTAAAAGATTTGATACACTCATCTGAAAAGATGAATGGAGCATCCTTTTCTAGGAGTTTATTCATAGGAGTGGCAATTTTAGAAAAATCTTTTATGAAACGTAGGTAAAAACCGGCATGCTCTAGAAAACTCCTAACTCCTCTAACATTGGTGGGATGTGGAAGTTTAGCAATTACATCTACTTTAGCTCTATCCACTTCAATTCCTTCTTTTGAAATTTTATGTCCAAGAACGATGCCTTCTTTAACCATGAAATGGCATTTCTCCCAATTAAGTACTAGATTTGATTGTTCGCATCTAATTAGCATTCGTTCCAGATTAATTAGACATGATTTAAATGTATCACCGAAGACTGAAAAGTCATCCATGAATACTTCCATGCATTCTTCTATCATGTCGTGAAAAATCGCCATCATACACCTTTGAAAGGTTGCAGGGGCGTTGCAAAGTCCAAATGGCATGCGTTGTAAGCAAAAGTACCATGAGGGCACGTGAATGTGGTTTTCTCTTGATCTTCGGGTGCTATTGGAATTTGAAAATATCCGGAAAATCCATCTAGAAAACAATAGTAACTATTTCCGGCTAATCTTTCCAACATTTGATCTATGAAAGGTAAGGGAAAGTGATCTTTTCTGGTGGCGTCATTTAATTTTCTATAATCAATACATACACGCCATCCTGTTACAGTCCTAGTAGGAATAAGCTCATTTTTCTCATTTGTAATGACAGTCATGCCACCCTTCTTAGGCACGCATTGAACTGGGCTTACCCATGGACTATCAGAGATTGGATAAATTAAACCTGCATCTAGCAGTTTAATAATCTCTTTCTTAACTACATCTTGCATATTAGGATTTAGTCTTCGTTGGCGTTGCACATACGTTTTATGACCTTCTTCCATAAGGATTTTATGTGTGCAATACGAAGGACTTATTCCTTTAATATCATGAATCTTCCATGCAATGGCTGGTTTATGAGCTTTCAACACAGAAATGAGTTGTGATTTCTCATTTTCAGTAAGAGAAGACGATATTATTACAGGTAATTCAGATTCACCATGTAAATAAGCGTATTCCAAATGGTTTGGAAGTGGCTTTAACTCTAATTTCGGAGGTTCTTCTATCGATGATTTGTATCGATATCTGTCTTCTTCTTTTAGCATTTGAATTTCTTCTGTTGTTGGTTCATATCCATTAGCTATAAGTGTAGCTAACATTTCAGCTTCATCAATTGGTTCATTACCTTCTCCTAAAGAACATTCTCCTGTTCCTTGTAATTCTGGAAATTCTTTTAATAATTCTGCATGTGCATCTATAGTTTGAATATAATAACATGTATCATCTGCAGATTGTGGTTGTTGCATTGCTCTATCAACTGAAAAGGTAACACTCTCATCCTCTATACTTAGGGTCAGTTTCTTACCGAACACGTCTATCATTGCTTTAGCCGTGTTTAAGAATGGTCTTCCTAATATGAGAGGAACTTGAGAATCTTCTTCCATGTCCAGAACAACAAAATCTACTGGAAATACTAAAGTACCAACTTTAACTAGCATGTTCTCCATTATCCCTCTAGGATATTTTATTGATCTATCGGCTAGTTGTATGCTTATTCTGGTTGGTTTCAATTCTCCAAGGTCTAGTTTAGCGTATAGTGAATACGGCATTAGATTTATACTAACACCTAAGTCTGCCAATGCTTCTATTGAACTAAGACTACCCAGAAAACATGGAATTGTGAAACTTCCTGGATCAGATAATTTTTCTGGTATCTTATTCAACAGCACTGCTGAACAATTAGCATTCATAGTAATAGCCGAGAGTTCTTCCATTTTCTTTCTATTTGAGATTAGATCTTTCAAGAATTTAGCATATCTTGGCATTCCTGAAATCACATCAATGAAAGGAAGATTTACATTTATCTGTTTAAACATATCCAAGAATTTGGATTGCTCGGCTTCAAGTTTCTCTTTCTTCATTTTACTCGGGTAAGGAAGTGGTGGTTGGTATGGTTTAACATAAGGTTTATCCTTAACTGTGTTATCTTCATTAACCTTTTCAACTACCGGTTCTTTTTCCTTATCTTGATCAGGTTGTGGTTCTTGTGGAGTAGGAATGGCTTCATCAGAAGTTACAGGTATTTCAGGTGGTTTAAGTGTTGTACCACTTCTTGTGGTAATAGCTTTAGCTGTTTCACTCCGGGGGTTAGCATTTGTATCACTAGGTAGACTTTCCGGTTTTCTTTCACCTATTAACCTTGCTAGGTTACTCACTTCTTGTTCCAGATTTTGAATAGAAGCTTGTTGATTTCTAAATGCTTGAGCATTTTGTTCATTGGTTTGTTTTTGAGATGTGAAAAACTGCGTTTGAGTTTCAACTAGCTTCGTCATCATATCTTCTAAATTCGGCTTTTTATCATCGGTTTGTTGTGGTGGTTTGTTTTGAAAATTAGGTCTTTGCTGATTATAAGTATTATTGGATACTTGTTGATTGCTAGGACCTTGTTGGTTGTTGTATGGAATATTTCGGTTATAATTCTGGTTTTGATTGTAAATTGGTCTTGGCGGTTGATAATTATTCTGATAATTATTTCCAGGCCTTTGGTTTATGTATGAAATATTCTCTCTTTGTTCCATTGTTAATTCAATACTGAGACAATCTTTTGTCAAATGTGGTCCTCCACACTGCTCACAACTAATTCGTATTGAGTGAATATCTTTAGTCATCTTTTCCATTCGTCTCTCCACAGCATCTATCTTTGCGGAAATGGAATCTAAGTCATGGCTAGAATCGGCTCTAGCTGCTTTAGATGATCTAATGATATCTTTTTCTTGGTGCCACTTATGTGAGTGGGAAGCAGTGTTATCAATAATTTTGTAAGCATCAGTTTCGGTTTTCTTCATAATAGAACCACCAGCTGCTATATCTATGTCTTTCCTTGTAGTGATGTCGCATCCTTGGTAGAATATTTGTACTATTTGACAGGTGTCTAAACCATGTTGCGGACATCCTCTTAACAACTTTCCATATCTTGTCCACGCCTCATATAGAGTTTCATTTGGTTTCTGTGTGAACGTAACAATTTCTGCTTGAAGTCTTACGGCTTTAGATGCAGGAAAGAATTGTTTAAGAAAATTTGTCAACTAAAACATCCCATGTATCGATCGCCCCTTCAGGTAACGATTCCAACTAATCTTTGGCTTCTCCCTTTAAAGTCCAGGGAAATAACATGAGATATATCTGTTCATCCTCCACTTCTCGGATTTTAAATAGTGTGCAGATCCTATTAAAGGTACGTAGATGTTCATTTGGATCTTCCTTAGGCGCACCACTAAATTGGCATTGATTAGTCACCATGAAATGTCCCGTTCTTATTGATTAAAAACGTTCCATATTAATTGATTTTGTTGCGAGGTTTTGACCTCTATATGAGACGTTTTTCAAAGACTGCATTCATTTTAAAACAAACCATAACCTTTATTTCATCAATAAAGGTTTAAAAAGCTTTACGTAGATTATCAACTAATGATAATCTAAAATATCCTGTTTACACACGACCATTACATAATGGTTTACAATACAAATATGTTACAACAAAATAAGTTTCTTGAATGCAGTTTTTACACAATATCATACAAGCATGGACTCCAAATCTCGTCCTTATTTAAGTATGTGATAGTGGAAGCTCTTAATAATCACCTGAGAATAAACATGCTTAAAACGTCAACAAAAATATTGGTGAGTTATAGGTTTAGCCTATATATATCAAATCATAATAATAGACCACAAGATTTCATATTTCAATACACATCCCATACATAGAGATAAAAATCACTCATATGGTGAACACCTGGTAATCGACATTAACAAGATGCATATTTAAGAATATCCCCATCATTCCGGGACACCCTTCGGATATGATATAAATTTCGAAGTACTAAAGCATCCGGTACTTTGGATGGGGTTTGTTAGGCCCAATAGATCTATCTTTAGGATTCGCGTCAATTAGGGTGTCTGTTCCCTAATTCTTAGATTACCAGACTTAATAAAAAGGGGCATATTCGATTTCAATAATTCAACCATAGAATGTAGTTTCACGTACTTGTGTCTATTTTGTAAATCATTTATAAAACCTGCATGTATTCTCATCCCAAAAATATTAGATTTTAAAAGTGGGACTATAACTCACTTTCACAGATTTTTACTTCGTCGGGAAGTAAGACTTGGCCACTGGTCGATTCACGAACCTATAACAAATATGTACATATATATCAAAGTATGTTCAAAATATATTTACAACACTTTTAATACATTTTGATGTTTTAAGTTTATTAAGTCAGCTGTCCTCGTTAGTAACCTACAACTAGTTGTCCACAGTTAGATGTACAGAAATAAATCGATAAATATTATCTTGAATCAATCCACGACCCAGTGTATACGTATCTCAGTATTGATCACAACTCAAACTATATGTATTTTGGAATCAACCTCAACCCTGTATAGCTAACTCCAACATTCACATATAGAGTGTCTATGGTTGTTCCGAAATATATATAGATGTGTCGACATGATAGGTCGAAACATTGTATACGTGTCTATGGTATCTCAAGATTACATAATATACAATACAAGTTGATTAAGTTATGGTTGGAATAGATTTGTTACCAATTTTCACGTAGCTAAAATGAGAAAAATTATCCAATCTTGTTTTACCCATAACTTCTTCATTTTAAATCCATTTTGAGTGAATCAAATTGCTATGGTTTCATATTGAACTCTATTTTATGAATCTAAACAGAAAAAGTATAAGTTTCTAGAAGGAAAAATAAGTTACAAGTCGTTTTTGTAAAGGTAGTCATTTCAGTCGAAAGAACGACGTCTAGATGACCATTTTAGAAAACATACTTCCACTTTGAGTTTAACCATAATTTTTGGATATAGTTTCATGTTCATAATAAAAATCATTTTATCAGAATAACAACTTTTAAATCAAAGTTTATCATAGTTTTTAATTAACTAACTCAAAACAGCCCGCGGTGTTACTACGACGGCGTAAATCCGGTTTTACGGTGTTTTTCGTGTTTCCAGGTTTTAAATCATTAAGTTAGAATATCATATAGATATAGAACATGTGTTTAGTTGATTTTAAAATTCAAGTTGGAAGGATTAACTTTTGTTTGCGAACAAGTTTAGAATTAACTAAACTATGTTCTAGTGATTACAAGTTTAAACCTTCGAATAAAATAGCTTTATATGTATGAATCGAATGATGTTATGAACATCATTACTACCTTAATTTCCTTGGATAAACCTACTGGAAAAGAGAAAAATGGATCTAGCTTCAACGGATCCTTGGATGGCTCGAAGTTCTTGAAGCAGAATCATGACACGAAAACAAGTTCAAGTAAGATCATCACTTGAAATAAGATTGTTATAGTCATAGAAATTGAACCAGAGTTTGAATATGATTATTACCTTGTATTAGAATGATAACCTACTGTAAGAAACAAAGATTTCTTGAGGTTGGATGATCACCTTACAAGATTGGAAGTGAACTAGCAAACTTGAAAGTATTCTTGATTTTATGTAACTAGAACTTGTAGAATATATGAAGAACACTTAGAACTTGAAGATAGAACTTGAGAGAGATCAATTAGATGAAGAAAATTGAAGAATGAAAGTGATTGTAGGTGTTTTTGGTCGTTGGTGTATGGATTAGATATAAAGGATATGTAATTTTGTTTTCATGTAAATAAGTCATGAATGATTACTCATATTTTTGTAATTTTATGAGATATTTCATGCTAGTTGCCAAATGATGGTTCCCACATGTGTTAGGTGACTCACATGGGCTGCTAAGAGCTGATCATTGGAGTGTATATACCAATAGTACATACATCTAAAAGCTGTGTATTGTACGAGTACGAATACGGGTGCATACGAGTAGAATTGTTGATGAAACTGAACGAGGATGTAATTGTAAGCATTTTTGTTAAGTAGAAGTATTTTGATAAGTGTCTTGAAGTCTTTCAAAAGTGTATGAATACATATTAAAACACTACATGTATATACATTTTAACTGAGTCGTTAAGTCATCGTTAGTCGTTACATGTAAATGTTGTTTTGAAACCTTTAGGTTAACGATCTTGTTGAATGTTGTTAACCCATTGTTTATTATAACAAATGAGATGTTAAATTGTTATATTATCGAGATATTATGATATATAATATATCTTAGTATGATGTATATACAGTTAAATGTCGTTACAACGATAATCGTTACATATATGTCTCGTTTCGAAATCATTAAGTTAGTAGTCTTATTTTTACATATGTATTTCATTGTTAATACACTTAATGATATGTTTACTTATCATAGTATCATGTTAACTATATATATATCCATATATATGTCATCATATAGTTTTTACAAGTTTTAACGTTCGTGAATCACCGGTCAACTTGGGTGGTCAATTGTCTATATGAAACATATTTCAATTAATCAAGTCTTAACAAGTTTGATTGCTTAACATGTTGGAAACATTTAATCATGTAAATATCAATCTCAATTAATATATATAAACATGGAAAAGTTCCCGTTAAATAAATTTCGTCCCGAAATTTTAAGCTGTTGAAGGTGTTGATGAATCTTCTGGAAATAGATGCGGGTATTTCTTCTTCATCTGATCTTCACGCTCCCAGGTGAACTCGGGTCCTCTACGAGCATTCCATCGAACCTTAACAATTGGTATCTTGTTTTGCTTAAGTCTTTTAACCTCACGATCCATTATTTCGACGGGTTCTTCGATGAATTGAAGTTTTTCGTTGATTTGGATTTCATCTAACGGAATAGTGAGATCTTCTTTAGCAAAACATTTCTTCAAATTCGAGACGTGGAAAGTGTTGTGTACAGCCGCGAGTTGTTGAGGTAACTCAAGTCGGTAAGCTACTGGTCCGACACGATCAATAATCTTGAATGGTCCAATATACCTTGGATTTAATTTCCCTCGTTTACCAAATCGAACAACGCCTTTCCAAGGTGCAACTTTAAGCATGACCATCTCTCCAATTTCAAATTCTATATCTTTTCTTTTAATGTCAGCGTAGCTCTTTTGTCGACTTTGGGCAGTTTTCAACCGTTGTTGAATTTGGATGATCTTCTCGGTAGTTTCTTGTATAATCTCCGGACCCGTAATCTGTCTATCCCCCACCTCACTCCAACAAATCGGAGACCTGCACTTTCTACCATAAAGTGCTTCAAACGGCGCCATCTCAATGCTTGAATGGTAGCTGTTGTTGTAGGAAAATTCTGCTAACGGTAGATGTCGATCCCAACTGTTTCCGAAATCAATAACACATGCTCGTAGCATGTCTTCAAGCATTTGTATCGTCCTTTCGCTCTGCCCATCAGTTTGTGGATGATAGGCAGTACTCATGTCTAGACGAGTTCCTAATGCTTGCTGTAATGTCTGCCAGAATCTTGAAATAAATCTGCCATCCCTATCAGAGATAATAGAGATTGGTATTCCATGTCTGGAGACGACTTCCTTCAAATACAGTCGTGCTAACTTCTCCATCTTGTCATCTTCTCTTATTGGCAGGAAGTGTACTGATTTGGTGAGACGATCAACTATTACCCAAATAGTATCAAAACCACTTGCAGTCCTTGGCAATTTAGTGATGAAATCCATGGTAATGTTTTCCCATTTCCATTCCGGGATTTCGGGTTGTTGAAGTAGACCTGATGGTTTCTGATGCTCAGCTTTGACCTTAGAACACGTCAAACATTCTCCTACGTATTTAGCAACATCGGCTTTCATACCCGGCCACCAAAAATGTTTCTTGAGATCCTTGTACATCTTTCCCGTTCCAGGATGTATTGAGTATCTGGTTTTATGAGCTTCTCTAAGTACCATTTCTATCATATCTCCAAATTTTGGTACCCAAATCCTTTCAGCCCTATACCGGGTTCCGTCTTCCCGAATATTAAGATGCTTCTCCGATCCTTTGGGTATTTCATCCTTTAAATTTCCCTCTTTTAAAACTCCTTATTGCGCCTCCTTTATTTGAGTAGTAAGGTTATTATGAATCATTACATTCATAGATTTTACTCGAATGGGTTCTCTGTCCTTCCTGCTCAAGGCATCGGCTACCACATTTGCCTTCCCCGGGTGGTAACGAATCTCAAAGTCGTAATCATTCAATAATTCAATCCACCTACGCTGCCTCATATTCAGTTGTTTCTGATTAAATATGTGTTGAAGACTTTTGTGGTCGGTATATATAATACTTTTGACCCCATATAAGTAGCGCCTCCAAGTCTTTAATGCAAAAACAACCGCGCCTAATTCCAAATCATGCGTCGTATAATTTTGTTCGTGAATCTTCAATTGTCTAGATGCATAAGCAATCACCTTCGTTCGTTGCATTAATACACAACCGAGACCTTGCTTTGATGCATCACAATAAATCACAAAATCATCATTCCCTTCAGGCAATGACAATATAGGTGCCGTAGTTAGCTTTTTCTTCAATAACTGAAACGCTTTCTCTTGTTCATCATTCCATTCAAATTTCTTCCCTTTATGCGTTAATGCAGTCAAGGGTTTTGCTATTCTGGAAAAGTCTTGGATGAACCTTCTGTAGTAACCAGCTAGTCCTAAAAACTGGCGTATGTGTTTCGGAGTTTTTGGGGTTTCCCACTTTTCAACAGTTTCTATCTTTGCCGGATCCACCTTAATACCTTCTTTGTTCACTATGTGACCGAGGAATTGAACTTCTTCCAACCAAAATGCACACTTTGAAAACTTAGCGTACAATTCTTCCTTCCTCAATACTTCTAACACCTTTCTCAAATGTTCACCGTGTTCTTGGTCATTCTTTGAGTAAATAAGTATGTCATCAATGAAAACAATGACAAACTTGTCAAGGTATGGTCCACACACTCGGTTCATAAGGTCCATGAACACAGCTGGTGCATTAGTTAAACCAAACGGCATGACCATAAACTCGTAATGACCATAACGTGTTCTGAAAGCAGTCTTTGGAATATCATCTTCTTTCACCCGCATTTGATGATACCCGGAACGTAAGTCAATCTTTGAATAAACAGACGAGCCTTGTAGTTGATCAAATAAGTCGTCGATTCTCGGTAGTGAGTAGCGGTTCTTTTTGGTAAGTTTGTTCAACTCTCGGTAGTCGATACACAACCTAAATGTACCATCTTTCTTCTTGACAAACAAAACAGGAGCTCCCCACGGTGATGTGCTTGGTCGAATGAAACCACGCTCTAAAAGTTCTTGTAATTGGCTTTGCATTTCTTTCATCTCGCTGGGTGCAAGTCTGTAAGGAGCACGAGCTATTGGTGCAGCTCCTGGTACAAGATCTATTTGAAATTCAACGGATCGATGTGGGGGTAATCCCGGTAATTCTTTCGGAAATACATCGGGAAATTCTTTTGCAATGGGAACATCATTGATGCTCTTTTCTTCAGTTTGTACTTTCTCGACGTGTGCTAGAACAGCATAGCAACCTTTTCTTATTAGTTTTTGTGCCTTCAAATTACTAATAAGATGTAGCTTCGTGTTGCCCTTTTCTCCGTACACCATTAAGGGTTTTCCTTTTTCTCGTATAATGCGAATTGCATTTTTGTAACAAACGATCTCTGCTTTCACTTCTTTCAACCAGTCCATACCGATTATCACATCAAAACTCCCTAACTCTACTGGTATCAAATCTATCTTAAATGTTTCGCTAACCAGTTTAATTTCTCGATTCCGACATATATTATCTGCTAAAATTAATTTACCATTTGCTAAATCGAGTAAAAATTTACTATCAAAAGGCGTCAATGGACAACTTAATTTAGCACAAAAATCTCTACTCATATAGCTTCTATCCGCACCCGAATCAAATAAAACGTAAGCAGATTTATTGTCAATAAGAAACGTACCCGTAACAAGCTCCGGGTCTTCCTGTGCCTCTGCCGCATTAATATTGAAAACTCTTCCGCGGCCTTGTCCATTCGTGTTCTCCTGGTTCGGGCAATTTCTAATAATGTGGCCCGGTTTTCCACATTTATAACAAACTACATTGGCATAGCTTGCTCCGACACTACTTGCTCCGCCATTACTCGTTCCGACACCATTTGTTCCTTTCGTTCTATTAACCCCTGGTCCGTAGACCTCACACTTCGACGCGCTATGATCATTTCTTTTACACTTGTTGCAAAATTTGGTGCAGAACCCCGAGTGATACTTTTCACACCTTTGGCATAGCTGCTTCTGATTGTTGTTGTTGTTGTTGCGGTTATTATTGTTGTTGGGATGATTGTTGTAGTTGCTGTTGTTGTTGTTGTTGTTGTTGTTGGGCCGTTTGTTGTAGTTGCGATTGATGTTGCGATTGTTGGGATAATTGTTGCGATTGCTGTTGTTGTTGTATTGGTGATTCTTATCACCATTTTCCTCCCACTTTCTTTTGACTTGCTTCACATTGGCCTCTTCAGCAGTCTATTCTTTAATTCTTTCTTCAATCTGGTTCACTAGTTTGTGAGCCATTCTACATGCCTGTTGTATGGAGGCGGGCTCGTGTGAACTTATATCTTCTTGGATTCTTTCCGGTAATCCTTTCACAAACGCGTCGATCTTCTCTTCCTCATCTTCGAATGCTCCCGGACACAATAGGCACAATTCTGTGAATCGTCTTTCATACGTGGTAATATCAAATCCTTGGGTTCGTAACCCTCTTAGTTCTGTCTTGAGCTTATTGACCTCGGTTCTGGGACGGTACTTCTCGTTCAGTAAGTGCTTGAATGCTGACCACGGTAGTGCGTACGCATCGTCTTGTCCCACTTGCTCTAGATAGGTATTCCACCATGTTAACGCAGAACCTGTGAAGGTATGCGTAGCGTACTTCACTTTGTCCTCTTCAGTACACTTACTTATGGCAAACACCGATTCGACCTTCTCGGTCTACCGTTTCAATTCGATCGGTCCTTCGGTTCCATCAAATTCCAAAGGTTTGCAGGCAGTGAATTCTTTGTAGGTGCATCCTACATGATTTCCTGTACTGCTAGATCCAAGGTTATTGTTGGTATGTAGCGCAGCCTGTACTGCGGCTATGTTTGAAGCTAGAAAAGTACGGAATTCCTCTTCATTCATATTCACGGTGTGTCGAGTAGTCGGTGCCATTTCCTTCAAAATAGTCAAATGGAACAAGTTAATCATACAGAATATTAAGAGTAGTTAATAGTATTTCATAGCATAATATGAACTCATTTATAAAAGCTTTTTCTTCATATTAGCGTTTTATAAGTTTAAATTCGGGTAGTACCTACCCGTTAAGTTCATACTTAGTAGCTAATATACAATTCAACTACTACAATTCTATATGAAAAACTGATTATAATAATATTTTGCGTTCAAACTTTTATACAATATTTTACAAACTTACAATACCGCTTATTTTACATAAAGCATGAAATATAGCACACAATAACTTTGATACAAGATAGTTGTGAAGATAATTCTAGATAATACACAAGTCGTTCAGCAAAGGCAATAAAGACACGTAATTCATACGTCCAGAAACAAGTCATGCATTCTGGTTTTACTAGGACTACTTCCCATCCTTGGTCTTGTGCAACATAACCGTTATAGCCGTTGATAAGATAGCGTGTTGTAACATCGTCAAAGGGACGAGGGTTACGTAATGTCCAACAGTCCCGTAACAATCTAAAAACCTCATTTCTTACCCCAATTACCGACTCCGTCACTTGTGGGAACGTTTTGCTTAATAGCTGTAGCCCGATGTTCTTTTTCTCACTTTGGTGAGAAGCGAACATTACTAACCCATAAGCATAGCATGCTTCTTTATGTTGCATGTTAGCCGCTTTTTCTAAATCATGAAGTCCTATATTCGGATACATTGAGTCAAAATAATTTCTTAACCCGTTGCGTAAAATAGCATTTGAGTTCCCCGCAATATATGCGTCAAAGTAAACACATCGTAACTTATGGGTTTCCCAATGTGATATCCCCCATCTTTCAAACGAAAGTCTCTTATAAACCAAGACATTCTTGGAACGTTCTTCGAATGTCTTACAAACTGATCTCGCCTTAAATAGTTGTGCCGAGGAATTCTGACCGACTCTAGACAAGATTTCATCAATCATGTCTCCGGGTAGGTCTCTTAAAATATTGGGTTGTCTATCCATTTTGTGTTTTTAAACAGTAAAATAGACAAGAGTTAGATTCATAAAAAAAACTTATTAATACAAGCAATTTTTACATATATCATAAAGCATAAGCACACTATATTACATATATTACACCACACGAATACAACTATCTTATTCCGACTCGCTCGTTTCTTCTTCTTTGATTTTGGTTCGTTTTGCCAAGTTTCTAGGGATATATGATGTTCCCCTAATACTAACTGTCGTTTTCCACAACGGTTTAGAAAAACCTGGTGGTTTAGAGGTTCCCGGGTCATTGTTACAACTTAAGGACTTCGGGGGTTGACGATACATATAAAGTTCATCGGGGTTGGAATTAGATTTCTCTATTTTTATGCCCTTTCCCTTATTATTTTCTTTTGCCTATTTAAATTCAGTTGGGGTAATTTCTATAACATCATCGGAATTCTCGTCGGAATCCGATTCATCGGAGAATTGGTAATCCTCCCAATATTTTGCTTCCTTGGCGGAAACACCATTGACCATAATTAACCTTGGTCGGTTAGTTGAGGATTTTATTTTACTTAACCGTTTTATTATTTCCCCCACCGGTTCTATTTCTTCATCCGGTTCCGATTCTTCTTCCGGTTCCGATTCTTCTTCCGGTTCTGACTCTTCTTCCGGTTCCTCTTCGGGAACTTGTGAATCAGTCCACGAATCATTCCAATTTACATTTGACTCTTCATTATTATTAGGTGAGTCAATGGGACTTGTTCTAGAGGTAGACATCTATCACATAATATCAAACGCGTTAAGAGATTAATATATCACATAATATTCACATGTTAAAAATATATAGTTTCCAACAAAATTTGTTAAGAAATCATTTTTCAAGTAAACACGGTCGAAGTCCAGACTCACTAATGCATCCTAACAAACTCGATAAGACACACTAATGCAAAATTCTGGTTCTCTAAGACCAACGCTCTGATACCAACTGAAATGTCCCGTTCTTATTGATTAAAAACGTTCCATATTAATTGATTTCGTTGCGAGGTTTTGACCTCTATATGAGACGTTTTTCAAAGACTGCATTCATTTTAAAACAAACCATAACCTTTATTTCATCAATAAAGGTTTAAAAAGCTTTACGTAGATTATCAACTAATGATAATCTAAAATATCCTGTTTACACACGACCATTACATAATGGTTTACAATACAAATATGTTACAACAAAATAAGTTTCTTGAATGCAGTTTTTACACAATATCATACAAGCATGGACTCCAAATCTCATCCTTATTTAAGTATGTGATAGTGGAAGCTCTTAATAATCACCTGAGAATAAACATGCTTAAAACGTCAACAAAAATGTTGGTGAGTTATAGGTTTAGCCTATATATATCAAATCATAATAATAGACCACAAGATTTCATATTTCAATACACATCCCATACATAGAGATAAAAATCACTCATATGGTGAACACCTGGTAATCGACATTAACAAGATGCATATTTAAGAATATCCCCATCATTCCGGGACACCCTTCGGATATGATATAAATTTCGAAGTACTAAAGCATCCGGTACTTTGGATGGGGTTTGTTAGGCCCAATAGATCTATCTTTAGGATTCGCGTCAATTAGGGTGTCTGTTCCCTAATTCTTAGATTACCAGACTTAATAAAAAGGGGCATATTCGATTTCGATAATTCAACCATAGAATGTAGTTTCACGTACTTGTGTCTATTTTGTAAATCATTTATAAAACCTGCATGTATTCTCATCCCAAAAATATTAGATTTTAAAAGTGGGACTATAACTCACTTTCACAGATTTTTACTTCGTCGGGAAGTAAGACTTGGCCACTGGTCGATTCACGAACCTATAACAAATATGTACATATATATCAAAGTATGTTCAAAATATATTTACAACACTTTTAATACATTTTGATGTTTTAAGTTTATTAAGTCAGCTGTCCTCGTTAGTAACCTACAACTAGTTGTCCACAGTTAGATGTACAGAAATAAATCGATAAATATTATCTTGAATCAATCCACGACCCAGTGTATACGTATCTCAGTATTGATCACAACTCAAACTATATGTATTTTGGAATCAACCTCAACCCTGTATAGCTAACTCCAACATTCACATATAGAGTGTCTATGGTTGTTCCGAAATATATATAGATGTGTCGACATGATAGGTCGAAACATTGTATACGTGTCTATGGTATCTCAAGATTACATAATATACAATACAAGTTGATTAAGTTATGGTTGGAATAGATTTGTTACCAATTTTCACGTAGCTAAAATGAGAAAAATTATCCAATCTTGTTTTACCCATAACTTCTTCATTTTAAATCCATTTTGAGTGAATCAAATTGCTATGGTTTCATATTGAATTCTATTTTATGAATCTAAACAGAAAAAGTATAGGTTTCTAGAAGGAAAAATAAGTTACAAGTCGTTTTTGTAAAGGTAGTCATTTCAGTCGAAAGAACGACGTCTAGATGACCATTTTAGAAAACATACTTCCACTTTGAGTTTAACCATAATTTTTGGATATAGTTTCATGTTCATAATAAAAATCATTTTATCAGAATAACAACTTTTAAATCAAAGTTTATCATAGTTTTTAATTAACTAACCCAAAACAGCCCGCGGTGTTACTACGACGGCGTAAATCCGGTTTTACGGTGTTTTTCGTGTTTCCAGGTTTTAAATCATTAAGTTAGAATATCATATAGATATAGAACATGTGTTTAGTTGATTTTAAAAGTCAATTTGGAAGGATTAACTTTTGTTTGCGAACAAGTTTAGAATTAACTAAACTATGTTCTAGTGATTACAAGTTTAAACCTTCGAATAAGATAGCTTTATATGTATGAATCGAATGATGTTATGAACATCATTACTACCTTAATTTCCTTGGATAAACCTACTGGAAAAGAGAAAAATGGATCTAGCTTCAACGGATCCTTGGATGGCTCGAAGTTCTTGAAGCAGAATCATGACACGAAAACAAGTTCAAGTAAGATCATCACTTGAAATAAGATTGTTATAGTCATAGAAATTGAACCAGAGTTTGAATATGATTATTACCTTGTATTAGAATGATAACCTACTGTAAGAAACAAAGATTTCTTGAGGTTGGATGATCACCTTACAAGATTGGAAGTGAGCTAGCAAACTTGAAAGTATTCTTGATTTTATGTAACTAGAACTTGTAGAATATATGAAGAACACTTAGAACTTGAAGATAGAACTTGAGAGAGATCAATTAGATGGAGAAAATTGAAGAATGAAAGTGTTTGTAGGTGTTTTTGGTCGTTGGTGTATGGATTAGATATAAAGGATATGTAATTTTGTTTTCATGTAAATAAGTCATGAATGATTACTCATATTTTTGTAATTTTATGAGATATTTCATGCTAGTTGCCAAATGATGGTTCCCACATGTGTTACGTGACTCACATGGGCTGCTAAGAGCTGATTATTGGAGTGTATATACCAATAGTACATACATCTAAAAGCTGTGTATTGTACGAGTACGAATACGGGTGCATACGAGTAGAATTGTTGATGAAACTGAACGAGGATGTAATTGTAAGCATTTTTGTTAAGTAGAAGTATTTTGATAAGTGTCTTGAAGTCTTTCAAAAGTGTATGAATACATATTAAAACACTACATGTATATACATTTTAACTGAGTCGTTAAGTCATCGTTAGTCGTTACATGTAAATGTTGTTTTGAAACCTTTAGGTTAACGATCTTGTTGAATGTTGTTAACCCATTGTTTATTATAACAAATGAGATGTTAAATTGTTATATTATCGAGATATTATGATATATAATATATCTTAGTATGATGTATATACAGTTAAATGTCGTTACAACGATAATCGTTACATATATGTCTCGTTTCAAAATCATTAAGTTAGTAGTCTTATTTTTACATATGTATTTCATTGTTAATACACTTAATAATATGTTTACTTATCATAGTATCATGTTAACTATATATATATATCCATATATATGTCATCATATAGTTTTTACAAGTTTTAACGTTCGTGAATCACCGGTCAACTTGGGTGGTCAATTGTCTATATGAAACATATTTCAATTAATCAAGTCTTAACAAGTTTGATTGCTTAACATGTTGGAAACATTTAATCATGTAAATATCAATCTCAATTAATATATATAAACATGGAAAAGTTCGGGTCACTACACACCATGTGTAGAATTTGTCCTTTGATTTCATAATCTGGTGCATTAATGTCTGGATGAGTAATTGCGTGTCCTTAGCCAGTGCGTTTAGCTCTCATTCGGTCTTCCATACTTAAAGGTTCCAGATTCTCCATAATTGAATTTGTTGAATCGGTATCACTAGATGATTCTGATTTAATGGTTCGTTCCTCAACAATCTCTGTTTGAATGATTGGTGGCTCCGGAGGAAAGTTTAGTGGTTCAGGATCTACGAACCGTTCCTGAATATTCTCCGGATTCTCAATTGTGAGGTCGGGTTCAAAAAATGGATTATCGGAAATTTGAACTGAAGTACTTGGTCGACTGGATGACGATTCTAAAGAAAAATCAACGGCGGTTATATTTGCTAAATGTCTTGATCTAGTTACAGGTGGTGAACGTACAAAAGGTGGTGAACGTCTTGCTCGGTGCATTCACTGAATATCCTATTAGTTTTAAAAAGGAAAGAAAAATTATAATAAGTTATCTAATTAATAGACTTTTCTGATTTTGCCCACGTTTCGAATAGCCAAAAGATGCAGCAGAGGGGCAGGATTCGTTTGGTCTCAATATAATTGAGGACTGTTTGGCTCCAATAACCCGGTCCACGTACAAATCCAACTATTACTACGAACCAGAAAATTTTGATGTCTATTAATTTAACCACTTAAAATAAATTTTCGTAATTTTAAGAAATTTAGATAAGAAGTAGAATAAAAATCTATGTCCTAAAACTAGAATAGCGAGAAATAAGAAAGAAAAAGAGTTCGTCGAAAAAGGTCGAAAAAGAAAAATGGTTGAAAAATAAAAGGTGACGAAAAAATAAAAGAAACTTATAAAACTTAAAAATACTTGACTAACCTAACCTTATTACTACAACTAACTTAAAATTATAATCGCAAATTGAAATTACTAATTGAAATGATAATTGATACATAGGTAAAAAGGTGTCTAAAAATATTAAAGCTTACAAAAAAAACTAAATCCCAAATGGAAATACCTTAAAAAAAAAACTAAAACTTAAAAAGGCGTCGCAAAATTCTAAAGTACCTAAATCTTAATCTAAGAAAAAGCACTTAAGGAATTCTACGGCAAAGCCTAAAAATCTAGGAGTAAAAATAACTATAGCAAAAACTAAGTTTAAAATTAAATATGAGCGAAAAAATACAAATATTACGCTAAAGCGATTAAAAAGGGACAAAATATAAAAATATACAAAAATTTGTAAAAATTACAATTTTTATAAAAATATTATTTTTATATTATTTATTTAATAAAACTACTAATTTTACAATTTAATTAAACTAATTTAACTAAAATATATAAATTAAATAAAAAGTAAAAGTTAAAATAAAATTAATTATAATAATAATAATAATTAGGGTTAATAATAATAATAATTATTAAATAACCCGTAATTAATGCTGAATTAGGGTTCTGTCTCGTGTCAGAGTAACTCCGCGAGTTGCGGTAATTTATAAAGAAAACCCCGCGAGTCGCGGGGTTCAGAAATTCAGATGACAGCTTATTAAATTCGACGCGTTTTTCTTTATTTATTTTATTTTTTTTTTATTTTCTGTTTTCTGTTTTTATATAAATAAAAGATATTTAAATAAAACTTATATTTTTATAAACTAAAATAAAAATAAAGAAACTTATAAAACTTAAATATTTAACAAAATCTTAAAAATACTTATATTTTTGTTTTTCTTTTTATATTTTTGAATAATTAAAACGTATTTTTACAAAAACGAATTTTAATAAAAGTTAACTAAAAATCTTTTTTTTTTTTATTAGCGTTGCGCTTCCGGCGTTTAGAAAGTTCCCCGGCAGCGGCGCCAAAAATACTTGATGTCGTAGGGGGTGTATACAAAATAGTATTATTTTTAGTGCGAAAATACTATTAAATACGATACAATTTTACATAAGATATTTATTTATTTATAGAATGGATATACTTAAACCTTGCTACAACACTTATAGGCAGTGTACCTAATCATACAGTAGTGTAGTTTTTAGTAAGTCCGGTTCGTTCCACAGGGAATCTTTTTTAAACAAAGCTCAACGCTATATTAGTTTACTTTTATAAAAATACAAACATATATATAAGTAATATTATTATTATAAAGGGGGGTTTTTACCGTTTAATGACCGGTTTGTCGATTTTAAAACTTTAGTTGCAGTTAAAACCTAATGTAAAATATTAAATAAATAAAAGACTTAATTTAAAGCGTAAAATAAATAACGATAATGAAATTGCAATAAAAGTGCGATAAAATAAAATTGCGATAATTAAAAAGTACGATAATTAAAAGTGCGATTAAATAACAATAAATAAAAGTGCGATAATTAGAAGTGCAATTAAATATAAAATAAAGGAAATTAAATATGAAATAAAAGAATTATGCTTATTTAAACTTCCGTAATCATGATGTTTGACGTGTTGATTTTAGTTTTATGCCCATGGGTTAATTGTCCTTTGTCCTGGATTATTTAATATGTCCGTCTGGTTTTTGTCCATAACAGTCCATCAGTCATAAATATAAAATGCGAGTGTCCTCGTCAAATTATTCTTATACCCGAAGTTAAATATTCCAACTAATTGGGGATTCGAATTGTAACAAGGTTTTAATACTTTGTTTAATGAATACACTAGGTTATCGACTGCGTGTAAACCAAGGTTTTACTACTTTGTTAACAATTACACCAATTACCCTTGAATGTAATTTCACCCCTGTTTTAATTATTCTAGTGGCTATTAATCCATTCCCGTGTCCGGTTAAATGAACGATTATTCGTACATATAAATACTCCGCCCATCGTGTCCGATTGAGTGTATATGGTAATTTATAAGGACGTCCAATTGTAAATCTTTATATTCACATTAACAAACTATCATTTAGTTAAACAAATATAAAGCCCATTAATAGCCCATAGTCTAATTTCCACAAGTGTCGTTCTTTTGTCCAAACCCCAATTATGGTACAAAGCCCAATTACCCAATTTTAGTAATTAGCCCAACATCATGATTACTTCGTTTTAAATAAGCATAATAATAACTTAGCTACGAGACATTAATGTAAAAAGGTTGAACATAACTTACAATGATTAAAAATAGCGTAGTGTTACACGGACAGAATTTCGACTTACACCCTTACAACATTCGCTAACATACCCTTATTATTAGAATTATAATTAAAATTAAAATATAAATTATAAATATATATATATATATATTTTACGTATGAGAAGAAGAAGAAAAAGATTATTGAAAATGATCAGAATTCGGTTTGCTTTATAGGGAGTTTCAAAACTGGGGGCTCCGCGACTCGCGGCATATTTTGCCTTCAAACTCCGCGAGTCGCGGAGTTTGAAATTCCAGCTCACAACTTTGGAGTCTTTCTCTGCCGACGGTTTTTATTTATAAATATAATATATATATAATTAATATAATTAATTATATATTATATTATATTTATATACATAGTTAACTTGTAATTTTTAGTCCGTTGCGTCGAGCGTTGAGAGTTGACTCTGGTCCCGGTTCCGGATTTTCGAACGTCCTTGCGTACAATTTTATATTTTGTACTTTGCGTTTTGAATCTTGTACTTTTGTAATTTCGAGACGTTTCTTATCAATAATTAGAACCTCTTTGATTGTCTTTTGTACTTTTGAGCTTTTTGGTCGTTTGCGTCTTCAATTCGTCGATTCTGTCTTTTGTCTTCACCTTTTATTATTTAAACGAATATCACTTGTAAATAGAACAATTGCAACTAAAAGCTTGTCTTTCTTGAGGAATAATGCTATGAAATATATGTTCGTTTTTAGCATTATCAAATGTTTTATTTAACAGTTGTAATCCGATGTTCTTTTTCTCACTTTGGTGAGAAGCGAACATTACTAACCCGTAAGCGTAATATGCTTCCTTATGTTGCATGTTAGAAGCTCTTTTTAATACACGAAGTCCTATGTTGGGATATGTTGAGTCAAAATAGGTTCTCAACCCGTAGCGTAAAATTACATCTGGGTTCCCCACATTCAATGCCTTAAAGAAAACACGGCGTAACTTAAAGTCTCCCCAATGTGATATACTCAACCTATCAAAGGAAAGTCTTTTATAAACTAAGGCATTTCTGGAAAATCTTTCAAATGTTTGATAAGTTAATTTCGCCATAACTAATTTTATTGATGAATTCTGACCGACTCTAGACAAGATTTTATCAATCATATCCTCTGGTAGGTCTTCTAAAATATTCGGTTGTCTACCCTTAACGTCCATTTTGTGTTTTTATACTGTAAAATAGACAAGGATTAGATTCGCAAAAGATAATTAACAAACAATACAAGCAATTTTTACATAGAACATAAAAGTACAAACACACTACAATACATATATTACACAACATGATTACAACCCCCTAATCTGAATCACTGGTTTCTTCTTCTTTAGACTTGGTTAGTTTTCCTAATTTCCTAGGGATATATGGTGTTCCCCTAATATGAGCCGTCGTTTTCCACAATGGTTTAGAAAAACCTGGTGGTTTAGAAGTTCCCTGGTTATTGTTACAATTTAGGAAATACAGATGTTGCCGATACATATAAAGTTCATCGGGGTTGGAATCAGGTTTCTCTATTTTTATACCTTTTCCCTTATTATTTTCTTTTGCTTTATTAAATTGGGTCGAGGTGATTTCTATAACATCATCGGAATCCTCATCGGGATCCGATTCATCGAAAAATTGGTAATCTTCCCAATATTTTGCTTCCTCCGCGGAAACACCATTGACCATTATTAACTTTGGTCCGTTGGTTGATGATTTTCTTTTATTTAACCGTTTATCTGTGGTTCCTAATATTTCCTCCTCCGGAACCTCTTCTTCTTTCGGTTCCTCTTCTTCCAGTTCCTCTTCTTCCGGTTCTTCAGGAACTTGTGAATCTTCCCAATATATATTCGACTCTTCATTATTATTAGGTGAGTCGATAGGATTTGTACTAGTGGTAGACATCTATCACACAATATCAAACACGTTAAGAGATTAGTATATCACATAATATTTACATGTAAAAATATATAGTTTCCAACTAAAAATGTTAAGCAATCGTTTTTAAAGAAAACACGGTCGAAGTCCAGACTCACTAATGCATCCTAACAAACTCGGTTAGACAAACACTAATGCAAATTTCTAGTTCTCTAAGACCAACGCTCTGATACTAACTGAAATGTCCCGTTCATATTGATTATAAATGTTCCATATTAATTGATTTTGTCGCGAGGTTTTGACCTCTATATGAGACGTTTTTCAAAGACTGCATTCATTTTTAAAACAACCATAACCTTTATTTTATCGATAAAGGTTTAAAAAGCATTACGTAGATTATCAAATAATGATAATCTAAAATATACCGTTTACACACGACCATTACATAATGGTTTACAATAAAAATATATTACATCAAAATAAGTTTCTTGAATGCAGTTTTTACACAATATCATACAAGCATGGACTCCAAATCTTGTCCTTATTTTAGCATGCAACAGCGGAAGCTCTTAATAAACACCTAAGAATAAACATGCTTAAAACGTCAATAAAAATATTGGTGAGTTATAGGTTTAACCTATATATTATCAAATCATAATAATAGACCACAAGATTTCATATTTCAATACACATCCCATACATAGAGATAAAAATCATTCATATGGTGAACACCTGGTAACCGACATTAACAAGATGCATATAAGAATATCCCCATCATTCCGGGACATCCTTCGGACATGATAAAAACGAATTCAAAGTACTAAAGCATCCGGTACTTTGGATGGGGTTTGTTAGGCCCAATAGATCTAACTTTAGGATTCGCGTCAATTAGTAGATCGGTTTACTAATTCTTAGGCTACCAAGCAAAAAAGGGGCATATTCGGCTTCGATCATTCACCCATATAATGTAGTTTTGATTACTTGTGTCTATTTTGTAAAGCATTTATAAAACTGCATGTATTCTCATTCCAAAAATATTAGATTTTAAAAGTGGGACTATAACTCACTTTCACAGATTTTTACTTCGTCGGGAAGTAACACTTGGCCACTGGTCGATTCACGAACCTATAACAAATATATACATATATATCAATGTATGATCGAAGTATATTCACAACATTTTTTATTACGTTTTAATGATTTAAGTTTTTTTAGTCAGGTGTCCTCGTTAATAACCTACAACTAGTTGTCCACAGTTAGATGTACAGAAATAAATCAATATATATTATCTTGAATCAATCCATGACCCAGTGTATACACATCTCATGCTAGATCACAACTCAAAGTATATATATTATTTTGGAATCAACCTCAACCCTCTATAGCTAACTCAAGCATTACTGCATATAGAGTGTCTATGTTTGTTCCAAATAATATATATACATGGGTCGATATGATATGTCAAAACATTGTATACGTGTCTATGGTATCAAAAGATTACATAATATATGTTATAATACATGTATAATACAATATAAGTTAGCTAGGATATGATTTGTATAGATTTGTTACAAATTTCACGTAGCTACAACAAGTAAAATTTTTCAATTTGTTTTACACATAACTTCTTCGTTTTAAATCTGTTTTGAGTGATTCAAGTTGCTATGGTTTCATAATGAACTGTAATTTATGAAACTAAATAGAAAAAGTATAAGTTTATAGTCGGAAATACAGGTTACAAGTCATTTACTAAAGAGGTAGTCATTTTGGTCGAAAGAACGACATCTTGATGACCATTTTGAAAAACATACTTCCACTTTGTGTTTAACCATGATTTTTGGATATAGTATCATGTTCATATGAAATATAATTTTTCCAGAAAACAAACTTCCAATTCAAAGATTAAGATTGTTTTTATTTTTCTAACCCAAAACAGCCCCCGGTTTCACTACAACGGCGTATGTCCGATTTTACGGTGTTCTTCGTGTTTTCAGATTTTAAATCATTAATATAGCATATCATATAGATATATAACATGTGTTTAGTTGATTTTAAAATTCAAGTTAGAAGGATTAACTTTGTTTGCGAACAAGTTTAGAATTAAGTAAACAATGTTCTAGTGATTACATGTTCAAATCTTCGAATAAGAAAGTTTTATATGTATGAATCGAATGATGTTATGAACATCATTACTATCTCAAGTTTAGTAGGTAAACCTACTGGAAGTGACAAGAAATGATCTAGCTTTAAAGGATCTTGGATGGCTAGAAAGTTCTCGAAGTAGAATCATGACACGAAAACAAGTTCAAGTAAGATTATCACTCGAATTAAGATAGTTATAGTTATAGGAATTGAATCAAAGTTTGTATATGAGTATTACCTTGATTTAGAATGATATCTTACTATAAACTACAAGGATTTCTTGAGGTTGGATGATCACCTTACAAGATTGGAAGTGAGCTAGTAAACTTGAAAGTATTCTTGATTTTATGAAACTAGAACTTGTAGAATTTATGAAGAACACTTAGAACTTGAAGATAGAACTTGAGAGAGATTAATTAGATGAAGAAAATTGAAGAATGAAAGTGTTTGTAGGTGTTTTTGGTCATTGGTATATGGATTAGATATAAAGAATGCGTAATTTTGTTTTCATGTAAATAATTCATGAATGATTTATAATATTTTTGTAATTTTGTGTAATCATTCATGCTAGTTGCCAAATGATTGTTCCCACATGTTTAATGACTCACATGGGCTGCTAAGGAGCTGATGATTGAGTGTGTATATACCAATAGTATATACATCTAGAAGCTGTGTATTGTACGAGTACGAATACGGGTGCATACGAGTAAAATTGTTGATGAAAATGAACGAGAATGTAATTGTAAGCATTTTTGTTAAGTAGAAGTACTTTGATATGTGTCATGAAGTCTTTCAAAAGTGTATTAATACATCTTAATACACTACATGTATATACATTTTAACTGAGTCATTAAGTCACCGTTAGTCATTACATATAAGTGTTGTTTTAAGACCTTTAAGTTAACGATCTTGTTAAATGTAATTAATCCATTGTTATTATACTTAAATTAGATGTTAAATTATTATATTATCATGATATTATGATGTATTAATATATCTTAATATGATATATATACATTAAAATGTCATTACAACTATAATCGTTACATATATGCCTCGTTTCAAAATTCTTAAGTTAGTAGTCTTGTTTTACATATGTAGTTCATTGTTAGCACACTTAATGATATACTTAATTATCATTTTATCATGTTAAACATAGTGTATCAATATCTTATTATTGATTCATATGTATTTAGTAAGACGTTGTTATAACGATAATCGTTATATATATCGTTCCGAGTTTCTTAATTCAATAAACTCATTTTTATGTATATCACTCATTGTTAATATACTTAGTGAGATACTTACTTATCATAATCTCATGTTAACCATATATATATATCCATATATATATATATATCTATATATATATATATATATATATATATATATATATATATATATATATATATATATATATATATATATATATATATATATATATATATATATATATATATATATCATCATGTAGTTTTTACAAATTTTTAACGTTCGTGAATCGCCGGTCAACTTAGGTGGTCAATTGTCTATATGAAGCACATTTCAAATAATCAAGTGTTAACAAGTTTGATTGCTTAACATGTTGGAAACATTTAATCATACAAAAATAGTTTTCATTTAATATATAAACATGGAAAAGTTCGGGTCACTACAACTGTCACACCCCCAAATAGGGTCTGGGGTATTTGTGACTAATTATATCAAATCACAGTTGTATAAATGAGAATGACTCTATATGAGACATTTTATTGAGTTTTGCAGTGGAAGATAAATAGATTACATTACATTTAGAGCATTATGTATTTTTAACTGAATTGGTAAGTAATGCATGAAGACTCCAAGCATGGCAAGAAATCATCATCAAAGCAGCAGATATACAGCGGAAGCAATATTTAAGTACCTGAGAATAAACATGCTTAAAAAGTCAACAAGAGGTTGAGTGAGTTCATAGGTTTGTCAAAAATAATGATTTCAGTAATAGATCACAAGATTTAATAAAAGAAGATATATCATGTATATCAAAAGTATCATGAGCGTATAATATCAAAACTAAACGATTTTACCCCGTAACAATACATATGTAATTGTCGAGATCATTATTATACCACCAATTGACCTGAGGTCAACAGTACGGGACGTTACTCCCAATAGCGCTATTTATAATAATTCCATTTGCCTCTTCATTATCTAGCAATTAATGATATTACAAAGTAGGGTTTTGCATGTTTCAAATGAACATAATAAAAGTACTCATGTTGGTCGCATAATAGTTTGTACTTGTGTCTATCAGTTATAAAAATAGTACATGTATTCTCAGTCCAAAAATATAGATAAAAAGGGAGCAAATGAAACTCACCTTAAAATAGTACAGCAAAGATTTTACTAGGAAGTAGCTGTAATTGAAGTAGACCAGAAATCTCAACCTAGAGATAGAATGTAAGATCAGATATTGTCTAATAGATATAATTATAGTAACTATACTAATGATAATGGTTTTCTAAAAGAAATTCCATTTTCGAAAATGTTACTATCTATGGAAAGTTCCCACTTTTAGTAACTTTTCAATTATAGAAAGTTCGGGTTATAATCTTTAACAAGACGTTGTAAGACTATCTTAAATCTCGTTGCTATCATACAAGTCACTTGAATGATCAGTTGTTACTGGACGTCCAGGATTCTTGACCAGAATCTATGTCATGGCATTCAAAATCCACAAGCGATTCCCATAAGGCAACAAGGACCACCCTAGGTCATATGTAGCGGTGAGGTTCATATATAGTGCACGTTATCTTGATTATAACCTTCACATATTATAGGTGTATAAACTTTATTATATAACTAAGTTAATTATATATATAGTTACTATTAGTATTTTATAACTATTAATAGTTTTATAATTATATATGTATTACATATATTAAATTTGTGTTTATTAAACTTATAATTTGTAAATAATTATAAATAATGTTCTTAAAATTCATACAACTCTTTAGAAATATTTTAGAATGTAGTTAGGTATTTTATAAGTAATATAATATGTTAGTGACAATTTTTAACAATTAAAAACAATTTATTCAATTTTATTATGTTTCGCGTGAATTATAATAACAAATAAATTATAAATTAGATTTAAATACATATGAAAATTATAAAAATTATTTTTGATCGGAATAATATCATATTAAGGTTAGGAAAGCTTTAAAATTATTTTATTTAGTTTTTCTCTAATTATTCCTTATTTATATCGTACATACACATATATATTCAATAATTCATTTTAATTACTTAATAATTATAAATTCGATTACAAATAAGTTTATAATATGTTTTCATACTTAATATTAACTGTAGAATAATTATAACATGATATTTATTTTTATTTCAATTACCTATAATTATAACATTATTTACATGTTTCGGTAAAAAAAATTTTACCGAAGTAAATAGTAAAAACTAGAAAAGAAAGAAAAGAATACTTATTTAGTAGTAATTCTTCAAAGAGAGAATGAGAGAAATTTTGGTGCGAGTTTGAATGAGAAATGAGGGGTATTTATACTTGGAAAAAAATTAGGTAAAAAGAATAAAATAATTAAAAGAAAAAATATTTTAATTCTTAATAGGATTTTAATAATTAAAAGTATTAAATGTTAGGTCATGAGTCATCTACAAAATTAAATAATAAAAGTAGTAGTCCATTATAATTTTAAAATAAAAAGTAATTTATTTTTTTTATTTTTTTTAATTTTTATTTTTTTAAAATCAAGAAAATGATTTATTATATTTCAAAAAAAACATTTGTCAATTTATTTATACTTTTTTAATTAATAAATATGAATTTTTGTGTAAAATATCAAATAATTTCGCTATTTTACATTTTTAATACATAATTATGATTTATTTCGTTATCGTATATATGTTAATTAAAAATTATGATTTTAATTTAATTATGATGATTACTTATGGTTTTTATTAGGTTTACAAATGTTATTACATTTTTTCTAATTGTATTTATTATATTGAAAGTAATATAAAGTTTATATACTTAGATAAATTAAATTATGTCAAATTATAAAATTTAATATTATATAATTTATTTAAGCGTACGTTGTTGACTAAAATTTTCTATTCGGTCAATGTTTAATTGTATATAACAACCCTTAAATAATTAATACATATAGTCAGGCAGAAAACCCTAGGGTTAATTCAGTAAATTTAGAAGTCGAAAAGTGAGGGTTGTCACAGTATCCCCCTGTTAATGGAAATTTCGTCCCGAAATTTAGTTGTTGACATCAGTCGGTGTTAGTTATAAACAGGTGAAGATATTTTCGTTTTATTTGGTTATCACGTTCCCAGGTATACTCAGGGCCTTGCGTGAATTCCAACGGATAAAATATTGTTTTGTTTCTAGCGTTTAAATCTTACGATCCATAAATTATACGAAGTGCATTTTATTATTAATGCGGAGGTTATCTAAAGGATTTAACAAGAGTGTCATTGATTAGATTTTCTCAGAAAGAGATGATGACACTATACAAGCATTTCAATACACATGAAATGTGTTGTGACGACCCCGTCAAAACACTTAACAGATCCGTCAGTTGGTCCCACAGCTTGATCGGACTTAAATGAATTAAATAAACAAAGTTGCATTCTTTTATTTCAAAAGTTTCCCAAAAAGGAAACAAACCAAAATATGTAGTTTCAAAATAACCAACCATAGTAATAAACCAAAAGTTGACACAAAACCTTGCCAACAAACCCACAATTTTAAATTATCCAAAAATAGAATGCAAGCTTAAGTTTCATAAATTGTTTCATAAAATCTGCCCAAATGCATGCAGACTCTTCTAAACACAGCGGAAGCATCACAAAACTCAAATACCTGTGAAAACATGCAAGTAAACTGTCAACACAAAGGTTGAGTGAATTATAGGTTTAAATAATAAGTAAACTTTAGACCACAAGATTTAAAAATGTTAGAAAACATTAAACATTATTCCATTATCAATGAGCCACCTGGTAACCACTTAACCCTTTATTTACCCTTGCCAAACACAATAAAAATATACACTTGGACAGTGTATCTACAACAAATTACGAAGTACTAGACATTCCGATTATAAATTGCTAGCGCGACTAGCTCGAAATGGGGTTGTCAAACCCGATAGATCTATCCGTAGGATTCGCGTTCACCGGTAGAAACCAATGATTACAGTTACCAGACTAGGGAATATTTTTGTCCAACTCACAATGAATAATTAAATTTAACAGTTACTTGTGTCTAAACGTAAATAAAAATGCATGTAATCACATCCCAAAAATATACTTTGAAAAGTATGTAAAAACGGGACTATAACTCACCTTAAAAGCAACTGAAGAAACCACACAAACAAGCGAACAGCAAATAGAGTAAAGTGATCAGGAACGATCACAACGCCGACCTATAAATAAAGCAGGTTGATATAAATAACTAACTTAGGTCAAGTCTTAGTATGATAGCTATTGTACATGTTGCAAGTAGTCATAGAACAATACTCGGCAAGCATCGGTTTGACTGGAACAGCGTACGGACACATGCTTTCTATTTATAGAAAGTTTATATTTTTAGAAGGTTTTCATTTTTGGAAAGTTTCTATTTTTGGAAAGTTTCTATTTTTGGAAAGTTTCTATTTTTGGAAAGTTTCTATTTTTGGAAAGTTTCCAAATTTAGAAAGTTCTATTTTTAGAAAGTTTTTAAATTAGGAAAGTTTCCTTATTTAGAAAGTCAACAAAAGTCAACTGAAAGTCAAAGTCAACTAAAAGTCAACTCAAAAGTCAACCTTGGTCAAACATAGTCAACATTAATTTAAAAAGTGTACATTATAATAATAACATAAGTTATAATGTTTATTAAAGTTAAAAGTGTATAATTAAGTCATAACATAAGTTTAATTAAATAAAATGAATTATTAAAGTTAATATAAGTTGAAGTGATATAATTAATATATCATAAGTATTTAATTAATTAACTAAATATTAATCATAATATAAGTATTATTAATTAATAATAAATTTTTAAATCATATCATAAGTATTATTAATTAATAATGAATTATTAACCATATCATAAGTTTCTAATTATAATTATTAAATCATAAGTATTTAATAATTAAATCGTAATTAAATAATAATTAAGTCTTATAATAATTAAATAATTATTTAATCTTTATTATAAGTCTTATAATAATATTCTCATAAAATAAATTTAATACTTATCATAAGTATTTTCCAATAATAATAAAAGTATTATTAATTGTAAGTTAAATTAAAATGTTAATTAAATTATAAATAATGATTAAATGATATAATAAATATTTATATCATAAGTCTTAAATAATAATAATTACTTCTTTTATCATAAGTAATTAATTAATAATGAAATTCATTATTTTTATCATAAGTTTTAGAATTAATCATAAGTTTTAATTCAAAAGTTCATCGGGTCGTATCTTGAGCCCCGGGTGTCGATTTCTGGCGAGCCTTATATGCATCTCCGCCTATTCAAACCACCCGACACAATGGTGCACTCAAGAACATACCAAGAACAGTCCTCAAGTCGTGGTAATCAGCCATGACACCACTTAGACCTTCAATTTACTCAAAACCGTGTTTTAGTCATAACGGGTGAACCGTGGCTCGGATTTAGGTGACCCAAACATGAAAGTTCATCCCACCATCAGTCCTAACACACTAACACACCCTAAAGACTCCAAGGAAGGTCACAAAGTTGGACCAAACCTGGTTCATGTCAATATCACAATTCAATTTTAACAAAATAGTAATTTGATCATAACCAGGGCTCCGGGAATCGAAACGACATGAATCCGGAGTCTAAAATTAATGTCTTGATGAGAGGAACTCATCTAAATAGTTTATTTTAACATTTATATCAGTCACAAACCCAGAATACACGAAATATCTGCTGTCCAGAATTTTATAAACCGAAAACATGCAATTATGAGTACATCTATGCATACAAACATCATTACAATAATCCACAAATATCATACTACTAAATAATCATCAAAATACAGAAAATAAATGAAAAATTGAAAATTCTAGGGTTAGGATTTATACCCTAATCGAGAAACGATTGATGTTATCGCGTAGAGAATGAAGAGAGGAACGCGTTGGTGTTAATCAATTGATGATCCAAGCTATAATTTTAGATGATGATGATGATGAAGGTTGGTGGTGGTGTCTCCCAAAAAAAGAAGAAGAGAGGAGGAGAGCACAAAATTAGGTTTAGATGGAAAATATGGAATGAAAAATAAATGAGAAAAATTGAAAACAAAAGGGGATATCCCCTCCCCATCCATTCGGCCGATTCAAGGGGTGGGGTGGGTCCCACTTGGCCCATCTCACTTAAATGTTTAATTCCTGATGGCCCGAAAGCCCGAACGAGTCCCGAAACGCGAAAACGCACTTACGAGATTAAAAATTCGGAAAGATAACAAACGCGCGACGAAAAATAAATATAAATACACTATATAATAATATGATCTTAAAATATCATATTTAAAATATTTAGGATTTAAATGTCCCAAAAACTCGACCGTTGGTTTGAAAACCAAAAAGATTCGCCGGATGGAAATCCGCGAGACGTAGAAACGTATAAATTTAAAATATGAATACAAATATTCACATAACACATAATAATTAATATATATATTATTACAAAAATAATAATATAGGTCATAGAAATGACGTGGCACACTAACAGTTAACGGTCGTTAAATAATTAATCGAAAAAGATAACGGAAAAAGTAGGGTCGTGACAGTACCTTCCCGTTACGGAAATTTCGTCCCGAAATTTAAGCAGGCGCAGGGGTTGCCTCGGCATCTGAGAACAAATGCGGGTATTTCTGCTTCATCTGGTCTTCATGCTCCCAAGTGAACTCGGGACCGTGTCTAGCGTTCCATCTGACCCGAACAATAGGAATTCTGCTCTGTTTAAGAGTCTTAACCTCTCGGTCCATGATTTCAACAGGCTCCT
Organism: Rutidosis leptorrhynchoides; assembly: GCF_046630445.1. NCBI lineage: Eukaryota > Viridiplantae > Streptophyta > Magnoliopsida > Asterales > Asteraceae > Rutidosis > Rutidosis leptorrhynchoides. The sequence goes on from NC_092339.1 coordinate 102,687,111, forward strand.
CAATAAAATGCAATTGCTTATCAACTTGAAGTTCCTCCAAAGGAATAGTCTGATCAAATTCAGCCAAGCACTTCTTTAAATTCGAAATATGGAAAACATCGTGAACAGCACTGAGTTCTTGTGGCAATTTCAAATGATAGCCACCGGTCCAACTCTTTCAATTATCTCAAAAGGTCCCACGAAACGAGGACTTAACTTTCCCCTTTTACCAAAATGGATTACGCCCTTCCAAGGCGAAACCTTTAACATAACACGATCACCAACTTGAAATTCAACACCTTTCCTTCCCTTATCGGCATAACTCTTTTGCCGACTTCTAGCAGTTCTCAACCTTTCTTTAATTTGTACAATCTTCTCAGTAGTCTCGTGAATAATCTCTGGACCTGTAAGTTGAGCATCCCCAACCTCATTCCAACAAATAGGAGACCTACATTTCCTACTGTACAAAGCTTCAAACGGTGCGGCTTTAATACTTGCGTGGTAACTGTTGTTATAAGAAAACTCAGCTAGCGGCAAATATTTATCCCACCCATTTCCAAAATCGATGACGCACGCTCGCAACATATCTTCTAATGTTTGAATGGTCCTTTCACTTTGACCATCCGTTTGAGGATGATAAGCGGTGCTCATATCCAACCTAGTACCCAAGGCTTCCTGTAAAGATCGCCAAAACCTCGACACAAATCGACTGTCTCGGTCGGAAATAATGGACACGGGAACACCATGCCTAGAAACAATCTCTTTCAAATACAAATGGGTGAGTTTCTCCATCGAGTCGGTTTCCCTAATTGGCAAAAAGTGAGCCGACTTAGTGAGTCGATCTACAATCACCCAAATCGCATCATTGCCACCCGAAACTCTTGGTAACTTAGTAATAAAATCCATAGTGATACCTTCCCACTTCCACTCGGGAATTTCTGGTTGCACCAAAAGTCCAGACGGTTTTTGATGTTCAGCTTTGACCTTAGCACAGGTCAAACACTTAGTCACATACTTAGCTACATCACCTTTCAAATTATGCCACCAATACAGCTCCTTAAGATCCTGATACATCTTTTCTGAACCAGGATGAATAGAGTATCTAGACTTATGAGCCTCATCCAAAACAAGTTGTCGAAGACCTCCAAATTTCGGAACCCAAAGACGTCCCGCAAAATACCTAGTACCATCAGCTCGTACTTCAAACTTCTTAGCTACCTTTTCTACATTCTCCTTCACGAAATTCTCCTCCTTTAAGGCTTCTTGTTGTGCCTTAAGAATCTGCCTAACGAGGTTTGATCTAACTGTCATATTCAAGGCCCTAACCCTGCGAGGTTCAGTCCTTTCTTTACGACTCAATGCATCAGCCACAACATTGGCCTTACCCGAGTGATACAAAAGGTCACAATTATAATCATTCAACGTCTCAATCCATCTTCGTTGTCTCATGTTCAACTGTTTCTGATCGAGGATATGTTGAAGACTCTTGTGATCGGTGTACACAGTACTCTTAACACCATAAAGATAGTGTCTCCATATTTTAAGCGCAAAAACAACAGTCCCCAACTCTAAATCATGAGTTGTATAGTTATGTTCGTGAATCTTCAACTGTCGTGACGCATACGCAATAACCTTCTTTCGTTGCATCAAAACGCAACCATAGCCTTGTCGCGATGCATCACAATAAACAACAAAATCGTCATTACCCTCCAGTAGTGACAAAATTGGAGCGGTAGTCAACTTCTTCTTCAAAATCTGAAAAGCATTCTCTTGTTCATCCTTCCACTCATACTTCTTCCCCTTATGCGTTAAAGCAGTCAGAGGTTTCGCAATACGAGAGAAATCCTGAATGAACCTTCGATAGTAACCTGCCAACCCTAAGAACTGACGAATCTGAGTAGGAGTTTTCGGGGTTTCCCACTTTTCAATCGCCTCAATTTTAGCAGGATCAACTTGTATTCCCTGTTTATTAACAATATGACCAAGGAACTGAACTTCTCTTAACCAAAAAGCACACTTAGAGAACTTAGCGTACAACTCTTCTTTCTTTAACAAATCAAGCACTAACCTCAAGTGTTCTTCGTGCTCTTCATCACTCTTAGAATAGATAAGGATGTCGTCGATGAAAACAATAACGAACTTGTCCAGATAGGGTCTACACACACGGTTCATGAGGTCCATGAACACAGCAGGTGCATTTGTCAATCCGAATGGCATAACAAGAAATTCAAAGTGACCGTAACGGGTGCGAAAAGCAGTTTTTGAAACATCAGATTCTTTAACACGCAACTGATGATAGCCAGAACGAAGATCAATTTTTGAATAAATAGAAGAACCCTGAAGCTGATCGAACAGATCATCAATTCTCGGTAGAGGATAACGATTTTTAACGGTGAGCTTATTCAGTTCACGATAATCAATGCATAAACGAAAAGAACCATCCTTCTTCTTAACAAACAGAATGGGAGCTCCCCAAGGGGATGAACTAGGACGAATAAAACCTTTGTCTAACAACTCACAGAGTTGACTCGACAATTCTTGAAGTTCGGAAGGCGCAAGACGATAAGGAGCACGTGCTACAGGAGCAGCGCCGGGAACAAGATCAATTTGAAATTCTACCGCGCGTTGCGGCGGAAGGCCAGGTAAGTCATCGGGAAACACCTCGGGAAAATCCCTAACAATGTGAACATCATCAACGTTCTTCACTTCCTTACTAGGATCAACAACATGAGCAAGAATAGCATGACAGCCTTTGTGGAGATGTTTACGAACTTTCATACAGCTAATAAGATTTAACTGTGTGCATTTTTTTATCTCCAAAGACCATCAGTGGCTCTCCAATCACATCAGTAATACGAATAGCCTTATCATAACACACGATCTCAGCACGGTTCGCAGATAACCAATCCATACCAATAACAATATCAAAACTACCAAGTTCAATCGGTATCAAGTCTATCTCAAAATCCCTACCACCCAGATTAATGTTACATTTACGATGTACAGTCTTAGCAGTAAGTTCTTTACCATTAGCTACTTCAACAACATAAGTATTGTCTAAGGGAGTTAACGGCGTTTTAATTCTCGGACTTAATTTACTTGACACGAAACTTAAATCAGCCCCTGAATCAAATAGTACATAAACTGATAAATCGTTGACTGAGAATGTACCAGTAACAAGCTTAGGATCTTCCTCCGCATCCTTAGCATTAATGTTGAACGCTCGGCCGCGTGCAGTTTCAGCAGTCTTCTTGTTGGGACAAGCATCTCGGAAATGCCCCGGCTTCCCACGCTCATAACAAACCCTTTGATTACCTCCATTATCGGATTTCCCATTTCCATTACCGTTACCACCTCTATTACCAACATTATTATTATTACCACCAGCCGCGGGAGTAGCAGAACCCGGCAAAAGCACTGTACAATCTTTAGCAACGTGCCCTTGCTTGGAGCACCTCTTACAAGTAACTGTGCAGTAACCATCATGAGCTTTATAGCAACGAGGACACACACGCTGATTTCTGTTGTTAGCACCTGAGGTATCCTGTTTCTTCTGCTGATTTTGGTTTTGATTGCGGTTGTTATCCCACTTTCGTTTCCCATTATCAGCCTTCTTGATAACCTCCTCACTAGTTTCAGCAACTGTAGTCTTGCTTCTTCTCAACACCTTGTCATTAAGTTTGTGGGCCATAGACATAGCCGCCTCAATAGTCTGGGGTTCACTAGACTCAACCCCGTGTTCAATCTTCTCGGACAAACCATCAATGTAAGCCTTAATTTTGCGGTCCTCATCCGCATAAACCCTAGGACACAGCAAAGTTAACTCGAAAAACCTTCGTTCATAGGCATCTAACTCGGTGCCATGCATTTTCAAATTCTTGAGCTCAACCTCTAGCTTCTTAAGCTCACCCCGAGGTCTATAGCGGGTGATCAATCTTTCCTTAAAATCATTCCAGGCCAAACCATAAGCTACATCGCTTCCCAAACTACTAACCAGATTGTTCCACCATGTCAAGGCACTATCTTTGAGAGTGCAACTAGCGAAACTAACTTTGTCCTCTTCACGGACCCGACTGACCCTGAAAATAGATTCGATCTTCTCGAACCAACGAGTAAGCCCTATTGGTCCTTCCGTACCACTGAATTCTTGGGGTCGACCAGCCATAAAAGTCTTGTGGGAGCATCCCACCTGGTTGTTGTTCACATTGGCGTTAACATTAGCATTTGTTGCCATAGCAGCAGCAATTCCTTCATTGATCAGGCATTGCATACGCGCTTCAGTGGACTCTCTTGGAGGCAAGATCTTCAAAATAGAACAACACATCCGTTAGTACCAAGAATAATACTAGTGTCATAAAGGAATAGATCAAAACACGAAAAGATTAACCATCAAAAATAATAGTTAACAAACACTATGAGTAATAACATGACAGTTATGATTGTTATAGAAATAACCATCACATGCATACATATTTTATGATAACATCATACAACATACATAGCACCTAACATACATGAACATATATTACGCATAATATAACATGCCAAGAGCCACAACATCAGAAATAAAACATGATAATGATAATAGATGTCATAAAAATAACCATCCATACATAATGAAAAATATCCCATAACAAAATCTTAATAAAATCCTCGGCAAAACGCCGTACATAACCCAAAATGTATGTATAAAAAGGACATTAAGTCTGATGAAATAGATAATCAATATAAATAATCACATCACATTCGCTTAGAGCGGGTGTGATAAGCTGGTCCAGCATGAGTCTCAGCAGGATCCTCATACTTACGCAACTTCCCTTTCACAACATCCAACTCTTCCTTCAACTCACGGACAGTGCTCTCGAGAGCCTCGAACTTAGCATTAACTTCTCGATCACGCTTAAGGTTCGCATCCTCAACCCTATGCTTGAAGGTGATAAAGTTACCCATGTCGGCACGGATCTCGTCCATAACTTCATTATGTGGCAAAGTGCGCAAACAATCACTAAGGGCGTTAATACGTGTCACCTCATTATAAGCCCAGTTCATATGAGTAATGATAGAAAAATAGTAATGAACAGGATCATCGATCTCTGGTTGATTAGCACGACGTCTAGCAGGAGACGGTGGAGCAGGAGCAGCAACTGAGTTATCGCTCGAAGTCGACATCTGCAAACAGTAAAACCGCAAACCACATACCAAAAAGATATGAAAGCTAATAATATAACTTATACGAAATGAAATGCATAATAATGCTATAGCAAAAAGGTCGGGCTGTAGACTAGACTCTAATGCACCCTAATTACCATGGGTTGACCACATTAAGACCGCCTAGTTCCCTACAACCAACGCTCTGATACCACATGTGACGACCCCGTCAAAACACTTAACGGATCCGTCAGTTGGTCCCACAGCTTGATCGGACTTAAATGAATTAAATAAACAAAGTTGCATTCTTTTATTTCAAAAGTTTCCCAAAAAGGAAACAACCCAAAATATGTAGTTTCAAAACAACCAACCATAGTAATAAACCAAAAGTTGACACAAAACCTTGCCAACAAACCCACAAGTTTAAATTATCCAAAAATAGAATGTAAGCTTAAGTTTCATAAATTGTTTCATAAAATCTGCCCAAATGCATGCAGACTCTTCTAAACACAGCGGAAGCATCACAAAACTCAAGTACCTGTGAAAACATGCAAGTAAACTGTCAACACAAAGGTTGAGTGAATTATAGGTTTAAATAATAAGTAAACTTTAGACCACAAGATTTAAAAATGTTAGAAAACATTAAACATTATTCCATTATCAATGAGCCACCTGGTAACCACTTAACCCTTTATTTACCCTTGCCAAACACAATAAAAATATACACTTGGACAGTGTATCTACAACAAATTACGAAGTACTAGACATTCCGATTATAAATTGCTAGCGCGACTAGCTCGAAATGGGGTTGTCAAACCCGATAGATCTATCCGTAGGATTCGCGTTCACCGGTAGAAACCAATGATTACAGTTACCAGACTAGGGAATATTTTTGTCCAACTCACAATGAATAATTAAATTTAACTATTACTTGTGTCTAAACGTAAATAAAAATGCATGTAATCACATCCCAAAAATATACTTTGAAAAGTATGTAAAAACGGGACTATAACTCACCTTAAAAGCAACTGAAGAAACCACACAAACAAGCGAACAGCAAATAGAGTAAAGTGATCAGGAACGATCACAACGCCGACCTATAAATAAAGCAGGTCGATATAAATAACTAACTTAGGTCAAGTCTTAGTATGATAGCTATTGTACATGTTGCAAGTAGTCATAGAACAATACTCGGCAAGCATCGGTTTGACTGGAACAGCGTACGGACACATACTTTCTATTTATAGAAAGTTTCTATTTTTAGCAGGTTTCCATTTTTGGAAAGTTTCTATTTTTGGAAAGTTTCTATTTTTGGAAAGTTTCCAAATTTAGAAAGTTCTATTTTTAGAAAGTTTTTAAATTATGAAAGTTTCCTTATTTAGATAGTCAACAAAAGTCAACTGAAAGTCAAAGTCAACCAAAAGTCAACTCAAAAGTCAACCTTGGTCAAACATAGTCAACATTAATTTGAAAAGTGTACATTATAATAATAACATAAGTTATAATGTTTATTAAAGTTAAAAGTGTATAATTAAGTCATAACATAAGTTTAATTAAATAAAATAAATTATTAAAGTTAATATAAGTTGAAGTGATATAATTAATATATCATAAGTATTTAATTAATTAATTAAATATTAATCATAATATAAGTATTATTAATTAATAATAAATTTTTAAATCATATCATAAGTATTATTAATTAATAATGAATTATTAACCATATCATAAGTTTCTAATTATAATTATTAAATCATAAGTATTTAATAATTAAATCGTAATTAAATAATAATTAAGTCTTATAATAATTAAATAATTATTTAATCTTTATTATAACTTATAATAAAGATTAAATAATTATTTAATTATTATAAGACTTAATTATTATTTTATGAGAATATTATTATAAGACTTATAATTTATAAGTCTTATAATTATATTCTCATAAAATAAATTTAATACTTATCATAAGTATTTTCCAATAATAATAAAAGTATTATTAATCGTAAGTTAAATTAAAATGTTAATTAAATCATAAATAATGATTAAATGATATAATAAATATTTATATCATAAGTCTTAAATAATAATAATTACTTCTTTTATCATAAGTAATTAATTAATAATGAAATTCATTATTTTTATCATAAGTTTTAGAATTAATCATAAGTTTTAATTCAAAAGTTCATCGGGTCGTATCTTGAGCCCCGGGTGTCGATTTCTGGCGAGCCTTATATGCATCTCCGCCTATTCAAACCACCCGACACAATGGTGCACTCAAGAACATACCAAGAACAGTCCTCAAGTCGTGGTAATCAGCCATGACACCACTTGGACCTTCAATTTACTCAAAACCGTGTTTTAGTCATAACGGGTGAACCGTAGCTCGGATTTAGGTGACCCGAACATGAAAGTTCATCCCACCATCAGTCCTAACACACTAACACACCCTAAAGACTCCAAGGAAGGTCACAAAGTCGGACCAAACCTGAAATGTCCCGTTCTTATTGATTAAAAACGTTCCATATTAATTGATTTCGTTGCGAGGTTTTGACCTCTATATGAGACATTTTTCAAAGACTGCATTCATTTTTAAAACAAACCATAACCTTTATTTCATAAATAAAGGTTTAAAAAGCTTTACGTAGATTATCAAATAATGATAATCTAAAATATCTTGTTTACACACGACCATTACATAATGGTTTACAATACAAATATGTTACATCGAAATCAGTTTCTTGAATGTAGTTTTTACACAATATCATACAAACATGGACTCCAAATCTTGTCCTTATTTTAGTATGCAACAGCGGAAGCTCTTAGTATTCACCTGAGAATAAACATGCTTTAAACGTCAACAAAAATGTTGGTGAGTTATAGGTTTAACCTATATATATCAAATCGTAACAATAGACCACAAGATTTCATATTTCAATACACATCCCATACATAGAGATAAAAATCATTCATATGGTGAACACCTGGTAACCGACATTAACAAGATGCATATATAAGAATATCCCCATCATTCCGGGACACCCTTCGGATATGATATAAATTTCAAAGTACTAAAGCATCTGGTACTTTGGATGGGGTTTGTTAGGCCCAATAGATCTATCTTTAGGATTCGCGTCAATTAGGGTGTCTGTTCCCTAATTCTTATATTACCAGACTTAATAAAAAGGGGCATATTCGATTTCGATAATTCAACCATAGAATGTAGTTTCACGTACTTGTGTCTATTTTGTAAATCATTTATAAAACCTGCATGTATTCTCATCCCAAAAATATTAGATTTTAAAAGTTGGACTATAACTCACTTTCGCAGATTTTTACTTCGTCGGGAAGTAAGACTTGGCCACTGGTTGATTCACGAACCTATAACAATATATACATATATATCAAAGTATGTTCAAAATATATTTACAACACTTTTAATATATTTTGATGTTTTAAGTTTATTAAGTCAGCTGTCCTCGTTAGTAACCTACAACTAGTTGTCCACAGTTAGATGTACAGAAATAAATCGATAAATATTATCTTGAATCAATCCACGACCCAGTGTATACGTATCTCAGTATTGATCACAACTCAAACTATATATATTTTGGAATCAACCTCAACCCTGTATAGCTAACTCCAACATTCACATATAGAGTGTCTATGGTTGTTTCGAAATATATATAGATGTGTCGAAATGATAGGTCGAAACATTGTATACGTGTGTATGGTATCTCAAGATTACATAATATACAATACAAGTTGATTAAGTTATGGTTGGAATAGATTTGTTAACAATTTTCACGTAGCTAAAATGAGAAAAATTATCCAATCTTGTTTTACCCATAACTTCTTCATTTTAAATCCATTTTGAGTGAATCAAATTGTTATAGTTTCATATTGAACTCTATTTTATGAATCTAAATAGAAAAAGTATAGTTTTATAGTCGGAAAAATAAGTTACAAGTTGTTTTTGTAAAGGTAGTCATTTCAGTCGAAAAAACGACGTCTAGATGACCATTTTAGAAAACATACTTCCACTTTGAGTTTGACCATAATTTTTGGATATAGTTTCATGTTCATAATAAAAAACATTTTCTCGGAATAACAACTTTTAAATCAAATTTTATCATAGTTTTTAATTTAACTAACCCAAAACAGCCAGCGGTGTTACTACGACGGCGTAAATCCGGTTTTACGGTGTTTTTCGTGTTTCCAGGTTTTAAATCATTAAGTTAGCATATCATATAGATATAGAACATGTGTTTAGTTGATTTTAAAAGTCAAGTTATAAGGATTAACTTTTATTTGTGAACAAGTTTAGAATTAACTAAACTATGTTCTAGTGATTACAAGTTTAAACCTTCGAATAAGATAGCTTTATATGTATGAATTGAATGATGTTATGAACATCATTACTACCTCAAGTTCCTTGGATAAACCTACTGGAAATGAGAAAAATAGATCTAGCTTCAAAGGATCCTTGGATGGCTTGAAAGTTCTTGAAGCAGAATCATGACACGAAAACAATTTCAAGTAAGATTTCCACTCGAAATAAGATTGTTATAGTTATAGATATTGATTTAAAGTTTGAATATGATTATTACCATGTATTAGAAAGATAACCTACTGTAAGTAACAAAGGTTTCTTGGTCTTGGATGATTACTTGGAATGGATTTAGAAAACTTGGAAGTAAACTTGCAATCTTGGAAGTATTCTTGATTTTATGAAACTAGAACTTTTGGAATTTATGAAGAACACTTAGAACTTGAAGATAGAACTTGAGAGAGATCAATTAGATGAAGAAAATTGGAGAATGAAAGTGTTTGTAGGTTTTATTGGTCGTTGGTGTATGGATTAGATATAAAGGATATGTAATTTTGTTTTCATGTAAATAAGTCATGAATGATTACTCATATTTTTGTAATTTTATGAGATATTTCATGCTAGTTGCCAAATGATGGTTCCCACATGTGTTAGGTGACTCACATGGGCTGCTAAGAGCTGATCATTGGAGTGTATATACCAATAGTACATACATCTAAAAGCTGTGTATTGTACGAGTATGAATACGGGTGCATACGAGTAGAATTGTTGATGAAACTGAACGAGGATGTAATTGTAAGCATTTTTGTTAAGTAGAAGTATTTTGATAAGTGTCTTGAAGTCTTTCAAAAGTGTATGAATACATATTAAAACACTACATGTATATACATTTTAACTGAGTCGTTAAGTCATCGTTAGTCGTTACATGTAAATGTTGTTTTGAAACCTTTAGGTTAACGATCTTGTTGAATGTTGTTAACCCATTGTTTATTATAACAAATGAGATGTTAAATTGTTATATTATCATGATATTATGATATATAATATATCTTAGTATGATATATATACAGTTAAATGTCGTTACAACGATAATCGTTACATATATGTCTCGTTTCGAAATCATTAAGTTAGTAGTCTTATTTTTACATATGTATTTCATTGTTAATACACTTAATAATATATTTACTTATCATTTAACATAATTAACCAAGTGTATCAATATCTTAATATGATTCATATGTACCTAGTAAGACGTTGTTATAACGATAATCGTTATATATATCGTTTTCGAGTTTCTTAAATTAATAGTCTCATTTTTATGTATATAACTCATTATTAAAATACCTAATGAGATACATACTTATAATAAAATCATGTTAACTATATATATAACCATATATATGTCATTGTATAGTTTTTACAAGTTTTAACATTCGTGAATCACCGGTCAACTTGGGTGGTCAATTGTCTATATGAAACCTATTTCAATTAATCAAGTCTTAACAAGTTTGATTGCTTAACATGTTGGAAACACTTAATCATGTAAATAACAATTTCATTTAATATATATATATAAACATGGAAAAGTTTGGGTCACTACAGTACCTACCCGTTAAATAAATTTCGTCCCGAAATTTTAAGTAGTTGGAGGTGTTGACGTATCTTCTGGAAATAAATGCGGGTATTTCTTCTTCATCTGATCTTCACGCTCCCAGGTGAACTCGGGTCCTCTACGAGCATTCCATCGAACCTTAACAATCGGTATCTTGTTTTATTTAAGTCTCTTAACCTCACGATCCATTATTTCGACGGGTTCTTCAATGAATTAAAGTTTTTCATTGATTTGGATTTCGTCCAACGGAATAGTGAGATCTTCTTTAGCAAAATATTTCTTTAAATTTGAGACGTGGAAAGTGTTATGTACAGCCGCGAGTTGTTGAGGTAGCTCCAGTTGGTAAGCTACTGGTCCGACACGATCTATAATCTTGAATGGTCCAATGTACCTTGGATTTAGTTTCCCCCGTTTACCAAATCGAACAACTCCTTTCCAAGGTGAAACCTTAAGCATGACCATTTCTCTAATTTCAAACTCTATATCTTTTCTTTTACTGTCCGCGTAGCTCTTTTGTCGACTCTGGGCGATTTTCAATCTTTGTTGAATTTGGATGATTTTCTCGGTAGTTTCTTGTATTATCTCCGGACCCGTAGTCTGTCTATCCCCCACTTCACTCCAAAAAATTGGAGACCTGCACTTTCTACCATAAAGTGCTTCAAACAGTGCCATCTCAATGCTTGAATGGTAGCTGTTGTTGTAGGAAAATTCTGCTAACGATAGATGTCGATCCCAACTGTTTCCGAAATCAATAACACAAGCTCGTAGCATGTCTTCAAGCGTTTGTATCGTCCTTTCACTCTGCCCATCAGTTTGTGGATGATAGGCAGTACTCATGTCTAGACGAGTTCCCAATGCTTGCTGTAATGTCTGCCAGAATCTTGAAATAAATCTGCCATCCCTATCAGAGATAATAGAGATTGGTATTCCATGTCTGGAGACGACTTCCTTCAAATACAGTCGTGCTAACTTCTCCATCTTGTCATCTTCTCTTATTGGCAGGAAGTGTGCTGACTTGGTGAGACGATCAACTATTACCCAAATAGTATCATAACCACTTGCAGTCCTTGGCAATTTAGTAATGAAATCCATGGTAATGTTTTTCCATTTCCATTCCGGGATTTCAGGTTGTTGTAGTAGACCTGATGGTTTCTGATGTTCAGCTTTGACCTTAGAACACATCAAACATTCTCCTACATATTTAGCAATATCGGCTTTCATACCTGGCCACCAAAAATGTTTCTTAAGATCCTTGTACATCTTCCCCATTCCAGGATGTATTGAGTATCTGGTTTTATGAGCTTCTCTAAGTACCATTTGTCTAATATCTCCAAATTTTGGTACCCAAATTCTCTCAGCCCTATACCGGGTTCTGTCTTCCCGAATATTAAGATGCTTCTCCGATCCTTTGGGTATTTCATCCTTTAAATTTCCCTCTTTTAAAACTCCTTGTTGCGCCTCCTTTATTTGAGTAGTAAGGTTAGTGTGAATCATTATATTCATAGATATTACTCGAATGGGTTCTCTTTCCTTTCTGCTCAAGGCGTCGGCTACCACATTTGCCTTCCCCGGGTGGTAACGAATCTCAAAGTCGTAATCATTCAACAATTCAATCCACCTACGCTGCCTCATATTCAGTTGTTTCTGATTAAATATGTGTTGAAGACTTTTGTGGTCGGTATATATAATACTTTTGACCCCATATAAGTAGTGCCTCCAAGTCTTTAATGCAAAAACAACCGCGCCTAATTCCAAATCATGCGTCGTATAATTTTGCTCGTGAATCTTCAATTGTCTAGACGCATAAGCAATCACCTTCGTCCGTTGCATTAATACACAACCAAGACCTTTCTTTGATGCGTCACAATAAATCACAAAATCATCATTCCCTTCAGGCAATGACAATATAGGTGCCATAGTTAGCTTTTTCTTCAATAATTGAAACGCCTTCTCTTGTTCATCCTTCCATTCAAATTTCTTCCCTTTATGCGTTAATGCAGTCAAGGGTTTTGCTATTTAGGAGAAATCTTGGATGAATCTTCTGTAGTAACCAGCCAATCCTAAAAATTGACATATATGCTTCGGAGTTTTTGGGGTTTCTCACTTTTCAACGATTTCGATCTTTGCCGGGTCCACCTGGATACCTTCTTTGTTCACTATGTGACCGAGAAATTGAACTTCTTCCAACAAAAATGCACACTTTGAAAACTTAGCGTACAGTTTTTCTTTCCTCAATAATTCTAGCACTTTTCTCAAATGTTCTTCGTGCTCTTGATCATTCTTTGAGTAAATAAGTATGTCATCGATGAAAACAATGACAAACTTGTCAAGATATGGCCCACACACTCGGTTCATAAGGTCCATGAACACAGCTGGTGCGTTAGTCAATCCAAACGGCATAACCATAAACTCGTAATGACCATAACGCGCCCTAAAAGCAGTTTTTGGAATATCATCCTCCTTTACTCGCATTTGATGATATCCAGAACGTAAATCGATCTTCGAATAAACTGACGAGCCTTGTAGTTGATCAAATAAGTCGTCAATTCTCGGCAGTGGATAACGGTTTTTGATGGTAAGTTTGTTCAACTCTCTGTAGTCAATACACAACCTAAATGTACCATCCTTCTTCTTGACAAACAAAACAGGAGCTCCCCATGGTGATGTGTTCTAATAGTTCTTGCAGTTGGCTTTGCAGTTCTTTCATCTCGCTGGGTGCGAGTCTATAAGGAGCACGAGCTATTGGTGCAGCTCCTGGTACAAGATCTATTTGAAATTCAACAGATCGATGTGGAGGTAGTCCCTGTAATTCTTTCGGAAATACATCGGGAAATTCTTTTGCGACAGGAACATCATTGATGCTCTTTTCTTCAGTTTGTACTTTCTCGACGTGTGCTAGAACAGCATAGCAACCTTTTCTTATTAGTTTTTGTGCCTTCAAATTACTAATAAGATGTAGCTTCATGTTGCCCTTTTCTCCGTACACCATTAAGGGTTCTCCTTCTTCTCGTACAATGCGAATTGCATTTTTATAACATATGATCTCTGCTTTCACCTTCTTCAGCCAGTCCATGCCAACTATTACATCAAAACTCCCTAACTCTACTGGTATCAAATCAATCTTAAATATTTCGCTACCCAATTTAATTTCTCGATTCCGGCATATATTATCTGCTGAAATTAATTTACCGTTTGCTAATTCGAGTAAAAATTTACTATCCAACGGCGTCAATGGACAACTTAATTTAGCACAAAAATCTCTACACATATAGCTTCTATCCGCACCCGAATCAAATAAAACGTAAGCAGATTTATTGTCAATAAGAAACGTACCCGTAACAAGCTCCGGGTCTTCCTGTGCCTCTGCCGCATTAATATTGAAAACTCTTCCGCGACCTTGTCCATTCATGTTCTCCTGGTTCGGCCAATTTCTAATAATGTGGCCCGATTTTCCACATTTATAACAAACTACATTGGCATAACTTGCTCCGACACTACTTGCTCCGCCATTACTCGTTCCAACACCATTTGTTCCTTTCGTTCTGTTAACCCCTGGTCCGTAGACCTCACACTTCGCCGCGCTATGACCATTTCTTTTACACTTGTTGCAAAATTTGGTGCAGAACCCCGAGTGATACTTTTCACACCTTTGGCATAGCTGCTTCTGATTGTTGTTGTTGTTGCGGTTGTTATTGTTGTTGGGATGATTGTTGTAGTTGCTGTTGTTGTTGTTGTTGTTGTTGTTGTTGTTGTTGTTGTTGTTGTTGTTGTTGTTGTTGTTGTTATTGTTGTTGTTGGACCGTTTGTTGTAGTTGCGATTGATGTTGCGATTGTTGGGATAATTGTTGCGATTATTATTGTAATTGCTGTTGTTGTTGTATTGGTGATTCTTATCACCGTTTTTCTCCCACTTTCTTTTGACTTGCTTCACATTGGCCTCTTCATCCGTCTGTTCTTTAATTCTTTCCTCAATCTGGTTCACTAGTTTGTGAGCCATTCTACATGCCTGTTGTATGGAGGCGGGCTCGTGTGAACTTATATCTTCTTGGATTCTTTCCGATAATCCTTTCACAAACGCGTCGATCTTCTCTTCCTCATCTTCGAACGCTCCCGGACACAATAGATACAATTCTGTGAATCGTCTTTCGTACGTGGTAATATCAAATCCTTGGGTTCGTAACCCTCTAAGTTCTATCTTGAGCTTATTGACCTCGGTTCTGGGATGGTACTTCTCGTTCATCAAGTGCTTGAATGCTGACCACGGTAGTGCGTACGCATCATCTTGTCCCACTTGCTCTAGATAGGTATTCCACCATGTTAACGCAGAACCTGTGAAGGTATGCGTAGCGTACTTCACTTTGTCCTCTTCAGTACACTTACTTATGGCAAACACCGATTCGACCTTCTCGGTCCACCGTTTCAATCCGATCGGTCCTTCGGTTCCATCAAATTCTAACGGTTTGCAGGCAGTGAATTCTTTGTAGGTGCATCCTACACGATTTCCTGTACTACTAGATCCAAGGTTATTATTGGTATGTAGCGCAGCCTGTACTGTGGCTATGTTTGAAGCTAGAAAAGTACGGAATTCCTCTTCATTCATATTCACGGTGTATCGAGTAGTCGGTGCCATTTCTTTCAAAATAGTCAAATGGAACAAGTTAATCATACAGAATATTAAGAGTAGTTAATAGTATTTCGTAGCATAATATGAACTCATTTATAAAAGCTTTTTCTTCATATTAGCGTTTTATAAGTTTAAATTCGGGTAGTACCTACCCGTTAAGTTCATACTTAGTAGCTAATATACAATTCAACTACTACAATTCTATATGAAAAACTGATTATAATAATATTTCGCGTTCAAACTTTTATACAATATTTTACAAACTTACAATACCGCTTATTTTACATAAAGCATGAAATATAGCACACAATAACTTTGATACAAGATAGTTATGAAGATAATTCTAGCTAGTACACAAGTTGTTCAGCAAAGGCAATAAAGACACGTAATTCATACGTCCAGAAACAAGTCATGCATTCTGGTTTTACTAGGACTACTTCCCATCCTTGGTCTTGTGGAACATAACCGTTATGATCGTTGATAAGACAGCGTGTTGTAACGTCTTCAAAGGGACGAGGGTTACGTAATGACCAACAGTCTCGTAATAACCTAAAAACCTCATTTCTTACCCCAATTACCGACTCCGTCACTTGTGGGAACGTTTTATTTAATAGTTGTAGCCCGATGTTCTTTTTCTCACTTTGGTGAGAAGCGAACATTACTAACCCGTAAGCATAGCATGCTTCTTTATGTTGCATGTTAGCCACTTTTTCTAAATCATGAAGTCCTATATTCGGATACATTGAGTCAAAATAATTTCTTAACCCGTTGCGTAAAATAGCATTTGGGTTCCCCGCAATATATGCGTCAAAGTAAACACATCGTAACTTATGGGTTTCCCAATGTGATATCCCCCATCTTTCAAACGAAAGTCTCTTATAAACCAAGACATTCTTGGAACGTTCTTCGAATGTCTTACAAACTGATTTCGCTGTAAATAGTTGTGCCGAAGAATTCTGACCGACTCTAGACAAGATTTCATCAATCATGTCTCCGGGTAGGTCTCTTAAAATATTGGGTTGTCTATCCATTTTGTGTTTTTATACTATAAAATAGACAAGAGTTAGATTCATAAAAAAAAATACTTATTAATACAAGCAATTTTTACATATATCATAAGGCATAAGCACACTATATTACATATATTACACCACACGAATACAACTATCTTATTCCGACTCGCTCATTTCTTCTTCTTCGGTTTTGGTTCGTTTTGCCAAGTTTCTAGAGATATATGATGTTCCCCTAATACGAGCTGTCGTTTTCCACAACGGTTTAGAAAAACCTGGTGGTTTAGAGGTTCCCGGGTTATTGTTACAACTTAAGGGCTTCGGGGGTTGACGATACATATAAAGTTCATCGGGGTTGGAATTAGATTTCTCTATTTTTATGCCCTTTCCCTTATTATTTTCTTTTGCCTTTTTAAATTCAGTTGGGGTAATTTCTATAACATCATCGGAATTCTCGACGGAATCCGATTCATCGGAGAATTGGTAATCCTCCCAATATTTTGCTTCCTTGGCGGAAACACCATTGACCATAATTAACCTTGGTCGGTTGGTTGAGGATTTTCTTTTACTTAACCGTTTTATTATTTCCCCCACCGGTTCTATTTCCTCCTCCGGTTCCTCCTCTTCCGGTTCTGATTCTTCTTCCGGTTCTTCTTCGGGAACTTGTGAATCAGTCCAATATATATTCGACTCTTCGTTATTATCAGGTGAGTCAATGGGATTTGTGCTAGAGGTAGACATTTATCACACAATATCAAACATGTTAAGAGATTAATATATCACATAATATATACATGTTAATAATATATAGTTTCCAACAAAAATGTTAAGCAATCATTTTTAGAGAAAACACGGTCGAAGTCCACACTCACTAATGCATCCTAACAAACTCGATAAGACACACTAATGCAAATTTTCTGGTTCTCTAAGACCAACGCTCGGATACCAACTAAAATGTCCCGTTCTTATTGATTAAAAACGTTCCATATTAATTGATTTCGTTGCGAGGTTTTGACCTCTATATGAGACGTTTTTCAAAGACTGCATTCATTTAAAACAAACCATAACCTTTATTTCATAAATAAAGGTTTAAAAAGCTTTACGTAGATTATCAAATAATGATAATCTAAAATATCATGTTTACACACGACCATTACATAATGGTTTACAATACAAATATGTTACATCGAAATCAGTTTCTTGAATGCAGTTTTTACACAATATCATACAAACATGGACTCAAAATCTTGTCCTTATTTTAGTATGCAACAGTGGAAGCTCTTAGTATTCACCTGAGAATAAACATGCTTTAAACGTCAACAAAATTGTTGGTGAGTTATAGGTTTAACCTATATATATCAAATCGTAACAATAGACCACAAGATTTCATATTTCAATACACATCCCATACATAGAGATAAAAATCATTCATATGGTGAACACCTGGTAACCGACATTAACAAGATGCATATATAAGAATATCCCCATCATTCCGGGACACCCTTCGGATATGATATATATTTCGAAGTACTAAAGCATACGGTACTTTGGATGGGGTTTGTTAGGCCCAATAGATCTATCTTTAGGATTCGCGTCAATTAGGGTGTCTGTTCCCTAATTCTTAGATTACCAGACTTAATAAAAAGGGGCATATTCGATTTCGATAATTCAACCATAGAATGTAGTTTCACGTACTTGTGTCTATTTTGTAAATCATTTATAAAACCTGCATGTATTCTCATCCCAAAAATATTAGATTTTAAAAGTGGGACTATAACTCACTTTCACAGATTTTTACTTCATCGGGAAGTAAGACTTGGCCACTGGTTGATTCACGAACCTATAACAATATATACATATATATCAAAGTATGTTCAAAATATATTTACAACACTTTTAATATATTTTGATGTTTTAAGTTTATTAAGTCAGCTGTCCTCGTTAGTAACCTACAACTAGTTGTCCACAATTAGATGTACATAAATAAATCGATAAATATTATCTTGAATCAATCCGCGACCCAGTGTATACGTATCTCAGTATTGATCACAACTCAAACTATATATATTTTGGCACCTCAACCCTGTATAGCTAACTCCAACATTCACATATGGAGTGTCTATGGTTGTTCTGAAATATATATAGATGTGTCGACATGATAGGTCGAAACATTGTATACGTGTCTATGGTATCTCAAGATTACATAATATACAATACAAGTTGATTAAGTTATGGTTGGAATAGATTTCTTAACAATTTTCACGTAGCTAAAATGAGAAAAATTATCCAATCTTGTTTTACCCATAACTTCTTCATTTTAAATCCGTTTTGAGTGAATCAAATTGCTATGGTTTCATATTGAACTCTATTTTATGAATCTAAACAGAAAAAGTATAGGTTTATAGTCGGAAAAATAAGTTACAAGTCGTTTTTTTAAAGGTAGTCATTTCAGTCGAAAGAACGACGTCTAGATGACCATTTTAGAAAACATACTTCCACTTTGAGTTTAACCATAATTTTTGGATATAGTTTCATGTTAATAATAAAAATCATTTTCCCAGAATAACAACTTTTAAATCAAAGTTTATCATAGTTTTTAATTTAACTAACCCAAAACAGCCCGCGGTGTTACTACGACGGCATAAATCCGGTTTTACGGTGTTTTTCGTGTTTCCAGGTTTTAAATCATTAAGTTAGCATATCATATAGATATAGAACACGTGTTTAGTTAATTTTAAAAGTCAAGTTAGAAGGATTAACTTTTATTTGCGAACAAGTTTAGAATTAACTAAACTATGTTCTAGTGATTACAAGTTTAAACCTTCGAATAAGATAGCTTTATATGTATGAATCGAATGATGTTATGAACATCATTACTACCTTAAGTTCCTTGGATAAACCTACTGGAAATGAGAAAAATAGATCTAGCTTCAAAGGATCCTTGGATGGCTTGAAAGTTCTTGAAGCAGAATCATGACACGAAAACAATTCCAAGTAAGATTTCCACTCGAAATAAGATTGTTATAGTTATAGAAATTGAATTAAAGTTTGAATATGATTATTACCTTGTATTAAAAAGATAACCTACTGTAAGTAACAAAGGTTTCTTGATCTTGGATGATTACTTGGAATGGATTTAGAAAACTTGGAAGTAAACTTGCAATCTTGGAAGTATTCTTGATTTTATGAAACTAGAACTTTTGGAATTTATGAAGAACACTTAGAACTTGAAGATAGAACTTGAGAGAGATCAATTAGATGAAGAAAATTGAAGAATGAAAGTGTTTTTAGGTGTTTTTGGTCGTTGGTGTATGGATTAGATATAAAGGATATGTAATTTTGTTTTCATGTAAATAAGTCATGAATGATTACTCATATTTTTGTAATTTTATGAGATATTTCATGCTAGTTTCCAAATGATGGTTCCCACATGTGTTAGGTGACTTACATGGGCTGCTAAGAGCTGATCATTGGAGTGTATATACCAATAGTACATACATCTAAAAGCTGTGTATTGTACGAGTACGAATACGAGTGCATACGAGTAGAATTGTTGATGAAACTGAATGAGGATGTAATTGTAAGCATTTTTGTTAAGTAGAAGTATTTTGATAAGTGTCTTGAAGTCTTTCAAAAGTGTATGAATACATATTAAAACACTACATGTATATACATTTTAACTGAGTCGTTAAGTCATCGTTAGTCGTTACATGTAAATGTTGTTTTGAAACCTTTAGGTTAACGATCTTGTTGAATGTTGTTAACCCATTATTTATTATAACAAATTAGATGTTAAATTGTTATATTATCATGATATTATGATATATAATATATCTTAGTATGATATATATACCGTTAAATGTCGTTACAACGATAATCGTTACATATATGTCTCGTTTCGAAATCATTAAGTTAGTAGTCTTATTTTTACATATGTATTTCATTGTTAATACACTTAATAATATATTTACTTATCATTTAACATAATTAACCAAGTGTATCAATATCTTAATATGATTCATATGTACCTAGTAAGACGTTGTTATAACGATAATCGTTATATATATCGTTTTCGAGTTTCTTAAATTAATAGTCTCATTTTTATGTATATAACTCATTGTTAAAATACCTAATGAGATACATACTTATAATAAAATCATGTTAACTATATATATATAACCATATATATGTCATCGTATAGTTTTTACAAGTTTTAACATTCGTGAATCACCGGTCAACTTGGGTGGTCAATTGTCTATATGAAACCTATTTTAATTAATCAAGTCTTAACAAGTTTGATTGCTTAACATGTTGGAAACACTTAATCATGTAAATAACAATTTCATTTAATATATATATAAACATGGAAAAGTTCGGGTCACTACAAAACCTGGTTCATGTCAATATCACAATTCAATTTTAACAAAATAGTAATTTGATCATAACTAGGGCTCCGGGAATCGAAACGACATGAATCCGGAGTCTAAAATTAATGTCTTGATGAGAGGAACTCATCTAAATAGTTTATTTTAACATTTATATCAGTCACAAACCCAGAATACACGAAATAGCTGCTGCCCAGAATTTTATAAACCGAAAACATGCAATTATGAGTACATCTATGCATACAAACATCATTACAATAATCCACAAACATCATACTACTAAATAATCATAAAAATACAGAAAATAAATGAAAAATTAAAAATTCTAGGGTTAGGGTTTATACCCTAATCGAGAAACGATTGATGTTATCGCGTAGAGAATGAAGAGAGGAACGCGTTGATGTTAATCAATTGATGATCCAAGCTATAATTTTAGATGATGATGATGATGATGATGAAGGTTGGTGGTGGTGTCGCCCAAAAAAAGAAGAAGAGAGGAGGAGAGCACAAAATTAGGTTTAGATGGAAAATATGGAATGAAAAATAAATGAGAAAAATTGAAAACAAAAGGGGATATCCCCTCCCCATCCATTCGGCCGATTCAAGGGGTGGGGTGGGTCCCAATTGGCCCATCTCACTTAAATGTTTAATTCCTGATGGCCCGAAAGCCCGAACGAGTCCCGAAACGCAAAAACGCACTTACGCGATCAATTATTCGGAAAGGTAACAAACGCGCGACGAAAAATAAATATAAATACACTATATAATAATATGATCTTAAAATATCATATTTAAAATATTTAGGATTTAAATGTCCCAAAAACTCGACCGTTGGTTTGAAAACCAAAAAGATTCGCCGGATGGAAATCCGCGAGACGTAGAAACGTATAAATTTAAAATATGAATACAAATATTCACATAACACATAATAATTAATATATATATATATATATATATATATATATATATATATATATATATATATATATATATATATATATATATATATATATATATATATATATATATATATATATATATATATATATATATATATATATATATATATATATTATTACAAAAATAATAATATAGGTCATAGAAATGACGTGGCACACTAACAGTTAACGGTCGTTAAATAATTAATCGAAAAAGATAACGGAAAAAGTAGGGTCGTGACATGTGTTATGAATAATAGTGAGATTATTTAAACCTTGAGCGTTTATGCCACAATATTATGGTAGACAAAATAGAGAGGAGTTCGTGAAAATCACGGTCATGAAATTTGATAGAGATCGTCATTGTTTACAACAAGAATGATGAATATGAGTTGAAAAATAGAGTTTTATCAACATTGGGTAATATGGATGAAACAATCCGATTACAGGAAGAGTACAATCGAGGCTATCGTAAAAGATTGAAATGAGGAAATTAAATGTTCGCCTTAACTTTTGACGTAGTCACGATTAATTTTCAGAATTCAAGGAATTAAAGAAAATCTTTATAATCTTTATAAGATTTGATTCTCCGGTAATTAAGGAAATTTGAAATTTTCTTTGATTAAATGCGGTGAATTGCCTCGATTGCTGTGTCTGGAATTTTGCTATAAATTAGCTTCTTCCGTTTCATTATCTTCACCACTTCTATACTTTCTTCCTCAACTCATACTTCCAAAAGATTTGTTAATATGCTCAATATCTTATTGATACTTGCTATTATATTGACCATATATGCAGTCATTCTTCTTTTTCATTTACCACCAGAGGAATCTGTTTACTTCTACTATGCTCTTGGTTTTATAGTGTTTTTAGTTCTCCCGTGTCTTTATATTGATATACACGGTTTGTAATTTCTGTGTTGTTATCGGGCTTTATATTTTCCCTTATATGTCGGAGCTCTATGCTCTTGTTTTCTCTTCTCGACTTTAAGTAAAGCGAGTAATGGTCCAGAATTCATAGGTATAAAGTTTCAAATGAACATAATTAATGTTCTAAGAAAGTAATAGCACGATCTTGATTTGTCAAATTACCAGATAGAACTATCAAGAATATATGTTCTTGATATGTTTAGAGATTAGGTAGAATGTAAGAGTCGTGTAACATGGCAAATGATGATTATAAAGTCTATGAATCATCATCTTCCATTAAAAATTTAGCATGACTTACTGTAATATAATCACATTGGTCTGACGTCATTATATTATACTAATTCATGCTTCAATTCCCAACACTACTTCAAAATCATTCATAATTTAAACTTGAATTTTACAAAATATAGAAACTTAAACAGTTTCCTTTATGATGTAATAAATATATCGCAAAGAGATAATTAATTGCGGACAAGAATCGTTATGAAGATATCTTCAGAAATATAGAGGATATTTATAACGAAAGATACGATGATATCGTAGAATTTTCTAAGATCAAATGATAATGAGGAAAATTCTTTTGTAAGGATTTAAGATAAGTAAGGAGCAGGGTAATTGCTAATGATTTCAGCAGATACTGAATCATCTAGATTCTTTGAATACAGGTTTAGTCTTTGTAATTTATTCACAGCTTCCTTTATATTTTGCTCAATACATTTTTCAATACCAGATTTTCTTTTGAGCTTTTCCAACACACAATTCTTTATTATCAAGCTTCTGGTCATTAAGACCATCTACAGCTTTTGCTACTTCATCAGCATTATTAGGGTTAACGAATTTGAGTCATTGGTTATCAATCCGAATGGTTTTCAAGAATTTGGAGTTGAGGTGTTTATGCGTAGGATGTATCCATCAATGGATCTATCGGTTGGCGAAGAAATGTTGTAAATTTCAAAATTAATGAATGATAATTTCGGTGGTTTGATGTGATAATTCATCGCAGAATATGAATGAATATAATTCATGAATGTAGTGATCTTTAGGAAGATAACACCTGCTAAAGTTTTACTTGGATTCTGATATGTCAAAATCAGAATATGTAATTGAATTTGTATGTAAATGGTTGTTCTTTAGTGAACGGGTACGTATATTTGTGGATGTAAGTAAGATAGTTTCTGATTATTGAATCAGAATTGAAGAATGTACAATGTAACATATTAATGTGGGATATAAATATTTCTCGAGTATTACCTACCCGTTAAAATATTTTCACAATTAACAGTTTGTACATAAGAATTTGTAATTACAATCTTTATGAAGATATACGTTCATATATGTATTCTTCAGATATAATATAGATTTAATGAGTTGATATAATATTAAACTCATTTGATTTGCGGTTGAAACGAGGATAAATAATCTTCAAAACTTGAGAGATTACATAATCGTAGGGGAATATTTCTCTAATGAAGTTATGAATCAATACTTCATCATTCATTGTTATTGATATACCTCTGTATATGATGTTGATGCTCGTGGAATCCTTGTGAACTTCGCAAGGCACGAATAATGTTCTTCTAAAAAGTTACGAGTACATCAAAATTGGAAGTATACAATCAATCATGTATTTGAATAATACACTTGGTTTATTATGAAATGAAGTTTATTGTGTTGAAGCAGTGATTAACGATTGTTAAGTTATTAACGAAGGATGTACATCATAGCATATTAGTGATATGAATTAACCGAGTAGTATTTACTAGTTAAGATTCACACGTAATAGCTTAGTACGAAAAGATTTATTATTATTCCAAACCATATATATATAAAGTATACATATATAATTTTTCAGGAAGAATGAGCCAATACATCTTAACTCATTATTACTAATATTCCTTGATATCTATGGGGCGTATGACGTTGATGTTTGAGGTACTGAGTGAGATGCGGATGTTGTTGTTGGTGAAGCTGTTGGTGGTGATGCTGATGGTGCTTACAGTGCTTATGGTGTTGGTGATGTTGGTGGTACTGATGGTACTGGTGGTGATGCTGGTTATGCTGCTGGTGCTTGTAGAATTCGCACCATATTCTTCAGAGCCGCTACTCGAGCGCGAAGCTCGTTGACTTCTTCTACTATTCCGGGATGATTGGCGGCTGGAACAAGGGGATGAATAAGATCTAAAATCTTCGATATTATATAATCGTGATGGGATACCCTGGAAAGAAGAGAGTAAATGGTGTTTCGAACTGGTTCGCCGGTAAGTGCTTCAGGTTCTTCGCCAAGTGGTGAATTCGGTTGGTGGAAGGGATCACCTTCTTCTTGCCTCCATTGATTGATTCGACTACGAACCCATCCCTAATTCATCCAAAATAGATGATGGCTGATTGGTTCGTTTGTTCCGGTTACGCTGCCGTTGGAGCTCGAGGAGTTCGAAGAATCCATATTATGTGTTTGGAATAGGGTTTGATATAAAATGAGTGTTGGATACTGAATGATATATTCATCTCCTTGAATACGTATATATAGCAAAAAGATTTTCGTAATTTACGGAAGAAATTTAGGAAAAGTGTTAGACAAAGTCTATTGGGATAGATATGATAAGATATGATGTGTCTATACTCCATTTATGCAATAATGGCAGTATGACGTGTCGAGATTTAAAAATGATAAGTATGTAATCAGATAAACTTTCAATTAAAGACTTTCAATTCGTAATGGCCTATTCAGATCTAGGGGCTTGAGCTATAGGATCCTTTAAATTGGTAATCCAAACCCTCCCATTCTAGAGTTTCGTAGACGCCACCCGTCAAGAAAGTTCAATGATCGAAAATAACGAGAAAACAAAGATTTTAAAAGTAATGAATATGAATAGTAGAGATTTCAAGAATCATGAATAACATTTTATGTAATACATATGTAATACACAAAACTATGATAGATGACAAAGGAATGTCGAGTATTTCAATAATCATGAGTGACAGCCCTCGGTGTCTGTAATGATGATAGGGTTCACACTAGTCACCCTAAAAGAATGAGAGAAGGAAGGTTACAAGCGTTCTAAGGAAGACGTAAGGCAAGAGGTAAAAGTATAGATAACAGATAGCAAGATAATAAGAGATAGGCAATTAAAACTAAGGCAGGAAAGGCTATAGTCCTAAAGATTGCTAAGGCACCCTAGCTAACACATAAGGCACACATAAAATGCAATCCTGATTCTCTATAACAACGCTGCTCTGATACCAATCTATCACATCCCCAAATAGGGTCTGGGGTATTTGTGACTAATTACATCAAATCACAGTTGTATAAATGAGAACGACTCTATATGAGACATTTTATTGAGTTTTGCAGCGGAAGGTAAATAGATTACATTGTATTTAGAGAATTAAATATTTTTAAATGAATTGGTAAGTAATGCATGAACACTCCCAAGCATGGCAAGAAATCATCATCAAAGCAGCAGATATACAGCGAAAGCAATATTTAAGTACCTGAGAATAAACATGCTTAAAAAGTCAACACGAGGTTGAGTGAGTTCATAGGTTTATCAAAAATAATGATTTCAGTAATAGATCACAAGATTTAATAAAAGACGATATATCACGTATATCAAAAGTATGCCATGAGAGTATAATATCAAAACTAAATGATTTTACCCCGTAACAATACATATGTAATTGTCGAGATCATTATTATACCACCAATTGACCTGAGGTCAATAGTGCGGGACGTTACTCCCAATAGCGCTATTTATAATAACTCTGTTTGCCTCTTCATTATCTAGCAATTAATGATATTACAAAGCAGGGTTTTGCATGTTTCAAATGAACACAATAAAAGTACTCATGTTGGTCGCATAATAGTTCGTACTTGTGTCTATCAGTTATAAAAATAGTACATGTATTCTCAGCCCAAAAATATAGATAAAAAGGGAGCAAATGAAACTGACCTTAAAATAGTACAACAAAGATTTTACTAGGAAGTAGCTGTAATTGAAGTAGAGGGGAAATCTCAACCTAGAGATAGAATGTACGATCAGATGTTGTCTAATAGATATAAGTATAGTAACTATACTAATGATAATGGTTTTCTAAAAGAAATTCCATTTTCGGAAAGGTTACTATCTATGGAAAGTTCCTACTTTTAGTAACTTTTCAATTATAGAAAGTTCGGGTTATAATATTTAACAAGATGTTGTAAGACTATCTTAAATCTCGTTAATATCATACAAGTCACTTGAATGATCATTTGTTACCGGGCGCCCAGGATTCTTGACCAGAATCTATGTCATGGCATTCGAAATCCACAAGCGATTCCCAGAAGGCAACAAGGACCACCCTAGGCCATATGTAGCGGTGAGGTTCATATATAGTGCACGTTATCTTGATTATAACCTTCACATATTATAGGTGTATAAACTTTATTATATAACTAAGTTAATTATATATATAGTTACTATTAGTATTTTATAACTATTGATAGTTTTATAACTATATATGTATTACATATATTAAATTTGTGTTTATTAAACTTATAATTTGTAAATAATTATAAATAATGTTCTAAAAATTCATACAACTCTTTAGAAATATTTTAGAATGTAATTAGGTATTTTATAAGTAATATAATATGTTAGTGACAATTTTTAATAATTAAAATCGATTTATTCAATTTTATTATGTTTCGCGTGAATTATAATAACAAATAAATTATAAATTCGATTTAAATACATATAAAAATTATAAAAATTATTTTTTGATCAGAATAATATCATAATAAGGTTAGGAAAACTTTAAAATTATTTTATTTAATTTTTCTCTAATTATTCCTTATTTATGTCGTACATACACATATATATTCAATAATTCATTTTAATTACTTAATAATTATAAATCCGATTACGAATAAGTTTATAATATGTTTTCATACTTAATGTTAATTGTAGAATAATTATAACATGATATTTATTTTTATTTCAATTACCTATAATTATAACATTATTTACATGTTTCGGTAAAAAAAATTTACTGAAGTAAATAGTAAAAAGTAAAAAAGAAAGAAAAGAATACTTACTTAGTAGTAATTCTTCAAAGAGAGAATGAGAGAAATTTTGGTGTGAGTTTGAATGAGAAATGAGGGGTATTTATACTTGAAAAAAATTAGGTAAAAAGAATAAAAATAATTAAAAGAAAAAATATTTTAATTCTTAATGAGATTTTAATAATTAAAAATATTAAATGTTAGGTCATGAGTCATCTACAAAATTAAATAATAAAAGTAGTAGTCCATTATAATTTTAAAATAAAAAGTAATTTATTTATTTTTTATTTTTTTATTTTTTTATTTTTTTTAAAATCAAGAAAATGATTTATTATATTTCAAAAAAACATTTTTCAATTTATTTATATTTTTTTAATTAATAAATACGAATTTTTGTGTTAAATATCAAATAATTTTGGTATTTTACATTTTTAATACATAATTATGATTTATTTCGGTATTGTATATATGTTAATTAAAAATTATGATTTTAATTTAATTATGATTATTACTTATGGTTTTTATTAGGTTTACAAATGTTATTACATTTTTTTTAATTGTATTTATTATATTAAAAGTAATATAAAGTTTATATACTTAGATAAATTAAATTATGTCAAATTATATAAATTAATATTATATAATTTATTTAAGAGTATGTTGTTGACTAAAATTTTCTATTCGGTCAATGTTTAATTGTATATAACAACCCTTAAATAATTAATACATATAGTTAGGCAGAAAACCCTAGGGTTAATTCAGTAAATTTAGAAGTCAAAAAGTGAGGGTTGTCACAGCTACTCCGTTTTGTTTGGGAGTATGAGCGCAAGATGTTTGGTGAATAATTCCATTTTGTTCGCAAAAACGTTTTATGGAGGTATTGAGAAATTCACCCCATTATCATATTGTAAAACTGGTATATTTTTATTAAATTGAGTTTGTACCATTTTATAAAAGTGAGAAAATTTATCAAAAAATTCCGATTTGAGTGTTAAGAAATAAATCCACGTCATTCTTGTATGGTCATCGATAAATAAGACAAAATACCGCAGATTCTTTCCCCCAGCCACCGGAGCTGGTCCCTACACATTATAATGAATTAAGGCAAAAGGAACATCTTTCCTAGTATTACTAGGTTTAAAAGTACTACGGTGGCTTTTAGCCAAAATACAAGTTTCACAAGTTAAAATAACATTTGATAGAAACAAACTAGGAAATAAAGCATGTAAATATTCGGCTGACGGATGACCTAATCTCCTATGCCTTAACCAGGCTTCCCTCGTAGGTGTTCCGTGAGCAAGTGACACGGTGCCTTGTTGAGAAACCTCGTCAACATAGTACAATCCCCCCTTTTCAGTGCCACGTCCAATCAACAGTCTTGTCTGAATGTCCTGCAAGATGCAGAAAGTCGGATACATCAGGACTTTACAGTTTAACTCTTTTGTAACATGACTTACCGATAACAGCTTATGAGATAAAGCTGGAATATATAGACAATTCGGTAATTTAATAGTTGGTGAGATTTCAATCGTACCGCCACTTTTAACTTGGACAATTTCACCGTTAGCCGTTTGTACTTTATTTTTCCTAGGTTTAGTTTTAACAATAATATCTGTTTCATCAAACGTCATAGTGTCTGTCGCACCACAATCAAATATCCAGGAGGTGTTTTTAAAATTGTTTGACATAACGTTAGCCTTTGCAGTGTTTTCAAAATCATTTTGTATTTTTGCGAGAATGGAATATGTATTTTGACACGGAATACCGGATTTGGGTTTAAATCGGAATAGGTCTACATCTAACACTTTTAATTTTAGTTTTAAAATATTTGGATTTGGTAGATGTGGGCTTGCCACACTGATCAGGCCCAATATTAACTTTAACAGATTCAGTTGTGGGCTTGTCCATAGGCTTAATGGACTGTGGGACATTAAAAGTTGGGTTTAAATTCGTTGGGCCCTTTTTAAATAATTCGGCCCAAGTCCCATTAGTGTTAAATAGCCCATTCCCCTTTGTACACCTCATACTCCCATTAGGGTTAAACCGATCGTTCCCTTTTGTGCAGTCACTTTGTTCATCTCGTGAGTAAAGAGAGGTAGAAAGAGAAAGTATCTCTCTCTCTTTCTCTGTCACACTACCACCGATCTCTAATTTGGTAGAGAGAGACTGTATCTCTTTCTCTTTCTCTGTAAATGTGCCATCGTGATTGATGGCGATGGTGGTGGTGTTGTCGGAGTAATTACCATCCCTTTTTCTATGTTTATTTGAAGAATATAATGAGTTTGGTAAAGAAATTGTACCTTTGTCTGTGATGATGCCTCCAAAGCCAAGGTCAGTGGTGGTAGCTACGGTGGTAGGTTCGACGACCTCCTCCATTGTTGCTGCCTTTCCTGGCTTGGTCCACCATTCAGGGTACTCTTTTATTTCAAAGCATTGCTCTCTTGTATGTCTTGATTTACCACATTTTGTACAAGTGAACTTTGATTTGTCCACTCTTGGGGGATATTTGTTTCGATTATTCTGGGTTAGTTGAGCAGAATGCTTTTTTCCATCACTTGTAGCCAACCCGGTTGCAAGATCATGATTGGTTGAGGAGCTATTCGGTGATAACCCTAAATCGGTGTGCTACCACTTTTCGAACGGCTGCATAAGCCTCCTCCGCCGTTGGTAACGGATTTAAACGGAGTAATTCTCTTTTTATAGTATCGTGTTTTTGATCTAAAGCATTTAGAAATTGAAAAAGCTTATGCTCAGCTCGAATTTTGTTATACCTGAGGATGTTAGAGGCGTTTTCCATGGGGTTAGGATCTCTGGTTTCGAGTTCTCCCCAAATGCCCTGCATCCGGATCCATAGCTCTTCGAGGTGCATTTTTCCTTGCTTTATCTCAGTTGCCTTGACATAGAGGTCATAAGTTTGAAGCTTATCGACCCCACTGCTGTAAATGGTGATTAATGCTTCCCATGGCAGCTTTGTAGTTGAAAAGGAGGTGAGATTAATAGCAAGGTTGGGCTCAATATTCCGTATGAGCCATGAGAAGACAGTTAAGTCTTCATGTTCCCACTGATAGTATTTTTCTTTGCTAATATCGGGTGGGTTTGTGGTTAAATGATTCAGGAGTGCCTTGGACTTTCCTCCAATGGTTACCTTCATCATTCTTGACCATAAGGCACAGTTTGAGCTATTTAAGCTCAAACCGATTTTCAAGGTGTCGAAAATTTTAGGTTGTTGCAGATTCATGTTGTTTCTTAACAAGTCAGCAATTTAGCTTGTTAGATTACTAATCTGGTTAGTTTGGTGTGACTGAGTTGATGGTGGTGACTGGCTGCCGTCGTTAGACATGGTGGCCATTCACTTGGTAGATGATTAAAAGCGAAAAAAATGTGTAATGATCCTTGGATCTACACTCACTCTGATACCATGATAATTTGATAAATGTAAGCTACTGATCTTGTATTGAATTTTAAAGAGAGTTTAATACAATTGAATTGGTTGTTGGATACATTTTTCATAAGTGTTATATACAAAGAAAGACTAACAGCTAATTCCTAAATGGGTTGGCTCCAATATTGCTTTTGGAACCCCCATCTACATAAAAAGAAATACTGCAGTACTTGTGCAGTCTGAAACCGTTGCTTTGGCTGTTTTGTTGACCCTTGTGATACCTCCATAAAAGGGAAGTGATGAAAATATAATCTGATCCCTAAAAAGTCAAATGACCAAATACGGTTGACTTTGATGCTTTGTTTGTGCAATATTCTAACAGGCACCTCCAAGTTCTAAGAAAAAAAGGAAAAGGTCAAAAGGGCTGCTCTATTTTGTAATCAACTATGGAGTGTGCGAATGGAGTTTATTTGTTCTCTTGTCAGTCGAGGTTAACTAGTGAAAGCGTCAACATTTGGATTTTTGTGTGTCTCTTTATTTTTTAACTGTTTTAGTAGTCACACATTTTTTGTTTGGCCTTCCAGGTTCCTCATTGGTTTGTTCTTAAATGTATTAGTTTTACCGGAGATCCACTTTGATGAAAAAGAAAAACGAAAAAGAAAAACGGAAAAATAAAGTGTTGGATTATTTTTCTTTATAGATTCGTTTCGTTCATTTGTACTTGATCGTTAATACTTTAGTCGGAGATTTGGTTTTGGTTATTGCTTTCATTCCTTTAGTCTTCAAAAATTATGTACACAATGCTTGAGTTTTAAGAAGACTTACATTGCTCATAATAATGTCACATGTCAACCTTGATGTTCAGACGATCAGTTTTGGTGGTGTTTATCTTTTGGCAATTGCTACAGTTACGTGTTACACTTAATTGTAAGTCACAACCAAGCTTGTGCACCTGTTCTCGGATAAATTTGATGTTATTGGTTAAGATCCCCTTAATAAACGCTATATTTGAAAGGTAAAAACTGATTAGAATTACAAGACCTTGTACTGTCTTGAACCGATGTAATTATCATTACAATTGTACATCGTTCAAGTTCTTCTTTTCCTATTTATTTTCGAAATAATTGTGCTGTTGGTCCCTCCATTTTACCCCAAAAAGCTAACAGCGTCCCTCAAGTTTTTTTTTGGCTTTCAGCGTCCCTCTATTATCACTTTTTTTGATTACGCGTCCCTCCGTCAACTTTCTGTTAAAAAAGTCCGTTAAGTCATGCCATGTGCCTTGCATGTGAGGGTAAATTAGTCTTTTAACTCTTTTCTTCGAAATAACAGTAATGCCGTTGGTCCCTCCATTTTACCCCAAAAAGCTAACAGTGTCCCTCATTTTTTATATATTTTTAATTTATAAATTCTTAAAAATTATAAAAATATATAATTTTTTTATATATTTTTAAAAATTATAACTAATAATAACAATAATAATAATTATAATAATGTAATGATAATCGTGATATCTGCTGTTTTTATTTTTTTATTCTACCTGGCGTTTGATTTTGTTGACTACTTCCTATTATAAATCGATCCTCATTACAATTGATAAATTCATCTGTTTTCTCCACACACTATATCACTTATAACATCAATTGATTCTTAAATATCTGATAATATAAGCAATTTTTTTTTAATAAGTCGATACCTCTGTTTGGAACTTGGATGAGCAATAGCTCGATCTCAAATCAAATTTCAAAATCTAAATATGCAGTTGTGTTAAGAATCATGTATTCGAACTATCTGCAAGTTTTCATCATTCAATTCCTCCGTTTGTTCTTGAATTTCGAAGTCAAACCTTAAAAATCAAAAAGTCAAACGAGTTTCTAAGATCAAATTGAAGGATTAGAGGTTGTTTCTGTTAAAATTAAGGATTCACAAAGTTTCTAGGAGTGATTTCAAACCTATTTCATGTTGTAAGCATTACCTAAAACGTACTCAAATCCAAAATCAATTATTTTTTTTTTTTTTAAAATAGCGAACAGCAGCAGTAGCTGTAATTTTTTCTTCTTCTTTCGTTTCATTTTTTTTTATTTTCAAGAACACCTTTGTTAGATTTATGGTTGTTTACAAGTGGTAATTAAAAATCAAAATTCGTATTAGATGGGTTAATGAGGTTGGTCGACTGAGTAAATGAAGAAGAAGAAACAGTAATGAACAAGTTATATATTTATAGTTTAGGCATATAAGCAGATAAACAGAAATGGATCAGATGGTTAGGCATTGTGTTGTGTGATTGAGAGGTCGCGGGTTCGAGTCCCATTTTGGGCAATTGTTTTGAAAAAACTTGGAAGGTAGCCTTTATTTTTATTATTATTATTATCATTGTTATTATTATTGTTATTATTAGTTATAATTTTTAAAAATATATAAAAAAAATTATATATTTTTATAATTTTTAAGAATTTATAAATTAAAAATATATAAAAAATGAGGGACGCTGTTAGATTTTTGGGGTAAAATGGAGGGATCAACGGCATTACTGTTATTTCGAAGAAAAGAGTAAAAAGACGAATTTACTCTCAGATGCAAGGCACATGGCATGACTTAACGGACTTTTTTAACAGAAAGTTGACGGAGGGACGCGTAATCAAAAAAAGTGATAATAGAGGGATGCTGAAAGCCAAAAAAAAACTTGAGGGACGTTGTTAGCTTTTTGGGGTAAAATGGAGGGACCGACGGCACAATTATTTCTTTATTTTCTTATTCCTTTTTCTTTTCAATTTCCATCCCTTATTTTTTACAAATAAGACGTATTTCATACCATTCTTTTTTTTTTTTTTAAAGAGATTTCATTATCTGAATGAATTATAATCTTTAAAGTTCTTTATTTCCTAAGATAATAACGTTAGTTTCAGCGCTTTGTAACTGTAGGGTACTCGTAATAGCAAGTTGTAGGCTCTCTAAGATCATTTGTAATGGTGGTTCGTGTTGTGAGTTCGTGTTGTGCATTTTTTGCACTTTTTGGGTGACTAGTACGTGTTGTGTTGTTGAGTGGAGTAGTTGTGGTGTTGTGTTAATGGAATGATGATGTGGCATTTAATTTTGTATTTTTCTATTTTATTTAATTGTTTTATATTATTTTTATTATTAATATGATTATATTTATATTTTAAAAATATTATTTAATTTACAGCAGCTATAAATTGAACCGTTTGATTTTTTATTTTATTTTTCAAACGGCTCTCTTTCTTTCCCTATATAAACACCCACTCATCTCAAATTATAACACACACTTCATTTCTCCTAAACTATTCAATCAAATTTCAAAATGAGCCCGTTGAATGTTTGCGTAAAAGTTCATTACGGAGGTGAATTTGATCGAGAATTGATGAATTATACACCGCATGAAACACGTAATTATTACATTAATGTACGTGAGTATCGTTGTTTTTTTAGTTTGTTTGAAGTTCTCCAGCGAGACATACCATATCCTTTCATACAGGTTTGGTATTTCAAAAAACCCGACGTTCCCGCCACGCTACTTGAAGATGACCACGATTATTATGCTTTGATTGAAAAAGCTTTGGTACGTAAGCAATCAATTACGCTTTATACTGAATTTAGGGATGAAAGCTACGCCCTTTATGAATCGAACAAAAGAAGTTACTTCATCTTCGAGTAGCGATGGCGGATTTTAGCAATATGGTATCCGCGATTACTTAGATTGATGAAGGTGTTCGTGAACTACTCGCTTCTCCATCCACTTCTTCCGTTAAATTCTTAACAAAATTAACCACCTTTACATCATCGGAATCATCAATGATAAAATCGAACATTTTGTATGCATTTTGCATTGTATGTGTTTTTTTTTAAAGAAGAAAGATAGAAATATAGATATTGTGTAAAAATGATATATTTAAATGTGTATCTATGGATAAATAAATTTAAAATTAATATTTTTTTTATTCAAACTGCACACAATGCAACAGATATATTTTTCGTGGTCAACCAAAAACACCCACGCGCGCGAGTTGGCGTTTCCGGCCTGCCACGTAGGCACCAACGGCGTTGAAGAGGGTGCGTTACAACCGGTCTAAAATTGGTGACTGTGTGTCATCACATTATGCACTTGCCAATACGTTGTCAAACCCAAATTTTCGGGATGTCTTCAGATTGATTGTTGTCATTTCTCCTCCAAGGTCAACACAAAAGTCATAACTTATGATAGTTATTGATTTATTTCATGTCTATTGCGTAGTTTTTAATTCATAAATAATTTATATACAACCACCGAGCTTCTGGCTGAGTGGTACAATTCCTTAGTAGAGATCCGGATGGTCATAGGTTCAATCCTCGAAAGGAGCTGGTTTTCCCACATATTGTGCATAAACCCATTAGCCACATATTGGTTGGTAGGGTCATGTGTCCTTGTCCTATGGCTGGAGCAGTACACAATAAAATCGAGCGGGTTCACGTAAGTGCGATGTTTCGAGAGTGGGTTTCCAGTGGAGAGTAATGGGAGGGGGATCAACCAAGCCGTTCTAAAAAAAAAAAAAAAAAAATATACAAACACCGGATTGTACTATCAAAGAAAGCATCAGCAGCTCTAATTTTTAATTATATTTTACAAAACTATATTGTTCTAGAAATTATCTACTTACGACACAATAATTGTTCATAATATATTCAATAAATGGACATGATGTTTTTTCATGTTAAGCCCTACCCACGCATAAAAACTAACCACTTGATTAGAACCTGTTTTGACCCTTTACAAAATGCGATTAGCTTATGAATCGTGTATGTTTGAAATGCAACCTTCTATTTAAAAGTTTGCAGCAAAGATAACTAACAATATCCGGACATTCATCTCATTCAGAATTATAACGCTATCATGCATAAAACTGACCTTCATTTTCTTTGAACAAAACAAAAACCGAGTTTATGCAACTTGAGGTCATAGCTTATAAACTATAAGCATTGTTGAGGACCCAAATTATCCACATATAAAAGAGGAAAACAACACTAATTGATCCGTTACAATATTAATGAACAATATTAATGACACGACGATATTGCAAGGATATTAATAATGGTTTGCAGTCAACACTTGTTTCTTGTGTTAATGAAAATAGAAGAACAATGACAATAGAAGTGGGGTAATACTTGATGTATTATTTCTATCTCTTAGTTTACATAATCTATAAACCATGGCTATCCCCTTTCTCTTACTTTACATTAGTTTATACTTAATGTAAAGTGAAGGCAACTCTCTCTCTATTTTACGTTTACAAAGAAATCAAAAAAATAGAGGCTATCTTATTTTCTCCCAACTACTCACTATTTATAAATTTAAATAATACAAGTAATGGGGCTAAGATCATGCACGTCTTACAAACGTGTATGTAATCATGGGAAAAGTTCAACGTGGGCATATGTGTGTAACTTCTCCACGTGTCCCATTTGTTGAGAATTAATAGGATCATGCAAACTGATCCATTAACTCTTCCAACATCTTCTTGATCTCGGATTCCAGTTACATGGAAGATCTACCCGGATTATTCCTCCCCTTCTCCGGCAAAGACGACTAACTCCTGTTAGTCATTAATTTCTTTTGATGATTAAATCTCTTAACATGTAACTGGAATCCGAGATCAAGAAGATGTTGGAAGAGTCAATAGGATCAGACTCTTCCAACATCTTCTTGATCTCGGATTCCAGTTACATGGAAGATCTACCCGGATCACTAATTCGAAGGAATCCAGTTAACATCTCTTCTAGATCATCATTATGTAACATTTGAATTAGACGAGCAACCGAATTCTACTATAGAAACTCCTATAGAATGGCATCATACAACACCAATTTCTCCAGAAACATAAGATAACATGCATACTGATAAAAGTGAATTTAATATAAACTTAAACTTGAAAAAAAGTAACCTCATCATCATTATCGGCATCCCATCTATAACAAGCCCTTTTAGTAGCTCAAATAGAGTCCCAACCTACCAAACGATCACATTTATTAGAGAGTCAAACAATTAAGCAAAACATGTAAAGAGCAGCAGTACCTTCTTGGCAATTGAAATGTGAGTCTTATTTTTCATGATGCTTTGAATAATGACATTAGACATCACTTCATTAGTTCTATGACTAGAGGATAGTTTGCAAGTTTTAGGGCAGTATCTATATCATTATACTTTTCCAGTGGATCACTTAGAGGCAACAATGTGATTTGTTGCTTTGCCTTCCGACTTTCCTTTGCAACTGATTTTGCTAACACATGCACTAACCCCATAGAAAATATTTTCAGACACGGGGTTGATTTGGTAATCAAACCTGATAAGGTTTCCTTTAAAAACGTAATAAAGAACTTGAAGATTATGCTGCAAAACAAAACCAACGATGTAGGGAACTAAAAAGGAAGTTGTGTATCGTAATCTAGTGCTGTTATGATTTATAAAAATCGTATAAGATGACAAGCCGACTATTTATCGTAACATTTGTGTGATTCTATGTGGTCAGGAATTTCTTGCGGAAAGCCGTCACTCCAATCGTTAGTTGGGTATACATTAGATATTCGGTTAACATTGTTTTATCGCATCTTGGTAATATGTATTACTTAATAAACATTCACTCAATGTTGTATAGAAGTCGAGAGTACGTGTGTTATCCCATTGCCAAACGTGTTCAACAATCCAATTGAGAGTTTTTCTGTATAAATTAAATTATAAGTACAAATCATTTTCCAAAACAAAGAATATATTATATGGATATATAATAATTGTTACAAGAAATATTTAATATTCAAATATAGGTTATGGATGTGTGTTGTACGTCATTGGGAGTAGCAATTGCTCTATTAACGATTTTATAGCTTCTAGCCCCTTAGGTAATGTACCAATGACATTTTTTGAGTAATCTATGAATCCACTGTTGTCCTCGTCGTTATATTCGTGAACAACAGTCGTAAAGCAAAATAATAATAGCCTAGCTAAATTTCTCGTCATTCTCTAATAAAATAAACAAAATATTATCATATTCGACAAATCGGTTAAACGGGAGGAATTTAGTATCAAAGGAATCTACATGCCTAACATTGTATGTTACACGCGACATTGACATGAATGATGCGACTGAATCCCGATATTTTGGGTAGTCCGGAAAGTGTGACAATGACATTGTACAGATTTAGGTTATTGTGGCAAATTCTTAATCCTATCTTATGTAAATAGATTAATTCATCTACTATTCCTCTGCAAATAGGTGAAAAAAAAGATTTTAACAAGT
This sequence comes from Rutidosis leptorrhynchoides, assembly GCF_046630445.1. NCBI lineage: Eukaryota > Viridiplantae > Streptophyta > Magnoliopsida > Asterales > Asteraceae > Rutidosis > Rutidosis leptorrhynchoides. The sequence goes on from NC_092339.1 coordinate 102,725,769, forward strand.
TTTAAATAACTATAATAAGTAATTATTATTTACTATGCATAATCATATTGGAATAATACTAGCAAAGCAGGAAATACTATTGACTTGTTCAAATTTCGAGTAGTTTAGGAAATATTATTGACTTGTTCAAATTTCGAGTATTTTTGCAGTACATTCGTAAAGTCTGACAACAATCTTCGAATGCAAATAACCAATTATATTGTCCTAGAACATATTCGGCATCCAAATATTTCAAACATATACATCATGAGATATTTAAGGCCGAATATGTTTTAAGGAAGAATAATTGGTATTTAAATAGCAAGATTGTGGTCAAATTTTACGACAATATGTGCAAAAATACTAAAATTAAAGAAGTCAATAGTATTTACTAGTTTGCTAGAATTATTCCGATATAATTATACATGATAAATAATATATATTAATTATTATAGTTATTAAAAAATTGTTAAATCTTTTTTTCTCTTAAATACAGAGAGATAGTAGAGTGATTAACTTATATAATAGTAATTTGCCACAATATCCCAAATTCGGACAATGTCATGGTCAAAATTAATAGACTATACAAAATATCAGGATTTAGTCGCATCATCAATGTTAGGAAAGTAAGTTGTTTCTAGGGCAAATTACATAAAAAGGTAACATATTTTGCCTATTTTTCTATTTTCGGTAATCTATTTCATTTTGACATAAAAAAGGATTCTATTTTCAAAAGTTAATCAAAAAGAGGGATCTCGTTAACTTTCTCCGTTAAACGCCAACTTGGCATTCCACGTCATCAACTTTTTCCACGTGGACTGGTTATTAGGACATTAAGTGTATTCCATGTCATTAATTTAAGACCAAATGGAAAAAAGTGATGACGTGGAATGCCAAGTTGGCATTTAACGAAAAAAGTTAACGAGACCCTTTTTTTTGATTAACTTTTGAAAATAGAATCCTTTTTTATGGCAGAATGAAATAGATTGCCGAAAATAGGAAAAGAGGGATAATAAGTTGCCTTTTTATGTAATTTGCCCTTCTTTCTAATATTAAATACCTCCTTTAACCGATTTGTCAAATATATTTACATTTTGTTTATATTTATGAATGAAAAGAGAAATTTTAACAAGGTTACTATTATGTTGCTTTACCACTGTTGCTCATGAATTTAATGATGAGGACAACAGTGTATTCCTTAAAAAATATGTATTTTAGCTAAGGAGCTAGAAAGAAGTTAAATCCTTAATAGAGCAATTGATACTCCGACGTACGACACATATCTACAACATATACTTTAATTATTAAATATTTCTTGTAATATAATTCTTATTATTATAATATATTCGTATAAGATTATATATTATTTGTTTTGAAAAATGATGTGTACTCAATAATTTAACTTTATATAAAAAAAAAACTCTCAATTGAGTTGTTGGACACGTTTCACAATGGGATAACACACGTACTACTTCTATAGAGCATTGAGTAAAAGTTTACGAAGTAATACGGATTACCAAAATGCGATAGAACAACGTTACTAAATATATGACGTATACCCAAGTACCCAACTAACGAATTAAGTGTGACTTTAAGAAGTTCTTGACCACATGGAATCACATAAAGGTTACGATAAAAAGTCGGTTTGTCATCTTGTACGATGTTTAAGAAATTTTATAAATCATAACAATGGATTACGATAAACGATTGTCTTTTTGTAGTTGTTTTGTTGTATAATCTTTAAGTTTTTATAAATCATAATAGTGGATTACGATAAACAACTTTCTTTTAAAGGGTTTCATCTTGAACAAAACACACTAAAAATACGTTTATGTTGTTTATAAGAAAGTTTTAGTAAATCATCACCTGACACCGTGGATAAGCACCCAATAAAGTTTCAAGAGTCTGTAAATGGTACTCATTGAGAAAGACCTGAATAATACAATCCATTAAATAATATTGTGCAATATCATCTTTGCAATTCACAACCTGCAAATTGTTATAAGAATCGTGAGTTCATAACAAGATACATAACTAATATACATTTATACATTAATTCTAAAGCTAAAGAATGTCATTTATACACATACGAACATATAATACCTGCTCCAAGATTTCTTGGAAGAACGTCTCTTTAGAGCTCTAGGCCAATGCCTTCAATTCGACCAAGTACATGGAGATTCGTTCCAACCTAACAAAAGATGATGACAGAAAACAGGCATGCATGAGATTATACACGGGAAACTGCTGTTACTCCATTATTTTTGTGCAACACAGTAAATCAGGTTATCAATAGTTTACAAGATCATGAAGCTCGTTTCTCTCTCTTTCACGTTTCTCCGTCTCCCAAGCAGGTCCCTGCAGGACAGAAAGTCCACCTGCAAGAGTCGGATTAACATTAGTAAAAGTTATTGGTAATTCACAATCACAAGCATAACATTTGGTCTACTGGACTTTATTCATAATAAAAGTTATTGGTAATTCACAATCACAAGCATAACATTGTAAGTAATGTTACAAATTACTTACAATGCAACTTAAAAAATTTATTCAACTTTAAATAACATATATTTGTCATTGTCATTCATAAAAATACAAGCCTTAACTGAAACAATTCTATATTATTCAAAAATAACTACAAAATGTGTGCTTTCTTTGTACTCTTAATAAAAATTCAATTGAGCCTTAATTAAAATGAGCCTTTTTTCTGATTTACAAATCCCCTGTACCTAAGATATAAATATGTGCGTTTTAACATTTAACAATTTTCAAGAATATAAATTCATACATTAAAACCAGAGCTGATGATGACGAAAAAGAAACCACCAGACTGACGCACGTTACATATTCCTACTATCCAGATCCGGTGGTTTGACCACCAGATCCGGTTGGTGCAGTCATTAATTGATTGCCCAAATCCAGATCTGGTGTCGGGATACTTACCGAAAAATACGATGGATGCCAAAATTCGAGCTTGGTTTCATACTAGATGTTATATGCACATAGACCTCACTTAAAAAAAGCTTACAATATTATTCTTATGATTACGATTTCACGTTATATTAGGCCTAAGCTATTTTTACTATCCATTTTGTAAATGCATTTCAAATGATAAAATACAAAAATCGTTCAAGTAAATTTTAAAGACCCAAAAAATTCGAGATAGACAAATATGTTAAAGTAAGACACCTGCTCCACAATTATCTCCGTAGATCTCAAATCTTCATCAATATGTGCACGTTTAATTACATGTTTCGAACACGATAAGCTTCATTTGAGTCTTTGATATTTTGCTTAAGATATACTCTGTCTCTGTATGTTACAAAAAATAAAAAATTTGGATTCGGATTGGAGTAACTAGTAGTTAATTGGTTATAGCTAAGAATGGACTAAAAGTAATAAAATGGAGACATGGAGAAAGAAGATTCAAGATGAGATGAAGAAGATGAAGAGAGGCGCAGATTACTTTTTAGATCTAGGGTTTTTGTTTGTTTTTCGTTATGTACGTTTTTATCTTAGACGACTATATAATGTCTTCACCACAATCTCGCAAACTGAAAACAAACATGATATAGAACTAGTCCGTTCCGAACCGCGCGATGCGGCGGGGGCTTTCGGCCGGCGTATTCATATTTAACGCAGTTTTATTTACAGAATGAAAAACGGCACACGTGTTATGCGTCGTTGTTGGTTTCGTCGTCTTTATTGTATTTTAAATTCTGTCTGGTTCGAACGTAGTTGTTTCGTTTTGTTGATAAAATTATTTCGAGTCTAATGGTGCTGGCAAAAAAATTTAACTCGCGGCGAGTAGGAAGATACGGGCTGTCGTTGTGTTTAGCGTTTTTTAAAAAGTGTCCGTTTTGAACGTAGTTAGTATCGTTTTGTTCATAAAATTATTTCGAGTCTGGCGGTGCTGTCGGAAAAATTTAACTCGCAGCGAGCGGGAAGATACGGGATGTCGTTGCGTTTAGCGTTTTTTAAAAAGTGTCCGTTTCAAACGTAGTTAGTTTCGTTTTGTTCGCAAAAATATTTTGAGTTTAACGGAGTGGTTGGTGAAATTTAACTCAGAGCGAGACGGAAGATGCGGGTTGTCGAACGGTTAGGGTGGAGTTTTTATTTTAGTTTAGAGAATTTACATTTTACCTCATGAAGTTTGGTGTATTTTTTGCAAGTTGTATATAGGTTGGGGGGAAGAATGAAAATTGCAAGTGTGAAAAGGCTTGTTTACTGTTGTCGTTTTGGACTTGATCATACGACCAAGAGTCCCACGTGTGTTTTAGGATGTATAGGGTTTAATAAGACAAAATAAACGTAAAAAATGTTTGTTTTTATTAGAGCACAGGGAGTCGTTCAGTGTTAAATCTCAGTGTTAAATTTAACACTGGATTTAACACTGAAGCCAAAACAGAGAAAATGGTTCAGTGTTAAATTTCAGTGTTAAATCAATTATTTATTTATTTATTTTTTCTTTTTTCTTATTGATTATTTAGTTTAGTTTATTTTTTAATTTATTTATGTAACTAACTAACATATAAAATTATAAAATAAATAGAACAATAATTATGTTAGTTTAACAAAAATATATAAACCAAAATTTTAGCCCAATTGTTTAAATAAATCGGCCCATTTTTAAAAAAAAAAATTGGCCACACTTTTTAGCCCAAATTTTGGCCCATGTTTTGACCTAAAATACCCATGTTTTATCATCTTCTTCATTTGATAGTGCACGCTTCCACCTTCAAAAACAAGAACCAAAATAAAAAATAAGGAAAGAAAATAGAAGGAAAAAATAAAGAAGAATAAGAAGAAAGAAAAAAAAATTAACATTGAGGCTACAACCACCGTCGCCTGGCTAACGGTGACACCCGACGCCGGAGTTTAACGACGAATTAAAGGCGGGCCGGGGTGGGGATTCCCACCGTCCCCACCGTTAAATCAATGTAACGGCGGTTTTTTTCATCGACTCCTGATGCTCTTATTATTATTTTTTTTTTAAAAAACAATAACTTTATAAAATCTTATCTCCAAAAAAGGCAAGAGAACCGAGAAACAAAAGGATCACCACATCACAAAGCTCGAAGACATAAAACAAGCCTAACCAAAACGAACCTAGACGCTAACTAAACTCGAGCTTTGACGTGAATTAAACATAACAAAGAAATTAAAAAACATAAAGCCGAACTATAGCTAAACCAAACAATGAACCTTCAAGAATCCTACTCAAGAGCCCAAGTTTGAAATATTGTTGTCATCTTCTGCATTCACCTTAAACGTAAAGATAGATTCGATTCCAACTCTGTCCGAATTCAATCCTCCATTTCTAAACTCGTCAAAAAAGCCAACACCCTCTAACTTTTTTCCCGCCCCCCGCTCCAATACGCGTCCCCTTTATATCACAAAAGTTTGACCAACTGTTGCTATAATTTTTTATGCTGATTATATGAAGTATTAAGTATTAGTGTGGAATAGTTTATTGTAATGTTTATTATTACAAACAGATGAATATTTGTGCAGTTAATTGTTTAGTGCAAGTTTCAAAATAAAAGTTCTTTATTGAGACAGTCTCCCTGCATCAGAGTTTTAATTGTATTATTCCTTTTTTTAATGGTGTTTTAATTTTAAAACACGATTATGTGCCAACTGTATTTGATAATTCCAGTGCGAATGTTGTTGTCAATGGCGCGACTATCAATCATGGATTGTGGGACACTGCTAGTAAACTCATCTAAAACATCATTAATTGATATACGTCTATATTCGTATAACTTTGGTATGCTTCTTTTAAGTCTGCAATCGACATTATATGGAACAGGACAGGAGGATTATAACAGATTAAAACCTTTGAGTTATCGTGTAGCTGATGCTTTCATACTCGCATTTTCTCTAATTAGCAAGGCCAGCTATGAAAATGTCTCCAAGAAGGTTAACCCTTCATATGTCTCCTTCATATATATATATATATATATATATATATATATATATATATATATATATATATATATATATATATATATAGGGGCAGGATCAATGGGGAAGTAACCAATCGGGGGGAAGCGGGGGAAGCAAAAAAATCTTTTTTTTCATTTTTTTGGAATTTTTTTCCAGGCATCAAGATCACACGAAAATGTGAACATTTAGAAAAGACACTTCGTAATGAATGTTATTTTTTAGGCGGGAAAATGATCAACAAAAATAACATTCAAGATAATATTGATCGTGAACAATGTTAACGTTTTTTTTCTTCATGTTTTGTGAAGCAAAATTTAGCCCAATTTGGCAATTTAGAGTTTAGGGTTTACGGTTTGGTGTTTTGGGTTTAGTGTTTTGGGTTTGGTGTTTTGGGTTTAGTCCCTAAACCCAAAACCCCAAACCCTAAACCCTAAACCCTAAACTCTAAACCATTCGTGTTAAAAACTCAATCTAAATCCTAAATCTAAACCCTCAACATTCATACCATGATCATCAATATTCATTCCATGATCTCCATGGGTGTTCGTGCGAAAGCAATTAAAGAAGAAACTCTTTATTTAATTGCTAAGTCGTCCTGCTTTCTTAAATCTTAATCATACACTCAACAAAAGGTTAACTTTCACACTTTTCACCCTATACTTCAGAAAATTTTTGAAAAGATTCGGCAATTCCATATTCGGTGAAACTTCAATTTTAAATGGGATTGTCGACTCCATCAACCACATTAAAATGATATATTTAACAACAAATTCATCATTTTGGGGGAGATATGCAATATGGTTGTTGTCAGATAATGACTTCAATACACTCATTATTGGACTCGCGCTTCATATAATGATTTCTATACACTCAGTATAGGACTCACTGAAACGATCCGTCCATATTACTATAAACGTAGTACGTAATTCATTGGTCTCATAGAGAGGTATTTGACCTCTATATGATACGTTTTAGAAAAATAATGCATTCGTTTCATAAAAAAAATCATTATTATACATAATGCATGTTATAAACAAGTGGGCGATTATTTAAGAAATAATCCCCATGATACATCGGTTTCTAAAAACTACACACGGGACATAACAGTCGAATATAATACATGACAAAGGTTTTATTGAATGCAACACTTCATTTAAACAAAAGCATGAGACTCCATGCACAGCTTGCTCAGATAATGCAACAGCGGAAGACTTTCTTAAGAACCTGAGAATAAACATGCTTAAACAGTCAACACAAAGGTTGGTGAGATATATAGGTTTAAAGCTAGCGTCGATAGAAATATAGACCACAATATTTCATAGTTACAAACATTTCAATAAAGATATTCTATAAGTTGTTGAGCGCTTCGGTAACCATATTTGACCATTAATGTGGCATATTCCCTTTATTATGAAATCTCCCTACACTATACCAAGTGTAGTAAAAACGAAGTACTATGCAACCGTTTACGATACTAGAGCGACTAGCCCGGTTGAGGTTGTCAAACCCGATAGATCTATTAATAGGATTCGCGCTTACATGTACTTACAACATGTAAAAATTAGTTACCAAGCTATTAGGGAAGACATGCAAGGTGGTACAACTCAACGTAGAATATATTTTAAGTACTTGTGTCCATGGCGTAAAACATAAAATGCATATATTCTCATCCCAAAATATTTTTAGAGTTTAAAAATGGGACTATATACTCACGGTAGTAAAAGTATATTAATAATAAGTTTTCAGCTTATTAAAAATATGGTCGTCGTCTTTGGATTCACGAACCTATAACAATAATATTGATTCAGATAATAATACGACATGTGAATAAAATAAAACAAGTTCATAGAATTATATTTTAACATTTTTATGTTAGTAGTCCAAAATAGTCCGAAATGTCCAACAGTCCAATAATCGGTATATATATAATCTTAGAATTACCCCACGACGTATTGTATACGTATTGTCTTTGCATCAACCTAGAGACGTATTGTATACATATTGTCTTAGAATTTATCAAAACATATTGTATACTTATAGTCTTAGGATTTATCAAAACGTATTGTATACTTATTGTCATGGAATGTACCAAGATTATTATATATATATACAATCTCGGAATTAACTAAGATTATAATATATTGTTATACTAATGATAACATGTCCAAATATATATAGGATATAGGAAAAGTTTGCAAGGATATGGTTAATATAGTTTTTACAATATAAATTTCGTCCATACAACGTTAATTTTAGCAGATTTTGTTTTGCTCGCCAAATATTCATTACAACTCCGTTTAAAGTGAATCAAATTGATATGGATTCCTTAAGAAGTTAATTTTTCAAAAACAATTCGAAAAGTTCAGCCCATGTATTAATATTCAGAGTTTCACCCTCTTTTTTTTGCCGGTGGACAAATTTGGAAGAATCCCGGCACCCACCCAATATATGATTTTTGATAAAATACTTTCACTTTGTCTAAAATCATGAAAAAAATACTGGAAGTCTTATTTACATATATTAACATATTTCCAAAGTATTAGCCTCGAACTCAAAGTCTAAGATAGGTTTTTAATTCCCAACCCAAAACAACCCGCTTTTTATCGAATGGAGATTAAAGGATATATGTTAAGTTTCAAGGTGTTCTTTCATATGTACAAGTTATAAGTTCTTATATTAACTTAATATAACATCATAATACATATAAATAAGTTTTATTAGAGTTAAGTTAGAAATATTAGATTAGTTTTTCAAACAAGTTTAGAATCAACTAAACTATGTTCTAGTTTATAAACTCTTATATAGATAGCTATAAACATATGAATTGAACAAGAGTTGAAGTAGAGTTTTTACCTCTAGTTTAGAATGTAAAGTTACTGAAAAGAAGTAGTAGAACAAAATTTGAGAGAGTTCTTACAAGTGTGTGTGAAAATTGGAAGTAGAATTTGAAAAATGAATGTGTAAAAATAAGTTAGAAATGGTGCTTATTTATAGGCTTGAAAATTTATTTTTTAGTAAAAATATCTAAGATAAGTTAAAATAATCATGGATGACATATTAAATTGATTATGTCATGGATGACATATTACACAAATAATTGTAGATTTCTATTGGTATATACTAATAGTAAATACTTCTAGAAGCTGTATATAATACGGGTAAAAATACTGTATGAATGCGAGTAGAATTCTTGAGAAAATTGAACGAAAATACGAGTATAGCTATTCTTTATATGTATTGGTATATTATAAAGTGTATTCAATACTTGTAAGGATGTATTTACACTCGTAATACATTATATGTAAATACATTTTAACATAAGTTAATTACGTCGTTTAAATAGTAACATATATATTGTTCAAAAACTCTTTAAATTAGTAGTATGAAAATATATATATAATACTTTGTTAATATACTTAATGAGATATTTAATTATCATATTTTCAAGTTAAATATATATAAATCCATATATATACACAATAATTAAACAATTAAATCAAGTTATGACGTTCGTGAATCGTCGGAATAAAAGGGTGACCAAAAGCTTGTGTAAAACTCTTTTCGGAGGTTCAATACTAATTAAAATTCATTGCTTATCAAGTCGGAATTATTAAATCATATAAATAGTATAATCAAGTAGTCAGAAAAATCTTGGTCGTTACAGTACCTACCCGTTAAAGAAATTTCGTCCCGAAATTTGATCGAGATCGTCATGGCTGACAATAAGTGTGTTTTCATGACGAATACGAGTTGAAAATTTAGAGTTTTATCATCAGTGAGTAATATGGATAAAACAATTCGATTATGTGAAGTGTATGAGTGAAGCTATCGCAAAATAGTGAAATGAGGAAAGTAAAGATTCGTCTTAACTTTTGACGTCATCACGGTTGATTTCCGGATTAAATAAAATCTTTGTAATCTTAATAAGATTTGATTTTTCGGTAATTAAGGAAATTAGAATTTTCTTCGATTAGGTGCGTAATTTGCCTCGATTACTATGTCTGATATTTCGCTATAAATTAACACCCCCTTCGTTTCCTTATTTTCACATCTCTCATCTTCTATACTTTCTTCCTTAATTCATACTTTCAAAACATTCGTCAATATGCTCCATCTAGTTCTAATTCTTGATATATTCTTGACTATCACATCTGTCATTCTTCTTTTTCATCTACCACTGGAGGAATCTGTTTACTTCTACTATGCTCTTTGGTTCATAGTGTTTTTAGTTCTCCCGTGTCTTTATATTGCTATACGCATTGATATACACGGTTTGTAATTCTCTGTGTTGTTGTCGTGCTTATATTTTTTCTTATATTTTGGAGCTCCTGTGCTTGTGTATTGTCATTCACGGTTATTGCTCTCTTCCATTTGTTGTGATTTATAATCCTATTCCTATTTCGAAGCTTCATGCTTTTGTTTTCTCTTCTCGATTTTAAGTAAAGCGAGTAATGGTCCAGAATTCGTAGGTATGGAGTTTCAGATGAACATGACTAATGTTCTAAGAGATAATTTGTAATAGCATGATCTTGATTAGTCAAATTACCAGAATTCAAGAGAAAAGATAGAACTATCACGAAAATATGTTCTTGATACGTTTAGAGATTAGGTAGAATGTAAGAGTCGTGTAACATAGAGCATGATGACGATATGGTCTATGAATCATCATGTTCCATTAGAAAATCACCATGACTTACTGTAATATAATCAAGTTGATCAGGCGTCATTATATTATACTAACTCATGCTTCAGTTCGCAACACTACTTCAACAACATTCATATTTTTAAATTTTGAATTTTTCCGAGATTTAGAAACTAAAACAGTTTCCTTTATGACGTAACACTGATAGCGCGAAGGGATAAAAGATTTTAGATAAGAATAGTTATGAAAATATCTTCAGACATATGGAGGATATTTATAAAGAAAGATACGATGATATCTTAGAATATCTAAGATCAGAGGATGATGAAGAATATTGTCCACAAGAGTTTAGAGTAAGGATCAAGGTATTCGCTAAAGACTTCAGCAGACACTGAATCATTTGGATTCTTTGAAGGCAGATTTAGTCCTTGTGATTTGTCCACAGCCTCCTTCAGGGTTTGCTCAATCCGTTTTTCAGTTCCAACTTTTCTGAGCATTGCCAAAATATTATTCTTTATTATCAAACTTTTTACTGTCAAGGTCGTTTACAGTTTTTGCTGCTTCATTAGCATTTTTCCAATTTCAGAGAACTAGTTTGCAGTTCGGGGTATTTTTCAGAAACTTCACATTCGAAGTATGTAAGTATAGGAGATAAACGTTATATGTATATATAACTGTTGGTGTAGAAATGCTACAAGATTCAAAATACTGATTGCTAATTCTCGGTGGTTGGTATGACAATTATTGTTATAAGATGTAGATGAGTACTTGATAGAGTTTCAATGAATGTAATGATTTTTTGGAAAGTCAAAGATCAATGAAGTTGTTGCTAAGTTTACCTCTATTCTGGTGGGATATAAATGGTTTCCCGGTAATGATGGCGAAAAGATAACGTATATATCAAGGTTATAATAAGGCTACTCCGGATGAAAAGTCGAAGTTGTCTTGTTGGAGCTGTGACAAAATTCGCTATTTTGAAAAGGGATTGTAAAGTTATTTTGGGTAATAATAATGCTAAAGGATCTCACACGGATATGTGTTGAACCTTTGCTTAGGTTCCAAGTGTCCTCCGGATGCATATCTATATGCATATATTCTTCGTATGTATCGTGTGATTGGTTCATTCTCTCGATTGTTCCTTAGTTGAGGTGTTTTCAAGAATTTTGAAGGGTTTATACGCAGGTTGTCATCATCAATATCCGTATAATGAATTCGTCGTGAATCTTGAATGATACGAATATCTTTATGAGTTTTGTGAATAAAAGTGATGTTCTAGTATAGTTTGAATTTAAAGTATGATTTTGAAGGATGTAGGAATCTAAGAGTGATGTCTTCTGTTTAATCTTGACTTGGATTCTGATCTGTCAAAACCATAATATGTAATTGAATTTGAATGAGAATGGTTGTTCTGGTTTCTATGAAAGAATGTATATTGTTGTAAAAGTAGTGAGTATGGTTAATGATTATTGAATCAGAATTGAAGAATGTACAGTATAATATATTAATTGTGAATTTGTATAATTCTCGGGTATTACCTACCCGTTAAAGTTTCACAAGTAATATTTTGTACAAGAGAATTTTTATTACAGTCTTTATGAAAATATATGTTTTTATATTTTCTGCAGATGTAATATAGATTTAATGAGTTAATATACTATTAAACTCATTTGATTTTTGCTGAAGCTAGAATGAATAACCCCTAAAACTTTAGAGATTACATAATTTTTGCGGAGTATTTATTCAACGTAAATGAAATTATCATTCAATACTTCATTATTCATTTTTATTGATATCTCCTCGGTGATTGATGTTGATTTTCGTAGAATTCTTGTGAACTTCGCAAGACACGAATGATGTTTTCTAGAAAGTTTCGAGTACATCAAAAATGAAAGTGTGAAATCTAACACGTACTCGAACAATACACTTGGTTTATTATGAAATGGAATCTATTGAGTTGAAGCAGAGATTATAATTAATGATTGGTAAGTCATTAACGAAGGATGTACATCATAGCATATTAGTAATATGAATTAACCGAGTAGTATCTACCCTTTAACATTCACACGTAATAGCTTAGTACGAAAAGATATATTGTGGTTTAAAAACTCATATATATATATATATATATATATATATATATATATATATATATATATATATATATATATATATATATATATATATATATATATACATATAAATTTTTCAGAGGGAATGAGTTAATACTTCATAACTCGTTGATACAATATGCTCGTTGTTGATTTGTGATGATGTCGGTTATTATGGAACTGGCGGAGCTTGTGATGTTGTAGGTGCTGCTGGTACTAGTGATGCTATCGGTACTGCTGGTGCTGCTTGTATAACAAGTCTATTTTGTAACGCACGTACCATTCCTGTCAGGGTTTATATTCTCCCCTCTATCATCTCTATCCATCCACTCGTCTTGATTTACGGTTATGATTAGAATAAATAATCTCTAAAACTTTTGAGATTACATAATCACCATAGAATATTTCTCCGATGAAGTTATGAATCAATACTTCATCGTTTGATGTTGTTGGTATTCCTTGGTATCTACAGGGCGTATGACGTTGATGCTCGTGGGACAGATTGTGATGTTGGGGCTTGCGATGCGGATGTTGGTGGTGGTGGTAATGGTACTGTTGGTATGGATGCGGGTGGTGCAGTTGGTGCTTGTGGGGCTTGTGATGCTTGTAAGTTCTGGATCATATTCTCCAAAGCCACCACTCTAGAGCGAAGCTCGTTGACTTCTTCTAGTACACTGGAATGATTGGCGGTTGGAACGAGCGGATGAATAAGATCTAGAAGTTTAGATAATATATAACCGTGGCGAGATACTTTGGAAATGAGGGTGAAAATGGTGTTTCGGACTGGTTCACTGGTAAATGCTTCAGGTTCTTCGCCGAGAAGGAAATTTGGTGTATGGAAAGAATCGCCTTCTTCTCGTCTCCATTAACTGAGTCATCTACGAACCCATCCTCAATCCATCCAGAATAAATGATGGCTAATCGGTTGATCCATTCCGGTTACATTGCTTTCGGAGCTCAGGTGAATATCCATATCGGAATAGCTGTCGGAATCTGATGAACTTGAACCAGTTGAAGGATCCATCTCGTACAGAGTAGGGAAAAGATTTTTGAAATGAAATAAATTATAGGACTAGTTTGGTATTCCTCAATACATAATTTATATATGTATTTATAATACCAGAATCCCATAAGTTACGAAGGATTTTATGGAAGATGTTAGACATAGTTTACTGTAATAGATATGCTTAAGATATGAAATTTGTCTATACACTATCTATGCAATAAATGCAGTAAGACGCGTCTAGACTTAAGATGATAAGCAGGTAATTTCCGACAAGAAATGATAAGCAAAACTTTTGATATGCAGACACTGTCGAAGTCCAGACTCACTAATGCATCCTAACATCTATCAGTTAGACACACTAATGCAAGACCTGGTTCGCTAAGACCCCTGCTCTGATACCAACTGAAATGACCCGTCCATATTACTATAAACACAGTACGTTATTCATTGGTCCCATAGCGAGGTATTTGACCTCTATATTGTAGTGACCCGAACTTTTCCATGCTTATATATTGAATGAAAACTATGTTTATATGATTAAATGTTTCCAACATGTTAAGCAATCAAACTTATTAAGACTTGATTATTTGAAATGAGTTTCATATAGACAATTGACCACCCAAGTTGACCGGCGATTCACGAACGTTAAAATTTGTAAAAACTATATGATGATACGTATAGGGAGATATATTTGTAGTTAACATGACATTATGATAAGTAAGTATCTCACTAGGTATATTAACAATGAGTTATATACATAAAAATGAGATTACTAAGTTAAGAAACACGAAACGATATATATAACGATTATCGTTATAACAATGTCTTACTAAATATATATGTATCATATTAAGATATTGTTACACTATATGTAACATGATAAAATGTTAATTAAATATATCATTAAGTGTGTTAACAATGAACTACATATGTAAAAACAAGACTACTAACTTAAGGATTTCGAAACAAGGCATATACGTAACGATTATCGTTGTAACGACATTTAAATGTATATATATCATATTAAGATATATTCATACATAAAAATATTATGATAATATAATAATTTAACATCTCATTTCAGTATAATAACAATGGATTAATTACATTTAACAAGATCGTTAACTTAAAGGTTTCAAAACAACACTAACATGTAACGACTAACAGTGACTTAACGACTCAGTTAAAATGTATATACATGTAGTGTATTAAGATGTATTAATACACTTTTAAAAGACTTCAAGATATATATCAAAGTACTTCTACTTAACAAAAATACTTACAATTACATTCTCGTTCATTTTCATCAACAATTTTACTCGTATGCACCCGTATTCGTACTCGTACAATACACAGCTTCTAGATGTATATACTATCGGTATATACACTCAATAATCAGCTCCTTAGCAGCCCATGTGAGTCATTAAACATGTGGGAACCATCATTTGGAAACTAGCATGAATGATTACACAAAATTATAAAAAAAAATTACAAATCATTCATGAATTATTTACATGAAAACAAAATTACACATCTTTTATATCTAATCCATTATGAACGAACAAAAACACCTAAAAATACTTTCATTATTCAATTTTCTTCATCTAATTGATCTCTCTCAAATTCCATCTTCAAGTTCTAAGTGTTCTTCATAAATTCTACAAGTTCTAGTTTCATAAAATCAAGAATACTTTCAAGTTTACTAGCTTACTTCCAATCTTGCAAATCCATTTCAAGTGATCATCCAATCTCAAGAAATCTTTCTTATTTATAGTAATATATCTTTCTTATTCAAGGTAATACTCATATTCAAACTTTGGTTCAATTTCTATAACTATAACAATCTTATTTCGAGTGATAATCTTACTTGAACTTGTTTTTGTGTCATGATTCTGCTTCAAGAACTTTCAAGCCATCCAAGGATCCTTTGAAGCTAGATCTATTTTTCTCTTTTCCAGTAGGTTTATCCACAAAACTTGAGGAAAGTAATGATGTTCATAACATCATTCGATTCATACATATAAAGCTATCTTATTCGAAGGTTTAAACTTGTAATCACTATAACATAGTTTAGTTAATTCTAAACTTGTTCGCAAACAAAAGTTAATCCTTCTAACTTGACTTTTAAAATTAACTAAACACATGTTCTATATCTATATGATATGCTAACTTAACGATCTAAAACCTGGAAACACGAAAAACACCGTAAAACCGGACATACGCCGTCGTAGTAACACCACGGGCTGTTTTGGGTTAGTTAATTAAAAACTATGATAAACTTTGATTTAAAAGTTGTTCTTCTGGGAAAATGATTTTTCTTATGAACATGAAACTATATCCAAAAATCATGGTTAAACTCAAAGTGAAAGTATGTTTTTCAAAATGGTCATCAAGATGTCGTTCTTTCGACGGAAATGACTACCTCTTTAGTAAATGACATGTAACATGTATTTTCGACTATAAACTTATACCTTTTATGTTTAGA
Organism: Rutidosis leptorrhynchoides; assembly: GCF_046630445.1. Taxonomy (NCBI): domain Eukaryota; kingdom Viridiplantae; phylum Streptophyta; class Magnoliopsida; order Asterales; family Asteraceae; genus Rutidosis; species Rutidosis leptorrhynchoides. The sequence continues at coordinate 102,741,938 of NC_092339.1, forward strand.
TTCATAAACTTAAGTTCAATATGAAACCATAGCAACTTGATTCACTCCAAACGGATTTAAAACGAAGAAGTTATGGATAAAACAAGATTGGAAAATTTTACTTGTTGTAGCTACGAAAATATTATAACAAATTTATATCAATCATATCCTAGCTAACTTATATTGTATTATATATGTATTCTAACATATTATTTAATCTTGGGATACCATAGACACGTATACAATGTTTTGACATATCATATAGACCCATGTATATATATTATTTGGAACAACCATAGACACTCTATATGCAGTAATGTTGGAGTTAGCTATACAGGGTTGAGGTTGATTCCAAAAATATATATACTTTGAGTTGTGATCTAGCCTGAGGCGTGTATACACTGGGTCGTGGATTGATTCAAGATAATATGTATTAATTTATTTCTGTACATCTAACTGTGGATAACTAGTTACAGGTTACTAACGAGGACAACTAACTGAATAAACTTAAAACATTAAAACGTAATAAAAAAATGTTGTAAATATATTTCGATCATACTTTGAAGTATATGTACATATTGTTATAGGTTCGTGAATCGACCAGTGGCCAAGTCTTATCTTTCGACGAAGTAAAATCCGTGAAAGTGAGTTATAGTCCCACTTTTAAATCTAATATTTTTGGGATGAGAATACATGCAGTTTTATAAATGTTTTACAAAATATACACAAGTGCTTGAAATTACATTCTATGTTGGATTATGAATACCGAATATCACCCTTTTAGCTTGGTAGCCTAAGAATTAGGGAACAGACACCCTAATTGACCCAAATCCTAAAGGTAGATCTACGGGCACTAACTCCCCCTATACTGGAAAATGGTATGCTTTAGTACTTCGAGTTATTTGTACAGATGGATTTCTATTTTGGGGATATTCTATATGCATTTTGTTAATGTCGGTTACCAGGTGTTCAACATATGAATGATTTTTATACAGATTGTATGTTATTAAAAGATGAAAACTTGTGGTCTATTATTATGATTTGATAATATATAGGTTAAACCTATAACTCACCAACATTTTTGTTGACGTTTTAAGCATGTTTATTCTCAGGTGATTATTAAGAGCTTCCGCTGTTGCATACTAAAATAAGGACAAGATTTGAAGTCCATGCTTGTTTAATATTGTTAAAAATTGCATTAGAAGACATATGTTGTTGTGTAATATTATTGTAAACCATTATGTAATGGTCTTGTGAAAACGCTACATTTTAGATTATCATTATTTGATAATCGTCGTAATATTTAAAAAGTTATGGTTTGTTTTAAAAATCGAATGCAGTCTTTGAAAAACATCACATATAGAGGTCAAAACCTCGCAACGAAATCAATTAATATGGAACGTTTATAATCAATATGAACGGGATATTTCAGTTGGTATCCGAGCATTGGTCTTAGAGAACCAGAAAAATTTACATTAGTGTGTGTCTAACCGAGTTGTTAGGATGCATTAGTGAGTCTGGACTTCGACCGTGTTTTCTTTAAAAACGATTGCTCAACATTTTTAGTTGTAAACTATATATTTTTACATGTAAATATTATGTGATATATTAATCTCTTAACATGTTTGATATTGTATGATAGATGTCCACCTCTAGTACAAATCTCATCGACTCACCTAATAATAATGAAGAGTCGAATATATATTGGGAAGATTCACAAGTTCCTGAAGAACCGGAAGAAGAGGAACTGGAAGAAGAGGAACCAGAAGAAGAGAAACCGGAAGAAGAGGAACCAGAAGAAGAAGAGGTTCCGGAAGGAGAAATATTAGGAACCACTGAAAAACGGATAAATAAATGAAAATCCTCAACCAATGGACCAAAGTTAATAATGGTCAATGGTGTTTTCGCCGAGGAAACAAAATATTGGGAAGATTATCAATTTTCCGAATCAGATCCCGATGAGGATTTCGATGATGTTATAGAAATTACGTCGACCCAATTTGAATAAGTGAAAGAAAATAATAAGGGAAAGGGCATCAAAATAGAGAAACCTGATTCCAACCCCGATGAACTTTATAAGTATCGTCAACACCCGTATTTCTTAAGTTGTAACAATAACCCGGGAACCTCTAAGCCACCAGGTTTTTCTAGACCATTTGTGAAAAGAACGGCTCGTATTAGGGGAGCACCATATATCCCTAGGAAATTAACGAAACAAACCAAGTCCGAAGAAGAAGAAGAAGAAACAAGTGAATCGGAATAAAGAATTGTAATCTTGCGGTGTAATATATGTAATATAAGTGTGCTTGTACTTTCATGTTATATGTAAAAATTGCTTGTATTATTTGATAAGTATCTTTTACGAATCTAATCCTCGTCTGTTTTACAGTATAAAAACACAATGGATGTTAAGGATAGACAACCAAAAATTTTAGAAGACCTACCCGGGAACATGATTGAGGAGATCTTGTCTAAAGTCGGTCAGAATTCGTCGACACAATTATTTACGGCGAAATTAGTTTGTAGAACATTTGATGAAAGTTCCAATCATGCCTTAGTTTATAAAAGGCTATCCTTTGAAAGATGGGGTATATCACATTTGGGAGACCGTAAGTTACGCCGTGTTTTCTTTAAATCACTAAATGCGGGAAACCCAAGTGCAATTTTACGCTACGGGTTAAGAACTTATTTTGACTCAACATATCCCAACATAGGACTTCGTGAGTTAGAAAGAGCTTCTAACATGCAACATAAAGAAGCATGTTATGCTTATGGGTTAGTGATGTTCGCTTCTCACCAAAGTGAGAAAAAGAACACCGGATTACAACTATTAAATAAAGCATTCCCACAAGTGACAGACTCAGTAGTTGGGGTGAGAAACAAGGTTTTTAGATTGTTACGGGGCTGTTGGACATTACGTAACCCTCGTCCCTTTGACGATGTTACAACATGCTGTCTTATCAACGGCCATAACGGTTATGTTCCACAAGACCAAGGATGGGAAGTAGTCCTGGTAAAACCAGAATGCATGACTTGTTTCTGGACGTATGAATTACGTGTCTTTATTGCCTTTGCTGAATGACTTGCGTACTTGCTAGAATTATCTTCACAATTATCTTGTATCAAAGTTATTGTGTGCTATATTTCATGCTATATGTATAATAGCGGTATTGTAAGTTTGTAAAATTTTGTATAAAAGTTTGAATGTGAAATATTTTTTTTATCAGTTTTTCATATAGAATTGTAGTAGTTGAATTGTATATTAGCTACTAAGTATGAACTTAACGAGTAGGTACTACCCGAATTAAAACTATAAAACGCTAATATGAAGAAAAAGCTTTTATAAATAAGTTCATATTATGCTACGAAATACTATTGGCTACTCTTAATATTCTATATGATTAACTTATTTCTTTTGGTTATTTTTGAAGGAAATGGCACCAACTACTCGACACACCGTGAATATGAGCCAGGAAGAGTTCCGTGCCTTTCTTGCTGCGAACATAGCTACGGTGCAAGCCACAATGCAAAATAACAACAATAACTCTGGTTCCAGCAGTGGAACAAATTCTACAGGAACTCGTGTAGGGTGTTCCTACAAAGAATTCACTGCCTGCAAACCTTTGGATCAATGGAACCGAGGGTCCAATCGGATTGAAATGGTAGACCGAATAGGTTGAATCGGTTTTTGCCATAAGTAAGTGTACCAAAGGAGACAAAGTAAAGTACATTACGCATACCTTCACAGGTACTGCGTTAACATGGTGGAATACTTATCTAGAGCAGGTGGGACAAGATGCTGCGTACGCACTACCGTGGTTAGCATTCAAACATTTGATGACTGAGCAGTACCATCCCAGAAATGAGGTCAATAAGCTCAAAGTAGAGCTTAAAGGATTACGAACACAAGGATTTGACATTACCACCTACGAACGACGATTCACAGAATTGTGCCTATTGTGTCCAAGAGCGTTCGAAGATGAAGAAGAGAAGATCGACGCATTTGTGAAGGGGTTACCGGAAAGGATCCAAGAGGATATAAGTTCACACGAGCCCGCTTCCATACAAAAGGCAAGTTGAATGGCTCACAAACTCTTAAATCAAATTGAGGAACGAATTAAAGAGCAGGCGACCGAAGAAGCCAACACGAAACAACTCAAGAGAAAATGGGAGGAAACCAGTGACAAGGGTCACCAATACAACAACAATCACAATCAAAATCGCAACAACTATCCCAACAACCGCAACATCAATCGCAACAACAACAATCGCAATCCCAACAACAACAATTACAATAAACGTTTCAACAACAACCATCCCAACAATAATAACAAAAGGCAAAAACCATGCCAGAGGTGTGAAGGATACCATCCGACTGGGTTTTGCATGACAACATGTACCAAGTGTAATAGAGGTGGTCATGGCGCAACGAAGTGTGAAATCTACGGACCGGCGATTAACAAAAATAATGCAACCAGTAATGTCGGGACAAGTAATGCCGCCTTTATTTGTTATGGATGTGGAAAACCGGGCCACGTCAAGAGTAAATGCCCAAACCAAGGAAATACAAATGGGCAAAGCCGTGAAAGAGTCTTTAACATCAATGCAACAGAAGCACAGGAAGACCCGAAGCTTGTTACGGGTACGTTTCTTATTGATGAAAAACCTGCTTACATTTTATTTGATTCGGGTGCGGATAGAAGCTATATGAGTAGAGATTTTTGTGCCAAATTAAGTTGCCCATTGACGCCTTTGGATAATAAATTCTTACTCGAATTAGCAAATGGTAAATTAATTACAGCAGATAAAATATGTCAAAATCGAGAAATTAAACTGGTTAGCGAAACATTTAAGATTGATTTGATACTAGTAGAGTTAGGAAGTTTTGATGTGATAATCGGAATGGACTGGCTGAAAGAGGTGAAAGCAGAAATCGTTTGTTACAAAAATGCGATTCGTATTATGCGCGAAAAGAGAAAACTCTTAATGGTGTACGGAGAAAAGAGCAACAAGCTAAATCTTATTAGTAGTTTGAAGGCGCAAAAACTAATAAAAAAAGGTTGATATTCCATTCTAGCACACATCGAAGTAGGCAAACCCGAAGAAAAGAACATCAATGATGTTCCCGTCGCAAAAGAATTTTCCGATGTATTTTCGAAAGAATTACTGGAACTACCCCCACATCGATCCATTGAATTTCAAATAGACCTTGTTCCAGGAGCTGCACCAGTAGCTCGTGCTCCATACATACTCGCACCCAGTGAAATGAAGGAATTACAAAGTCAATTACAAGAACTTCTGGAGCGTGGTTTCATTCGACCAAGTACATCACCCTGGGGAGCTCCTGTTTTGTTTGTCAAAAAAAAAGATGGTACATTCAGGTTGTGTATCGACTATAGAGAGTTGAACAAACTTACCATCAAGAACCGTTATCCACTACCGAGAATCGATGATTTATTTGATCAGCTACAAGGCTCGTCGGTTTATTCGAAGATCGATTTACGTTCCGGATATCATCAAATGAGGGTGAAGGAGGATGATATTCCGAAAACTGCTTTCAGGACGCGATACGGTCATTACGAGTTTATGGTTATGCCGTTTTGTTTGACTAATGCACTAGCTGTGTTCATGGACCTCATGAACAGAGTGTGTGGACCATATCTCGACAAGTTTGCCATTGTTTTCATCGATGACATACTTATTTACTCAAAGAATGATCAAGAGCATGAAGAACATTTGAGGAAAGTACTGGAATTGTTGAGGAAAGAAAAACTGTACGCTAAGTTTTCAAAGTGTGCATTTTGGTTGAAAGAAGTTAAATTCCTCGGACATGTCGTGAGCAAAGAAGGTATTCAGGTTGATCAGGCAAAGATTGAAACCGTTGTAAATTGGGAAACCCCGAAAACTCCGAAACACATACGCCAATTTTTAGGGGTGGCTGGTTACTACAGAAGGTTTATCCAAGATTTTTCAAAAATAGCAAAACCCTTGACTGCATTAACGCATAAAGGAAAGAAATTTGAATGGAAGGATGAGCAGGAGAAAGCATTTCAATTGTTGAAGAATAAGTTAACTACGGCACCTATATTGTCATTGCCTGAAGGGAATGATAATTTTGTGATATATTGTGATGCCTCAAAGCAAGGCCTCAGTTGTGTATTAATGCAACGAACGAAGGTAATTGCTTATGCGTCTAGACAATTGAAGATTCATGAGCAGAATTATACGACGCATGATTTGAAATTAGGCGCGGTTGTTTTTGCATTAAAGACTTGGAGACACTACTTATATGGGGTCAAAAGTATTATATATACCGACCACAAAAGTCTTCAACACATATTTAATCAGAAACAACTGAACATGAGGCAGCGTAGGTGGATTGAATTGTTAAATGATTATGACTTTGAGATTCGTTACCACCTGGGGAAGGCGAATGTGGTAGCCGACACTTTGAGTAGAAAGGACATAGAACCTATACGGGTAAAAGCTATGAATATAATTATTCGTACTAACCTTACTACTCAAATAAAAGAGGTGCAACAGGGAGTTGTAAAAGAAGGAAATATAAAGAATGAAATACCTAAAGGATCGGAGAAACATCTTAATATTCGGAAAGACGGAACCCGGTATAGGAATGACAGAATTTGGGTGCCAAAGTTTGGGGATGTGAGAGAAATGGTACTTGGGGAAGCACATAAAACGAGATATTCAATACATCCCGGAGCTGGAAAGATGTACAAGGATCTCAAGAAACATTTTTGGTGGCCGGGTATGAAAGCCGTTATTGCTAAATATGTAGGAGAATGTTTGACGTGTTCTAAGGTTAAAGCTGAGTATCAGAAACCATCAGGTCTACTTCAACAACCCGAAATCCCGGAATGGAAATGGGAAAATATTACCATGGATTTCATCACTAAATTGTCAAGGACTGCAAGTGGTTTTGATACTATTTGGGTAATAGTCGATCGTCTCACCAAGTCAGCACACTTCCTGCCAATGAGAGAAGATGATAAAATGGAGAAGTTGGCGCGATTATACTTGAAGGAAGTCGTCTCCATACATGGAATACCAGTCTCTATCATCTCCGATAGGGATGGCAGATTTATTTCAAGGTTCTTGCAGACGTTGCAACAAGCATTAGGGACTCGTCTAGATATGAGTACTGCCTATTATCCACAAACTGATGGGCTGAGCAAAAGGACGATACAAACGCTTGAAGACATGCTACGAGTATGTGTTATTGATTTCGGAAATAGTTGGGATCGACACCTACCGTTAGCAAAATTTTCCTACAACAACAGCTACCATTCGAGCATTGAGATGGCGCAGTTTGAAGTACTTTATGGTAGAAAGTGTAGGTCTCCGATTTGTTGGAGTGAAGTGGGGGATAGATAGATTACGGGTCCGGAGATAATTCAAGAAACTACCGAGAAGATTATTCAAATTCAACAACGATTGAAAATCGCTCAAAGTCGACAAAAGAGCTACGCGGACATTAAAAGAAAAGATATAGAATTTGAAATTGGAGAAATGGTCATGCTTAAGGTTTCACCTTGGAAAGGCGTTGTTCGATTTGGTAAACGGGTGAAACTAAATCCAAGGTACATTGGGCCATTCAAGATTATAGATCGTGTCGGACCAGTAGCCTATCGACTTGAGTTACCTCAACAACTCGCGGCTGTACATAACACTTTCCACGTCTCGAATCTGAAGAAATGTTTTGCTAAAGAAGATCTCACTATTCCGTTATACGAAATCCAAATCAACGAAAAACTGCAATTCATCGAAGAACCTATCGAAATAATGGATCGTGAGGTTAAAAGACTTAAGCAAAACAAGATACCAATTGTTAAGGTTCGATGGAATGCTCGTAGAGGACCCGAGTTCACCTGGGAGTGTGAAGATCAGATGAAACTGAAATACCCTCACCTATTTCCAGAAGATGCGTCAACACCTCCAACCGCTTAAAATTTCGGGACGAAATTTATTTAACGGGTAGGTACTGTAGTGACCCGAACTTTTTCATGCTTATATATTAAATGAAAACTATGTTTATATGATTAAATGTTTCCAACATGTTAAGCAATCAAACTTGTTAAGACTTGATTATTTGAAATGAGTTTCATATAGACTATTGACCACCCAAGTTGACCGGCAATTCACGAACGTTAAAATTTGTAAAAACTATATGATGATACATATAGGGAGATATATTTGTAGTTAACATGATATTATGATAAGTAAGTATCTCACTAGGTATATTAACAATGAGTTATATACATAAAAATGAGATTACTAAGTTAAGAAACACGAAACGATATATATAACGATTATCGTTATAACAATGTCTTACTAAATATATATGTATCATATTAAGATATTGTTACACTATATGTAACATGATAAAATGTTAATTAAATATATCATTAAGTGTGTTAACAATGAACTACATATGTAAAAATAAGACTACTAACTTAAGGATTTCGAAACAAGGCATATACGTAACGATTATCGTTGTAACGACATTTTAATGTATATATATATCATATTAAGATATATTAATACATAAAAATATTATGATAATATAATAATTTAACATCTCATTTAAGTATAATAACAATGGATTAATTACATTTAACAAGATCGTTAACTTAAAGGTTTCAAAACAACACTTACATGTAACGACTAACGGTGACTTAACGACTCAGTTAAAATGTATGTACATGTAGTGTATTAAGATGTATTAATACACTTTTGAAATACTTCAAGACATATATCAAAGTACTTCTACTTAACAAAAATGCCTACAATTACATTCTCGTTCATTTTCATCAACAATTTTACTAGTATGCACCCGTATTCGTACTCGTACAATACACAGCTTCTAGATGTATATACTATTGGTATATACACTCAATAATCAGCTCCTTAGCAGCCTATGTGAGTCATTAAATATTTGAGAACCATTATTTGGCAACTAGCATGAATGATTACACAAAATTACAAAAATATTACAAATCATTCATGAATTATTTACATGAAAACAAAATTACACATCCTTTATATCTAATCCATTATGAACGACCAAAAACACCTACAAATACTTTCATTCTTTAATTTTCTTCATCTAATTGATCTCTCTCAAGTTCCATCTTCAAGTTCTAAGTGTTCTTCATAAATTCTACAAGTTCTAGTTTCATAAAATCAAGAATACTTTCAAGTTTACTAGCTTACTTCCAATCTTGCAAATCCATTTCAAGTGATTATCCAATCTCAAGAAATCTTTCTTATTTACAGTAAGATATCTTTCTAATTCAAGGTAATACTCATATTCAAACTTTGGTTCAATTTCTATAACTATAACAATCTTATTTTGAGTGATAATCTTACTTGAACTTGTTTTTGTGTCATGATTCTGCTTCAAGAACTTTCAAGCCATCCAAGGATCCTTTGAAGCTAGATCCATATTTCTCTTTTTTAGTAGGTTTATCCACAAAACTTGAGATAGTAATGATGTTTATAACATCATTCAATTCATACATATAAAGCTATCTTATTCGAAGGTTTAAACTTGTAATCACTAGAACATAGTTTAGTTAATTCTAAACTTGTTCGCAAATAAAAGTTAATCCTTCTAACTTGACTTTTAAAATCAACTAAACACATGTTCTATATCTATATGATATGCTAACTTAACGATTTAAAACCTGAAAACACGAAAAACACCGTAAAACCTGACATACACCGTCGTAGTAACACCACGGGCTGTTTTGGGTTAGTTAATTAAAACTATGATAAACTTTGATTTAAAAGCTGTTCTTCTGGGAAAATGATTTTTATTATGAACATGAAACTATATCCAAAAATCATGCTTAAACTCAAAGTGAAAGTATGTTTTTCAAAATGGTCATCAAGATGTCGTTCTTTCGACGAAAATGACTACCTCTTTAGTAAATGACATGTAACCTGTATTTCCAACTATAAACTTATACCTTTTATGTTTAGATTCATAAAATTAAGTTCAATATGAAACCATAGCAACTTGATTCACTCAAAACGGATTTAAAACGAAGAAGTTATGGGTAAAACAAGTTGGAAAATTTTACTTGTTGTAGCTACGAAAATTTTATAACAAATTTATATTAATCATATCCTAGCTAACTTATATTGTATTATACATGTATTCTAACATATTATGTAATCTTGGTATACCATAGACACGTATACAATGTTTTGACATATCATATAGACCCATGTATATATATTATTTGGAACAACCATAGACACTCTATATGCAGTAATGTTGGAGTTAGCTATACAGGGTTGAGGTTGATTCCAAAAATATATATACTTTGAGTTGTGATATAGCCTGAGGCGTGTGTACACTGGGTCGTGGATTGATTCAAGATAATATGTATTAATTTATTTCTGTACATCTAACTGTGGACAACTAGTTGTAGGTTACTAACGAGGACAACTAACTGAATAAACTTAAAACATTAAAACGTAATAAAAAAATATTGTAAATATATTTCAATCATACTTTGATGTATATATACATATTATTATAGGTTCGTGAATCGACCAGTGGCCAAGTCTTATCTTTCGACGAAGTAAAATCTGTGAAAGTGAGTTATAGTCCTACTTTTAAATCTGATATTTTTGGGATGAGAATACATGCAATTTTATAAATGTTTTACAAAATAGACACAAGTGTTTGAAATTACATTCTATGTTGGATTATGAATACTGAATATCACCCTTTTAGCTTGGTAGCCTAAGAATTAGGGAACAGACACCCTAATTGACGCGAATCCTAAAGGTAGATCTACGGGCACTAACTCCCCCCATACTGGAAAATGGTATGCTTTAGTACTTCGAGTTATTTGTACAGATGAATTTCTGTTTTGGGGATATTCTATATGCATTTTGTTAATGTCGGTTACCAGGTGTTCAACATATGAATGATTTTTATACAGATTGTATGTTATTAAAAGATGAAAACTTGTGGTCTATTATTATGATTTGATAATATATAAGTTAAACCTATAACTCACCAACATTTTTGTTGACGTTTTAAGCATGTTTATTCTCAGGTGATTATTAAGAGCTTTCGCTGTTGCATACTAAAATAAGGACTAGATTTGGAGTCCATGCTTGTTTAATATTGTTAAAAATTGCATTCGAAGACATATGTTGTTGTGTAATATTATTGTAAACCATTATGTAATGGTCTTGTGAAAACGCTGCATTTTAGATTATCATTATTTGATAATCATCGTAATATTTAAAAAGTTATGGTTTGTTTTAAAAATCGAATGCAGTCTTAGAAAAACATCACATATAGAGGTCAAAACCTCGCAACAAAATCAATTAATATGGAACGTTTATAATCAATATGAACGGGACATTTCATATATGATACGTTTTAGAAAAATATTGCATTCGTTTCATAAAAAAAACACACCATTATTATACATAATGCATGTTTTAAATAAGTGGGCGATTATTTAAGAAATAATCCCCATGATACATCGGTTTCTAAAAACTACACACGGGACATAACAGTCGAATATAATACATGACAAAGGTTTTATTGAATGCAACACTTCATTTAAACAAAAGCATGAGACTCCATGCACAGCTTGCTCAGATAATGCAACAGCAGAAGACTTTCTTAAGGACCTGAGAATAAACATGCTTAAACAGTCAACACAAAGGTTGGTGAGATATATAGGTTTAAAGCTAGCATCGATAAAAATATAGACCACAAGATTTCATAGTTACAAACATTTCAATAAAGATATTCTATAAGTTGTTGAGCGCTTCGGTAACCATACTTAACCATTAATGTGGCATATTCCCTTTATTATGAAATCTCCCTACACTCTACCAAGTGTAGTAAAAACGAAGTACTATGCAACCGTTTACGATACTAGAGCGACTAGCCCGGTTGGGGTTGTCAAACCCGATAGATCTATCAATAGGATTCGCGCTTACATGTTCTTACAACATGTAAATATTAGTTACCAAGCTATTAGGGAAGATATGCAAGGTGGTACAACTCAACGTAGAATATATTTTAAGTACTTGTGTCCATGGCGTAAAACATAAAATGCATATATTCTCATCTCAATTATTTTTAGAGTTTAAAAATGGGACTATATACTCACGGTAGTAAAAGTACATTAATAATAAGTTTTCAGCTTATTAAAAATATGGCCGTCGTCCTTGGATTCACGAACCTATAACAATAATAATGATTCAGATAATAATATGACATGTGAATAAAATAAAACAAGTTCATAGAATTAATTTTTAACATTTTTATGTTAGTAGTCCTTTGTTAGTAGTCCAAAATAGTCCGAAATGTCCAATAGTCCAATAATCGGTATATATATAATCTTAGAATTACCCCCACGACGTATTGTATACGTATTATCTTTGCATCAACTCAGAGATGTATTGTATACGTATTGTCTTAGAATTTTTCAAAACGTATTGTATACTTATTGTCTTAGGATTTATCAAAACGTATTGTATACTTATTGTCATGGAATGTACCCAGATTATTATATATATATACAATCTCGGAATTAACTAAGATTATAATATTTTGTTATACTAATGATAACATGTCCAAATATATATAGGATATAGGAAAAGTTAGCAAGGATATGGTTAATATAGTTTTTACAATATAAATTTGGTCCATACAACGTTAATTTTAGCAGATTTTGTTTTGCTCGCCAAATATTCATTACAACTCCGTTTAAAGTGAATCAAATTGCTATGGATTCCTTAAGAAGTTAATTTTTCAAAAACAATTCGAAAAGTTCAACCCATGTATTAATATTCAGAGTTTTACCCTCTTTTTGTGCAGGTGGACAGATTTGGAAGAATCCCGACACCCACCCAATATATGATTTTTTGATAAAATACTTCCACTTTGTCTAAAATCATGAAAAAAATACTGGAAGTCTTATTTACATATATTAACATATTTCCAAAGTATTAGCCTCGAACTCAAAGTCTAAGATAGGTTTTTAATTCCCAACCCAAAACAGCCCGCTTTTTACCGAATGGAGATTAAAGGATATATGTTAAGTTTTAAGGTGTTTTTTCATATGTACAAGTTATAAGTTCTTATATTAACTTAATATAAAATCATAATACATATAAATAAGTGTTATTAGAGTTAAGTTAGAAAGATTAGATTAGTTTTTTAAACAAGTTTAGAATCAACTAAACTATGTTCTAGTTTATAAACTCTTATATAGATAGCTATAAACATATGAATTGAACAAGAGTTGAAGTAGAGTTTTTACCTCAAGTTTAGAATGTAAAGTTGCTGAAAAGAAGTAGTAGAACAAAACTTGAGAGAGTTCTTGCAAGTGTGTGTGAAAATTGAAAGTAGAATTTAGGAAATGAATGTATAAAAATGAGTTAGAAATGGTGCTTATTTATAGGCTTGAAAATTTGGTTTTTAGTGAAAATATCTAAGATAAGTTAATATGCTTATTTAAGTCATGGATGACATATTAAATTGATTAGGTCATGGGTGACATATTACACAAATAATTGTAGATTTCTATTAGTATATACCAATAGTAAATACTTATAGAAGCTGTGTATAATACGGGTAAAAATACTGTATGAATGCGAGTAGAATTCTTGAGGAAATTGAACGGAAATACGAGTATAGCTATCCTTTATATGTATTGGTATATTATAAAGTGTATTAAATACTTGTAAGGATGTATTTACACTCGTAATACATTATATGTAAATACATTTTAACATAAGTTAATTACGTCATTTAAATAGTAACATATATATTGTTCAAAAACTCTTTAAATTAGTAGTATGAAAATATATACATAATACTTTGTTAATATACTTAATGAGATATTTAATTATCATATTTTCAAGTTAAATATATATAAATCCATATATACACACAATAATTAAACAATTAAACAATTAAATCAAGTTATGACGTTCGTGAATCGTCGGAATAAAAGGGTGACCAAAAGCTTGTGTAAAACTCTTTCCGGAGGTTCAATACTTATTAAAATTCATTGCTTATCAAGTCGGAATTATTAAATCATATAAATAGTATAATCAAGTAGTCAGGAAAATCTGGGTCGTTACACTCGCGCTTCAGATAATGACTTCCGTGCAAATCAAAACGGGACTCGGCCTTCAAAGACAAAGTTAAAACACTCTTTCTGGCGATAAAACATCTGTAATGACGAAACATCTTCCAAGAGGGTTTCGTATGTAATTTTAAGAGAGTTTTGCTCGCAATCGAAGCCAAAACATCTGTAATGATAAAACATCTTCCACGAGGGTTTCATATGTAATTTTCAGAGGGTTTTGCTCGTAATCGACGACAAAATAGCTGTAATGATGAAACATCTTCCAAGAGGGTTTCGTTGTAGTTTTAAGAAGATTTTGCTCATAATCGACGCCAAAGAGGTGCTTCAAAGAATTCGAAGTCTTCTTTATGTGATGACCCGGGAATTTCCGACCAAATCTAAACTTAATCTTTATATGATTCTGACACGATAAGCAAAGTAGGTAATGTTGAGTCTCAAAATTCTTGGAACAGTTTACATAAATTCATTTAACCTTCGACCATCTCCGACGATTCACGAACAATAGAAATGTATATATAAATAATTATATTAATGAACTACTATGAATTTCGTTATTATGGAAAATAACTTCAAATAACTAAAACTTGTTATTAAAATATAGAGCATGTTGAAGATGATTGATTTCGAACATAAGTCGTCTATAATAACAAGGTATTAAATGAATAATGTTATACTTTGAGTTCATTGTTTCAATATATATAATCAATATAGTTATCTATGTAATAAATCTTGATATTTAAAAAAAACATAATTATATTTATATTAGTTGGAGAATATATATATATATCTATACATAATTAGAACTATAGGTATATTGTTAAAATGAATAAATATTAAATATATAATATATTATGTAAATAACTAATACCATATAAATAAATGTAACTACAAGATAAAATATGGATATTATGTTAATGTTGTTATTATTACTTTTCTTATTATTCATTAGAAAAAATATCAATAAAATGGAGATTATTAATTTAATATATAGATATAAAATTTTGATACATTTGATTTGTTACATTATTATTAATATCATTATCATTGTTAATAACAGTATTATTATAACTAGTAGTAAATTTTAAATTTTAGTTAATATGATTTATATTATTATCAGATATTATTATTAAAATTAATACAACTATTGTTATTGAAAAACAACTTGTATTATTATTATTAATATAAAAATAAATATTATTATTAATATCATTAATAGCAATATTATCAACAATTATCATTATATTTTTTATGGTTATTGTTATTTTTTTTATAGGTATTATTATTGTTAATACATTTATTAAGTAATAATATTAATTATATATAAAAATGTAACAAAGACATGTAACTGAATTTGTTGTTTATATATTTGTCCCATTCTTTTATTATTATGGCCAAACCAACTATGTACTTCCTGTCTGTAAATTGATCTAGGTCGACATCACAGATCAATTAGAATCCAATCAACTGTTAAATTATGTACTTCATCACACTAGATACCTTATGTACTGCAAATTGAAAGAACAAGGAGGAAATAAGAACCCAGTTGTTTTCCCTGTCACGACCCATTTAATCAAAAACTCAATCTTGGATCAATTATCAAAATCTAAAATTACGGTTGTGTTAGGAATCGTCCCTTCAAGGTTTCTATAAGTTTTCAAGTTCTAATTTCGTTTCTTGCATTCGATTTTCGAAGTCAAACTCTTAAAATAAAAAGTCAAACTCTTTGTTCTTCGCGAAATTTGAATCCGTTTTGATGATCGATGTTAAATTGATGGTTTAGAAAGTTTATAAGAATGATTTGGGACTACTTTCATGTAGAAATTTTTATCTAAAACAGATTCAAACTCAAAAATCAAATTTCTTTTTTTAAAAAGTTTACGAACAGCAGTAGCTGTAGTTATTTTTTTTTATTTTTTTTTTATCAAGAACATTATTTTCTGATTCCTAGTTGTTTACAAGGCTTAAATAAACCAAGAATTCGATTTTTTTAGTCCTCTGGTCGATTAGTTCATTGAAAGAGATGAAGAAAAGGAAACAGCGAGATTACGGGTTAAATACTAATTGATTCAGTATTATTTCGAATAATGAGCTGCAGCTCAGATGGTTAAGGTTGTTGTTGAGAAGCGAGAGGTCTCGGGTTCAAATCCGGCTTGGGACATTTCTTTTTATGAAGGGTCTAGGAGGTAGTTTTCTTTTTATTTATTTATTTATGATTATTATTATTATCATTATTATTATTATTATTATTACTATTATTATTATTACTAATATTGAAATGATGATGATTATTAGTATTATTATTATTATTAATTATATTTATTATTAGTAAGTAAACTATTATTATTATTATTACTAAAGTTATATCATTATTATTATTATTATATTAGTTATTATTATCAACAATATTAGTAATATCATTTAGTATTATTATTACTAATATTATTATTTATAGTATTATTATTATATTATTTTCGCTAGTAATATTATAATTTCAAGAATACATATAGAATATGATTATGAATACAAATTAATATTATAAGAAACTATAGTCATTAGTTTACAAATTAAACACGAAGGATATGATTATTATAACCACGAATATACAGGTTTAATAATATTGTTAGGATTAAAAATATAGAAATTTTGGATATAAATATTATCATAAAAATCAGTAATCTTAACTAAAGTATGTTTTCAAAGAATTATCATAATTAATATTATCCAAGTTATTTTTAATACAACTTAATATTACTATCATTATTAACATTATTATTATTATCACTTTTATCAATATTATTATAAAATATCATTATTTTTATTAACTTTAGTATTATCAAAATTAATAATTTCATAAACAATTGATTTTCATATAAAAGATACATATATCTAATATACATAACTTAACTATATTAATATTATGATATATAAAATAAATATATATAAATAAAGGAGGAAAACTTATTAAATATAACAATTACATCACTAATGATAAAATATAGATTTATTCAGTTACAAGTATGTGTTTTAATATATATATATATATACATAAATGATATAGGTTCGTGAATCCGAGGCCAACCCTGCATTGTTCAGTATCGTCATATGTATTTTTACTACAAAATACAGTAGTGTGAGTTTCATTTGCCTTTTTACCCTTTATATTTTTGGGCTGAGAATACATGTGCAATTTTTATAAATGTTTTACGAAATAGACACAAGTAATTGAAACTACATTATATGGTTGAATTATCGAAATCGAATATGCCCTTTTTATTAAGTCTGGTAATCTAAGAATTAGGGAACAGACACCCTAATTGACGCGAACTCTAAAGATAGATCTATCGGGCCCAACAAGCCCCATCCAAAGTACCGGATGCTTTAGTACTTCAAAATTTATATCATGTCCGAAGGAGGATCCCGGAATGATGGGGATATTCTTATATACAAATTATGAATGTCGGTTACCAGGTGTTCAATCCATATGAATGATATTTTTGTCTCTATGCATGGGACGTATGTTTATGAGAAATGGAAATATGAAATCTTGTGGTCTATTAAAATTATGAAATGATTATTTATGTTAAACTAATGAACTCACCAACCTTTTTGGTTGACACTTGAAAGCATGTTTATTCTCAGGTATGAAAGAAATCTTCCGCTGTGCAATTGCTCATTTTAAAGATATTACTTGGAGTCATTCATGACATATTTCAAAAGACGTTGCATTCGAGTCGTTGAGTTCATCAAGATTATTATTAAGTCAATTATAGTAGATATTATAAAATGGTATGCATGCCGTCCACTTTCGATGTAATAAAATATTGTCTTTTCAAAAACGAATGCAATATTTGTAAAATGTATCATATAGAGGTCAAGTACCTCGCGATGTAATCAACTGTTGTGAATCGTTTATAATCGATATGGACTTCGTCCAGATGGATTAGGATGGGTCGTCACAGTTGGTATCAGAGCGGTGGTCTTAGCGAACCATGTCTGCATTAGTGTGTCTAACTGATAAGTCGTTAGGATGCATTAGTGAGTCTGGACTTCGACCGTGTCTGCATGTCAAAAGTTTTGCTTACCATTTTGTGTCAAAAACTACCTGCTTATCATTCTTAGAGAATCACTTGCTTATCATTCTTAGTCTAGACATGTTTTTACTGCATTGACTGCATGAATAGTGTATAGACAAAAATTCATATCTTAGCGTATCTATTACTGTAACTTTGCCTGACAACTTCCGTAGATTTCTCCGTAACTTATGGGATTTTAGTATTATATTTGCATATGTAAACTATGTATTGCAGGGTACTAATCTACATCCTATAATCTATTTCTTATCGAAAATCCTTCATCTGATCGTACGAGATGAATCCCTTAACCAGTTTGAGTCCCTCAGATTCTGATAGCTATTTCGATAATTATTTCGACAGCTATTCCGATATAGATTTCCACTCAAGCTCCGAAAGCAGTGTCACCAGAATGAATCAACCAATCATCCATCCCCGATTTATCTGATGAGTTCGTAGCCTCCTTAATCATTGGAGACAAGAAGAAGGCGATCATTTCCATCCACCACATTGCCCTCTTGGCGAAGAACCTGAAACACTTACCGGCGAACCTGTTCGAAACACCATTCTCACATTCATTTTCAGAGTATCTCGCCACGATTATTCTATCTAAAATTCTAAACCTTATTCATCCGCTTGCTCCGACCGACAATCATCCCGGAGTAATACATGAAGTCAACGAACTTCGCGATCGAGTAATCAATTTGGAGAATATGGTGCAAAACGTACCAGCTTCAGCAACATCACAGTCATCAACAGTACCACCAACAACACAAGTTTCAACATCACATGCCTCAACATCTCATTCTTTACCTCGAATATAATCATCGTTCTACGTATCGTTCTACATCAATTACCTTCGTTCTTCATGATGATTATGTAATCTCTAATGTTTTAGAGATTATGTATTCTAGATCTAACAGTGAATCAAATGAGATTAATATTATATTAACTCATTAAATTCATGATTACATATGAAGAAAATATATATGTATATATATTTTCATAAAGATTGTAATTAAAAATTCTTTTGTACAAACTGTTAATGATGAAAATATTTTAACGGGTAGGTAATACCCGAGGAATATTTAGATTTCACATTAATAAGTTACACTGTACATTCTTCGAACCTGATTCAACGGTCAATTACCATCCTACTTACATCCACAGATATACGAATCTGATTCCATATTCATCCAATTTCATAGTTGGATTTTGATTTATCAAAAATCAAGTGGCATAATGAAGGAAACATTTGACAAAATAAAATTTATTAGAAACAAACAAATTAACTATGAGAAATTTTGTTAAGAATCCACGCTAACTGATCCGAGCTAATTGTTCCTAGCTAACTGTTAATTCCGTATTACCTTTTATTTATCGCAATTTATTTATCGCATTTTATTTATCGCCATTTAATTATCGCAATTTTATTTATCTTCATTTAATTTCTGTTATTTACTTTACGCATTTAATTTATCGTCATTTAATATCTATTATTTATTTTACGCACTTTAAATATCGGGACACGTATACAAGGTTTTGACATATCATATCGACGCATCTGTATATATTATTTGGAATCACCATAGACACTCTATATGCAGTAATGATCGAGTTCTCTATACAGGGTTGAGGTTGATTCTATAATAATATATATACTTTGAGTTGTGATCGAGTCTGAGACGAATACGGGTCACGATACGTATTAACTAATTTGAATATTATATAATAAACTACATATGAATTATTGAATTGCTAACTGTGGACTATCAACTGAGGACTACCAACATTGGACAATTAAAATGAATTAAAATATTGATTATAACAAATGAAACTAAACAATTCTTCAAGTTTGCCACTTGATTCATCATAAACCTCATTTGTATCTTGACAATTACAATCTGCGTTCAAACCTTTCATGATTCTTGAAAACACCTCAATCGAGAGGATGAACCAACCGCACTTCATCTACGGAAGAAAAGATTGATACATATAGTTATGCACCTGAAAACACTCGGAACCTGAGTAAACGTTTAACACGTATCTGTGCTAGCTCTTTTGGCGTTGTTGTTACCGAAAATAACTTTGCAACTTTTTTTCACAATAGTCAGTTTTGTCACAGCTCCAACAAGTCAACTTCGAATTTTCACTCGGATTAGCTTATTATAACCCTGAAATATAAGTTGCCTTTCGTCATCGATACCGGAAAACCGTTTATATCTCACTACATTAGCAGTAAACTTACCAACAACATCATTAATCTTTGACTTTATGAAAAGTTATTATATTCATTGAAATCTTATCATCTATCATCTGCATCAAATAACGAGAATTGCCGTACCAAACACTGAGAATCAGCAATCAATATTTTGAAATCTCGCAGCATGTCTACATCAACAGTTATATGTAAACATATAACATTTATCTCTTAGAATTATGATCTCTCATTCTGAAATTCTGAAAAGCACTCAATCACAAACCAATACTCTGAATGTTGAAAAAGCTGAATGAAGCAGCAGAAACCGTAGACAACTGTAAACGACCTTAATCATCGGAAGTTTGATGATAAAGAATAGTATGTTGGAAAAACTCATAAAAGTTGGAACTGGAAAATGGATTGAGCTAACCACGATGGAGACCAAGGAAAAATACAAGGACCATACCCTATATTCAAAGAATCTAGGTAACTCTGGATCCGTTGAAATCTTTAGAGATTATCTTGCTCTGAAGTCATGTTAAAATCTTGCGGAAAATCTTTCTCCATCAACCATCGAACTTAGAAATTCTAAAATATCATCATCAATATCTTTGATATTCTGAGGATATTTTCATAAATATTCTCTTCCGAAATTATATACCTCTTCGTGCTTCCTGTGTATCATATATTGAAAACATTCAATAGAAAATTTAGTATCGAAAAGCAGGTTATGCGAAACTATGAAGAAAGCTGTGGACAAATCACAAAGAATAAGTTTGACTTCAAAGAATCTAAATGATTCAATGTCTGCTAAAGTCTTTAGTGAATATCTTACTCCTTACTCTAAACTCTTGCAGACAATAGTTTCTATCATCCTCTGATCTTAGATATTCAAAGATATTATCGTATCTTTTATTATAAATATCCTCCATATTTCTGAAGATATTTTTATAACTATTCTTATCTGAAATCATTAATCTCTTCGTGCTATCAGTGTTACATCATATAGAAACTGTTAGTTTCTATATTCTGTAAACTTTCAAGATTAAAATATGAATGTTATTGAAGTAATGTTGGGAACTGATGCATGAGTTAGAATAATATAATGACACTTGATCAACGTGATTATATTACAGTAAGTCATGCTGAGTTTCTAAATGGAACATGATGATTCACATATTATAACGTCAACATGTGTCATGTTACATAACTCTTTCATTCTGATTAACTTCCGAACATATCAAGAAAATATATTCTTGATAGTCCCATCTTTTTCCTTGAATTCTGGTAATTTGACAAGTCAAATTGTGCTATTATCGTTTCTTTCCTAAAACATTAACAATGTTCATTCCGAAATTCATATCTGCGAATTCTGGATCATTACGAGCGGTGCTTAATCGCAAGAAGAAGAAATGAAGGGACAAAACTCTGAAATAGAAATGGGAGTATAAATCGCAGCAAACAGGAGAGATCATTAACTAAGGATGACAATGATTATAGAAGACAGAAGCAGGAACATCGAAATATAAGGGAAGATATAAAACCCAACAACAACGCAGAAATTATAAACCGTGGATATTAATACGAATAGTAATATAAAGACACGGTATAATTAAGAATAGTATCACCCCAAGGTAATAGTAGAAGTAAACAGATTCTTCTGATGGAAGATTGAAAAGAAGGATGACAGAAATGATAATTAGAAAAATATCAAGGATTAGAACTGGATTAAGTATTTTCACAATCTTTTGGATGTATGAACTAAGAAAGAAAGTATAGGAATGGTGAGAATAATGGAACGGAAGAGGTTAATTTATAATGAAAATAACAGACAGAGTAATCGAGGCAGATCACTGTATTAAATAATAGAGATCTTAATTTCCTTACTCACCGAAGAATCAAATCTTTTAGATTTCGAAGATTTTCTTTAAATCCCTTGAATTCCGGAATTCAACTAAGACAACGTCAAAAGTTAAGACAAAACTTTATTTATTCATTTCACTCTTTTGTGATAGCTTCATTCGCGCTCTTCGAATAGTCAAATTGTTTTATCTATATTACTAAATATGATAACACTCTATTTATCAACCCATATTCGTCATGAAAACAATTTTATTGTTAGCCATGACCACCTCACTCAAATTTCGGGACGAAATTTCTTTAACGGGTAGGTACTGTGATGACCCGGGAATTTCCGACCAAATCTAAACTTAATCTTTATATGATTCTGACACGATAAGCAAAGTAGGTAATGTTGAGTCTCAAAATTCTTGGAACAGTTTACATAAATTTATTTAACCTTCGACCATCTCCGACGATTCACGAACAATAGAAATGTATATATAAATAATTATATTAATGAACTACTATGAATTTCGTTATTATGGAAAATAAATTCAAATAACTAAAACTTGTTATTAAAATATAGAGCATGTTGAAGATGATTGATTTCGAACATAAGTCATCTATAATAACAAGGTATTAAATGAATAATACTTTGAGTTCATTGTTTCAATATATATAATCAATATAGTTATCTATGTAATAAAACTTGATATTTAAAAAAAACATAATTATATTTATATTAGTTGGAGAATATATATATCTATACATAATTAGAACTATAGGTATATTGTTAAAATGAATAAATATTAAATATATAATATATTATGTAAATAATTAATACCATATAAATAAATGTAACTACAAGATAAAATATGGATATTATGTTAATGTTGTTATTATTACTTTTCTTATTATTCATTAGAAAAAATATCAATAAAATGGAGATTATTAATTTAATATATAGATATAAAATTTTGATACATTTGATTTGTTACATTATTATTAATATCATTATCATTGTTAATAACAGTATTATTATAACTAGTAGTAAATTTTAAATTTTAGTTAATATGATTTATATTATTATCAGATATTATTATTAAAATTAATACAACTATTGTTATTGAAAAACAACTTGTATTATTATTATTAATATAAAAATAAATATTATTATTATTAATATCATTAATAGCAATATTAACAACAATTATCATTATATTTTTTTATGGTTATTGTTATTTTTTTATAGGTATTATTATTGTTAATACATTTATTAAGTAATAATATTAATTATATATAAAAATGTAACAAAGACATGTAACTGAATTTGTTGTTTATATATTTGTCCCATTCTTTTATTCTCCTGGCCAAACCAACTATGTACTTCCTGTCTGTAAATTGATCTAGGTCGACATCACAGATCAATTAGAATCCAATCAACTGTTAAATTATGTACTTCATCACACTAGATACCTTATGTACTGCAAATTGAAAGAACAAGGAGGAAATAAGAACCCAGTTGTTTTCCCTGTCATGACCCATTTAATCAAAAACTCAATCTTGGATCAGTTATCAAAATCTAAAATTATGGTTGTGTTAGGAATCGTCCCTTCAAGGTTTCTGTAAGTTTTCAAGTTCTAATTCCGTTTCTTGCATTCGATTTTCGAAGTCAAACTCTTAAAATAAAAAGTCAAACTCTTTGTTCTTCGCGAAATTTGAATCCGTTTTGATGATTGATGTTAAATTGATGGTTTAGAAAGTTTATAAGAATGATTTGGGACTACTTTCATGTAGAAATTTTTATCTAAAACAGATTCAAACTCAAAAATCAAATTTCTTTTTTTTTAAAAGTTTACGAACAGCAGTAGCTGTAGTTATTTTTTTTTAATTTTTTTTTTATCAAGAACATTATTTTCTGATTCCTAGTTGTTTACAAGGCTTAAATAAACCAAGAATTCGATTTTTTTAGTCCTCTGGTCGATTAGTTCATTGAAAGAGATGAAGAAAAGGAAACAGCGAGATTACGGGTTAAATACTAATTGATTCAGTATTATTTCAAATAATGAGCTGCAGCTCAGATGGTTAAGGTTGTTGTTGAGAAGCGAGAGGTCTCGGGTTCAAATTCGGCTTGGGACATTTCTTTTTATGAAGGGTCTAGGAGGTAGTTTTCTTTTTATTTATTTATTTATGATTATTATTATTATCATTATTATTACTATTATTATTATTACTAATATTGAAATGATGATGATTATTAGTATTATTATTATTATTAATTATATTTATTATTAGTAAGTAAACTATTATTATTATTATTATTATTATTATTATTATTATTAAAGTTATATCATTATTATTATTATTATATTAGTTATTATTATCAACAATATTAGTAATATCATTTAGTATTATTATTACTAATATTATTATTTATAGTATTATTATTATATTATTTTCGCTAGTAATATTATAATTTCAAGAATACATATAGAATATGATTATGAATACAAATTAATATTATAAGAAACTATAGTCATTAGTTTACAAATTAAACACGAAGGATATGATTATTATAACCACGAATATACAGGTTTAATAATATTGTTAGGATTAAAAATATAGAAATTTTGGATATAAATATTATCATAAAAATCAGTAATCTTAACTAAAGTATGTTTTCAAAGAATTATCATAATTAATATTATCCAAGTTATTTTTAATACAACTTAGTATTACTATCATTATTAACATTATTATTATTATCACTTTTATCAATATTATTATAAAATATCATTATTTTTATTAACTTTAGTATTATCAAAATTAATAATTTCATAAACAATTGATCTTCATATAAAAGATACATATATCTAATATACATAACTTAACTATATTAATATTATGATATATAAAATAAATATATATAAATAAAGGAGGAAAACTTATTAAATATAACAATTACATCACTAATGATAAAATATAGATTTATTCAGTTACAAGTATGTGTTTTAATATATATATATACATAAATGATATAGGTTCGTGAATCCGAGGCCAACCCTGCATTGTTCAGTATCGTCATATGTATTTTTACTACAAAATACAGTAGTGTGAGTTTCATTTGCCTTTTTACCCTTTATATTTTTGGGCTGAGAATACATGCGCAATTTTTATAAATGTTTTACGAAATAGACACAAGTAATTGAAACTACATTATATGGTTGAATTATCGAAATCGAATATGCCCTTTTTATTAAGTCTGGTAATCTAAGAATTAGGGAACAGACACCCTAATTGACGCGAACTCTAAAGATAGATCTATCGGGCCCAACAAGCCCCATCCAAAGTACCGGATGCTTTAGTACTTCGAAATTTATATCATGTTCGAAGGAGGATCCCGGAATGATGGGGATATTCTTATATACAAATTGTGAATGTCGGTTACCAGGTGTTCAATCCATATGAATGATATTTTTGTCTCTATGCATGGGACGTATGTTTATGAGAAATGGAAATATGAAATCTTGTGGTCTATTAAAATTATGAAATGATTATTTATGTTAAACTAATGAACTCACCAACCTTTTTGGTTGACACTTGAAAGCATGTTTATTCTCAGGTATGAAAGAAATCTTCCGCTGTGCAATTGCTCATTTTAAAGATATTACTTGGAGTCATTCATGACATATTTCAAAAGACGTTGCATTCGAGTCGTTGAGTTCATCAAGATTATTATTAAGTCAATTATAGTAGATATTATAAAATGGTATGCATGCCGTCCACTTTCGATGTAATGAAATATTGTCTTTTCAAAAACGAATGCAATGTTTGTAAAATGTATCATATAGAGGTCAAGTACCTCGCGATGTAATCAACTGTTGTGAATCGTTTATAATCGATATGGACTTCATCCGGATGGATTAGGACGGGTCTTCACACTTTACACATGAAGTGATGCTTCGACTATGACTCTTGTAGGGAGGAGCTAGAGATTCAAAGAAGATCCTGCATCATATGGGGAGTTATTCGAATTATGCTATATAAACCAATAGCATTCAACGGATATCTAGGGACGAGATTGCTGTCTAGCAATCGACAAAGGTTGAAGTTGATAAAAGCTAATAGCAATTGATTGAGACTTCGAAAGAAAGATCCCATGTACTTTCAGGGGGAGCTTCTAGAGTTTCGACACTTCGTCACAAATCAAGCAAATTCTACAAGCTATTCACAACGGATATCTAGGGAGGAGATTGTTGTCTAGTGATCGATAAAGGCTGACGTTGATGAAAGCTTCAAGACATATGACCGTTGAAGAATCAAGATGGAGATCAGATCTGGGATTTAAGATTCCACGGCACATACTTAATATGTATAGGAATTAGTTAGTTAGTTCTAGTGATTCCTTGTATGTAATTTTGTATGTAAACTTGACAGAGAGCAATTTTTGAAACACAATCTATTTCATGGGGGGAGATTGTTGACATCCTAAAATGAGCTAGATTGTGTTTCCTAGCCTTGTAATGAGGGTCCTATATATGAGGCTATATATAGGACCTCAAGGCTCCCTTTGTCATTGTTTGCCACATTTGAGCCCTTGGTATGAAATAAAGATGTTGACCATTTGACTTATTCTCTCAACATTCATACCATGATCATCAATGTTCATACACATTCATATTATACGGACTAACACATTATATTACTTATAATGATAATGACATACACATCATAATTGAGGTAGCAATCTATCACCCAAATTGACCACTCTGTCAATAAATGGGTCTAAGTTGCCACTTTCATGATCCGTTGACTAATTTCTTTTTATCGCTCTCAGTGGATTCCAGAATTAAAGCATTATTGGGACCAAAATTGGTTAGTTGCTTTATTAACTCCAGTTAACTGCTTCATTTTATTTATTTATTGTGAATTCATGCTATGATGAATTTGGATGGCGGTTGCGGTTAGATCTCGGAGATGATAAGCAGTTCTTCGTTGATCATCCTAATGCAGTTCCCATTACAACAACTCAGGTGAATATTATTTATTATTATTTCTACTGACTAAATATTCCACTTGTGTGTTCCAAGATGTAACTTTTTGGCTGTTGCTAAATAAGTAAATCAGTAAATGACCATTTTACCCTTAAACATGTTAACTAAAGGGAGTAATTCTAAATAATTTTTTGATTTTATCTGACTGACCTTGTATCTTTATGGGTTTGTTTTAGGGTGAAGAACTAAAGAAGACGATTGGAGCTCCCTCATACATTGAATGTAGTGCAAACACCCAAGAGGTACCTTTAGCCTTCTTCCACGTAAATACATGTCTAAACGGATCACGGTTAGGTCGACCCTCTGACTTTCTTTTCTTTAAATGTATAAATACTTAAGTGTTTCAAAACATTATGAATTTTGTATCATTAGTATGTTTTAATGCAGAGATAAAAATTTAAGAGGCTGTAACCATCCAAATACACTTCAAGTTACTTTTGACCCTTTCTTTTTTAGCAGAAAAAATGTGTCAAAAGTGACTCGAAGTTTATTCGACCACCCATTGACCCGTTCTATTTTAATAACCAAGTTTTTAAAGCTTAACTGTTAGAAGTCAAGTTTTAAACACAATTAACCCATATATATATATATATATATATATATATATATATATATATATATATATATATATATATATATATATATATATGGGTAGGAATTGCTACCTCTATGTTGTACGAATATGAGCATTCTTATGGTGTAATTTTTTTGTCAGAACGTCAAGGGAGTTTTTGATGCTGCAATTAAAGTTGTGTTAGCACCTCCAAGTTCAAAGAAAAAGAAAGGAAAAGGTAAAAAGGGCTGCTCTATATTGTAATCAACTATGGAGTGTGCGAATGGAGTTTACACCTTCAAAGTCGTCGAGGCTAACCACACGTCCACATTTGGCTTATTGTGTGCCTCTTGTTTTTAACCGTTTTAGTAGTCACGCTTTTATTGTTTGGCCTTCCAAGTTTATCCCTAGCCGGTTTTTGTTTGTTTTTAAATGTATTAGTTTTACTAGAGATCCACTTTTTTGAAAATGAAAAACGAAAAAATAAAGTGTTGGATTATTTTCCTTTATATATTCATTTCATTTATTTGTACTTCATCGTTAAATACTTTTGTCGGAGATTTTTTTTTAAACAGCAGACACACTCATATCATGAATAGTTCACCCCGGGACTCGAACTCACCATCTTAAGCTTGGTGAGTTATCTCGATATGGCTAGGCCACTACTTTAATTCCATTCGTCTTTAAAAATTTTGTACATAATGCTTGAGTTTTAAGAACACTTATATTGCTCATAATGTCACATGTCAACCTGTTCTGAGGGTAAAACTTGATAGTATTTAGTTAACATATTCATTAACTTACTGTTGGTTATTATTCATGTTCCTTTTTATTTCCTTTTTTTTTTTTTACAATTTCTGTACCACAAATTTTTACAAACAAGACGCAATGCATTATTAAATACTTACATTCTCAGAATTATTTTTTATCTTTATGGTTTTTCATTTTCTAAGGTACAACGAATTAACAATAGTTTCAGCGCTTTGAAACTGTATCACTCGTAATAGCAAATGTCCTTTTTTTTTTTTTTTAACGGCAAAGAAAGTATGAATTATATATATCAACACGAAATAATTACAATAATATCACGCTTACAAAAACGGAACTACATCTAGGAAAACAAAACGACAAATATATAACCGAGATAGTAAGACTCCACAAGTGTGCAGGAAAACACCGTAGTCTGTTCATTATCATTAAGGTCGAGATTGGACTTGAGAAGAATTAACTAAACAAGCTGGAGTGGGGACAGAGCACAGTGTTGGCAATTCAACGACAAAGCCCCCTGATCCACCTCAAATTCTCTCGACCAAAACGACTACTCCAGGAGTGGGGCAAAAAACCTGCGTGGAGAACAATTAATTAACCTATCCCGGATCTCCTAGACGATAAAGCTAGCGAATCATAACCTCGTGGATTTGCAAGCCAGACATCCCATTCAATATTGGTACCTTTGATCCTATTAGAGAACCATTCGAAGCATTTAAGTTGGATGTCTTTGAATACCATTGCACATGTCGGTTTTATCTTAGTGAAAGTGAAAGCGTTCCTACTTTTCCAAATCATGTATCCCGTAACCCATTCCGTAGCTTGCCACAACAGTTTTCCCAAGTCGGAGGTGAAGTTATATCCATTTCCAAGAAAAGATTCATTTATACCCAAGTTTGTAAAAGGGCCGAGCTTCCACCAATCATAGACACGATTCCAAATGTCAAAAGCAAACATGCATAAGATAATGGAGTGCTCTACTGATTCCAAACCATTATCACAAACCGGACAACGTACCGTACCCAAGTCCATACCTCTCTTGTCGAGTTCAACTCTTGTAGGTAACCTTTTATGTCGAGTACGCCAAATAAACAACTCAACTTTGAGGGGGACTAGTTTGTTGCGGGGTGACTTTATGCTCACGGTTGCGATGTCAGGGCTGCTCCGGACCAGAATATCCGTAAGTTTGTGAACCGAAAATGAGCCATCCTTACTCCAAGACCATGACCATTCTTCTTTACCTGAGCTACACGGGATAAAACTAGATAAAAGATTAGTAAGAGTGGTGAGGTCCCCGACCAATCTCCCTGAGATATCGCGGGACCAACACCACGTGGCATGAAAGTTCCCGCCCTCCCATCTCGCCCGGTCTAGAATTGTGGCAAATTTATTTGTATCAAGTCTATAAAGCCTATTAAATTTGTCTTCAAGAACCATTTCCCCAAGCCATAAATCCTCCCAAAAACGTGTACTAGACCCATTTACGACTCTTTTTTTGAAAGAATTAGCAAAAACGGAGTTTGCATTAAAGATATTTTTACCCACCTTAAGGATACCCGCCCAAGTAGAAGAAGCTCGTGAGGAAGGGGGAGAAAAAGAAGTGCTAAGGCCCCCGTCCTCCCCATAAATATTTTTAATAATAGACACCCAAAGTGAGTCATTCTCATGTTTAAACCGCCACCACCATTTTGCAAGTAAGGCACGATTTTTAAACGCAAGAGGGGCAATATCTAACCCACCAAATTCACGAGGTTTAAGACAAGTATCCCATTTAACCCATGCCATTTTTGAGACCTCGGAAGATCCGCCCCAAAAAACCGACGTCTCAACCCCTCAAGTTTATCAATAACACAAGACGGGGATATGTAAAGCGAAAAGAAATAAAGAGGTAGACTAGATAATACCGATTTAATTAATGTAAGTCTACCACCATACGAGAGGGATCTAGCTTTCTAATCCGCCAGCCTCTTACCAAACTTGTCAAATACCGGATCCCATGACTTCGAGAGTTTCATCGACGATCCAAGTGGAAGCCCAAAGTAGGTAATAGGGAGTATACCTGCTGCGCACCCTAGCCAGGCCGCCATATTTTCTGTTTCTACTTTTGAGACCCCGAGTCCATAAACACAGCTCTTATGAAAATTGATTTTTAGTCCCGATGTCAATTCAAAGCACTTAAGAATTTTAGTAAGATTTTGCACATTACGCCTATCCCATTCACCAAAAAATATAGTGTCGTCCGCGTATTGCAAATGCGTGACCCGTAAGTCCCTCCGCCCAATTGGGATCCCAGAAAATCGGCTATGAAGTGCAGCAGATTTAATTAGATGGTTCAAACCTTCGGCTACCATGATAAAAAGATAAGGGGAGAGGGGATCCCCTTGCCTCACGCCTTTCTGAAGAGAAAATTCTTTAGTTAGGGAACCGTTGACCAAAATCGAAATGGAAGCGGAAGAAAGACTTGCTAAGATCCATTGTCTCCATCGAAGACCGAATCCCATTAACTCCATGATTTCCATTAGAAAGTCCCAACTAATGCTATCAAAAGCCTTCTCAAAGTCAACTTTAAAAAAGAAGCCTTTTCTTTTGGTTACTTTGATATCATGAAGGACTTCATTCGCAATTAACACGCCATCAAGAATATAACGATTTTTAATGTAAGCACTTTGTTCGAAACCGATAACCGAAGAAATAACCCTTTGTAGCCTTTTGGTCAAAACCTTAGAGAGAACTTTATAAAGGCTCCCGATTAAACTGATTGGACGAAAATCACCAAATCCCTGTGGGTCATTTTTTTCAGGAGTAATGCAACAAAAAAGGAATTACAACCTTTAAAGATCTCACCAACCTCCCAAAAATGAGTGAATACCGCGAGAAGGTCTTCTTTGACAACGTCCCAATATTTTGAGAAAAATTTCATGTTAAAACCATCGGGTCCGGGGGCCTTTTCACCCCCACATTCTAATATAGCAACATGGATTTCAGAGAGTGTAAAAGGAGATTCAAGGTTCGACGCCTCCTCATCATTAAGTTGTTTGCTCAGTGGGCCACGAATTTTGAAGGTACGAGAGTTATGTTCACTAAAACGATTTTTGAAGTATGTGAATGCCGCCATTTTGATGTCCTCTGGGTTCTCGATCCATAAGCCATTTGAATTTATACCCCTTATGTTGTTTTTGTTTTGCCTCCTTTTAATACACGAATGAAAAAATTTGCTATTTTCATCCCCTTCCGTAACCCATTTAATCCTTGCCTTTTGTTTCAATATATCGACTTTCTCCTTATCTTTTTAAGCCACTTTTTTTCGAATCTAACCAAGATGCAATTTCAACTCCCGAAAGGTCACGAGTACCGATGACGTTTTTCCACTCAGAGATTTCTTTATGAAGTGATTCAATTTCGGCATTTAGACTATTATATTTAGGATTACATTTTTCCTTCAACACCCCTTTTACGTTCTTAAGTTTATCACGAAATACACAATCAGCCCTTGGATTGCAAATGGTAACTTTCCACGCATCTTTTATCAAATCATCACATTTATCATATTCGAACCAATTGTTGAAAATCCTAATAGGTTTCGGCCCGAAGTCATTGTTCATATCCTTCAAAATGATGGGGCAATGGTCGGAGTAATCCCTATCGAGAGTACATGCAGAAATTCCATCCCATGATGCATAACACGCTTCCGAGACTAAGAACCTGTCAAGTTTACTATATTTCAAACCGTCGTCACTAATCCTAGTAAACTTCATTCCTCCTAATGGAATTTCAATGAGATTAGCCTTGTCAATGAAATCGTTGAACATCTTTGCTCTACTTTCGATAAATTCGCAATTTTTCCTTTCCGCTCTTCGCCTTACTTCATTAAAATCGCCACAGAAAACCCAATCATCAATATCCACCTGCATAATATTGTCAAGACTATCCCAAAATTTATGTTTCAATTGATCATTATGTGGCCCATAAACGTTTAATATAATGGAGTCCGCCATTTTGCCCACCCATCGACCTCGTATACCCAAGAAAAATTCTCTTTCAACCGCCCCGGACACACAAAATCTAGTAGGGTTCCAAATTAAAATTGACCCGTGATGTTATGCGAGGTGTATATAAAATAGCTTTATATTTTAGCAGGAAATACTATTAAATACGATACAATTTTACACAAGATATTTATTTATTTAGAGAATGGATATACTTAAACCTTGCTACAACACTTATAGGCAGTGCACCTAATCGTACAGTAGTGTAGTTTTTAGTAAGTCCGGTTCGTTCCACAGGGAAAATCTTTAAACAAAGCTTAACGCTATATTAGTTTACTTTTATAAAAATACAAATATATATATAAGTAATATTATTATTATAAAGGGGGGTTTTTACCGTTTAATGACCGGTTTGTCGATTTTAAAACTTTAGTCGCAGTTAAAACCAAATGTAAAATAATAAATAAATACAAGACTTAATTTAAAGCGTAAAGTAAATAACGATAATGAAATTGCGAATAATAAAAGTGCGATAAAATAAACTTGCGATAATTAAAAAGTACGATAATTAAAAGTGCAATTAAATACAATAACAATAAAAATGCGATAATTAGAAGTGCAATTAAATATAAAATAAAGGAAATTAAATATGAAATAAAAGAATTATGCTTATTTAAACTTCCGTAACCATGATGTTTGACGTGTTGATTTTAGTTTTATGCCCATGGGTTAATTGTCCTTTGTCCTGGATTATTTAATATGTCCGTCTGGTTTTTGTCCATAACAGTCCATCAGTCATAAATATAAAGTGCGAGTGTCCTCGTCAAATTATCCTTATACCCGAAGTTAAATATTCCAACTAATTGGGGACTTAAACTGTAACAAGATTTTAATACTTTGTTTAATAATTACACCAGGATGTCGACTGAGTGTAACCCAAGGTTTTAATATTTTGTTATCAATTATACCAAGTGTCCTTGTACATAATTTCACCCCTGTTTTAATTATTCTAGTGGCTATTAATCCATTCCCGTGTCCGGTTAAATGAACGATTATTTGTACATATAAATACCCCGCCCATCGTGTCCGATCGAGTGTATATGGTAATTTATAGGGACGCCCAATTGTAAATCTTTATATTAACATTAACAAACTATCATTTAGTTAAACAAATATAAAGCCCATTAATAGCCCATAGTTTAATTTCCACAAGTGTCGTTCTTTTGTCCAAACCCCAATTATGGTACAAAGCCCAATTACCCAATTTTAGTAATTAGCCCAACATCATGATTACTTCGGATTTAAATAAGCATAATAATAACTTAGCTACGAGACATTAAATTAAAAAGGTTGAACATAATTTACAATGATTAAAAATAGCGTAGCGTTACACGGACAGAATTTCGACTTACACCCTTACAACTTTCGCTAACATACCCTTATTATTAGGATTAAAATTAAAATTAAAATATAAATTATAAATATAAATATTACGTATATAGATAGAGAGATTGATATTTTTTAGATGATAAATTGATCAGAATTTGTTGGGCTTTATAGGGAGTTTCAGTTTTTGGGGCTCCGCGACTCGCGGCCCATTCCTTCTTCAAACTCCGCGAGTCGCGGAGTTTGTAATTACAGCTCACTCCATTTTGGCTCTTTGTTTACCGACGGTTTATTATATAAATATAATATATATATATATAATTTATATAATTAATTATATATTATATTATATTTATATACATAGTTAACTTGTAATTTTTAGTCCGTTGCGTCGAGCGTTGAGAGTTGACTCTGGTCCCGGTTCCGGATTTTTGAACGTCCTTGCGTACAATTTATTATCTTGTACTTTGCGTTTTGAATCTTGTACTCTTGTAATTTCGAGACGTTTCTTATCAATAATTGGAACCTCTTTGATTGTCTTTTGTACTTTTGAGCTTTTTGGTCGTTTGCGTCTTCAATTCGTCGAATCTGTCTTTTGTCTTCACCTTTTATTATTTAAACGAATATCACTTTTAAATAGAACAATTGCAACTAAAAGCGTGTCTTTCTTGAGGAATAATGCTATGAAATATATGTTCGTTTTTAGCATTATCAAATATTCCCACACTTGAGCGTTGCTTGTCCTCAAGCAATATCATCTTGAAATACTAGAATCACTTCTTTATTCTTCACACTTTGTACATCAGTGATTTCTATACGGCGGTATAAACAATGGTAGTAACGATATGGTTTACAGTCCCACATGACTATAAAAATTTAGATCCATTAAGGAAATTGGATCTTTATGAAAACATTTGATCTTTTGAAAATTAAATCTAGTTTTTACCCTAGATAAGTTTTCCGGAATAACCCTTCACTG
Source organism: Rutidosis leptorrhynchoides (assembly GCF_046630445.1). Lineage (NCBI taxonomy): Eukaryota > Viridiplantae > Streptophyta > Magnoliopsida > Asterales > Asteraceae > Rutidosis > Rutidosis leptorrhynchoides. The sequence continues at coordinate 102,776,917 of NC_092339.1, forward strand.
GTGTTTGCAAAATATTTTTGTGGTTTTGGTGGGTTTCAGATTTGAAAATTTTAGCTCAAAACTTATGGTTTTGTGTCACCTACTTGCTAACCTTGTATTTGGAAAGCAACACGTCCAGTTTACTTGTCCCGTATATTACCTTTCGGTAAACTACCATCCGGTTGTAAAGGAAAGCGTTGAACAAGCAACTGTTAAGGCAATGTCCCCTGACATGCTTTTAATTATGGTCTATAACATGTCAGACGCAATTACTATCCTTGTTAGGAGCAATAGTAAAGCTCACCCTTATAATTTGTAGGTTTGGCACAAGGTCCTGTCTTTGACCACTATGCAACCACCATTCTTACGGTTGATACCCGATTTGGTTCAGGTGATCTAATGAATTCCAGGTGAATTCCTAGGATTTTACGTTCAATGGTAATGAACGCATTGAAAATGGGTTTTCAGAAAACAAATCGGTTTTAATTTGATAAAAATATTTTCTCGTTCAGGCTCGAGTTTAGATATCATTGAATTCCATGAGTTTGTAATTCTTAATCTTTAAGGTCAATCTCAAGGATTGAGTAATATCAGGCTTAAATGCTGATTTTTTATCTTTAAGGAGATTATCCTTTTCTGGGGGTCTGATTCATTAGTCTTATCAAGATAATTTGCACGGCGCCCTCCCCATTTTACGAGACAGATCCTCTCATGGTTAGGATAAATCTGACCACTTGGCGACCCTGTTTAATGCTGAGGTCCGTGGATTTCCTGCTGATTTTAGTGATGACTTTTCTAGGTTTTTCGTCAACCTACAGTTGGTCGGGACGACAACTTCTTGACCTAAATCAAGAAGCGCGTTTCTTTTTCGGAAGACTTTACTTCCTTTTAATGATGGAATTGATTCATCGTGTAGATCCATCTCTTCTTTTCTTTCATCGGGTAAAACAGTTTAGTTTAGTCCAAATCAAAAGTATTTTCAGTTATTTGTACAAAAATATGTGACATATGTTTTGAATAACTTGGAGAATTTTCCCACACTTGGCTTTTATTTTCCTTTTTATTGTCCTCTATTCCATTTTAAATGAATTTTAACATTTTGGTTTGTTTATCAATTTATGTCCTTTCCGAGTTAACAATAATTTCGGTGTTAAAACCTAGTTTTATCATTCATAAATATGTATAAACATGATTTTGAGTTCATTTAATTGAAAATTTTGAAAAATTTTACTAGAATTGGGTAGTCAGTATATAAGACTAGGGTTGTTCTTTATTATCAGAGAGCACTAGATTCTAATACAACTACTACTTTACTAGTATTTCTAATGGTAACCAAGTGTATAAAGTAAAAATTTTAAAATCCGAAAGAATTTAACCCCTTCCCACACTTAAGATCTTGCAATGCCCTCATTTGCAAGAAATCGGTAACAATTTAAATTATTGAGGGTGATTTGTGTGAAAATGATTAAATTTTACCAAAGTTTCCAAACATATTTGTGTTTGCTTGCTGAATGATAAATGGTGCATATCATTTGTTCATTCTGTCTTGTTGTTATTTCACATATATTTTGCATCTTGTCGTCAAAATTAGTTGCTTTTGCTGAACTTAATGTCAGTCTTTGAAAATGCGTTGTTTTACCCTGTTGTGTACATAAGATAAACTGCAAACATATATATATATTTTTGAAGTTTGGCATATTACCTCACATTCAAAAATTATTAAAATCTAAGAATAAAAGTTAGAAAATTATAAAAACTATTACAATATTAACATAAGTATTAAACGTATCAACATTACAAATTACAAAATAAATAAAACTAAGTAGACTAGTGATGATACTGATACCAGTAGGGGTTCCATGCATAACCATAGGTGCTATAAAATGCTTCGGCTGGGTTATACGTAGGATACGGTGGTTGAATCTCTATAGACCAGGGAGGGAATATGGGCTTTGGAGTAGGAATATAGTTTCTACCTATATGTTGGCAATAAGCTATGATTTGGTTTTGATGAACTTGCCAATCTTCAAATGCTCTATGTCTAGCATTTTCGTACTCCTGTGAAGCTATAAACCTTTGCATTTCTTGCATTTCATTTCCCCCTCCTACATTACCTTGCTGTTGGTTTCTCTCAACCTGTGGATGTCTACCATGGTATTGTACTGCGGCGTTATTTTGCCTCTTCAAAACTTTCGCACCATGGTATACATTTAAACCTATTGTATCGCGGGGTTCTGGTTCTTCGACTAATAATCCCCCCCGACTTATATCCACACCGAGATATTCAGCAATCAAAGTAATAAATATACCACCTCCTATTATGCTATGTGGTCTCATCCCCCTAACCATAGCTGATAAATAATAACCCACACAATAAGGTATACTTACAGCACTTTGTGGGTCTCGAATACACATGTGGTAAAACAAATCCTGTTCATTTACATTTTCCTTGTTCTTACCTCTTTGTGTAATCGAATTAGCTAAAAACCTATGAATTACTCTTAATTCAGCTCTATCTATATCCAAATAAGAGTAATTTCCTCCTTTGAATCGGTGATGGCTAGTCATTTGACTCCATACACCATGTGTATCAAAATTTTCATCTATCTTTCTACCATTTAGTATCAACCCTCTACAATCGGCAGATGCTAACTCCTCAGGCGTATATATACGTAAAGCCTGAGCCATGTCTAGTAAAGACATGTGGCGCATCGAACCTCCTAACAAAAATCTAATAAAAGATCGATCGGTTAAACTAGCTACCCGATCATTTAATTCTATACTACACAACAATTCTTCACACCATACTTTATATACAGGTCTACGCATGGTGAATAAACGTACCCAGTCGTTAAAAGTAGAATTACCATACCTCTGTGCAAGTAATTCCCTAATTGGCCTGGCCAATTCTACAGTTTCTAATGGTCCCCATTCTATGACCCTAGGTACCTCAACAACTTTAGAATGAAGAGTATGCAAACCCCTTTGGTATTTTGGATAATCTATCCAAAGTCTGTCAAATCTCAGGTTCAGGTGCAAATCTTCCAAGTGCATATCAGAAAATGTCATGACTGGATGAGGTATATCTTGTTTGTAGTAGTTATCCACCTCCTGTTGTTCCGCATTCTCAGCAGGAGCATTGCGAGCTTGGGATGAAGATTCACCCATTTCAGTCTGCAAAACACATCAAACACAATTTTTGTGCATCCAAATATGCATTAGTGTCAGCAAAATCATCAATCAAAATAATTACAATGACATGATCAATTTATATCAAACTTAAGCTCATTTTCATATTTTTATCAAATCTACACTTTTTCAAATAAGCATATACGAAAATGTTCGCCAAGTTCATAAGCATTTAACTCAAATAACATGTCAAAATAATCATTACTAGCAATTAAACAAGTTTCAAATGCCATTATCTTTCAAAAATCAAGTTCATGAATTTTAGACTTGAAAAAGTCCACTTTAATTCTCAAAATCATGTTTAGGCTCAAAGTTTGGATCATTTAACTACCTAAACATGTTATACTACTTAATTTAGCAATAATTCATGACAAAAATCGGCCATAACCTGTTTATATCAAAAAGCCCCAAATTTGCTCAAGAACACAAACCCTAGATTACTCAAAATTTGAAGTTTAAGGCTTCTAATCATGTTAAATAGCATCAATCTAGGTTATACAAGCATAATACATAAACAATTTAAGCATAATTACACTAAAAAGCATCAAAATCAAATTGGGGAAAAAATTGCTCAAGAACACTAATTTTTGGATTAAATGGTGTTTAGGTGTAGAAATTTACCATTTTTCTTGAGTAATTTCTTGATAGCATCCTTCTCAACATGATTTTAGTAAAAGATTTGATGATTAACGGTCAAAAATTGTGAATTTGGGGGTGTTTTTTTCGGGTTTTTGCGGTTTGTTTTCGCAGTATTTTCTGTGTTGTGGTGTGCAACTGAGCTGTTCTGGTGTTTTATTTTTTTCTGTATTTCGGTCCCTCCGCGAGTCGCAGGGTTTTTACCCTTCAAACTCCGCGAGTCGCGGAGTTTGTATTTTTTTTTTTTACACATCTTATACTAATTAAAATAATTAAGTAATTAATTTTAAAATTTTGTTTCCCTTGTTATTTAGGACGAGGTCGTTTCGGATCGATGTCCTAGTCCGTCCTTCGACAAAATTTTAAAATTTGTCTTTTTCAAGCGATTGTTTTAAAAGCTTAGATTTTTTTAGTTTTTTAATGTTTTTGGCATACTTTAATTCAATAAGATTAAAAATAATGATAATAAAAGTTCTCGTTCCTCCCTCGGGTAAAGCAATTTCGGTTCAACGACCTAGTCTTCAACTTACGACGAATTTTAAAAATCATATTTTTAACTTAATGAGATAAAGTAAATTTTTGTTTTTAAATTCACACAACTTAAATATAAAATTCAAAATTAATATTAAAAATTCACACCAAACTTAAAATTTGAAATGCATAAAATTAAAAATTCATATTTTAAAAATTAAAAATTCACACCAAACTTAATTTAAAAATTCATATTATAAATTCACACCAAACTTATATTAATTTTTCAAATATTTACAATTTTAAATATATTGATTTTACAAAGTTTACAATATTAATTTAAGATTTATATATTAATTTTAAAAACATGGTAAAAATAAAATTAAAAATCTTTTTGGCTTTTTATCCCACTTTAATAAATCAAATATTATCAAAAATATGCGCCCCTCTTTTCGGTAAAGTAATTTCGGTTCCAAGACCTAATTTAACTCATGACGAATTTTTGAAATATTTTGGGTTGATTGATTAAAGATATTTATACCTTAAGAATAAACGTTAAATTTCGCAGTGATGTAATAAATTTTTAAATGATATCGATAATTTCGGTCGCCAAACCTAATTTTATTCAATACCAATTTAATACTTTATAGCGAACAAATTAGCGTTTATTATCAAAAGGTTAAAAATAAAAATATAAAAAATAAAAACTGTACAAACATACCTGTGAAATAGATTTCTTAGTTATATGATCTATCCCATTCATAAGATAGTCGGTTTAATTGGTTTTCCATGGCTACATAGGCGTAACCTCGAGCATTCAGTGTTTTTTCTTCTAAACATATGAACGGTCCATCTCTGCATAAAGTAACAAATTCGGTGTTTGAATAGGTTTGATTATTTGAACATTTACCTCCATGTGACCATTTTCCGCATTTGTGACATCTTTCTAGGTGTCGTGCTCTTCTTTTCGCTGCGGATTTTGATTTTTCTTTACCAAATTGTAACTTATTATCTTCGCATCTGGATTCTTTTCTAACTCCGTCCAATCTTTCTCTGATTACTGATACTATTTCACTCGGAAGTGTGTCATTATTACGTTTAGTGATCAAAGCGTGTAGCATTAGACCATGGTTTAGTTCACAGGCAGTCTTCATTTCCTAAAAAAAATAAAAATTCAGAATGGGGGGAGAAGACTAGTTCTTTAGGGTCTGCTAGGGAAAGACCGTTCGGGTTCCATTTTCGAGAACTACACGAAAACAGACAATCTAACTCTAACAGAAATACATAAACCCCCTATACTTAGTTAGCTGTGGTATCGAAATTGTGATTAACTTCATTGTCTTCTTCCATCGGACCATGTATGTAATGTTTAACTCTGTGACCATTAACTTTAAATTCAATCCCATTTGAATTTATTAATTCTATCGTTCCGTATGGGAAAACTCTTTTGACTATGAATGGTCCAGACCATCTTGATTTCAATTTTCCAGGAAATAGCTTGAATCGTGAATTGAAAAGAAGAACTCTGTCTCCTTCTTTAAATTCTTTTGAACTTCTGATTCTTTTATCATGCCATTTCTTCGTTCTTTCTTTATAGATTAACGAATTTTCGTATGCTTCATGTCTTAATTCTTCTAATTCATTTAGTTGACTTAATCGTAGATGTCCGGCTTCATGTAAATCAAGATTACATGTTTTCAAAGCCCAAAATGCTTTGTGTTCAATTTCTACTGGAAGATGACATGCTTTTCCATAAACAAGTCTAAAAGGTGTGGTTCCAATTGGAGTTTTGTAGGCTGTTCTAAAAGCCCAGAGTGCATCCTCCAATTTAATGGACCATTCCTTCGGATTTGATCCTACGGTTTTCTCTAGAATACGTTTTAAAGCTCGGTTGGTATTTTTAACTTGTCCACTTGTTTGTGGATGATATGCGGTGGAGATTTTATGAGTTACTCCATATCTTTAAAGAACTTTCTCAAGTTGATTATTACATAAATGAGTACCCCGATCACTTATTAAAGCTTTCGGTGTTCCAAACCTTGCAAAAAGACATTTTAAAAAGTTGACTACAACTCGTGCATCGTTAGTTGGGAGAGCTTGTGCTTCCGCCCATTTAGATACATAATCAATGGCTACGAGTATATATAGATTATTATGAGATTTTGGAAATGGACCCATAAAGTCAATACCCCAAATGTCAAATACTTCACATACTTGGATGACATTTTGTGGCATTTCATCACGTTGACTTATTTTTCCGGCCCTTTGACAAGCATCACAGGATTTGCAAAGAAGGTGTGCGTCTTTGTAAATTGTAGGCCAATAGAATCCAGCATCATAAACTTTTCTTGCTGTTAGTTGAGGCCCATAATGCCCTCCTGTTGGTCCTGTGTGACAATGGTTTAAAATTTTACTAGCTTCATCTCCAAATACACATCGGCGTATTATTCCATCGGGACAACTTTTAAACAGATGTGGATCTTCCCAAAAATAGTGTTTTATATCACTGAAGAATTTCTTTCGTTTTTGGTACGATAATCCTTTTTCAAGGAATCCACAAACTAAGTAGTTTGCATAGTCTGCAAACCATGGAATTTCTTTATAATCTATCTTCAATAGATATTCATCAGGAAAGTTGTCTTGTATGGCCGATTCATTTAGAACTTCTAATTCGGGATTTTCAAGACGAGAAAGATGATCAGCGGCGAGATTTTCTGCTCCTCTTTTATCTCGGATTTCAATATCAAACTCTTGTAAGAGTAAGATCCAACGGATTAATCTTGGTTTAGCATCTTGTTTCGAAAATAGGTATCTAAGAGCAGAATGGTCGGTATAAACCACCGTTTTTGCTAGAACGAGATATGATCGAAATTTGTCAAAAGCAAAGACAATAGCAAGGAGTTCTTTTTCAGTAGTTGTATAGTTCGTTTGTGCTCCTTGTAACGTCTTACTAGCATAATATATAGGTTGAAATCGTTTTTCAATCCTTTGTCCTAAAACGACTCCCATTGCAAAATCACTTGCATCGCACATTAGTTCAAATGGTAGATTCCAATTTGGTGTTATCATGATCGGCGCATTAGTGAGTTTCTCTTTAAGAATATTAAAAGATTTGATACACTCATCTGAAAAGATGAATGGAGCATCCTTTTCTAGGAGTTTATTCATAGGAGTGGCAATTTTAGAAAAATCTTTTATGAAACGTCGGTAAAAACCGGCATGCCCTAGAAAACTCCTAACTCTTCTAACATTGGTGGGATGTGGAATTTTAGCAATTACATCTACTTTAGCTCTATCCACTTCAATTCCTTCTTTTAAAATTTTATGTCCAAGAACGATGCCTTCTTTAACCATGAAATGGCATTTCTCCCAATTAAGTACTAGATTTGATTGTTCGCATCTAATAAGCATTCGTTCAAGATTAGCTAGACATGTTTCAAATGTATCACCGAAGACTGAAAAGTAATCCATGAAAACTTCCATGCATTCTTCTATCATGTCATGAAAAATCGCCATCATACACCTTTGAAAGGTTGCAGGGGCGTTGCAAAGTCCAAATGGCATGCGTTTGTAAGCAAAAGTACCATAAGGGCACGTGAATGTGGTTTTCTCTTGGTCCTCGGGTGCTATTGGAATTTGAAAATATCCGGAAAATCCATCTAGAAAACAATAGTAACTATTTCCGGCTAATCTTTCCAACATTTGATAAATGAAAGGTAAGGGAAAGTGATCTTTTCTGGTGGCGTCATTTAATTTTCTATAATCAATACATACATGCCATCCTGTTACAGTCCTAGTAGGAATAAGCTCATTTTTCTCATTTGTAATGACAGTCATGCCACCCTTCTTAGGCACGCATTGAACTGGGCTTACCCATGGACTATCAGAGATTGGATAAATTAGACCTGCATCTAGCAGTTTAATAATATCTTTCTTAACTACATCTTGCATATTAGGATTTAGTCTTCGTTGGCGTTGCACATACGTTTTATGACCTTCTTCCATAAGGATTTTATGTGTGCAATACGAAGGACTTATTCCTTTAATATCATGAATCTTCCATGCAATGGCTGGTTTATGAGCTTTCAACACAGAAATGAGTTGTGATTTCTCATTTTCAGTAAGAGAAGACGATATTATTACAGGTAATTCAGATTCACCATGTAAATAAGTGTATTCCAAATGGTTTGGAAGTGGATTTAACTCTAATTTCGGAGGTTCTTCTATCGATGATTTGTATCGATATCTGTCTTCTTCTTTTAGCATTTGAATTTCTTCTGTTGTTGGTTCATATCCATTAGCTATAAGTGTAGCTAACATTTCAACTTCATCAATTGGTTCATTACCTTCTCCTAAAGAACATTCTCCTGTTCCTTGTAATTCTGGAAATTCTTCTAATAATTCTGCATGTGCATCTATAGTTTGAATATAATAACATGTATCATCTGCAGATTGTGGTTGTTGCATTGATCTATCAACTGAAAAGGTAACACTCTCGTCCTCTATACTTAGGGTCAATTTCTTACCGAACACGTCTATCATTGCTTTAGCCGTATTTAAGAATGGTCTTCCTAATATGAGAGGAACTTGAGAATCTTCTTCCATGTCCAGAACAACAAAATCTACTGGAAATACTAAAGTACCAACTTTAACTAGCATGTTCTCCATTATCCCTCTAGAATATTTTATTGATCTATCGGCTAGTTGTATGCTTATTCTGGTTGGTTTCAATTCTCCAAGGTCTAGTTTAGCGTATAGTGAATACGGCATTAGATTTATACTAGCACCTAAGTCTGCCAATGCTTCTATTGAACTAAGACTACCCAGAAAACATGGAATTGTGAAACTTCCTGGATCAGATAATTTTTCTGGTATCTTATTCAACAGTACTGCTGAACAATTAGCATTCATGGTAACAGCCGAGAGTTCTTCCATTTTCTTTCTATTTGAGATTAGATCTTTCAAGAATTTAGCATATCTAGGCATTCCTGAAATCACATCAATGAAAGGAAGATTTACATTTATCTGTTTAAACATATCCAAGAATTTGGATTGCTCGGCTTCAAGTTTCTCTTTCTTCATTTTACTCGGGTAAGGAAGTGGTGGTTGGTATGGTTTAACATAAGGTTTAGCCTTAACAGTGTTATCTTCATTAACCTTTTCAACTACCGGTTCTTTTTCCTTATCTTGATCAGGTTGTGGTTCTTGTGGAGTAGGAATAGCTTCATCAGAAGTTACAAGTATTTCAGGTGGTTTAAGTGTTGTACCACTTCTTGTGGTAATGGCTTTAGCTGTTTCATTCCGAGGGTTAGCATTTGTATCACTAGGTAGACTTCCCGGTTTTCTTTCACCTATTAACCTTGCTAGGTTACTTAATACTTGTTCCAGATTTTGAATAGAAGCTTGTTGATTTCAAAATGCTTGAGCATTTTGTTCATTAATTTGTTTCTGAGATGTGAAAAACTGTGTTTGAGTTTCAACTAGCTTCGTCATCATATCTTCTAAATTCGGCTTTTTATCATCGGTTTGTTGTGGTGGTTTGTTTTGAAAATTAGGTCTTTGTTGATTGTAATTATTATTGGATACTTGTTGATTGCTAGGACCTTGTTGGTTGTTGTATGGAATATTTCGGTTATAATTCTGGTTTTGATTGTAAATCGGTCTTGGCGGTTGATAATTATTCTGATAATTATTTCCAGGCCTTTGGTTTATGTATGAAATATTCTCTCTTTGTTCCATTGTTAATTCAATACTGAGACAATCTTTTGTCAAATGTGGTCCTCCACACTGCTCACAACTAATTCGTATTGAGTGAATATCCTTAGTCATCTTTTCCATTCGTCTCTCCACAGCATCTATCTTTGCGGAAATGGAATCTAAGTCATGGCTAGAATCGGCTCTAGCTGTTTTAGATGATCTAACGATATCTTTTTCTTGGTGCCACTCATGTGAGTGGGAAGCAGTGTTATCAATAATTTTGTAAGCATCAGTTTCGGTTTTCTTCATAATAGAACCACCAGCTGCTATATCTATGTCTTTCCTTGTAGTGATGTCGCATCCTTGGTAGAATATTTGTACTATTTGACACGTGTCTAAACCATGTTGCGGACATCCTCTTAACAACTTTCCAAATCTAGTCCACGCCTCATATAGAGTTTCATTCGGCTTCTGTGTGAATGTAACAATTTCTCCTTGAAGTCTTACGGCTTTAGATGCAGGAAAGAATTGTTTAAGAAATTTTTCAACTAAAACATCCCATGTATCGATCACCCCTTCAGGTAATGATTCCAACCAATCTTTGGCTTCTCCCTTTAAAGTCCAGGGAAATAACATGAGATATATCTATTCATCCTCTACTTCTCGGATTTTAAATAGTGTGCAGATCCTATTAAAGGTACGTAGATGTTCATTTGGATCTTCCTTCGGCGCACCACTAAATTGGCATTGATTAGTCACCATGTGTAGAATTTGTCCTTTGATTTCATAATCTGGCGCATTAATGTCTGGATGAGTAATTGCGTGACCTTGGCCAGTGCGTTTAGCTCTCATTCGGTCTTCCATACTTAATGGTTCTGTTACTTCCATAATTGAATTTGTTGAATCGGAATCACTAGAGGATTCTGATTTAATGGTTCGTTCCTCAACAATCTCTGTTTGAATGATTGGTGGTTCCGGAGAAAAATTTAGTGGTTCAGGATCTATGAATCGTCCCTGAATATTCTCCGGATTCTCAATTGTGAGGTCGGGTTCAAAAAATGGATTATCGGAAATTTGAACTGGAGTACTTGGTCGACTGGATGACGATTCTAAAGAAAAATCAACGGCAGTAATATTTGCTAAATGTCTTGATCTAGTTACAGGTGGTGAACGTACAAAAGGTGGTGAACTTCTTGCTCGATGCATTCACTGAATATCCTATTAGTTTTTAAAAGGAAAGAAAAATTATAATAAGTTATCCAATCAATAGACTTTTCTGATTTTGCCCACGTTTCGAATAGCCAAAAGATGCAGCAGAGGGGCAGGATTCGTTTGGTCTCAATATAATTGAGGACTGTTTGGCTCCAATAACCCGGTCCACGTACAAATCCAACTATTACTACGAACCAGAAAATTTTGATGTCTATCAATTTAACCACTTAAAATAAATTTTCGTAATTTTAAGAAATTTAGATAAGAAGTAGAATAAAAATCTATGTCCTAAAAACTAGAATAGCGAGAAATAAGAAAGAAAGAAAAAAGCGTGTCGAAAAAGAAAAATGGTTGAAAAATAAAAGGTGACGGAAAAATAAAAGACACTTATAAAACTTAAAAACACTTGACTAACCTAACCTTATTACCACAACTAACTTAAAATTATAATCGCAAATTGAGATTACTAATTGGAATGATAATTGATACATAGGTAAAAGTCGTCTAAAAATATTAAAGCTTACAGGAAAAACTAAATCTCAAATGGAAATAACTTAAAAAGAAACTAAAACTTAAAAAGGCGTCGCAAAATTCTAAATTACCTAAATCTTATTCTAAAGAAAAAGCACTTAAGAAATTCTACGGCAAAGCCTAAAAATCTAGAAGTAAAAATAACTATGGCAAAAACTAAGTTTAAAACTAAATATGAGCTAAAAATACAAATATTACGCTAAAACGATTAAAAAGTGACAAAATATAAAAATAAACTAAAAGTTGTAAAAAGTACAATTTTTATAAAAATATTTATATTATTTATTTTATAAAACTATTAATTTTATATATAATAAAACTAATTAAAATTTAAAATACAATTTAATTTAAAAACTTAAACTAATTATATTAATACTTAAGTAATTAGGGTTTATTAATAATAATAATAATAATAATAAAATCCGTAATTAATGCGAAATTAGGGTTCTGTCACGTGTGTCAGAGTGTCTCCGCGAGTCGCGGTATTCCAAGCAGCAAACTCCGCGAGTCGCGGGGTTCCAATTTTCAACTCAGGTACAGTTTAAAATTTGACGCGTTTTTTTTATATGTTCTAAATAAACACAAAGTATTTAAATAAAACTTATATTTTTATAAAATAAAAATAAAGAAACTTTATAAAACTTAAATATTTAACAAACTCTTAAAAATATTTATATTTTTGTTTTCTTTTTATATTTTCGAATAATTAAAAACGTATTTTTTACAAAAACGTATTTTTATAAAAGTAAACTAAAAATAAAAATCTTTTTTTTATTAGCGTTGCGCTTTCGGCGTTTAAGAGTTCCCCGGCAGCGGCGCCAAAAATAACTTGATGTTATGCGATGTGTATATAAAATAGCTTTATATTTTAGCAGGAAATACTATTAAATACGATACAATTTTACACAAGATATTTATTTATTTAGAGAATGGATATACTTAAACCTTGCTACAACACTTATAGGCAGTGCACCTAATCGTACAGTAGTGTAGTTTTTAGTAAGTCCGGTTCGTTCCACGGGGAAAATCTTTAAACAAAGTTTAACGCTATATTAGTTTGCTTTTATAAAAATACAAATATATATATATATATAAGTAATATTATTATTATAAAGGGGGGGTTTTACCGTTTAATGACCGGTTTGTCGATTTTAAAACTTTAGTCGCAGTTAAAACCAAATGTAAAATAATAAATAAATACAAGACTTAATTTAAAGTGTAAAGTAAATAACGATAATGAAATTGCGAATAATAAAAGTGCGATAAAATAAACTTGCGATAATTAAAAAGTACGATAATTAAAAGTGCAATTAAATACAATAACAATAAAAATGCGATAATTAGAAGTGCAATTAAATATAAAATAAAGAAAATTAAATATGAAATAAAAGAATTATGCTTATTTAAACTTCCGTAACCATGATGTTTGACGTGTTGATTTTAGTTTTATGCCCATGGGTTAATTGTCCTTTGTCCTGGATTATTTAATATGTCCGTCTGGTTTTTGTCCATAACAGTCCATCAGTCATAAATATAAAGTGCGAGTGTCCTCGTCAAATTATCCTTATACCCGAAGTTAAATATTCCAACTAATTGGGGACTTAAACTGTAACAAGATTTTAATACTTTGTTTAATAATTACACCAGGATGTCGACTGAGTGTAACCCAAGGTTTTAATATTTTGTTATCAATTATACCAAGTGTCCTTGTACATAATTTCACCCCTGTTTTAATTATTCTAGTGGCTATTAATCCATTCCCATGTCCGGTTAAATGAACGATTATTTGTACATATAAATACCCCGCCCATCGTGTCCGATCGAGTGTATATGGTAATTTATAGGGACGCCCAATTGTAAATCTTTATATTAACATTAACAAACTATCATTTAGTTAAACAAATATAAAGCACATTAATAGCCCATAGTCTAATTTCCACAAGTGTCGTTCTTTTGTCCAAACCCCAATTATGGTACAAAGCCCAATTACCCAATTTTAGTAATTAGCCCAACATCATGATTACTTCGGATTTAAATAAGCATAATAATAACTTAGCTACGAGACATTAAATTAAAAAGGTTGAACATAACTTACAATGATTAAAAAATAGCGTAGCGTTACACGGACAGAATTTCGACTTACACCCTTACAACTTTCGCTAACATACCCTTATTATTAGGATTAAAATTAAAATTAAAATATAAATTATAAATATAAATATTACGTATATAGATAGAGAGATTGATATTTTTTAGATGATAAATTGATCAGAATTCGTTGGGCTTTATAGGGAGTTTCAGTTTTTGGGGCTCCGCGACTCGCGGCCCATTCCTTCTTCAAACTCCGCGAGTCGCGGAGTTTGTAATTACAGCTCACTCCATTTTGGCTCTTTGTTTACCGACGGTTTATTATATAAATATAATATATATATAATTTATATAATTAATTATATATTATATTATATTTATATACATAGTTAACTTGTAATTTTTAGTCCGTTGCGTCGAGCGTTGAGAGTTGACTCTGGTCCCGGTTCCGGATTTTCGAACGTCCTTGCGTACAATTTAATATCTTGTACTTTGCGTTTTGAATCTTGTACTCTTGTAATTTCGAGACGTTTCTTATCAATAATTGGAACCTCTTTGATTGTCTTTTGTACTTTTGAGCTTTTTGGTCGTTTGCGTCTTCAATTCGTCGAATCTGTCTTTTGTCTTCACCTTTTATTATTTAAACGAATATCACTTTTAAATAGAACAATTGCAACTAAAAGCTTGTCTTTCTTGAGGAATAATGCTATGAAATATATGTTCGTTTTTGGCATTATCAACCCGCCCGATAACCCCACCGATAGTTTAAAGATATATTCAAAAATTTTATTACCCTATAACAACCAATCATAAAATCAGTAACACGTTTTCTTTTGGATTCTTGAATTGCAAAAATGTCCAGATTATGAAAACGAATTAATTTTTTAATCCAATTAAATTTTTCTTTTTCAAGTTTCCCGAGCCCACGTACGTTTAACGATATTATCTTCATTTTAAACACATAAATAAAGAGAAAACGAAAGAAGGGTAAAGTTACTTCCCTGACGGAGCCCCGATCCACTCAAGTCCAATGTCGTGGCCAAAATCTTTTAAGCCCAAGCTACAATTCGATAGCGATTGTTCGTTACTAGAAGCAGGATTGTTTGGAGCTCTGATCCTTGAAACCTTACATTCCTTCTCAGAATTAATTGAACCGGTCCTATTGGAACCCCCATTACAGTCGTTTGCTAGATTTTGATCAACATGACCCATGACAGAAACTTTCGGCTCAGCCTGGGCTGGAACACAATTAGTATCAGTTGGAGTTGACATCTTTATTATTCATGGTGTCATTGATCTCGTTGTCACTTTCTTTATCTCGTTTATGTAATTCGTGCGTATATCATGGGGTTGGTTGAAAACCCGGAGGGCAGTCAACATCCACATGTCCCACAGCATTACCTTGAATGTTATCGTTATCACCTGTAGGATTAGGGATAGAAGTGTCCTTTTTTTCAACGTACGACACATATGGTGAGTCAGGTGTGAACTTAGGAATGGGAGGAGGCCCGTCTTGAAGTTCAGGCCCGTGAGAATTGTTGGGCTGGACAGTTGCGATGTTCTCGCCACCTTTGGAACATTATCGAATATTATTTGTTCCAACACAAAATTATCGTTGACAGTAACATTTCCCGAACCTGTAATATTACCGCAAGCCCTCTGGGCCAGCCCTTCAGCAGACATTTGGGCTAATCCAATATCATTCATTTTTTGGTCCACCTCATTTGAATGTTCATTAACAGAATGATTATCGATATTGTTAACAGAGGATGTACCATTCACATGTTCTTTAATAGGACCAACAAATGAGCTTTCAGCCACCCAACATTTTGAATTATTATCACCTGGTTCAACATCATTAGTCTTTAAATTCGGTTTATGACAAAATAAGTCATAAGAGAAGTCTGATTTTGATTCATCATCAAAATTTGCATATTCGACATTACCCGGTAACTCAGACTCCGATATCCCATCACTTCCATCACTTTCCACGTGATTTGGGTTAACATTAACTTCGAAAATCCCATTGGTTTCTTCCATTACATAAGCAAAAAAGATGGAACTATCGGATGTGACACGCACAATGTCATGTACCAAGTGTGCATCTCGTAACTTAACTAATACTTTTGCTACAACAAGATTTTGGTTACCTTTTAAAGAACAATTCGAGAAGTCAATAGGTTCGTCCCACCATTTTGCGATGGCAGTAAATGTATTTTCGTTCCAAAACTGGACAGGAATACCCGTGATTTTTAACCATGTAATTCGACCTTGGTATGAGTGGTTTTCATCCCATTTACGAATGTTGGTCATCCATTTGTGGATACAATGGTGTTTCGCATTAAGAATAGATGAAGCTTGCTCCTCGGACTCAAAGATGAACATAACTTCCATCCCACCAAGATACTTTACCTGAACATTATCCAGATTCTCCATTTCGCATAAAAATAAGATATGTTCAAGATATTCAAGTTTGAGGATGGTACCGATAATAGCTTTATTCAGGATTTCGGTGTCATTATGTTTATCCACAACAGAGATTTCTCTAAATTTACCATTGCAGTCCCAACGATTGAACCACCCGATGCTAGTTAATTCTTTCGTGATATCACTAGAGTATCCGTCCATATTCCCAACCACCTTGTTAAACGGACGCCCATCAGTGAACCCCTTATTCAGAATGGTATGATGATTAGGTAAAGACAATGAAACGGGTTTTGTAGAAGGGGGTTGTATAGGTTTATCATTCGAGGCACAAGCTTTTCGATCAAGGGCCTTATAAGCCTTTAGCCACCCATTACCAAGATTTATGGAGTTTAGTCGTTTAAGCAAGAAGTTAAGGTCGGTAACGTCAATAAATTTACCAAAAGCGAATTTATTACTGTTTCTTAATCTTTTCGTGAAGGGTATGAAGATGTCGTGTACATTCCCATACCCGCTAATGAAGCAACGGAGATCAATCTTGCTCCATGAATATGGGAATTCGAAAACCATAACCGATGTGATAGGCGCTGATGCCGGGACATGTTTTGGGGAGAAAGGTTCGTGAACACGAGAGTTAGATTGTTGGTTCAGTGCAATGTTTTTAGGAAAAGTGGCTGCACTTTTAGGGTTTGTAGGTTTGGTTGCTTGTTTAGGGTTTGTGGTATTAGGGTTTGTAGTATTCTCTGTATGGTTAGGTTTAGGGTTAGCCGATGAGATGGCACCCATTTCTGTTTGTATACCGGATGATGTGTGTTTGGATTACCAAAACGGTGGATCAGGTTTCTTGCAAACGAGTGATTAGTAGAGAGTTTTTTGTTGGCTTTTCGCCTTCTTTCAACCAACACCCACACCTCATCAGCCGAGGGATTAGGAAAAGTCGATGATGGATTGTGATTATTCTGATGGTTATATTGACGGGATGATTGCGCAGGTAGTGGATGAAGACGACGACGGCGGCCAACAGTGGCCGGAGTAAAAGGCGAGGTTGGAATATTAAACGCCATCCGAGCGGCCATGAATTGCTATTTTTTGTTGATTAGAATAAAACACAGATCGATTTTTTTTATTAGATTCCTTAATTCATTGTAGCTTTCGTGGATCTGATCTTGGAAATGCAGTCGTAATCTAAGCCCGTAACTCCTACCTGTTCGTTCCTGTTCTTCAAGCCCTCCCTAAATGTTCTTCGTGATTTTTTTTATTTTTATTTTTTTTATTTTATTTATTTTTTTTTTTTTGATCACTAGAGCAGTTCTATTTTAATAATCCGAATGCAAATTCTACATCTACATCTAAACAAATTGATCATATTCGAATATGTAATACTCCGTAATACATTATGATCAGTATGATAATCAATAATTAACAAATATCCTAGCAGATCTATATGTTATAAGCGAGAATACGACTTCAAATACTAAAAATCAATGAAACGGAAAGTAAAGCCCGAATCAATTGCGTAGAACATAATTCAAGCAGATAAAAAAGAAATAATAGCATTTTAATGTAGTAAGAAGAATACCTCGAGTAATTTGGATGGTATATCAGAGAGAATTGAAAATAGGTTTAACTGGATCGATTACCTAGAGAACGTAAGGAATGAAATCGGTGAAGAGAAGTACAGATCTGGCTACGATGAAACGGATCGAGAGTTGCGATGACGGAATAAGAGCATCATCATTTCTGTATTATGTTTTTGGGTGTGCATTCTTTACTTAGAGGAAGTATATGGGTGGTGTCCAAACTGAAATATGTTTGGTGCTCATCAATGAAGTGCTTTATTTTGTGTGTTTAAAAACTTAAATTAGGCAATAGCAAATGTCCTTGCATTCTGCACTTGCCAATACGTTTTCAAACCCAATTTTATAAAAGTCTTAGATTGATTGTCATCATTTCTTCTCCAAGGTCAAAACAAAAGTGATAACTAGAATAATTATTTATTTATTTCCAACTACCCGTAGTGTTTTTAATTCATGAAAATTTAATTTACAAACACAACTCTGTATTAAGAAAAGGTTTTATCCTGACCTATGCAGTGTTAAGAAAAGCGACACCGAATTATAGCAAACCGCTAGTAATAATTGAAATAACGACAATAATAGGACACCGAGATTTAACGTGGAAAACCCCAAAAGGGTAAAAACCACGGACAAGGAAAGAAACGTTTCACTAATAAGAATAATAGGAATTACACTTCTCTCTAAGTACAAGGATAAACACCAATATTTATATCTCTTGTAATTAGGAGATTAATCTCACAAACTCTCTATTTAATCTTTTAGTACATGGAAGAAAGAAGTATGTAATTTGGGATGCTTGAAATGAAGCTCCCATGCTCTCCTTTTATAGTTGAAGTAAACTGCCATCTACCCATTCATTCATACGTATGAATGTAAATAGCCTACAACAAGAAAAGGTCAAAGTAAATGGTAGGTGATGGTTGGTGACTTATTGCAAAGTCTAATTTTTCTACCACAAATTGTAGGCACCAACCATACTTGAGTTCCCATGTGTTTATTGACTTATTACACATTTCATTATTCAACAATCTCCCACTTGAAGATTTGATTAAAGTGTAATCAATCTTCACACGATAATCCTTCCTTGTCAATGCTGTTGCTTACGTCTCTGCTAGGCCGCATGAGGAACGGCACCAAATAAACTTGTCACGATTGATTGACTTTGTTAGAAAATCAGCCACATTTTTATCAGTATGAATTTTCTGCATATCCACGGTTCCTTCTTCTACTTTCTCACGAACGAAGTGATATTGAACTCGTATATGCTTTGTCTTTGAATGAAATGCCGGATTCCTTGCAAGATGCATGGCACTCTGGTTGTCACAAAATAGAGTGATATTCTTTTGTTTGTGTCCGAGTTCCTCCAACAACATCTTCAACCATGCTGCCTCTTTAGTAGCTTGAGTAGCTGCTACATATTCTGCCTCTGTTGTTGACGTCGCCACAACTGACTGCAGTTTTGAAACCCAGCTTACTATTCCACCACAAAGTGTGAAAACATATGCAGTGGTAGATTTACATTTATCGATATCACCTGCATAATCTGAATCAATGTACCCTTTGACAATAAATTTCGGTTCCCCATAACATAATGCAACATCTAAGGTTCCCTTGATGTATTAAGGATCCTCTTTTACCGCGTTCCAATGCTCTTTACCAGGATTCGCCATGTACCGACTAACTACTCCCACTGCATGTGCAATGTCTGGTCTTGTACATATCATTGCGAACATTAAACTTCCCACTGCTGATGCATACGGTACTCGAGACATCTCCTTCCTCTCGTATTCACTGCTAGGACACATAACGGAGGATAACTTGAGATTAGTAGGAAGTGGGGTTGAAATTGGCTTACTATCTTGCATATTGAAACGCTCCAAGATTTTCCTCAAATAATTCTTTTGAGAAAGCCAAATCTTCTTATTATCTCTGTCTCGGTGAATTTGCATTCCTATAATCTTGTTTGCGGCACCCAAGTCTTTCATTTCAAACTCCTTAGCCAATTGAGCCTTCAACTTATTAATACGATCTTTGTTAGGGCCTGCAACCAACATGCCGTCTACATATAACAGCAAAATGACAAAATCATTGTCCCCAAACCTCTTGAAACATGCACAAGGGTCTGTATAAAGTCTGTTATATTCAAGGCTCATTATGAAAGAATCAAATCTCTTATACCAACATCTCGGCGCCTGTTTGAGACCATACAGAGATTTCTTTAACCTGCAAACCAAGTTCTTTTTTTCTTGTAGTTCAAAACCTTCTGGTTGAAGCATATAAATTTCTTCTTCAAGATTTCCATGAAGAAATGCAGTTTTCACATCTAGCTGCTCTAGATGCAAATCAAATGTAGCACACATCGCTAGAACTACTAGAATTGTTGCAAGTCGAACCACAGGAGAAAATATTTCATTAAAGTCTGTACCTTCTTTCTGAGCATATCCTTTAACCACCAGTCTTGCACGATACCGCTCCATTTGATCATCGCCATTTCGCTTGATCTTATACACCCATTTATTTCCAATAGGTTTTCTACCTTTCGGCAATGGCACAAGTTCCCATGTTTTATTTTTATGAAGAGCTTCAATTTCTTTCTGCATAGCTGTCATCCACTGAGATACATTTGAATGATTTAGTGCCTCGCGAAGAGTTGTTGGCTCTCCTTCTTCTGTTAGAAGACAATATGCAACATTGCTTTCCATAATATAATCTGAGTGCCACCCTGGATGTTTCCTTTCCCGATTAGAAATACGAGTCGCTGGAGCTTCATCAACGACTACTTGATTTTCATCATGCTCTAGTACTGCTTCAGAAGAATCTTTATGAAATTCATTACCCACCTGTATCGGTATAGTTTCTTTTGAAGTGCTAACATTTTCAAGATCTTTGTCTTCTGTAAAGACAACATCTCTGCTGATGACTACTTTGTGGGCAGTGGGGTCCCACAAGCGATACCCCTTAACTCCATCAGCATACCCCAAGAACAAACACTTTCTGGACTTTGGATCCAACTTTGTCATTTCTTGAGAATTGTACATTGCGTACACAGGACTTCCAAATATATGAAGGTTTGAATAATCAACTGGTTTTTCAATCCACATCTCCGTCGGCGATTTCAACTCAATTGCAGTTGACGGTGACTGATTTATCACGTAACAGGCAGTACTGACCGCTTCTGCCCAGAATGATTTCCCCAAGCTTGCAGTTGCCAACATCGCCCTCGTTCTATCTAACAAGGTTCTGTTCATCCGCTTTGCCACTCCGTTTTGTTGAGGAGTGTATGTCGTCGTGAACTGCCTTTTGATACCTTCTTGTTTGCAGAACTTATCAAATTCATCACCAGTGTATTCTCCTCCATTATCAGTCCTTAAACACTTGATCTTTTTACCAGATTCAAGTTCAACCCGTGCTTTGTAAACTTTAAAAACTTCAAACACGTCCGCCTTCCTCTTGATTGGGTACACCCAACATCTCCTAGTGTAATCATCAATAAATGATACAAAATACTTTGCTCCTCCTAGGGATTGAACTGGTGCTTTCCACACATCAGAGTGAACCAATTCTAGAATCAATTTACTTCTAGAATTTGATGTGTTAAACTTCAGGCGATGCTGCTTGCTGATTACACAATGCTCACAGAAAGGTAGCGATACCTTTGTAAGACCAGGAATAAGATTTCTTTCAACAAGAATCTTCATACCTTGCTCAGACATGTGTCCAAGCTTTTGATGCCATGTCATAACAACTTTATCACTTGAACTATTCGAAGCAACAGATGCTTTCGATTCCTGTACCGTTTCGCCTTTCAGAATGTATAAATTAGCACCCACCTTTTCTCCTTTCATAAGTACAACCGCGCCTTTCTTGATTATCATGATCTTCTCATGTATCACCATCTTACAACCAATATCATCCAATTGTAAGTTCTTCTTCAAACCCTCCACGTGTCGCACACCTTGAATAGTACGAACTGTACCATCATGCATCTTCAAAATGATATCTCCAATTCCAATGATCTTTAGTTCATGATCATTGCAACTGTATACAGATCCTCCTGAGATACATTCATATTGTTTGAACCATTCTCTCCTAGGGGTCATGTGAAAAATAGCTCCCGAGTCAAATAACCAGACATCAACAAATGTCTTTCTGACTTCATTTGCTACCACTGCCTCACTAACCAAAGCAGTCCCATCATCTGAAGTGCTTGCAATATTTTCTTGAGGATTAGAGTTGTTTAAACTCCAATAATCCTTCTTCAGATGACCTTTCTTGCCACAATTGTAGCATGTATAGGTCTTCTTCTTTTTAGACTTCGGTTTACCATGATTGTGACTACCACTTGGGCCACGTTCCGTTGATCTCCCTCCTGACACTACCAAGGCCTCCACTTGTCGTGAACCTGCCTATTTGTCCTCCTTATTATTGCGCCGATTTTCTTTTTCTAGAATAGCAGCCGCAAGTTCATCATAGACTAGATACTCCGAGAGAACATTATTGGTTAAGTTAATAATGAGTTGATCATACGAGTCAGGTAGACTCTGAAGTAAAAGTTCAGAACGTTCTTTTGGCTCTATATTGCAACTTAATGAAGCGAGTTGAAAATAGAGTATTCAAAGAATTAATGTGCTCATTAACTGAAGTAGATTCATTCATGCGTAGCGCATAAAGTTTCCTCTTAAGGAATATCTTGTTGTGGAGTGATTTGGTCTCGTACAATTTTACGAGGTGATCCCAAATCTCTTTCGCCGTATTCTTTTCTTCAATGCTAGACAAAACGTCATCTGCTAGTGCCATATGAAGATTTGCGATAGCCTGGCCGTCCATCTCTTCCCATTTTTCATCAGTGACTTCGGCTGAACGTCCACTGATGGCCGCCAAACACTTATCCTTTCTCAGGATAGCTTTCATCTTTAGTTTCCAAAACGAGAAGTTACTCCCGTTGAACTTTTCAATTTCGAATTTCGTAGACATTGCTATAATCACAATCTTCTTTTCGACAATACTATTTTTCTGAGAAATTGTACCCGGGAACTTTTATCGAGTGAAATTAATCTTACTTATTTTCTGATGTGGACGATCCACTCCAGTGGCAACCACAGAGCATACGATAAGTAGATTAATACACACTAGATATTAGAACCTTAGCTCTTGATACCACTTGTTAAGAAAAGAGACACTGAATTATAGCAAACCGCTAGTAATAATTGAAATAACGACAATAATAGGACACCGAGATTTAACGTGGAAAACCCCAAAAGGATAAAAACCACGGGCAAGGAAAGAAACGTTTCACTAATAAGAATAATAGGAATTACACTTCTCTCTAAATACAAGGATAAACACCAATATTTATATCTCTTGTAATTAGGAGATTAATCTCACAAACTCTCTATTTAATCTTTTAGTACATGGAAGAAAGAAGTATGTAATTTGGGATGCTTGAAATGAAGCTCCCATGCTCTCCTTTTACTGTTAAAGTAAAATGCCATCTACCCATTCATTCATACGTATGAATGTAAATAGCCCACAACAAGAAAAGGTCAAAGTAAATGGTAGGTGATGGTTAGTGACTTATTGCAAAGTCTAATTTTTCTACCACAAATTGTAGGCACCAACCATACTTGAGTTCCCATGTGTTTATTGACTTATTACACATTTCATTATTCAACATGCAGCCTGCAGTTATACATTATTGTCCCATTGCATTTTTAAAATTAGGGTTAGAAACGATCCATGTAGAATCATATGACTTATCAAAATCACACAAGCGTTTACAACTTTACATGTTACAGGCTTACAGCTGACACATTCAGGTGGACTTCCATTAGTCAAATCCAAGAAGGTACATTATGCGGATTTTTAATTCTATCTCGTAAGAACGTTACCTAAAACAAATCCAAGTTTTTCTGGCATGTACCTTCGGACATCCTTAACAGTCAACATGTTCAGTGTGTATTCAAAAAATAAATATTCCAAGTATAGCCAGAATTCATTCCTGTAAATCAAAGATGTTCTACTTAGACATAACATACTATACCAAGGATCCAGCATCGATACACGCACAGGAAATTCGAATTCACCAAAATTTCTTCTTCATATAATATATATGCTTGGGTGAAAAACTCGTATGCTACAGATTCGAGATCACAGTCATTGGCAGCTTGTATAAAAAGATTACAATATATTGGTTCAAAAAAAAAATTCTCATACTCTGGTAAGTATCCCACGTAAGACGATGCAAGATCCAGTATGGTTCCTCTTCTTAGATATTCAAGTTAATAAAGATGATATAGGCTACAAACAAATTAACAAAAACCAGAAGAGTGCAATTATTGTTAAACTCAAGCAAGGTTATTGTTAGACTAGATATTTATATGGACCCTCCTTTTTGTATTGGGCTCAGCCCTTTTATCAATTGTAGGGTTATAGTCTTTATATTGCTTTGTGTACTTACATTGGGTGATTATCAAATAATAATACTCTCTACGGTTTAACATGTATCAAGAGCCTACTTCAAAAAAAAAAAAAAAAAAATATTAATCGATACCTGCATCGCATCTTCTTGTTCTGTTCCTTTTCGTTTCAAAATCAGAGTCCAATTGATCCCTGTTTCTATTTCTGATCGATCTCTGTCTCTCCTGATCCCTGCAAATTCAATCAATCGGTTTCATCGAAAAAAAAAGAAAAAGAAATCTTCATCATCAATCGTTGCTACCGTTCTTCAATTCATAATATCAAAAAAAAAAAAAAAAAAAGAGAGAGAGAGAGAAGCCACAAAAACAATCGCAGCTTCTTTCTCAATCATCCTGCAAAATCAAATCGATCTCGACTCCCTGCTGCTCTGATCGATTCGTTTAAAAAACAAAAGAGGAGAAATTAATTGTTGCTGCTGTTTAATCTTGTTTCCCGATTCACGAATCAAAAAAAAAAAAGAGAGAGAATAAAAGAATTCCATCGCCACTTCCTGCTGCGCATCCAAGAAAATCTCGTGTCATCGCTCTACACAAAACAAATTATTGGTATTGGTATCATTTTTCACTTTACATATAATAATAATAATTGTGTTGGTGGTAATCAAATTAAAGGAAACAGATAAGCCGTTCTTTTCATTTTCTTATTTTTGATTTGCGTGCTAAGTGAAATAGGTTTTGTGCACGTGACATCAATTTCTTTTT
Organism: Rutidosis leptorrhynchoides; assembly: GCF_046630445.1. Classification (NCBI taxonomy): domain Eukaryota; kingdom Viridiplantae; phylum Streptophyta; class Magnoliopsida; order Asterales; family Asteraceae; genus Rutidosis; species Rutidosis leptorrhynchoides. The sequence goes on from NC_092339.1 coordinate 102,801,899, forward strand.
GAGCAATTTTTATTTTGTCTAAGCAATGAGAAATTATAGAGCAAACAATTATTGGGATTCACAGTTTCAAGCCCAGTTATTGAATATTATTCAGGCCCAACAACAGGCACATGTTTGGCCACAACAGCAACAAGCTTTTCAGGCTTCCATTTCTACTCAACCCAGTTTATTTGGGCCTTATCCTCATGGTACTAATGATCCTGGTTGGAATATGGATACTGGTGCGTCCACGCATCTTACCTCTAGTATTAATACTCTGAGTACTGTTTTTAATAATTGCAAATATCCGTCAGTCGCTGTCGGTGACGGGAACACCATTCCCGTCACCAATACTGGCCATAGCTTGTTACCTAGTCCCCACCGACCTCTTCACTTACATAACGTCCTTGTTACACCTAACATTGTTAAAAATCTAATTTTCATTCGTCAATTTACACGTGATAATCTTGTTTCTGTTGAATTCGATCCCTTTAGCTTTTCTGTTAAAGATTATCTGGCACGCCAGCTTCTTCTCCGATGTGATAGCACCAGAGATTTGTACCCCGTCACACCTCACTCTCAGCATGCTCTTCTCACTAACCCCGTCACATGGCATCAACGTCTCGGTCATCCCGGACATGATGTTCTTCGTAAACTTATTTCTAATAAAGATAATTCGTGTAATAAAACTATGTCTCCTTTGTTTTGTCACGCATGTCAGCTTGGCAAACATGTGCGCCTCCCCTTTTCTGTTTCTAGTTCTAATGCAGCTTTTGATATCATTCATTCTGATTTATGGACTTCACCTGTTGCTAGTATTAGTGGTTTGAAATATTATATTATTTTTCTCGATCATTTTACTCATTATGTTTGTATAACACCCCGCCAAATTACCATCTGAAGGCGTGTTAATCCAGGTCCCACAGTTAACAGTTACGCCCTCTATATGAGACGTTTAAAGCAATTGCATTTAATTTTATTAAAAATTAACTTTCAAAAGCATAAGTCAATAATCCCAAAATAGAAACACTGTTGTGATCGTAACCACAAGCCAACAGTATTTAAACAGTATAAAAGTTTTAAATGCGAAAGTAAATAATGTTCTTTAAAATCAAATGCTGACTCCACGGCCAGTCATGCAGCAAACACAGCGAAAGCATACCTCTTAAGGACCTGAGAATAATAACACGTAAAAACAGGTCAACAAATAATGTTGGTGAATCTACAGGTTTAAAAGTATAACAGTATCTGAAAAACAGTTTTCAGAAAAATAGTTTAATTTCCTTGACCACGAGATTTTACAAGTACAACACAAAGTCGTAAAACGTTTGCATAATATGAGCACCTGAATACTAGCAATCACCCGAGTATAGAAGCCACTATACCCGCCTTACCTCGTAAAATGTTATACACTTGTTCGAATGTATTTAATGTTCAAAGTAAATGCACCACAGTTTTTATAGTGGGTGAGGTTGTCAACCTAACGGATCCGTCCATCTAAATTGTGCTTACACCGATGGTAATAAAAGTATTCAAGCTAGAGGCTTTTTGAACAAACTCAATATGCATATATAGTACTCATGTCAATACAAAAGCATTTGAAAATGTAAATATAACAGCGTGTATTCTCATCCCTGAAAACATGTAAAAAGCGGGACTGTAGACTCACCTTTGAATAAAGCTCGGATTTAAAAGTGGACAATTAACTTGTACGGTTTATAGCCGAGTAATGCAAGCTAAGTATACGTATTAGGTTGGTCAATATATGTATCTTAAATAAGTGTGGTTTCATAGTACACGTTGTCTTATTGCTCGACTCGACGCTGTTCAAAGTAAAAGTCAACTATATCATGTAAGTCAAACAAAGTCAACCGAAGTCAAACCGAAAGTCAAACTTGGTCAATGTGATCAACTAAAGTTAACATCAGTAGGTTCATGTCAAATATTGGTCAACATGTCAAACCTAAGTCAAACAATACGTTTTAGGTCATGAATGATCATTTTCATAAATTCAGTTTATCGTTATGCACAAAGTTCATGAACACGTAGCATACTTAGCACATTATCTCATAGTACAAAATTCAAGTAAACATGACAAACTCCAGATCATAACTATACTTAAAATCGATTCCAAAAAGTCCGGTCAGGGTCTCATACGACAATTAAAAGTCAGGAATCAGAAGGCGTACATTTGGGGTTTGCCAAGTCAGTTTCTGACCGCGCACTGATTTCATTTTGGCTATAACCGGAGTTAAGAACATGCAATTGATACAAAACCAGTGGCCATAGTTCAAGGACAAGTAAAAGAAACACATATCAAAAATCTAGCAAATTTTGTTTAGTCAATTTGTACAATTTATTCGTGCAAATTTAACATTCAGTTTTCAGCTCAAATCAGAATTCACATAAAGTATAGCTCTATTGTGCTTAATGCATAAGGTTTCAGAGATTGACATAAACTAACAATAAGTCACATATCATGTTAAGTTTCATTTTCCAGAAGCATACATGCTCAATCAATAAACACAATCCACATAGTATAAAACAGTGAGCAATTTGCAGATTCGATTCTCATTTAGCTAGTCACATTCGCATGCGATTATCCGAAGATCTAGATACAATTAACATATGATATCTACATGAAAAGTGAAGTACTTTTTGTGTACATTTCAAATATGCAAAGCTTTAATCACAGAAGTTAACACATTTTATCATACAAAGCTATTTTCATGCAAGTGCTGTATAAAATTACTTTTACACTAATTCAAGCATATCTCGGGTTATACATAAGCAAACGACATGATATCCTAGTCTAAAAGTGTTTTTAAATTATCTTTCCAGTGGCATAAGTTTCACATGCCAATTCGTTGTCTAACAATTCCAGATTTCTGATCAAGCAACAAAAACACAACGATAATTCAAATTGACATAACTTAATCATACGGAAACGAAATCAAGCGAATCCAAAGCCTAAACTCAATAGTTTTTCGCAAGGAATCTGATTATAACATAATAATTAACATTTGAAAAACTTAATTTTTCTGATCAAGCAATAACAAATTCGTTTTTAAACCCTAGCGCATCAAACAATCAAAATAACGATAACGATTAACACGTACGCGTATAGACTTGAACAATTGACAACACAACTATGAAACTTTATTAAAAATCAGATTTTAAGAATTAGGGTTCATGTAAATATACCTTTAAATCACAATCAATTGTTTATACCAATGGATAGAGAACGAGGAGATGAACGCGATTCGTGTAGAACACTTTTGCTAATTTTGAAAGATGAAGGTATGGTGGTGATGGTGATGGTCGACGTGAAAGAGAGAGCAGGAGGAGGTGACTGCGTGATTTTTTTGATTAGGGTATTATGCAGTGTTTATCCCTCACAAATTAATTTATATTATTAAACCCTAGTTTTACTAATTAGCACATAAGCCCCTCAAGTAGTAAAAATTAAACATAAAAGGGGTGGGGAGGGGGGTTTCGGCCGAATGGGCACCATGGGGTATTCCTGGGCTCGTGTTTTGCAATTCCGTGTAATCATGGTCCGTTTTAAGTGTCGTTTAGTCGTACCGAAAGCCCGGAACGCTAACCCGATCGTTAAACGCAACCAATCGCTTAATTTGTTAAAAACCCAATAAATTAAATATTTTAAAAAGTTAATAATTAATAAAATTAATTATTAAAATAAACCCGAGCGTTTTGTTGCTCAAAAAGCGGTTATCAAAATCGTATCGTTTTTATCGTATTTCCTTATCCGAAATATTTATTTGAATTAATATCAACCCATATTAATTATTGTAACCCTCCAAAGATCAAGTATGCATTTATTACACATAAACACATAAAAGTTAAATAATCGCCGTAAAATAAACTAACGGAAGGTTAACGGAAGTAACGGAAAAATCAGGGTTGTTGCATTACCCACCTGTTATTGAAAATTTCGTCGCGAAATTTTATTGATCGTCTGCCGAAGTAGTTTCCTCGGGAACAATTGCGGATACTTCAGCCTCATCTGGTCTTCACGCTCCCACATGAACTCTGGTCCTCTTCTCGCGATCCACCGAACTTTAACGATAGGAATTCTACTTTGCTTCAACTGTTTGACCTCACGGCCCAAGATTTCAACAGGTTCCTCAATGAAATGAAGTTTGTCGTCGATTCGTAGTTCCTCTAAAGGAATAATCAAATTATCATCAGCTAGGCACTTCTTTAGATTGGATACATGGAAAACGTCATGAATACCGCTGAGCGCTTGCGGACCAATCTGTAAGCTACCGGTCCAACTTTTTCAGTTATCTCAAACGGTCCAACATACCTAGGACTCAGTTTACCTTGTTTCCCAAATCGTACAACACCCTTCCAAGGTGATACCTTAAGCATAACCTTGTCACCAACTTGAAACTCTATGTCCTTTCGTCTAACATCGACGTAACTCTTTTGAAGACTCCGAGCTGTTCTCAATCGTTCCTGAATCTGTAGGACTTTCTCAGTTGTCTCCTGAATAATCTCAGGACCTGTCAACTGACTATCTCCCAATTCGCTCCAACAAACGGGAGATCTACACTTCCTTACAACGCTTCGAAAGGTGCAGCTTTAATACTCGCATGGTAACTGTTATTGTATGAGAATTCAGCTAGTGGTAAATACTTATCCCATCCATTTCCGAAATCGATGACACACGCTCTCAACATGTCCTCAAAAGTTTGAATAGTTCGTTCACTCTGACCATCTGTCTGGGGGTGGTATGTTGTACTCGTATCTAAACGGGTCCCCATTGCTTTCTGTAATGATTGCCAAAACCTGGAAGTAAATCTGCTGTCGCGGTCGGATATAATATATATAGGCACTCCATGCCTAGAGACGACTTCCTTAATGTAGATCTGAGCCAACTTCTCCATTTTATCAGTTTCTCTTATCGGTAAGAAATGTGCGAACTTAGTGAGACGATCCACGATAACCCAAATAGTATCGTGACCTCCCGCCATGGAAATACCTTCCCACTTCCACTGGGGAATCTCTGGTTGAGTTAATAATCCTGATGGCTTCTGATGTTCAACCTTGACTTTAGCGCAAGTCAAGCACTTCCCGACATAGGTAGCAATGTCAGCTTTCAAATTTGGCCACCAATAGAACGCCTTCAAATCTTGGTACATTTTATCTGATCCCGAATGAATTGAGTATCTTGACTTGTGTGCTTCCTCCAACACTAGTTCTCTCAATCCACCAAACTTTGGTACCCAGATTCGATTAGCAAAGTACCGTGTTCCGTCCTCCTTGATGTCAAACTTCTTATCCATTCATCTGAGAAATTCAACATCGACATTTTCTTGTTTCATGGCTTCTTGTTGTGCTTCTCGGATTTGTGATGTGAGATTCGTACGGACAACTATGTTAAGCGCTTTAACCCTAAGAGGTTTCTCTCGCTCTTTTCTGCTTAAGGCATCCGCCACAACATTCGCCTTGCCGGGATGGTATTGAAGTTCGCAATTATAATCGTTAAGTAGTTCCATCCAACGTCGTTGTCTCATGTTGAGCTGTTTCTGATCGAATATGTGCTGTAAACTCTTATGGTCAGTGAAGATAGTGAACTTGGTTCCAAACAGGTAGTGTCTCCACATTTTAAGTGCAAAGACAACAGCTCCTAACTCAAGGTCGTGCGTAGTGTAGTTCTGCTCGTGAATCTTTAACTGACGCGATCCATAAGCAATAACCTTGTTTCGATGCATAAGCACGCAACCCATTCCTTGACGTGAGGCATCACAATAAACGACAAAATCATCACTTCCCTCGGGTAGAGACAATACTGGTGCAGTTATTAACTTCTCCTTCAACATCTGAAATGCAGTCTCTTGCGGTTCTGACCACTCAAACTTCTTGCCCTTATGAGTCAACGCGGTTAATGGTCGGGCAATCTTAGAGAATCCTTTAATGAATCTCCTGTAGTAACAAGCTAGACCCAAAAATTGCCTAATCTGCGTTGGCGTCTTTGGAGTTTCCCAATTCTTAACTGACTCAATCTTTTCTGGATCGACCTGTATTCCATTGGCCCCTACAGCATGGCCAAGAAATTGTACTTCTGGTAACCAAAAGTCACACTTAGAGAACTTCGCATACAACTGCTCATCTCTAAGCATAGTCAATATCGAACGTAGATGCTGCTCGTGCTCTTCTCTGTTCTTGGAGTACACCAATATATCATCAATAAACACAATGACGAATTTATCTAGGTATGGCTTACACACACGGTTCATGAGGTCCATGAACACTGCTGGTGCGTTCGTCAAACCAAACGACATCACTGTAAGCTCATAATGCCCATAACGTGTTCTAAACGTTGTCTTCGGGACATCAGCTTCTTTGACTCTCAATTGGTGATACCCGGATCTCAAATCAATCTTCGAATAACAACTGAATCCCTGCAGCTGATCAAATAAGTCATCAATCCTCGGTAACGGATACCGATTCTTGATTGTCAACTTGTTCAATTCCCTGTAGTCGATACACAATCTCATCGACCCATCCTTCTTCCTAACAAACAAGACCGGAGCTCCCCAAGGAGAAGAACTCGGTCGGATAAATCCCTTGTCTAACAATTCTTGCAATTGGCTAGACAACTCTTGAAGCTCTGGGGGTGCGAGTCTGTACGGTGCGCGAGCCACCGGTGCCGCTCCTGGCACTAAGTCTATCTGAAACTCAATTTCTCGATGCGGTGGGAGACCAGGTAATTCCTCCGGAAAAACTTCAAGAAATTCCTTAACTATAGGAACGTCTTCGGGTCTCCTTTCTTCTGGTACAATTTGGCTTACATGAGCCATGAACGCAATACATCCCTTTCTCACATACTTCTGAACTTTCAAGCAGTTAATGAGATGTAATTGTGAACCATTCTTCTCACCATAAATCATCATAGATTCACCGTCAGCAATAGGAATACGAATAGCCTTTAGGTCACAAACCACCTTGGCTTTGTTATCAGCTAACCAGTCCATTCCAACCACAAGGTCAAAACTTCCCAGTTTAATAGGTATCACATCAATGCTAAAAGGCTTACCCTCTAACATCAAGGTACAATCACGATAAATCTTATCAGCTCTCATCAAGTTACCATTTTCTAGTTCTATGGAATACACGTTATCTAAGGAAGAAACAGGGTTCTTAACATGGTGACAAATATCCTTAGATATAAAACTTCTATCGGCGCCAGTATCAAACAAAACATAAACATTAAGATGGCTGGGCGAGAACGTACCTTTAACTGAGTTAAGGCCATGGCATATACCACTGGTGTGATGGATGGTTGCAGTACCCTGAGTTGATCCATCCTTCCTCTCTCCCGGGCAGTCCCTCGCGTAATGGCCAGCTTCACCACACTTAAAACACTTATTCTTCTCGGTGTTGACCTTACAATCTAGGGCCATGTGACCTTTCTTTTGACACTTGGTGCAAACCAGCATTTTGCATCCCCCACGATGGTGCCTTCCGCATTTTCCACACAATGGTAGTTTTCCTTTGTAATTCGTATTGGATGAAGATCCTTTCTCGAAGTTACGGGGCATCCCTTGTTTCTCACCTCGGTTCTGTGCGAGACTTCCAATAATATCCTCACACCTTTTTCTTTTCCCATTAATTTCATTTCCTGTAACAGGCATCTCTTTTCCCCCCATTCGGCTAATTTGTTTCATCCTGTTAATCGCCATATTGATGACTCCGAGTATTGTCTTTGGTTGATGGGAAAGGCCAAAACCGAACACCTCCATCGGCAATCCCGACATGTACCTCTCAATTGCTCTATCCGCTGATGGGACTAAATGTGAGCAAAGCAACGATAGCTCCCGGAAACGGTTAGTGTAACTAGCAATGTCAGTTCCAATGACCCTTAAGTTCAGAAGTTCATTTTTCCACCTTATTCGCTCTCGTCTGGGGCAGTATTTCTCAATCGTGCAATCAAAACCTGCGGCTACAAGTGCTTCTGTCACTCGTTGGTTAACGAGTTCTTCAACTTGAGCCTCGAACATTTCTGAAGTAAACATGATCTCCTTCTACACAAACGATACATCGAAGTAAGATCAACGAAAAACAGGGTTATTAAAAATATACTAGCAACGAGAGTTGAAGACTAGTAAATAATAATAGTACGAAAAGATTCGTTAGTAGTGAGAAGTAGTGTAAGTAGTGATAGTAGTGATAGTAGTGTTAGTAGTGTCACTAGTGGTAGTAGTAGTGGTACTAGTGTTATGTAGTGTTAGCAGTGTAGTAGCACTAAGTAGTAACATTAAGGGCAATAGTAGTAGTGTAACGTAACACAAGTATTACTATCATACAAAGTCACTAAATATAGAATAATACCGCATGCAATAGAAGATAATAGTTATTAATAGCATAATCCATCATTAATATAAATAAAATTCGAAAGTGATAAACCAAATCCAACAGTAGTAACCCAAACAATAAACATAATGTGCTAGTAGTCCGGTTTATAACACCCGGTAAGTTTTATATAATCGATTAAAGAAAGTATGGCGGATGAAAAAGGAAAAGAAGCTCATGGTCAACGACCCTTCACTTCCTCTTCTGTCGGGTACGGGAGGCAGGTCCATCATTCCTCGGCCTATTACGTTCCGCCTCCAACGCAGCAACCCTAGCAGTCAAGGCTGATATCAAACTCGCCATCTCAACGAACCTCGCTTCAGCCTCGTACGTATAAGTATTTATACCTGTGACCCTTTCGTCCAACCTATCAAGATCATCGGGGTGCGGATATGTCCTAGCAATATCGCTCAAAGCGTTAACACGATCAACAATATCCCTGTTACGGTTAGTATGAACCAAATCCAATGCATAAAGGTTCACGGGATGGTTAGGTATCTGATGCGGTCAACGACCCTTCACTTCCTCTTCTGTCGGGTACGGGAGGCAGGTCCATCATTCCTCGGCCTATTACGTTCCGCCTCCAACGCAGCAACCCTAGCAGTCAAGGCTGATATCAAACTCGCCATCTCAACGAACCTCGCTTCAGCCTCGTACGTATAAGTATTTATACCTGTGACACTTTCGTCCAACCTATCAAGATCATCGGGGTGCGGATATGTCCTAGCAATATCGCTCAAAGCGTTAACACGATCAACAATATCCCTGTTACGGTTAGTATGAACCAAATCCAATGCATAAAGGTTCACGGGATGGTTAGGTATATGATGCGGAGCAGGTGCTGGTGCTGGAGCATTCACCTCAGCCACACTTGAGTCGCTGCTACTGTTTCCTGAATCCTGTGACATCTAACTCATAGTACAAGAACACATACGAAACAGATTAGTCAAGTAAATAACGTAAGTCACAAAGTACTCATGTAATGACTAAATCCCGGTCGTAGTCTAGACTCATCAAAGTGTCCTAATGACCAAATCAGACACACTAATGCAAGTCCTAGTTTCCCTACGAACCGTTAGCTCTGATACCAACTATAACACCCCGCCAAATTACCATCTGACGGCGTGTTAATCCAGGTCTCACAGTTAACAGTTACGCCCTCTATATGAGACGTTTAAAGCAATCGCATTTAATTTTATTAAAAATTAACTTTCAAAAGCATAAGTCAATAATCACAAAATAGAAACACTTTTGTGATCGTAACCACAAGCCAACAGTATTTAAACAGTATAAAAGTTTTAAATGCGAAAGTAAATAATGTTCTTTAAAATCAAATGCTGACTCCACGGCCAGTCATGCAGCAAACACAGCGGAATCATACCTCTTAAGGACCTGAGAATAACAACACGCAAAACAGGTCAACAAATAATGTTGGTGAATCTACAGGTTTAAAAGTATAACACTATCTGAAAAGCAGTTTTCAGAAAAATAGTTTAATTTCCTTGACCACGAGATTTTACAAGTACAACACAAAGTCGTAAAACGTTTGCATAATATGAGCACCTGAATACTAGCAATGACCCGAGTATAGAAGCCACTATACCCGCCTTCCCTCGTAAAATGTTATACACTTGTTCGAATGTATTTAATGTTCAAAGTAAATGCACCCCAGTTTTTATAGTGGGTGAGGTTGTCAACCTAACGGATCCGTCCATCTAAATTGTGCTTACACCGATGGTATTAAAAGTATTCAAGCTAGAGGCTTTTTGAACAAACTCAATATGCATATATAGTACTCATGTCAATACAAAAGCATTTGAAAATGTAAATATAACAGCGTGTATTCTCATCCCTGAAAACATGTAAAAAGCGGGACTGTAGACTCACCTTTGAATAAAGCTCGGATTGAAAAATGGACAATTAACTTGTACGGTTTATAGCCGAGTAATGCAACCTAAGTATACGTATTAGGTTGGTCAATATATGTATCTTAAATAAGTGTGGTTTCATAGTACACGTTGTCTTATTGCTCGACTCGACGCGGTTCAAAGTGAAAGTCAACTATATGATGTAAGTCAAACAAAGTCAACCGAAGTCAAACCGAAAGTCAAACTTGGTCAATGTGGTCAACTAAAGTTAAAATCAGTAGATTCATGTCAAATATTGGTCAACATGTCAAACCTAAGTCAAACAATACGTTTTAGGTCATGAATGATCATTTTCATAAATTCAGTTTATCGTTATGCACAATGTTCATGAACACGTAGCATACTTAGCACATTATCTCATAGTACAAAATTCAAGTAAACATGAAAAACTCCAGATCATAACTATACTTAAAATCGATTCCAAAAAGTCCGACCAGGGTCTCATACGACAATTAAAAGTCATGAATCAGAAGGCGTACATTTGGGGTTTGCCAAGTCAGTTTCTGACCGCGCACTGATTTCATTTTGGCTATAACCGGAGTTAGAAACATGCAATTGATACAAGACCAGTGGCCATAGTTCAAGGACAAGTAAAAGAAACACATATCAAAAATCTAGCAAATTTTGTTTAGCCAACTTGTACAGTTTATTCGTGCAAGTTGAACATTCAGTTTTCAGCTCAAATCATAATTCACATAAAGTATAGCTTTATTGTGCTTAATGCATAAGGTTTCAGAGATTGACATAAACTAACAATAAGTCACATATCATGTTAAGTTTCATTTTCCAGAAGCATACATGCTCAATCAATAAACACAATACACAGAGAATAAAACAGTGAGCAATTTGCAGATTCGATTCTCATTTAGCTAGTCACATTCGCACGCGATTATCCGAAGATCTAGATACAATTAACCTATGATATCTACATGAAAAGTGAAGTACTTTTTGTGTACATTTCAAATATGCAAAGCTTTAATCACAGAAGTTAACACATTTTATCATACAAGGCTATTTTCATGCAAGTGCTGTATAAAACTACTTTTACACTAATTCAAGCATATCTCGGGTTATACATAAGCAAACGACATGATATCCTAGTCTAAATTAAGTGTTTTTAAATTATCTTTCCATTGGCATAAGTTTCACATGCCAATTCGTTGTCTAACAATTCCAGATTTCTGATCAAGCAACAAAAACACAACGATAATTCAAATTGACATAACTTAATCATACGGAAACGAAATCAAGCGAATCCAAAGCCTAAACTCAATAGTTTTTCGCAAGGAATCTGATTATAACATAATAATTAACATTTGAAAAACTTAATTTTTCTGATCAAGCAAAAATAAATTCGTTTTTAAACCCTAGCGCATCAAACAATCAAAATAACGATAACGATTAACACGTACACGTATAGACTTGAGCAATTGACAACATAACTATGAAACTTTATTAAAAATCAGATTTTAATAATTAGGATTCATGTAAATATACCTTTAAATCACAATCAATTGTTTATACCAATGGATAGAGAACGAGGAGATGAACGTGATTCGTGTAGAACACTTTTGCTAATTTTGAAAGATGAAGGTATGGTGGTGATGGTGATAGTCGACGTGAAAGAGAGAGCAGGAGGAGGTGACTGCGTGATTTTTTTGATTAGGGTATTATGCAGTGTTTATCCCTCACAAATTAATTTATATTAAACCCTAGTTTTACTAATTAGCACATAAGCCCCTCAAGTAGTAAAAGTTAAACATAAAAGGGGTGGGGAGGGGGGTTTCGGCCGAATGGGCCCCATGGGGTATTCCCGGGCTCGTGTTTTGCAATTCCGTGTAATCGTGGTCCGTTTTAAGTGTCGTTTAATCGTACCGAAAGCCCGGAACGCTAACCCGATCGTTAAACGCAACCAATCGCTTAATTTATTAAAAACCCAATAAATTAAATATTTTAAAAAGTTAATAATTAATAAAATTAATTATTAAAATAAACCCGAGCGTTTCGTTGCTCAAAAAGCGGTTATCAAAATCGTATCGTTTTTATCGTATTTCCTTATCCGAAATATTTATTTGAATTAATATCAACCCATATTAATTATTGTAACCCTCCAAAGATCAAGTATGCATTTATTACACATAAACACATAAAAGTTAAATAATCGCCGTTAAATAAACTAACGGAAGTAACGGAAAAATCAGGGTTGTTACAGTTTGGGTATTTTCATTACGTTATAAATCAGATGCGCTTAATACATTTGTTCAATTTCGTTCCTATGTAAAAACTCAATTCAAACAAGAAATCAAAGCTTTTCAATGCGACAATGGTGGTGAATTTGATAATAAAGCGTTTCATCATCTCTTACAATCTAACGGAATGCTATTCCGATTCTCATGCCCTCACACTTCTCAGCAAAACGGGAAATCTGAACGAATGATTCGCACCATTAACAACCTCATTCGCACCCTTCTATTCCAAGCTCATCTTCCGCCTATCTACTGGGTTGAAGCCCTTCATATGGCTGCCTATCTCCTCAATATTCTCCCCTCTTCCGCCATAAATCATGATATACCACATACTCGCCTCTACAAACAAAAACTAAACTACTCCACTCTCCGCGTCTTTGGTTGTCTCTGCTACCTGCACCTCCACACCACAAATAAACTTGAACCTCGCTCTACCCCCTGCATCTTTCTTGGCTACCCATCGAACCACCGAGGCTACCGCTGTCTCGATCTTACTACCAACAAAATCATCCTATCCCGCCATGTTACGTTTGATGAAACCTCATTTCCTTTCGGCTCCATGACTCCTACTCAACCACCTTCTTACGATTTCTTGGACCCTCCACCTAATATTTTCTCTCGTACTCTTCACCTCTCTGAACCCATTATCACTACTCCCTCTCACTCGCTTCCGGAGACACAGTCTCCTCCTTCTGAGGCTACTACCGCTACTTCGGAGACTCAGCCTCCTCCTGTTGAGGCTACCGCCACTAACCCCAAGCCCACTAATACACTTTCGGAGACACAGCCTCCTCCCATTGAGGCTACCACCACTACCACATCTCAGTCTACTGACCCTATGATCACCCGCACTCGCGTTGGTACCACTAAGCCCGTTCAACGACTTAATCTTCATACCTCTGCCATCTCTTCCATTCCTCGCACTTACTCAGACACACTTCGTGACCCTAATTGGAAACAAGCTATGACTGACGAATTTAATGCTTTAATTAAAAATAGTACTTGGACACTTGTGCCTCGCCCATCGGACACGAACGTAGTTCGCTCCATGTGGCTCTTCAAGCACAAGTTTAATGCAGATGGTAATTTGAGCAGGTATAAGGCTTGACTCGTAGCTAACGGTCGCAGCCAGCAGATTGGCATTGATTGTGATGAGACTTTCAGTCCGGTTGTTAAACCGGCTACGATACGGACTGTTCTCAGCCTGGCAGTTTCTCGACAATGGCATGTTCATCAGCTGAATGTCAAGAACGCCTTTCTTTACGGCCGTTATCTGAGACTGTCTATATGCACCAGCCTCCAGGTTTTCGGGATCCTAGATACCCTGATCATGTATGTCTTTTGCAGAAATCTTTGTATGGCCTCAAACAAGCACCTCAAGCTTGGTTTCAGCGATTTGCAGGGTATGCTCAGCGGATTGGCTTTCATCATAGCCGTTGTGACACATCTTTATTTATCTATCGCCATGGCTCCGACACCGCTTACTTGCTCCTCTATGTTGATGACATTATCTTGACTGCATCTTCCACAAGTTTGCTTCAGCAGATTATCGCCTCTCTGCACAGAGAATTTGACATGACTGATTTAGGGCCACTGAACTATTTTTTGGGTATCTCCGCCACTCGCACCACCACTGGATTATTTTTGTCTCAAAAACAGTACGCCACAGAGATTCTTGAGCGTGCTGATATGACCATATGTCACCCATGTAGGACCCCGGTCGAACCAGGGGCTAAACTCACTACTCACGGTCCTCCCGTGAAGGACCCGACTTTATACCACAGCCTTGCAGGTGCATTACAGTATCTGACCTTCACTCGGCCTGACATCACTTATGCTGTTCAACAGATTTGTCTCTTCATGCACGATCCACGAGAGCAACACCTTCACACTCTCAAGCGGATCTTACGATATATTCAGGGTACTACAGATCTTGATTTACAGTTGTACGCATCATCACCCACCACTTTGGTTGCCTACTCTGATGCTGATTGGGCTGGCTGCCCCACCACCAGACGCTCTACATATGGTTATTGTGTGTTCCTTGGAAACAACTTGCTATCATGGTCGTCTAAACGACAACTCACACCTTCTCGATCTAGTGTTGAGGCCGAGTACCGTGGTGTGGCCAACACCGTTGCAGAGACATGCTGGATACGTAACCTTCTTCGTGAGCTGCATTGTCCTCTTACTTCAGCTACACTCGTCTACTGTGACAACGTCAGCTCCGTCTATCTCTCATCCAATCCAGTTCAACATCAGCGAACCAAACACATCGAGATTGACATTCACTTCGTTAGAGATTTGGTTGCTCAGGGACATGTCCGTGTTCTACATGTGCCTTCGAGATATCAGTTTGCGGGCATCTTCACTAAAGGTCTCCCGTATGCATTGTTTGATGACTTCCGATCCAGTTTGAGCGTCCGCAGCACTCCCGCTCCAACTGCGGGGGGATGTTAGACTAGATATTTATATGGACCCTTGTTAGCCCATGTCCCTTTTGTATTGGGCTCAGCCCTCTTATCAATTGTAGGGTTATAGTCTTTATATTGCTTTGTGTACTTACATTGGGTGATTATCAAATAATAATACTCTCTACCGTTTAACAGTTATGATAAGAACATAATGCTTCCTTCTTTATTTCTTCATCAATTACATAAGGGTGAAGGGCAATTTTGACCCAATTACTTTTGCACATGTTCGTCCAGGATATGTTGGATCATTGATGGGCTGGGTAAATGGAGAAAATTTCCCATGTTCAGGTTAAACCAGAAAGGGAGAGTATTTTTCATGTTCAGACTAACCAGGTCATTCCGTGACCATTTCTATGACCACCCCAAGATGTAGTGCTAGTTAGATGTGAACCCGAATCATGTGATGGTTTCATCTCTGATAGGCCAAATTGAGATTGTAGTGTATTTATTAATTTATTTTAAGAGACACTACTATGTATGTCGGTATTTTTACCAACTAATTATTAGATGGGCTAGAATTTTCATTTACACTAGAACAAGGCGAGACAATAAAGTCAACTTTTGACCGACTTTTCCCAACTTTGACCTGACTATTAGTGTTGACCGACTAATTACACGTTTTTGGGCGAAACATGACGACATAGTCACCCTTGACATTGTCATGGATGATGCGACTAAATCCCGATATATTGGTTAATCCAGAAACTGTGACATTGTCCAGATTCAAGTTATTTTGACAAATTCATATATTACGTAAATAGAATTAATCCATGTACTATTCCTCTACAATTAAGAGAAAAAAAAGATTTAACAATTTCTAAATAACTACAATAATTAAAATTAAATATTACTACGTATTTACTAT
The DNA here is from genome assembly GCF_046630445.1 of Rutidosis leptorrhynchoides. Classification (NCBI taxonomy): domain Eukaryota; kingdom Viridiplantae; phylum Streptophyta; class Magnoliopsida; order Asterales; family Asteraceae; genus Rutidosis; species Rutidosis leptorrhynchoides. Next base: position 102,817,773 of record NC_092339.1, read on the forward strand.
GCATAATCATACCTAATACTAGCAAATCAGAGAATACTATTGACTTGTCTATTTTCGAGTATTTTTGCACATATTGTCGTAAAGTTTGACCGTAATCTTCGAATGCAAATAACCAATTATTTTGGTCTCTAACATATTCGGCTCCAAAATATTTCATGTTGGAACGGTTTTTCTATATAATATGTTTTGGAATAACACTTTGTATCCTCCCTTTCTATGAGTATTACGGGTGTTTCATCATATTTTTCCCTAAACACCTTTTTTATCCAAGATACTCAAATTTGTTATTATTTCTCCATTCACCGTAATCTTCTTTTGAAAATCAGTGTAAACACATGTTTCTCCATCATAATATATAATATTCAAATTACTCATAATCGTAAACATCTCCTCCATAGACCAAACTTGAAGTACGTTCTATCGGAGAGATTTGTTACGTTGTGAACTTGTAAAACTAGCTTCGTATATCTTGAATTCAATATTAAACTTTTCTTCATCAATCCTGTAACCCTCCATCGTTATTCTCAAAAGGTTATGTTGGTCTATGGTTGATACATTATTAGATACATCAATATTCCTTGTTTTAAAATTTATGTACCAAACCCTTAAGTTTATGTTTGAGGTTATCGGGATTGATTGCAAGCTGAAAGAGTAAGTTGTCAACATTACAAAGTTAAATAAGAGTAAAAAAGGCAATGAAATGTATGATTTTATTAATAATGTGAAAAACTTTAACAATTAACATGCGCTTGATTATATCTTTAAAACACGAGAGGCAACGTAACCAAAACATTTATTCAAATATAAGAAGTTAAACAACCAACCTCTAAAGCCTAAAACAAGCAAAACAGAGCAAATGTAATGGGACTCAATGAGTAGTACAATACCATTCGAACAAAAATTTTATGTATCAATCTCATTCGTATTATAAGGGTTGCAATTCCATTTTGCTAGTCAAGATGAAGACAGAGAAACATATGTTTATCTTTCGAAACAGAGAAACGTGTATTTCTTCCATATCTTTGAAAGGCTGATGTTTCACTGTTAATGCTTCTTGATGCACATATGTTTCTCTGTTGTTCGTCTTAACTAGCAAGATGTAAGGCACCTTTACAGTAGGGATGTAAATGGTATTTAAAATTTATGTTCGAATGGTATTGTACTACTCATCGAGTCCCATTAAAATTTGCTCTATTTTGCTTGTTTTAGGATTTGGAGGTTGGTTGTTTAGGTTCTTGTGTTTGAATGAATGTTTTGATCAAGTAAGTTCTCGTGTTTTAAAGTTGTAATTAAGTGCATAAAATACTTAAAGTTTTTATATTACTAATAAAATCATACATTTCATTGCATTTTTTACTCTTATTTAACTTTGTATTGTTGACAACTTCTTTCAGCTTGTAATTCAATCTCACTTACCTCAAATAGAAATTTAAGAGTGTGGCGTACGTAAAATTTAAAACAAGGAACATTGAGGTACCTAATAATGCATCAACCATAGACCCACCTAACCTTTTAAAAATAACGACGGATGATTACATGATTGATGGAGAAAAAGTTTAATATTGAATTCAAGATATACAAACTAGTTTTATCAGTTCACAAAGTAATGAATTTCTCCGATGCAATGTATTTCAAGCTTGGTCTATGGAGGAGGTGTTTACGATTATGAGTGATTTGATTGTTATAAAATATGATGGAGTAACATGTGTCGACACTAATTTTCAAAGGAAGATTACAGTGAATAGAGAAAGAATAACAAATTTGAGTATCTTTGACAAGGAAAAAAGGTGTTAAGGAAAAGTTTGATGAAACACCCGCAATAATCATAGAAAGGAAGAATACAAAATGTTATTCCAAAGCGTATCATATAGTATGAAAAAATTCTTCCAACAGATACATCATGAAATATTTGGGAACCGAATATGTTCTAAGCCGAAATAATTGGTTATTTACATTAGAATATTGTGGTCAAACTTTACGACAATATGTGCAAAAATACTCAAAATTAGATAAGTCAATAGTATTCCCTGGTTTGCTAATATTATTCTGGTATGATTATGCATAGTAAGTCATTAAATATTTAATATTTATTAATTATTATAGTTATTTAAAAACTGTTAAAAAAAATTCTTTTAATTGCAACCTAATTGTAGATCGATTAATCTATTTGCATAAGATAGGAATTTATCACAATAAACTGAATTCGAACAATGTCATGGTCTGGACTACCCAAAATATCGGGATTCAGTCGCATCATCCATGTCAATGTCAAGGTCGTGCAACATCCAATGTAAGGCAAGTAGATTCTTTCTAATGTTCAATACCTCCTTTAACCGATTTGTCGAATATGTTAACATTTTGTTTGTTTATTTTATTAGGGAACAACAAGAGAAATTTAGCAAGGTTATTAGAGTGCTCCAAACCGTCCGCCCTCATCCTCCTCCCACCCTGGGCGCCGTTGGCACCAGGACCGCCCAGGAACCGCCCAGGTTGTTTCGTCCAGCTGGTTTTCTTTTTTTAGCATAATTGAGGGCGGTAGGAAACGGGTATTTTGACCCGTTGAGAGCCACCAACGGCTATATCTCCACTCCCAACGGCTCTAACGGCTATTTTCCCCTTTTTATTTATGTTTTTTTTTTCTTTCTTTTTTTTACTCTATTTATACTCCACATTTCAACCCCATTTTTCACACAACTATCTCATATTACTTCTCCATTTCTAATATTTTTTCTCACATCTATCACCAAAAAAAATGAGTTCCAAAAAAACACCAAACAAAGGAAAATCGAAACAACGTCCGGTAGTTCAAGATACAAATTCGGTTAGTCGAGATATGATGCAAATGCTACTCGATAATTCGCAACAAACTACCGGGTTTTCTCGTTTTGCAAATACTAATGCATTTGCAGGTATGTTCGGAAACGTCCATCAACAACAATCTCAAAATGTTCCACTCTACCATAACCAACAATCTCAAAATGTTCCACTCTTCCCGAACCAACTATCTCAAAATGTTCCAATTTACCCGAACCAACTCTCTCAAAACGTTCAAATCTACTCGAACCAACAACAAACGAAACAAACACTTTATTATCCTAGTCTCCGTGACGAATCGTCCGACGAAGAAGTTCCCGAAACACCACTCCAAAATGAACCCGAATCCGAACCCGAGCTCGAACCCGAACCCGAACCCGAAAGTGATCCGAAAGGAAAAGGAAAAGGAAAAGTGGTAGAAAAGAAAGTGAGGTGTCCGAAGACCGCGTGGACCGACTTGGAGACAAAAATTTTAGCCGAGCGTTTTGTATATGTTTCCGAACACCCGAGTGTCGGAAACGACCAAAGTCATACTTCATTTTGGAGAGAAGTTCGAAGACAATACAATTCGATTGTCCCGGTGAAAAGACGTCCGGATCAAATAAGTGGAAAATGGTCGAAAATGCAAAGGGATGTCAAGATATGGATCGGAATTTACAACAAATACGAGAGAATGTGGGAAAGTGGTTGTAATAATGACGACATTATGTCCGCGGCACGAATGGCTTTCAAAGCGCAAACAAAGGGACGACACTTTGCGTTTGAGGATGCGTGGCGAGTGTTAAGGAATTGCCCGAAGTTTTTAGAAGGCGAAAGTATTTCGAGTAGCAACAAACGAAAAGAACCCGATCATATACCCATTAATGATCAAACCGAGGGAAGTTCCAACCCGAACAAAAGCATGCACCCCGACCCAACTCAAATGGAAAATTTGTTAAAGGATACCGACCCAATCCGACGTCCACCAAGTCGAGCAAAAAGTCAAAGGGACTCGTACTCATCCGATGCCGCGAGCCGTATGTCCTCCGAAGAAGCTCGCTTTAAAATTGCTCAATCGGTCCAAGCTTCACAAGATGTGGCGAATCAAACCATGAAAAAGCTACAAGATGATAGCAACATGCGGACTATGTTTAAAGGGTTGAAGCTTCTTTCCAAACCGGTGTCACGAGATTTGCCTCCCGATGAATACGAAATGCTAATGCTTGCTCGAGACAAAATTAAGAAAAAATATGCGAAGAAATTGCAAAACATGAACGACGACGACGAGTAGTAGTTTGATTATTTAGCTTTCTAGTATTTTTTTTTAATTGTCGTAATCTTTTAATTTTAAATTGTCATAATGTTTTAAATTTTAATTATTGTGTTTTTTTTAATTTTAATGAAATGGTAGTTTTATGTTTTTTATTTTTAATTTATCATATAAATATTAATAATTATTTGATAATATAAAATAATTCAAAAATAAAATAAAAAAATGGAAGGAGGAGTGTCTTTGTTAGGAGTGTTTAGTCCTGAGTTTAGTCCTGGGAAGGAAGTGAGATGGAGGTGCTGATGTGGCGCTGAATGATTGGTTAGTCCTGGAAGACATTGTGTCATGGTTAGGAACACTCTTACTATTTTGTTTTACTACTACTACTGGTCACGAATTTCGAGATGAGGACAACTGTGGATTATGACTTAAAAAATATCATTGATATATTACCTAAGAGGCTATAAGCAGTGAAATCCTTAATAGGATAATTGCTACTCCCAAAGACGTACACACACATCTACGGTGTATACTTTTATTATGAAATGTTTCTTACAACATAATTCTTATTATTTTTATATACTTATATATCCATATAATATAATATATTCTTTGTTTTGGAAGATGTGTACTCAATAATATAATTTCATTGAGAAAGACTCTCAATTAGGTTGTTGAACATGTTGGCAATGAGATAGCACACGTACTCTCAACTTCAATACAACATTGAGTGAAAGTTTAATTAGTAATATAGATTACCAAAATGCGATAGAACAATGTTACCGGATATCTGATGTATAACTAACGATTGGACTGGCAGTTTTCTGCAATAAGTTCTTGACCACATGGAATCACACAGAGGTTTCGATAAACAGTCGGCTTGTCATCTTCTACGATTATTAAGAAATTTTATTAATCATAACAATGGTCACTATGAATCAACTAAAGAGGGAAATACCTACCAATATTTGATTCACATAGTCCAGCCTGTCCGGATGGACATGAAGCGTAAATGTCAGAAGAGATGAACACAACCTTACAGCTCCAAAAACAAGCATATCGGGTTCCGCTTCTCTCACATGCATTAAAAAATTAGTTCAAAACTGTTGAACAGAATTCCAAAACCACCACCATGTATACAAGACATAAGTTCCTATATTACTGGTGACCTGCCTAGCATTGAAATTCAATAAGCAATTAACAGGGCCGGATATTGACCAGTGCAACCCGTGCGGCCGCACATGGCCCAACATCTATAAGGGGCCCTAAAAAATATCCTAACATTACATATATAGGCTCATTTTTATATATTTTGGTCCATTTGTTAATTAAAAATAGAAAAATCGGAAAATAAGATACATAACAATATCGAATACTTCGTAGTTCAATATTATGCTCCAATACTCCACGTTCATGCTCCAATACTTAGATGTCGAAGCTTAGTATTATGTTATATAAGAAAAAATTTTGTATACAAAAGGCCCACTTTTATTTTTCGTACAGGGCCCATAAAATTAATGAGACGGCACTGGCAATTAACATGATCTGATGGACATATGAGGTTAACATATGAGGTTAACATGATCTCTAAGATTGTAAAAATCAAATTATAGTGAAAAGAACAAGTCAAGTTGCATTGACCCCCTGAAAGGATTGTACTAAACAACATGGGAGAGACTGTAACTCATATAATTCTTATTATACACGGAAATATATCTACGTCTCAAAAATCTATGAACGACAAGGCAACGAGAGAGCGTAATTTTATTAAAAACAAACAATAAACTATCCAAAGAACACAAATAATGGTGACCCTTCAACAAGTTTCATTAAATGGGTTCTTTACCTGAACGATGGCATTGTTCAGTTATGCAAAAACTTCTACTTTGACAAAATCTAGTAAGACCTGCAGCAAAACTACTATCAGGGCTAATGAAATTGAACTTCTTCATATGTAGCAAAAGTTCACGCACCTCAATGCTTAGTGCATCATAATTAGATAATCTTTCCATTAAACCAGAAAGGAGTGTCTTAATGTCAACTGAGGGCTGAAAAAGGTAAAAATAGAAACTTAATAACAAAATGCTACATATAACAAAAGCCACAATAATCTTGGCAATTAACCAAGACATAAAAGAATTCTCTAGAAAGGGATATTTAAATGGTAAAGATTTCGGAATCATTTAAGTCTAACAAAGAAAGCGCAACCAGGATAATATTTATAATGAACTTTTATGAAGGATAGATTTCCACTTTGCCAATCACTTTAATGACATGTCAAATGACTATAATAAAAGTAATTCTAAGTACTGAAATTTGGAGGGTTACACAACATGCAAATTGTTGGGAGAATCTTGAGTTCATAACAAGATACATAACCTATACATTTATACATAGATTCTCAAACTAAAGAATGTCATTTATACACACATATGAACACATAATACCTGCACCGGGATTCTAGGAAGAACGTCTCTATAGAGCTCTAAGTTTAAGCCATCAATCTGACCAAGAACATGGAGATTCTTTCCAACCTAACAAAAGATGATGACCTAAAGAATGTCATTATGGAATGTTACAAAATAATACAATGCAACTTAATAAATTTATTCAACTTCAAATAACATATTGATCATTGTCATAACAAAGCCTTAACTGAATTAATTCTATATTATTAAAGAATAATAACTACGAAGTGGATTAAATGTGTACTCTTAAGATAAAGTTCTAATGAGCCTTTATTTCTGATTTCCGTACCACTTGTACAGAAGATTTAAATATGTGCTATTTAACATTTAACAATTTTTAAGAATATGAATTCATACATTAAAACGGACGAAGACAAAACCACCGGACTGACCACCACTATTTAGGCACGCTACATATTCCCACTTTTCAGATCCGGTGGTTTGACCACCAGATCCGGTGGTTTGACAACCAGATCAGGTGGTTGCGAACATAAATTGTAATACTTACCGGAAAATACGATGGACGCCGAAATTCGAGCTTGCTTCCATACGAGCACCAAGCGCAGATCCATTAGATCGGACTTTTGGCGATTTTGATGAAATTTTGGAAGACGGAAACCCTAAATTGAAACCTAGGGTTTTAGGAGCAACCTGAAAGACGCCGATGATGATGAGGTGGCAGGTGCCAAGGTTGAGAAGGATGCTGTTGTGGCCGTCGCTACCATTGTAGACCCGAAAATGTGAATGTAACGACAGAGCAAAAGGTAAGAGCTCCGGGAGTGGCTGCCTTTTTCATCGTTTCCAGCCGGAACTTCGGAAAACCGACGTCGAACCACTCCCCTTCGAAGTTTGCTCCGGCGTTGCTCTTCGGGCGTCAGGCAGAGAACGTCATCTTCAGTGTTTTTCTTTTGTTTTTCTTTTCGTTTTTGGTTCTCTTTATACATTTCTATCTTTTCTTTTCCATATAATTACGAAGTGGATTAAAGAGTGAAGATGATAAAATGGAAGAGTGAAGAAGATGAAGTTGGTAGGTAAGGAAAAGAGAAGATGATAAAAAGACCTGTTTGAAGCCACAGGTCATGTAAGTTCAGTTTTGTTGTTGCAATGTAGATGAAAAATAAACTTATTTTTTATATTTCAATTCGTACGCAAAAGTTTTGATAGAAATAGAAATTTGATATGGTGGTGGTACACGCATGCCTGCAATAGCACGTGAAGGGAGTCAGAATTTACTTGAATGAATTTTAATTATTTAATAAATGAAGGAAGTCACTTTGTTATTTATTATTTATTTACTCCGTATTATTTTTTGTTATAAAAGTAATAATTGGATGATAATTTTATTATTATTATAGATATTGCATAGTATATTTTTTGAGTATAAATAGGTGTGTTGAGTTAGAGTTTATTGTATGTATTTTTTTGGTTAACAAAAACACTCTCTCTCTCTAGATTCCAAATGCCACCAAACTCTCATTGTACATTTTTCTATAAATAAAAACCAATTACTCATACCTTTTGTTCAACCTTTGTTTTCTCCGTTTTACAGTATCTCTATCTCTATATACCTTCTACAGTCAAGAACCACTAAAGGTAGTTATAAGCCTACTGAATTATAACACGTTATCAGCACGATTATCTCAACATTTATACTAAATATGGTTGGCTCTGCCACCTAACTAATATATGGTCGGTTATACCACCTAAATGATATATGGTCGACACTGTCGCCTAATTTACATTTATGTTATCTAACATTTATTTATGTATACTAACATTTACATTTATGTTATCTAACATTTATTTATGTATACTAACATTTACAGTTATGTTCACTAACATTTATATTTATGTTATTTAAGTTATATATGGTCGGTTATACCGCCTGAATTATATTTCTGTAATCTAACTTTCATTAACTTCACTAACATTTATATTTATGTTATTTAAGTTATATATGGTCGGTTATACCGCCTGAATTATATTTTCTGTAATCCGACTCTTATTAACTTCACTAACATTTATATTTATGTTAATAAGACCTCATGATTGTACGCAACACGTCATTTGACAACACGGTACTTTATGTACGCAACACGTCATTTGACAACACGGTACCATGGGTCGAGATTAATTCCGATCAATACGAATACGATGGGGTCTTTATATGTTATCTAACATTTATGATTACTTATACAATTAATCATTATTTATTTCATGCATACTAATGTTTATTTTTAAAAGTAAATCTTAAAAGTTAAAATAAGAAAAAATAGTTTGTATTTTTATTAAAAGTAAATCTTAAAAGTTAAAATAAGAAAAAGTAGTTTGTATTTTTATTAAAAGTAAATCTTAAAAGTTAAAATAAGAAAAGTAGTTTGTATTTTTATTAAAAGTAAATCTTAAAAGTTAAAATAAGAAAAAATAGTTTGTATTTTTATTAAAAGTAAATCTTAAAAGTTAAAATAAGAAAAAGTAGTTTGTATTTTTTATTAAAAGTAAATCTTAAAAGTTAAAATAAGAAAAGTAGTTTGTATTTTTATTAAAAGTAAATCTTAAAAGTTAAAATAAGAAAAAGTAGTTTGTATTTTTATTAAAATTAAATCTTAAAAGTTAAAATAAGAAAAAGTAGTTTGTATTTTTATTAAAAGTAAATCTTAAAAGTTAAAATAAGAAAAAAAAATCTTGTCCTTTATATTACTCATACGCGTTTTGATATAGTGACTTTATTCGTTAACGTCAACTAACGACGTTACAACGGTCATATATATATAACGGTTGTTAACGTCAACTGACGACGTTACAACAACTATATTTTTCAAATATAAAATAAACATCTCCGTTTTCACATTTTCACAAATCAATCTTCATTTTTCAGATTACTACTCTCAAAAAGTTTTTGTAAAAATGATTCACACAAGGATGATTTTTCCTATTGTATTGGTCATATTAACTATCATCATTGTTGCTAATATACCACCGGGTGAACCTATATTCTATCCTGCCCTTGTGGTTTTATTATTTGTAATCATACCATTATTCTGTTGTTTGCTGCTTATGAATTTAAAATGATTCTAATTTCATTTTATTATTTGTCTATGAATAGAAGTTGATTATGATTATGATTTATGTTATTCATCTTTATGATAATAGAAAATGTCGAATTTGAAAAGGCTTAAATTTGCTCATTTAGAACAAGTGGGAACAACTACTTAACATGGGTTATGAATGTAGAAAAACATCTCGAATCAAACTGTAATTTAGAAACCCTGAATGAAAATAACAATTATTCCGAACAAGAGAAAGCAATAGTAAGTATTTTTCTTAGCAAACATATTAACGAGTCCTTAGAATCTACATATTATATGATCGAAAATCCAAGTGTATTATGGAAAATACTCAAAGATAGATACGATATTAATTATCAAAAAATAAAATAAAAAAATAAAAAAAATAAAAAATAAAAAATAAAAAATAAAAAATAAAAAATAAAAAATAATAACAGTGATCCATGAAAGAATAAAATTAAAGATATTAGTAGACGCTCTTATAAGAATTCCGGAGATTCTTATTAATGATCTGGTAACGTGGATCACCAGTCTAGTATTTCTTGAATACATGAACATCTTGTTTAGCTCTACAAATAAGTCCCAAAAGAAAAGAAAACGAGAGTGAATCTGTTGACAAATCTTGATTAAATTAACCCTGAGCTACCTTGAGACTTGAATGGTTTGAATTTTCTAAGATGCCTAGTTTTTTTTATGTATCATTCATAAATAAATGGTTTTAGACCATAACGCATATGTTTTATTAAGTGTTATCTTTTATGTACTTCAGATTATAACTTGTTTGCAGGTAATATAATTTGATTATCTTGCTGAAATATAACTCATTATTTGCATATCTTATTTGAAGTTTTAGTACGAATCCTGCAGAAATACAACATCAATTAAATGGTAAAGACCTATGTATTGCAGATAGTAGTAACATACACACTATGATCAAATCTAAGAAATATTTCATTGATTTAAATCAAATGAAGGAATTATAAATACTATATCAGCTCTTGCAAACTTGATATAAGAAACGAAAAAGGCAAAATTTCATATTACCAAATGGTACGAATTTTTTGGTAAACAATGTCTTGTTTTCTCCCAAATCAAAGAGAAATTTGTTAAGTTTCTCTGATATATATCATAATGGATATGATTATCAGTCAATGATAATCGAAAATGAGAAATATCTATGTAGCACCGAAAAGCGCATAGGATTAAAAGCGCATATGATAAAAAGCGCATATGATGAAAAGCGCAGCGCATATGATTAAAAGCGCATATGATAAAAAGCGCATATGATGAAAAGCGCATCGCATATAATTAAAAGCGCATATAATGAAAAGTGCATATGACGAAAAGCGCAGCACATATGATTAAAAGCGCATATGGTGAAAATGATATATGATGAAAAGCACATATGGTGATTAATGAAAATCACATATGGTGATTAATGAAAAGCACAAATAGTGATTAATGAAAAGCACATATAGTGATTAACGAAAAACACATATGGTGATTAATGAAAATCACATATGGCGATTAATGAAAAGCACATTGAGAAATAATCACCAATGTTTCTTGAAAGAATTCAAGGGTATATATATGGACCAATTCATCCATCATGTGGACCATTTTTCTAATAGACGCATCTAACGCATGGTCTCATGTTTGTGTGTTATCAAGCCATAATATGGCATTTGCAAAGTTTCTTGCACAAATTATTAAATTAAGAACACATTATTCTGATTACACCATTAAAAGGATGAGACTTGATAATGCTGGTGAGTTAACATCTCAAGCTTTTAATGATTATTATATGTCTACAAGGATTGTTGTTGAACATCCAGTTGCTCATGTGCATACACAAAATTGGTTTAGCTGAATCAATAGATAAACGCTTACAGCTAATAACTAGACAATTAGAAATGAGTACAAAACTCTCAATATTTATATGGGGACATGTAAATTTACATGATGTGACATTAATTCGCATTAAATCAAGTGCAAGTTATAAATATTCTCCATTACCAACTTAATTTTGGTGGAGACCAAATATTTTCCATCTTAGAACATTTGATTGTGCAGTGTATTTTTAATTGAACAACCACAACAAATGGTTCCTCAAAGAAGGATTGAAATATATGTTAGATATGAAACATCTTCAATCATAAGATATATTGAACCCATGACGGGTGATGTTTTTACAGCAAGTTTTGTCAATTGTCACTTTAATGAAACATTGTTCCCTATATTAGGGGGAGAAATGAAATATAAATAAAATGATGTTTCATGGTGTGAACATCAATTAAGGAATATTGATCATCGCACAAAAGAATGCGAAAAGAAAGTTCAAATATAATGCATATGCAAGAACTTGCAAATTAATTACTTTATGCATTTAAAGATACAAAAAATAAGTGACTAAATCATATATACCAGCAGTAAATGCTTCAGCTAGAATTGAAATTACAAAAGCTGGCAATAATGTCACTCATGAGTCTTTGCTACGGCAGAAACGTGGGAGACCAATTGGTTCCAAAGATAAAAATCCTCGAAAAAAAATTAGCTGATAATGAGGTAAAAGAAAGTGTTCAACAAGAACCACAAATCAATACTCCTTCTGCAGAGGATATTGATAAATGTAAATACATAAATTGCAATAAATTATGCAATATTATGAAACTGAAATGAAATGAAAAATCTTGATGAGATATTTTCATATAATGTTACAATGACATCATGAATAAAGATGATGATCTGGAACCAAAATCTGTCATTGAATATCAAAATAGACATGATTGAGCTCAACAGAAAGGAGCAATACGAGCTGAATTAGAATCACTCAATAAAAGAAAAGTTTTCGAATCAATCGTTATCACTTTTAAAGATGTGAAACGTATGGGATATAAATGAATTTTTATCCGAAAAAGAAATGTGCAAATGAAGATACAAGGCAAAACTAGACTTGTAACTCAAGGTTTCCCACAAAGACCAGAAATGAATTATGAGGAAAACTTATCCTTATGTAATGGATACAATTACTTATTAGATACTTAATCAACCTGGTAGTTACTTAAATGCATCTCATGGATGTTGTTACTACTTATCTATATGGATCACTTGATAGTGATATATATGAATATACCTGAAGGGTTTAAGGTATCAGAAACATCTAACGCAAAACCTAAAGAAATGTATTCCATTGAATCACAAAGATTTTTATATGGGTTGATACAATAGTATAACGGATTAAGTGATTACTTGATAAGAAAAGTGTATACATATAAACTTATTTGCACATGTGTTTTAATTATGAAAACAATGACCAGATATATATCGTAGTTATTTATGTCAATGGTCTTAATATCATAGGTACCAAAAAAAAAAAAAAAAAAAAAAAAAAAAAAAAAAAGATCCATGAAGCCATTCAACTTCTAAAGAAAGAATTTGAAATGAAAGATCTCGGAAAAACCAAGTATTGCCTTGGTTTACAAATTGAACATATTCCTAATGGTTTACTTGTACATCAAACAACATATACTGAAAAGATTTTAAAACGTTTTAATATGGACAAGGCAAAACCATTAAGTACTCCTATGGTTGTTAGATCACTTAATGTTGACACTGATCCATTTCTTCCCTGTGAAGATCATGAAGATATCCTAGGACCAGAAGTACCATATCTTAGTGCAATTGGAGCTCTTATGTATATTGCAAATTGTACAAGATCTGACATTTCTTTTGCAGTTAATTTGTTGGCAAGGTTCAGCTCAGCTCCTACCAAAAGACACTGGAATGGGATCAAACACATATTTCGATACCTTCGAGGAACTACTGATTTAGGATTATTTTATTCTAACGAATCGAAACAAGATTTGGTTGGTTATGCAGATGCAGGTTATTTATCTGATCCACATAAAGCTAAATCTCAAAATGGATATGTATTCCTAAATGGAGGTACCGCAATATCATGGCGTTCTCAAAAACAAACACTTGTTGCAACATCATCAAATCATGCCGAAGTAATTGCATTACATGAAGCCAGTCGGGAATGTTTTTGGTTGGATCAATGACACAACTCATTACTGATTCTTGTGGACTAGAACGCAATAAAAGTTCAACAACTATCTATGAAGATAATGTAGCTTGCATAACACAGATGAAAGAAGGGTATATCAAAAGTGACCAAACAAAACACATACCCCCTAGATTCTTCTCATACACTCAAAATCTCATTAAGGACAACCAGATTGAAATGAGATATGTTCAGTCCAGCAAAAACTCTGCTGACCTTTTCACCAAAGCACTTCCAACTGCTATTTTCAGAACACACGTTCATAATATTGGCATGAGGCATGTTCAGAAGATGTAACAACTCAGGCGTTGCCTACTTGAGGGGGAGTCAACTCTATGCTGCACTCTTTTTCCCTTAGCTAAAGTTTTATCCCAAAGGGTTTTCTTTAACAAGGTTTTTAACGAGGCAGTACTAGTTATTCACTAATAAAATTATCATCCAAGGGGGAGTGTTATAAAAGTAATAATTGGATGATAATTTTATTATTATTATAGATATTGCATAGTATATTTTTTGAGTATAAATAGGTGTGTTGAGTTAGAGTTTATTGTATGTATTTTTTTGGTTAACAAAAACACTCTCTCTCTAGATTCCAAATGCCACCAAACTCTCATTGTACATTTTTCTATAAATAAAAACCAATTACTCATACCTTTTGTTCAACCTTTGTTTTCTCCGTTTTACAATATCTCTATCTCTATATACCTTCTACAGTCAAGAACCACTAAAGGTAGTTATAAGCCTACTGAATTATAACATTTTTTTAATAAAGAAACAAGAACTTTATAGCAAATCTTAACTTCGGAAAAAGATAAGATAACGAAAATACAAAAGAATATTGTGAAACCATGATACGAGACTCGAAGACAAAAAACAAAAACCTTCCAAAAAAAAAAACTCGACCTAAAGTTAACTAAAACCGAGCCTCGTCATGATCATAAGTCATAACTAACAAACTAAACATACGAACATAAAAATCAACTCAAACAAAAAACCCTCTACATAAAACACTACAAGACCAAAAAACAATCAAACGCTGATGTTATTGTCAACACCACCATCCCCTTTAACTTTGAACGAAAAGGTTGACTCTATTCCTATCCCGTCACCAGTTGATGGAGAATTCAAACCACCATTCATAAATTCATCTTAAAGACCCGTTTAGCCTAACACACGTCCCGACCTCGAATCCATGTAAGCCCACTTACAATTCCTGACATTTTGAGAGTCTTTGAGACTTTCTTGAACCGCAACCCCGTCCTCATCTTCATCAATACTATCCTGTCAGCATAACGCTTTCTCCTTCTCGCCCTTTTTTTGCACCTTACCTTTTAACTTGATCCCACCCTTAGTTCCTCATTGGTTTGTTCTTAAATGTATTAGATCCACTTTGATGAAAAAGAAAAAATAGAAAAATAAAGTGTTGGATTATTTTTCTTTATATATTCGTCTCGTTCATTTGTACTTGATCATTAAATACTTTAGTCGGAGATTTGGTTTTGGTTATTGCTTTCATTCCTTTAGTCATCAAGAATTTTGTACACAATGCTTGAGTTTTAAGAACACTTAGTTTGCTCGTAATGTCACATGTTAACCTAGATGTTCAATTTTGGTGTTGTTTATCTTTTGGCAATTGCTACGGTTACGTGTTACACATAATTGTAAGTCACAACCAAGCTTGTGCACTTGTTCTGGGATAGAACTTGATGTTATTGGTTAAGATCCCCATATGAACACTATATTTGAAAGAAAACGATTAGAATTAGAGCACTAGAGTCGTGACATTGGGCTCAGTGTTAAGCTTAACACTGAGATTTAACACTGAGTTCAGAATAGGGGAAATCGTCAGTGTTAAATTCAATTTTATTTATAAATTTTAAATTAAATTATTTATTTTAATGAGTATTTATTTTATCTAATATATAATAAACATTTAAAAACATAAATAAATAAAAACTAAAAGTCCATTACATTAATTTAAAAACAATACAATAAAAAACTAAATTAGAACTTATTGAAAAAAAAAACACAACTAGAATATCTGTCGTCTACTCCGATTCGGTGCCTTCGTCGTCTTTCGCACCCGATCCAGATTGTAAATACCTATGAGTCTCACGTCGAATTTGCTCCTTAAGGTCATAAATTAGTTCCATGTCGGCATCGGTGGGAGCAATATTTAAAATCCTTAAACGCATTTCAATATGCTTATCTTGATAATACTTCTTTTTAAGGTGTGACGTTTGTTCAAAGCTTTCCTTGACCGATACACATAGAGACTCACGAGATGAATGAGATGAAGGGTTAGAATCGGACGACTTTTTCCTTGATTTTCTTGGCTTTCCTTTTGGACGCTTCAATTGACCGGGACCATCATTCGGATTTTCATCAACACTTGCAACATCTTCGTTCAAATTAATTGGCTCACCACTATTTTCAATAACTACGGTCTCACGTCGTTTGTTTCTCGTACCGATAACAACGGGATCGGGATTTAGCCACTTTGACTTGTCCTTCAAAAAATTCCACGCTTGATAACTACAAAACTTCTTTCCCATGTTCTCGTCGATATATTGTTGATCACACCGCATACAAAAATCAATGTCGTTACCCCCGCTTCGCCAATCTTTCTTCAAACGACTAACAATCCAATTGTACTTTTTACATTCGCCATTCATTTTCGTCCACTTAGACGACAACGCATCCTTAGATCGAGTACATGGCGAATTTCGTGAGTTGTAGTCGTCCATAACCAAAAACTAAAACGACGCTCCGACAAAATTATCTAACGAATTATAACATAAATATAATATAAATATAATATATATAATATATATGTATATGTTTACAGTATATGTATATGTACATAAATATAAAATTTAAATATAATATATATGTATATGTTTACAGTATATATGTACATAAATATATAATATATATTTATTAAATATCATAAAAATAGTGTATATGCATAAGTATCAAATAAATATATACCGGTTTGATCGTTTCCTTTGATTGAATCTTATGAAGTATGAGCTCAAGCCTTCACCAAACGTAACTCATCTTGCTCGGTCCACAGGTTCATCACGACTCCACTACGTCTTGCACTCTTTTTTTTGGTCGGTTTTTCCTCAACCATCTTTCCTTTTCCTTTATCTCGACCACGTTGAGACGTTGGTGTTGAGACTTTGTCTTGAACCGATTGCGTGTTTGATTCGCTAAGTTGTTGACTAGTTTTCCAAGCCAAAAATTGTTCCATTTCTTCGGGACTCATCAATGGAGTTTGTGGGACTTGAGTTTGTGGGATTTGTGTTTGATGAGCATAAGGATTTTGAAACGTGTTTGGTATGTTTCTAAAGGGGGTAAACGGATTCCATTGACTCGAGTATGGGTTTGAGGGATCGTGTAAATTGTTGGATGGTTTGGATGGTTTGGATGGTTTGAGGGATAGTTCGGATTGCCTTGGTTGGAATAGTTTGGATTAACTTGGTTAGGGAAGTTGGAATTACCTTGATTGCTAGACATTTTTTTGATTTAATGGTAATTTTGAAGTATAGAATATAGAGAAAAAGAGTGAAAGAGGTGTGAAAAAATGATGATAAATGTAGAGTGTATATAGGAGATAAAATAAATTATTTTAACAAAAAACAGAAAATGACCGTTTGCAACGGATCATTTGTCCCAACGGCTCAATTTTTCAACGTTAGCTAGGCAACGGTGGTGCCCAACGGTGGTGTTTAACGCCAATTTAACGGCAGGTGGGTGTCGGGATCCCACCGTCCCCATCGTTAAATTTGTTTAACACCGAAAAAATCACGCGACTCCTGGTGCTCTTATAAGCTTGTGCACTTGTCTTGAACCTATGAAATTATCATTACAATCGTGCATCGTTCAAGTTCTTCTTTTCCTGTGAAGTTGTGATGTGGTCCATCAGTTGGTGGCTGCCTCCTAAGGGGATGTCAGAGGTTCGACCCCTGTTGGCTACATATTAACCCACAATTTCATCACTGCCATGAAGTACCACAAATGCCACCTTCCCACATCGCGTTGGGGGTAGGGGGGGGGGGGGTTTCCGTTTATCACTACTAGAAAAAAGAGGACAGGCGACGAAGGTTTTTGCAGCGCACTGATCTCGCCGCAAATGAGCCACTAAACGACAAAAAAAATCAGATCTTTGACCAGCTGGATTGGGCATACACGCAATCTCGGCGATGCGTTGCCGCTAATAAATTTACCATATTTTCTTTTTCTTTTTTCTTCGCTGGCAAATTCTGATCAAAGATTGAATTGTGGGGCCGGATGCAATTGCGGCGATGGGTCGCCGCTAATAGATAGACGTAATAGTTTTTGGCGCTTAATTTTCCCTCCAAACTACTTCCCGCTAGTTTTTGGTGCGTCGTGGTAAGGGTGCGCCGCAAATAGTGCGCCGCAAATAGTCTAAGACAGATTCTATAAAAGAAACCTTGAGTTGGCATTCTAACCGCATTTCACTTTATTTAGTGTTGGAAGATGAGTAAAGTTGTTTTAATTTCCGTCAACTAACTAAACTGTTAAGTTTAGTGTTAATCGTATCGTTGTTATTTTAGTGGTAATCGTATCGTTTTTATTTTAGTGTTAATCGTATCATTTTTATTTTAGTGTTAATTGTATTGTTTTTATTTTAGTATTAATTGTATCGTTTTTATTTTAGTATTAATTATATCGTTTTTATTTTGGTGTTAATTGCATCGTTTTTATTATATTATTAATTGTATCGTTTTTTTGTATTAATTGTATCGTTTTTATTAGTTATGTACAACTCTAATTGTCATTTAAATTACAGTTCAATTTAATCCATAATTAATAGTGAATAAAATATAATTTAATCCATAATTATTATTATTATTATTATTATTATTATTATTATTATTATTATTATTATTATTATTATTATTATAAAAGATTATTTTTTTAACATCACTTTTATTAAAACACCAAACACGGTTACATTTTTTTTAAACTAAACACAAACATGGCTAAACACAAACATAGCTAAACACAAACATAGCTAAAAACAAATACATTACTCGTATTGAAACACACTAATAACGACGACGAGGATGACTACGAGCATCCGATTTAGTTGGCGAACTTTCAAAACCTGAGCTCGATGATGCCGATGTTTCAGAAACGAAGGACCGGTTGATAGGTAACGTGGTTATCGGACGTCGTCCCCCCAGACCTTCAACCGCACCAATACTAGTAAATACACAGTTCAGAAATGCTCCGTACGGAAGATGAGGTCTTGTTTCTGCATAACGAAGTTGATTCATTCGGGAAGCGACCAACTACCATCAAGAATTCCCGCACAAATGTTTCTCGCCCAAATCTTTCTCGCCCTAATTTAACGGTGTTTGGTGGTGGTGGTTAGTGGTGGTGATAGTTGGTGGTGGTGGGTGGTGGTGGTGATGGGTGGTGGTGGAGGTGGTGGGTGGTGTGTGGTCGTGATAGGTGGTGGTGGTGGTTTGTGGTGTTGGTGTTGGTGGTGGTTGGAGGTGGTGGTGGTTGGTGGTGGTGGTGGGTGGTGATGGTGGTAGGTGGTGATGGTGGTGTGTGGTGGTGATGGTGGTGATGGTGGTGTGTGATGGTGATGGGTGGTGGTGGTGGTTGGTGGGGTTGGTTTTGGTGTTGGTGTTGGTGGTGGTTGGAGGTGGTCAGGTGAGGTGGTTGGTGGTGGTGGTGGTTGGTGGTGGTGGTGGTGGTGGGTGGTGTTGTTTGTTGGTGGTGGTGCGTGGTGGTGGTCAGTGGTGGTGGTGGTGTTGGTGTTGGTGGTGGTTGGAGGTGGTTAGGTGAGGTGGTTGGTGGTGGGTGGTGGTGGTGGTGGGTGGTGGTGGTGGTTAGTGGTGGTGATGGGTGGTGGTGGTGGTTGGTGGTGTTGGTGTTGGTGGTGGTTGGAGGTGGTTAGGTGAGGTGGTTGGTGGTGGTGGTGGGTGGTGGTTGGTGGTAGTAAGTTTATTCTTAATTAAATCAATTAAATATTTAATTAAATAAATAAAATATTATTAATTAACAAATAATAGCATTAATAATTTTTGGTTAATTAAACATTTTATAAAAAAAACAAATTTAACAAAATCGACGGCTATTTGCGGCGTGGATCGCCGCAATTGAGGTAACATCTAAATTTTTTGTCAAAAGTCGAATTTCCCTCAAAGAAAATTCAGTGCACCGCCAAAAAACCAATTGCGGCGTAGCTTTAGCAATTGCGGCGAGCATCGCCTCAAATACCACCTGAGAGAAATAAAACTTTCTGCTTCTTTTCACTTCCCCATTTCACTCCATCTCAACCACCAAACTCACTCCGGCGATTTTCGGTCGATTCCACTCAATTCCGGTCGATTCCACCGTTAATCTTCAACAATCCTTCATCAATGTTAGTAATCTACTCATATTTTCTTAATTTTCCTTGTTTTTTCTTGTTTTGAAGCATTAATCTTTAATTTTCGGATTTATGCAATTTTGTTGTTAAATATGCTAGAATTGCTTCTTTAAACTTGTTTTTCTTGTTAGATTACACTACAATTTCGATTTATGTTGTTAGGGTTCATGATTTTAGTTAGATGGTTGTTAGTTAATGTTCATAATTAGGGGTTTTTAGAAAAATATTGTTATTGTTGATAATTTTCTTAGATGATTGTTACTTTGATAGTGTTAGTTTTGATTTTTGTTAGTTAAGTTATTGTTAGTGTTCATAATTAGTAGTTAGTAATTTGTAATTTAGGTTAACAACATGATAATTAGAAACTTATAAGTTAGTTGCTTGTTAGTTAGTAACTTAATTTAGTTAGATATTTGTACGTTAGTAACTTAATTTATTTAGTAACTTAATAAAGTTTGTATGTTACTTTGTTAAATTAATGTTTATGTTAGTTTAGTAAGTTAATGTTTATGTTTATTTTAGTTTTGTAAGTTATTGTTTATGTTACTTTAGTTGTAACTTTAATGATAAATTGTTTATGTATTGTGTATACTTTGTATGATGTTAGTTTAGGTATGTTAATTATTCCCCGTCTTAAACCGTAGGTCACCCGTCCGGAATTAATTTAGAACTTAATTCCGGATTGTCCCCGTTTTGGGACTGCTTTTTGAATGTGTTGTCTCATTTAATATATATATATATATATATATATATATATATATATATATATAAAATTTCTACACCTTAATTTTGTATGCAATAATATGCTTATTTATTTTACTTGGTTCCTTTGTATGTATATGCGTACACTTGTATTTTTTATTTTTTTTACAGATGGCTGATGTCGCTTCTAACCATGGTGGTGGAAACGATCCACCCAAGCGTAATGATCCATGGGAGCCATCAAAGGCTCATTATTTGGGTAAGTTCAAAATTAATTTTATATTCTAAATTTTATAATTATTTATTTATATCTTACTTTATTTATTTTTATTTTTTAATTTGTAGGTTCAACAGGTCGCGGGAAAACCCGCAACATAAAGCTAAAGAGACACGTTAGGAAGTTTGGTCAATTACCGATTAAATTTGAGGAGAAGGATTTGGCGACGTATTTTCCCGTTGGTGACTTCTCTCGGACCTTTAGTTCCGTTTTGAGGACTACTTTAAATGGAGTACCACTTTATTATCCTACTTGGTCCGATGTTCCTGAAAGTTTTAAGCTCACAATAATCCCGGAACTTGAGGTTAAATACGTTTAAATTTATAATTGTATACGTACAATCACACACACGCACACACACACACACACATATAGTCACTAGCTCGTTAATTTGTATAATAAACACATATCATTTTATGTAAGTAATTCTTGTATTTTAACTATGAAGAATGATATGGTGCGGATGCGTAATGAGCAAGTTGAGAGACAAAATCCAATGAGTGAACGGGAAATCATGCGGGATGTCTTAGGTCGTCGGTATGGATGGGAACGTGGTGTTGGTCCAACTCTTTCACGAAGGTCGGTTGATTCATGTACTTCGACCCAATCAAGTCAAAGAATGTTTACGGATGATGAGTATAATCGGAGGTGGGCCGCGGACAAGGCAAGGTTAAAGTTGGAAGTGGCGAATGAAGTCAAGAAAGATGTGACAAAAAGTAATAAAAGAAACTTGCGCGATTTCTTCATGAAAAACTTGGGTTTTTCCCGTGGCGGAAAGGGAAAAGAAAAGGTTCCCGCGGAATTGGAAAGTAGTGAGGAGGAGGAGGAGGAGGAGCCACCAAGCGGTTCGGATCATGACATGGAAATGTAATCAAAACAATTTGTTAACGTTTAAATTGTAGGATGTTATGTAATCAAAACTTATATTCGTAGGATGTTATGTGTAGTGACCCGAACTTTTCCATGTTTATATATATTAATTGAGATTGATATTTACATGATTAAATGTTTCCAACATGTTAAGCAATCAAACTTGTTAAGACTTGATTAATTGAAATAGGTTTCATATAGACAATTGACCACCCAAGTTGACCGGTGATTCACGAACGTTAAAACTTGTAAAAACTATATGATGACATATATATGGTTATATATATAGTTAACATGATATTATGATATGTAAACATATCATTAAGTATATTAACAATGAACTACATATGTAAAAACAAGACTACTAACTTAATGATTTTGAAACGAGACATATATGTAACGATTATCGTTGTAACGACATTTAATGTATATATATCATATTAAGAGATATTCGTACATCATAATATCATGATAATATAATAATTTAAAATCTCTTTTGATATTATAAACATTGGGTTAACAACATTTAACAAGATCATTAACCTAAAGGTTTCAAAACAACATTTACATGTAACGACTAACGATGACTTAACGACTCAGTTAAAATGTATATACATGTAGTGTTTTAATATGTATTCATACACTTTTGAAAGACTTCAAGACACTTATCAAAATACTTCTACTTAACAAAAATGCTTACAATTACATCCTCGTTCAGTTTCATCAACAATTCTACTCGTATGCACCCGTATTCATACTCGTACAATACACAGCTTTTAGATGTATGTACTATTGGTATATACACTCCAATGATCAGCTCTTAGCAGCCCATGTGAGTCACCTAACACATGTGGGAACCATCATTTGGCAACTAGCATGAAATATCTCATAAAATTACAAAAATATGAGTAATCATTCATGACTTATTTACATGAAAACAAAATTACATATCCTTTATATCTAATCCATACACCAACGACCAAAAACACCTAAAAACACTTTCATTCTTCAATTTTCTTCATCTAATTGATCTCTCTCAAGTTCTATCTTCAAGTTCTAAGTGTTCTTCATAAATTTCAAAAGTTCTAGTTTCATAAAATCAAGAATACTTTCAAGATTGCTAGCTCACTTCCAATCTTGTAAGGTGATCATCCAACCTCAAGAAATCTTTGTTTCTTACAGTAGGTTATCATTCTAATACAAGGTAATAATCATATTCAAACTTTGGTTCAATTTCTATAACTATAAAAATCTTATTTCAAGTGATGATCTTACTTGAACTTGTTTTCGTGTCATGATTTTGCTTCAAGAACTTTGAGCCATCCAAGGATCCATTGAAGCTAGATCCATTTTTCTCTTTTCCAGTAGGTTCATCCAAGGAACTTAAGGTAGTAATGATGTTCATAACATCATTCGATTCATACATATAAAGCTATCTTATTCGAAGGTTTAAACTTGTAATCACTAGAACATAGTTTAGTTAATTCTAAACTTGTTCGCAAACAAAAGTTAATCCTTCTAACTTGACTTTTAAAATCAACTAAACACATGTTCTATATCTATATGATATGCTAACTTAATGATTTAAAACCTGGAAACACGAAAAACACCGTAAAACCGGATTTACGCCGTCGTAGTAACACCGCGGGCTGTTTTGGGTTAGTTAATTAAAAACTATGATAAACTTTGATTTAAAAGTTGTTATTCTGAGAAAATGATTTTTATTATGAACATGAAACTATATCCAAAAATTATGGTTAAACTCAAAGTGGAAGTATGTTTTCTAAAATGGTCATCTAGACGTCGTTCTTTCGACTGAAATGACTACCTTTACAAAAACGACTTGTAACTTATTTTTCCGACTATAAACCTATACTTTTTCTGTTTAGATTCATAAAATAGAGTTCAATATGAAACCATAGCAATTTGATTCACTCAAAACGGATTTAAAATGAAGAAGTTATGGGTAAAACAAGATTGGATAATTTTTCTCATTTTAGCTACGTGAAAATTGGTAACAAATCTATTCCAACCATAACTTAATCAACTTGTATTGTATATTATGTAATCTTGAGATACCATAGACACGTATACAATGTTTCAACCTATCATGTCGACACATCTATATATATTTCGGAACAACCATAGACACTCTATATGTGAATGTTGGAGTTAGCTATACAGGGTTGAGGTTGATTCCAAAATATATATAGTTTGAGTTGTGATCAATACTGAGATACGTATACACTGGGTCGTGGATTGATTCAAGATAATATTTATCGATTTATTTCTGTACATCTAACTGTGGACAACTAGTTGTAGGTTACTAACAAGGACAGCTGACTTAATAAACTTAAAACATCAAAATATATTAAAAGTGTTGTAAATATATTTTGAACATACTTTGATATATATGTATATATTGTTATAGGTTCGTGAATCAACCAGTGGCCAAGTCTTACTTCCCGACGAAGTAAAAATCTGTGAAAGTGAGTTATAGTCCCACTTTTAAAATCTAATATTTTTGGGATGAGAATACATGCAGGTTTTATAAATGATTTACAAAATAGACACAAGTACGTGAAACTACATTCTATGGTTGAATTATCAAAATCGGATATGCCCCTTTTTATTAAAGTCTGGTAATCTAAGAATTAGGGAACAGACACCTTAATTGACGCGAATCCTAAAGATAGATCTATTGGGCCTAACAAACCCCATCCAAAGTACCGGATGCTTTAGTACTTCGAAATTTATATCATATCCGAAGGGTGTCCCGGAATGATGGGGATATTCTTATATATGCATCTTGTTATTGTCGGTTACCAGGTGTTCACCATATGAATGATTTTTATCTCTATGTATGGGATGTGTATTGAAATATGAAATCTTGTGGTCTATTATTATGATTTGATATATATAGGTTAAACCTATAACTCACCAACATTTTTGTTGACGTTTTAAGCATGTTTATTCTCAGGTGATTATTAAGAGCTTCCGTTGTCGCATACTTAAATAAGGACGAGATTTGGAGTCCATGCTTGTATGATATTGTGTAAAAACTGCATTCAAGAAACTTATTTTGTTGTAACATATTTGTATTGTAAACCATTATGTAATGGTCGTGTGTAAACAGAATATTTTAGATTATCATTATTTGATAATCTACTTAAAGCTTTTTAAACCTTTATTGATGAAATAAAGGTTATGGTTTGTTTTAAAATGAATGCAGTCTTTGAAAAACGTCTCATATAGAGGTCAAAACCTCGCAACGAAATCAATTAATATGGAACGTTTTTAATCAATAAGAACGGGACATTTCAGTTGGTATCCGAGCGTTGGTCTTAGAGAACCAGAAAATTGCATTAGTGTGTCTTATCGAGTTTGTTAGGATGCATTAGTGAGTCTGGACTTCGACCGTGTTTTCTTTAAAAATGATTGCTTAACATTTTTGTTGGAAACTATATATTTTTAACATATGAATATTATGTGATATATTAATCTCTTAACGTGTTTGATATTATGTGATAGATGTCTACCTCTAGAACAAGTCCCATTGACTCACCTAATAATAATGAAGAGTCAAATGTAAATTGGAATGATTCGTGGACTGATTCACAAGTTCCCGAAGAGGAACCGGAAGAAGAGTCGGAACCGGAAGAAGAATCGGAACCGGAAGAAGAAATAGAACCGGTGGGGGAAATAATAAAACGGTTAAGTAAAAGAAAATCCTCAACCAACCGACCAAGGTTAATTATGGTCAATGGTGTTTCCGCCAAGGAAGCAAAATATTGGGAGGATTACCAATTCTCCGATGAATCGGATTCCGACGAGAATTCCGATGATGTTATAGAAATTACCCCAACTGAATTTAAAAAGGCAAAAGAAAATAATAAGGGAAAGGGCATAAAAAATAGAGAAATCTAATTCCAACCCCGATGAACTTTATATGTATCGTCAACCCCCGAAGTCCTTAAGTTGTAACAATGACCCGGGAACCTCTAAACCACCAGGTTTTTCTAAACCAATGTGGACAACGACGGCTCGTATTAGGAGAACATCATATATCCCTAGAAACTTGGCAAAACGAACCAAAACCCAACAAGAAGAAACGAGCGAGTCGGAATAAGATAGTTGTATTCGTGTGGTGTAATATATGTAATATAGTGTGCTTATGCTTTATGATATATGTAAAAATTGCTTGTATTAATAAGTATTTTTTTTATGAATCTAACTCTTGTCTATTTTACAGTTTAAAAAACACAAAATGGATAGACAACCCAATATTTTAAGAGACCTACCCGGAGACATGATTGATGAAATCTTGTCTAGAGTCGGCCAGAATTCTTCGGCACAACTATTTAAGGCGAGATCAGTTTGTAAGACATTCGAAGAACGTTCCAAGAATGTCTTGGTTTATAAGAGACTTTCGTTTGAAAGATGGGGGATATCACATTGGGAAACCCATAAGTTACGATGTGTTTACTTTGACGCATATATTGCGGGGAACCCAAATGCTATTTTACGCAACGGGTTAAGAAATTATTTTGACTCAATATATCCGAATATTGGACTTCGTGATTTAGAAAAAGCGGCTAACATGCAACATAAAGAAGCATGTTATGCTTACGGATTAGTAATGTTCGCTTCTCACCAAAGTGAGAACAAGAACATCGGGCTACAACTATTAAACAAAACGTTTCCACAAGTGACGGAGTCGGTAATTGGGGTAAGAAATGAGGTTTTTAGATTATTACGGGACTGTTGGACATTACGTAACCCTCGTCCCTTTGATGATGTTACAACACGCTGTCTTATCAACGGCCATAACGGTTATGTTGCACAAGACCAAGGATGGGAAGTAGTCCTAGTAAAACCAGAATGCATGACTTGTTTCTGGACGTATGAATTACGTGTCTTTATTGCCTTTGCTGAACGACTTGTGTACTAGCTAGAATTATCTTCACAACTATCTTGTATCAAAGTTATTGTGTGCTATATTTCATGCTTTATGTAAAATAAGCGGTATTGTAAGTTTGTAAAATATTGTATAAAAGCTTGAACGCGAAATATTATTACAATCAGTTTTTCATATAGAATTGTAGTAGTTGAATTGTATATTAGCTACTAAGTATGAACTTAACGGGTAGGTACTACCCGAATTTAAACTTATAAAACGCTAATATGAAGAAAAAGCTTTTATAAATGAGTTCATATTATGCTACGAAATACTATTAACTACTCTTAACATTCTGTATGATTAACTTGTTCCATTTGACTATTTTGAAGGAAATGGCACCGACTACTCGACACACCGTGAATATGAATGAAGAGGAATTCCGTACTTTTCTAGCTTCAAACATAGCCGCAGTACAGGCTGCGCTACATACCAACAATAACCTTGGATCTAGCAGTACAGGAAATCGTGTAGGATGCACCTACAAAGAATTCACTGCCTGCAAACCTTTGGAATTTGATGGAACCGAAGGACCGATCGGATTGAAACGGTGGACCGAGAAGGTCGAATCGGTGTTTGCCATAAGTAAGTGTACTGAAGAGGACAAAGTGAAGTACGCTACGCATACCTTCACAGGTTCTGCGTTAACATGGTGGAATACCTATCTAGAGCAAGTGGGACAAGATGATGCGTACGCACTACCTTGGTCAGCATTCAAGCACTTGATGAACGAGAAGTACCGTCCCAGAACTGAGGTCAATAAGCTCAAGACAGAACTTAGAGGGTTACGAACCCAAGGATTTGATATTACCACATACGAAAGACGATTCACAGAATTGTGCCTATTGTGTCCGGGAGCATTCGAAGATGAGGAAGAGAAGATTGACGCGTTTGTGAAAGGATTACCAGAAAGAATCCAAGAAGATATAAGTTCACACGAGCCCGCCTCCATACAACAGGCATGTAGAATGGCTCACAAACTCGTGAACCAAATTGAAGAAAGAATTAAAGAACAGACTGCTGAAGAGGCCAATGTGAAGCAAGTCAAAAGAAAGTGGGAGGAAAACGGTGATAAGAATCACCAATACAACAACAACAACAATTACAACAATAATCGCAACAATTATCCCAACAATCGCAACATCAATCGCAACTACAACAAACGGCCCAACAACAACAACAACAACAACAGAAACTACAACAATCATCCCAACAACAATAATAACCGCAACAACAACAACAATCAGAAGCAGCTATGCCAAAGGTGTGAAAAGAATCACTCGGGGTTCTGCACCAAATTTTGCAACAAGTGTAAAAGAAATGGTCATAGCGCGGCGAAGTGTGAGGTCTACGGACCAGGGGTTAATAGAACGAAAGGAACAAATGGTGTCGGAACGAGTAATGGTGGAGCAAGTAGTGTCGGAGCAAGTTATGCCAATGTAGTTTGTTATAAATGTGGAAAACCAGGCCACATTATTAGAAATTGCCCGAACCAGGAGAACACGAATGGACAAGGCCGTGGAAGAGTTTTCAATATTAATGCGGCAGAGGCACAGGAAGACCCGGAGCTTGTTACGGGTACGTTTCTTATTGACAATAAATCTGCTTACGTTTTATTTGATTCGGGTGCGGATAGAAGCTATATGAGTAGAGATTTTTGTGCTAAATTAAGTTGTCCATTGACGCCTTTGGATAGTAAATTTTTACTCGAATTAGCAAATGGTAAATTAATTTCAGCAGATAATATATGTCGGAATCGAGAAATTAAACTGGTTAGCGAAACATTTAAGATTGATTTGATACCAGTAGAGTTAGGGAGTTTTGATGTGATAATCGGTATGGACTGGTTGAAAGAAGTGAAAGCGGAGATCGTTTGTTACAAAAATGCAATTCGCATTATACGAGAAAGAGGAAAACCCTTAATGGTGTACGGAGAAAAGGGCAACACGAAGCTACATCTTATTAGTAATTTGAAGGCACAAAAACTAATAAGAAAAGGTTGCTATGCTGTTCTAGCACACGTCGAGAAAGTACAAACTGAAGAAAAGAGCATCAATGATGTTCCCGTCGCAAAAGAATTTCCTGATGTATTTCCGAAAGAATTACCGGGATTACCCCCACATCGATCCGTTGAATTTCAAATAGATCTTGTACCAGGAGCTGCACCAATAGCTCGTGCTCCTTACAGACTCGCACCCAGCGAGATGAAAGAACTACAAAGCCAATTACAAGAACTTTTAGAGCGTGGTTTCATTCGACCAAGCACATCACCGTGGGGAGCTCCTGTTTTGTTTGTCAAGAAGAAAGATGGTACATTCAGGTTGTGTATCGACTACCGAGAGTTGAACAAACTTACCATCAAGAACCGCTACCCACTACCGAGAATCGATGACTTATTTGATCAACTACAAGGCTCGTCTGTTTATTCAAAGATTGACTTACGTTCCAGGTATCATCAAATGCGGGTGAAAGAAGATGATATTCCAAAGACTGCTTTCAGAACACGTTACGGTCATTACGAGTTTATGGTCATGCCGTTTGGTTTAACTAATGCACCAGCTGTGTTCATGGACCTTATGAACCGAGTGTGTGGACCATACCTTGACAAGTTTGTCATTGTTTTCATTGATGACATACTTATTTACTCAAAGAATGACCAAGAACACGGTGAACATTTGAGAAAGGTGTTAGAAGTATTGAGGAAGGAAGAATTGTACGCTAAGTTTTCAAAGTGTGCATTTTGGTTGGAAGAAGTTCAATTCCTCGGTCACATAGTGAACAAAGAAGGTATTAAGGTGGATCCGGCAAAGATAGAAACTGTTGAAAAGTGGGAAACCCCGAAAACTCCGAAACACATACGCCAGTTTTTAGGACTAGCTGGTTACTACAGAAGGTTCATCCAAGACTTTTCCAGAATAGCAAAACCCTTGACTGCATTAACGCATAAAGGGAAGAAATTTGAATGGAATGATGAACAAGAGAAAGCGTTTCAGTTATTGAAGAAAAAGCTAACTACGGCACCTATATTGTCATTGCCTGAAGGGAATGATGATTTTGTGATTTATTGTGATGCATCAAAGTAAGGTCTAGGTTGTGTATTAATGCAACGAACAAAGGTGATTGCTTATGCGTCTAGACAATTGAAGATTCACGAACAAAATTATACGACGCATGATTTGGAATTAGGCGCGGTTGTTTTTGCATTAAAGACTTGGAGGCACTACTTATATGGGGTCAAAAGTATTATATATACCGACCACAAAAGTCTTCAACACATATTTAATCAGAAACAACTGAATATGAGGCAGCGTAGGTGGATTGAATTATTGAATGATTACGACTTTGAGATTCGTTACCACCCGGGGAAGGCAAATGTGGTAGCCGATGCCTTGAGCAGGAAGGACAGAGAACCCATTCGAGTAAAATCTATGAATATAATGATTCATAATAACCTTACTACTCAAATAAAGGAGGCGCAACAAGGAGTTTTAAAAGAGGGAAATTTAAAGGATGAAATACCCAAAGGATCGGAGAAGCATCTTAATATTCGGGAAGACGGAACCCGGTATAGGGCTGAAAGGATTTGGGTACCAAAATTTGGAGATATGAGAGAAATGGTACTTAGAGAAGCTCATAAAACCAGATACTCAATACATCCTGGAACGGGGAAGATGTACAAGGATCTCAAGAAACATTTTTGGTGGCCGGGTATGAAAGCCGATGTTGCTAAATACGTAGGAGAATGTTTGACGTGTTCTAAAGTCAAAGCTGAGCATCAGAAACCATCAGGTCTACTTCAACAACCCGAAATCCCAGAATGGAAATGGGAAAACATTACCATGGATTTCATCACTAAATTGCCAAGGACTGCAAGTGGTTTTGATACTATTTGGGTAATAGTTGATCGTCTCACCAAATCAGCACACTTCCTGCCAATAAGAGAAGATGACAAGATGGAGAAGTTAGCACGACTGTATTTGAAGGAAGTCATCTCCAGACATGGAATACCAATCTCTATTATCTCTGATAGGGATGGCAGATTTATTTCAAGATTCTGGCAGACATTACAGCAAGCATTAGGAACTCGTCTAGACATGAGTACTGCCTATCATCCACAAACTGATGGGCAGAGTGAAAGAACGATACAAACGCTTGAAGACATGCTACGAGCATGTGTTATTGATTTCGGAAACAGTTGGGATCGACATCTACCGTTAGCAGAATTTTCCTACAACAACAGCTACCATTCAAGCATTGAGATGGCGCCGTTTGAAGCACTTTATGGTAGAAAGTGCAGGTCTCCGATTTGTTGGAGTGAAGTGGGGGATAGACAGATTACGGGTCCGGAGATTATACAAGAAACTACCGAGAAGATCATCCAAATTCAACAACGGTTGAAAACCGCCCAAAGTCGACAAAAGAGCTACGCTGACATTAAAAGAAAAGATATAGAATTTGAAATTGGAGAGATGGTCATGCTTAAATTTGCACCTTGGAAAGGCGTTGTTCGATTTGGTAAACGAGGGAAATTAAATCCAAGGTATATTGGACCATTCAAGATTATTGATCGTGTCGGACCAGTAGCTTACCGACTTGAGTTACCTCAACAACTCGCGGCTGTACATAACACTTTCCACGTCTCGAATTTGAAGAAATGTTTTGCTAAAGAAGATCTCACTATTCCGTTAGATGAAATCCAAATCAACGAAAAACTTCAATTCATCGAAGAACCCGTCGAAATAATGGATCGTGAGGTTAAAAGACTTAAGCAAAACAAGATACCAATTGTTAAGGTTCGATGGAATGCTCGTAGAGGACCCGAGTTCACCTGGGAGCGTGAAGATCAGATGAAGAAGAAATACCCGCATCTATTTCCAGAAGATTCGTCAACACCTTCAACAGCTTAAAATTTCGGGACGAAATTTATTTAACGGGTAGGTACTGTAGTGACCCGAACTTTTCCATGTTTATATATATTAATTGAGATTGATATTTACATGATTAAATGTTTCCAACATGTTAAGCAATCAAACTTGTTAAGACTTGATTAATTGAAATAGGTTTCATATAGACAATTGACCACCCAAGTTGACCGGTGATTCACGAACGTTAAAACTTGTAAAAACTATATGATGACATATATATGGTTATATATATAGTTAACATGATATTATGATATGTAAACATATCATTAAGTATATTAACAATGAACTACATATGTAAAAACAAGACTACTAACTTAATGATTTTGAAACGAGACATATATGTAACGATTATCGTTGTAACGACATTTAATGTATATATATCATATTAAGAGATATTCGTACATCATAATATCATGATAATATAATAATTTAAAATCTCTTTTGATATTATAAACATTGGGTTAACAACATTTAGCAAGATCGTTAACCTAAAGGTTTCAAAACAACATTTACATGTAACGACTAACGATGACTTAACGACTCAGTTAAAATGTATATACATGTAGTGTTTTAATATGTATTCATACACTTTTGAAAGACTTCAAGACACTTATCAAAATACTTCTACTTAACAAAAATGCTTACAATTACATCCTCGTTCAGTTTCATCAACAATTCTACTCGTATGCACCCGTATTCATACTCGTACAATACACAGCTTTTAGATGTATGTACTATTGGTATATACACTCCAATGATCAGATCTTAGCAGCCCATGTGAGTCACCTAACACATGTGGGAACCATCATTTGGCAACTAGCATGAAATATCTCATAAAATTACAAAAATATGAGTAATCATTCATGACTTATTTACATGAAAACAAAATTACATATCCTTTATATCTAATCCATACACCAACGACCAAAAACACCTACAAACACTTTCATTCTTCAATTTTCTTCATCTAATTGATCTCTCTCAAGTTCTATCTTCAAGTTCTAAGTGTTCTTCATAAATTTCAAAAGT
This sequence comes from Rutidosis leptorrhynchoides, assembly GCF_046630445.1. Classification (NCBI taxonomy): domain Eukaryota; kingdom Viridiplantae; phylum Streptophyta; class Magnoliopsida; order Asterales; family Asteraceae; genus Rutidosis; species Rutidosis leptorrhynchoides. The sequence goes on from NC_092339.1 coordinate 102,850,610, forward strand.
TCTAGTTTCATAAAATCAAGAATACTTTCAAGATTGCTAGCTCACTTCCAATCTTGTAAGGTGATCATCCAACCTCAAGAAATCTTTGTTTCTTACAGTAGGTTATCATTCTAATACAAGGTAATAATCATATTCAAACTTTAGTTCAATTTCTATAACTATAAAAATCTTATTTCAAGTGATGATCTTACTTGAACTTGTTTTCGTGTCATGATTTTGCTTCAAGAACTTTGAGCCATCCAAGGATCCATTGAAGCTAGATCCATTTTTCTCTTTTCCAGTAGGTTCATCCAAGGAACTTAAGGTAGTAATGATGTTCATAACATCATTCGATTCATACATATAAAGCTATCTTATTCGAAGGTTTAAACTTGTAATCACTAGAACATAGTTTAGTTAATTCTAAACTTGTTCGCAAACAAAAGTTAATCCTTCTAACTTGACTTTTAAAATCAACTAAACACATGTTCTATATCTATATGATATGCTAACTTAATGATTTAAAACCCGGAAACACGAAAAACACCGTAAAACCGGATTTACGCCGTCGTAGTAACACCGCGGGCTGTTTTGGGTTAGTTAATTAAAAACTATGATAAACTTTGATTTAAAAGTTGTTATTCTGAGAAAATGATTTTTATTATGAACATGAAACTATATCCAAAAATTATGGTTAAACTCAAAGTGGAAGTATGTTTTCTAAAATGGTCATCTAGACGTCGTTCTTTCGACTGAAATGACTACCTTTACAAAAACGACTTGTAACTTATTTTTCCGACTATAAACCTATACTTTTTCTGTTTAGATTCATAAAATAGAGTTCAATATGAAACCATAGCAATTTGATTCACTCAAAACGGATTTAAAATGAAGAAGTTATGGGTAAAACAAGATTGGATAATTTTTCTCATTTTAGCTACGTGAAAATTGGTAACAAATCTATTCCAACCATAACTTAATCAACTTGTATTGTATATTATGTAATCTTGAGATACCATAGACACGTATACAATGTTTCAACCTATCATGTCGACACATCTATATATATTTCGGAACAACCATAGACACTCTATATGTGAATGTTGGAGTTAGCTATACAGGGTTGAGGTTGATTCCAAAATATATATAGTTTGAGTTGTGATCAATACTGAGATACGTATACACTGGGTCGTGGATTGATTCAAGATAATATTTATCGATTTATTTCTGTACATCTAACTGTGGACAACTAGTTGTAGGTTACTAACGAGGACAGCTGACTTAATAAACTTAAAACATCAAAATATATTAAAAGTGTTGTAAATATATTTTGAACATACTTTGATATATATGTATATATTGTTATAGGTTCGTGAATCAACCAGTGGCCAAGTCTTACTTCCCGACGAAGTAAAAATCTGTGAAAGTGAGTTATAGTCCCACTTTTAAAATCTAATATTTTTGGGATGAGAATACATGCAGGTTTTATAAATGATTTACAAAATAGACACAAGTACGTGAAACTACATTCTATGGTTGAATTATCAAAATCGGATATGCCCCTTTTTATTAAAGTCTGGTAATCTAAGAATTAGGGAACAGACACCTTAATTGACGCGAATCCTAAAGATAGATCTATTGGGCCTAACAAACCCCATCCAAAGTACCGGATGCTTTAGTACTTCGAAATTTATATCATATCTGAAGGGTGTCCCGGAATGATGGGGATATTCTTATATATGCATCTTGTTATTGTCGGTTACCAGGTGTTCACCATATGAATGATTTTTATCTCTATGTATGGGATGTGTATTGAAATATGAAATCTTGTGGTCTATTATTATGATTTGATATATATAGGTTAAACCTATAACTCACCAACATTTTTGTTGACGTTTTAAGCATGTTTATTCTCAGGTGATTATTAAGAGCTTCCGTTGTCGCATACTTAAATAAGGACGAGATTTGGAGTCCATGCTTGTATGATATTGTGTAAAAACTGCATTCAAGAAACTTATTTTGTTGTAACATATTTGTATTGTAAACCATTATGTAATGGTCGTGTGTAAACAGAATATTTTAGATTATCATTATTTGATAATCTACTTAAAGCTTTTTAAACCTTTATTGATGAAATAAAGGTTATGGTTTGTTTTAAAATGAATGCAGTCTTTGAAAAACGTCTCATATAGAGGTCAAAACCTCGCAACGAAATCAATTAATATGGAACGTTTTTAATCAATAAGAACGGGACATTTCATTATGTAATAACTTAAATTCGTAGGATGTTATTTATCGTTTAATCGTACGTATTTTTAGTTGTTAATGTGATGTTATTGTTGTTATGTATGCTGGGAAATTGGTTAAAAGCAGGTTGCGAAGAAAAGTCTTGGGAAACTGCAAAACAGAAAATTCCATTTCCGCTACTGGAGTATTTGCGGTGACCCCATCGCCGCAATTGCTGGTAAATTCACCATAACAAAATTGATTATTTGCGACGTAAGGTCGCCGCAATTGATTCAGCCATAAAACGACGTGGTGGGACCCACCAACATCTCGCCGCAGAAGGTTCGCCGCAATTGCATTTTCGTTTCTCTTTTTTAATTTTCGTTAAATCAAGGTGGGTCCCACAATAATGCGTCGTAACTAACCGTCGCAAATACTTTTTACGGCGAACCATAGGAGTCGTTCCTTTTGCGACGAGAAATCGCCGCAAAAGACCTATTGCGGCGATCCGAACGACTTTTTGCGGCGACCTTCGTCGCCTCAAATGAGCCTGTTTCCTGTAGTGTATGCCCTGTATGGAATTTGGTGTGGGTTCTCCTGGACACGGAGTTGGAGGCGGGTATAGCAACTGCGGGAGATAATCGCGCGAATGATTAAGTCCCTTGGGTGATCCCATAAAAAAAAAGTTCTTCTTTTCCTATTTATTTTCTTCTTCTTTTTCTCTCTTTTTTTTTCTCAATTTCTGTCCCTTATTTTTCTTATAAGATGTATTTCATACCATTCTTCCTTAAGAACTTTTATTATCTGAATGAATTTTAATCTTTAAGGTTCTTTATTTCCTAATATAATAATGATAGTTTCAACGCTTTGTAACTATAGTACCCGTAGTAGCAAGTTGTAGGCTCTCTAAAATTGGTGACTATGTGCGTCATCACATTCTGAACTTTTGCCAATATGTCGTCAAACCCAAACTTTCGGGAAGTCTTTAAGATTAATTGTTGTCATTTCTCCCTCAGGTCAAAACAAAAGTGATAACTTAGGATAATTATTGATTTATTTCAGACTATCGCGTAGTTTTAATTCATAAAATATTTATTTACAAACACAACTCTGTATTGGGTAAAGGGTCTTTCCTGACCTCTACAGCCTGCATGCATACATTATTGTTCCACTACATTTTTTAAAATTAGGGTCAGAAACAATCTGTTGTGATTAAGAGGGGATCGACTGGACATTGATACACACAAATTTGAGAGAAAATACCTCTATTACTCACAAGAATAGATTATACGAGTATTACAAAACTCAAATAAAAAAAAACTCTCAAACTAACACACTAGGAATTCTCACCACTCTCTAAGGATGTATTCACTCTCGGTTAGGATTACACATTTAACTCACACATACTAACTATGTGCGATTACACTTTTCTGAATGCATTACAATGAAGGTTTCCACCTCTATTTATAGGAAAGATTTGAGGAGGTGGAAAAGTGTGAACGCTAGATGGTGTGAACGCAGAAAAGGGTGGCTAGCCGTAATCATTTCCAATTTGAATACTTCAATATGAGTTGTCAAACAAGTGGCTGGCCGTAATTGTTTCCAACTTTTCTTCTTCCATGTCCATAGTCAAAATTGGCAACTTTGAATATCTAGTATCTTCTAGATTGCGGCTAGAATGGAGACATCTAACGGCATCTAGAAGATACTAGATTACTGCTGGAACTTATCAATTCTCCCCCTCTAGCCGTATACAGGGAAACCACATCTCGGTTATGTCTCTGCATATCATTAGCTTCTCTCGAGTCACCACCTTTGTCAACATATCCGCATGATTCTCCTTTGTATGGATCTTCACTAGTCTCAGCAGTTGTCGATCAATTACCTCGCGTATCCAATGACAGCGAATATCAATATGTTTTGTACGGGAATGGTACATGGAGTTCTTGCTCAAATCTAGAGCACTATGACTGTCACAATATACCTTGTGCTCCTTTTGCTTTATTCCAAATTCTTGGAGATAACGCTTTAACCACAACATTTCTTTTCCAGCTTCTACGGCAGCAATATACTCTGCTTCAGTTATGGATAATGCAACACACTTCTGTAGTCTTGACGGCCATGAAACAGCTCCCCCCTACAAAAGTGTAAATGAATCCTGAAGTAGATTTTCTACTATCAGGATCTCCAGCCATATCTGCATCTGTATAGCCTTCCAAGATTGGATCAGCTCCCCCGTAACAAAGACAAATCTTCGTTGTACCTTTAAGATATCTGAGAATCCATTTTACCGCATTCCAATGCTCTTTCCCAGGGTTTGAGAGAAAACGACTCACCGTTCCCACTGCGTGAGCAATATCGGGTCTTGTACACACCATCGCATACATCAAACTTCCAACAGCCGAAGAATATGGTACTGACGACATATCTCCAATCTCTTCCTTGGATGAGGGACAAGAACTCTTACTTAACTTGAAATGATTGGCTAATGGAATGCTAACAGGTTTGACATTGTTCATATTGAACCGTGAAAGCACTCGTTCAATATACTTGTAATAACCCGACTTTTTTTGTTAGCTTTTCGTTGAAAACTTAACAACCATTACTTAAAATTTACAATTGTGTATGCATTTTTTTTTTAAAATATACTATTATTAATATTGGTTAGTTTTTTTTTTTTTTGAAAACACTACGGTTAGTGGAAACGAGAGAAATATATTTTAAGACAACAAAACGTATGATTATTAATTTTAATAATTATTATGTTATATAATAATTGAGTTTTAAAAATCATTTTTATTAATTAGGATATTCTTAAACTAAACCCGAGAAAATTAGTTTAAACATTCATGTTTTCAGTATCTAATTTAAAAATATAATAAATAAGTATTTTATGAAACACATCAACTAAGTATAACGTCAAGATTCTAAAAGGTTTTGAACAATATATAAATTTATTTTTTTAATACAAAATAAATCAATTAAGTAAATCATATTAAGGTAAAATACATTGGGTTTTAGATAACAGATAAGAATTTAATAGAACCCGTGACTATACAGTTAATAATCGTGACATCTATAATTATAATTACAAATAGATATAATACCAGTGTTTACCAAATTATTACACCCGTGATATCTTATAACTACCCGTGACTACTACAGTTTAAACCCGTGACTTTCCTTTTCTACTTATATTTCTGATCTAGATTCATTTCACCAAACACACACACATACGTATCTATCTTATTCTCTTCTTAAGAACATCCATTACTATTCATCATCATCATCATCATCAATCTTTCATCCTCAAGAACACCTTCAAGAAATCGCTTGATCATAAAATTGTTTATATATTCAGATTCCTCTCTAAGAGCTCTAGACATACATACCAACAATTTCTTGATTAGGGTAAGTTTTAAAAACTCTAATTTTTGGGTTTTCATTTTTTATTACATATTAGGGGAAATATAGTGTCTAGTGCTCAAGTCCTTGAATGTTTACAAATGAATTTGTGTTTAATTGATCATTTGAGTAGTTTTAATGAAATCACATTTTTATATTTCATGCTACTGATATGAAAGACATATTTTCTGTAAATTATATGTATCAAGATGAAATCCTCTCGAAAAATTAATAACTTTAGGCTCAAGAATCATTTGATTTCGTTTTGTGATGCTTCCGACATGATTAATTGTAGTTTCAATTTGTTATTGCATGAAATCCGAAATTTTTGAGATGTATGCTTTGTGATTGAGATTGTGAACTGATAACCAAATGATAGGTTATTAAAAACTACACATTTTAGGCTTAAGAATCACTCGAATCGGGTATGGGATGCTTGCGTTATGTTAATTGCATTATTATGTTTCATGTTTGCTGTGAGAGCTGTTATAGCAGCACCAAAATGTTATTTTACAAAAATTGACTACATGGTTTTCTTAGATAATTTAATCAACTGATAGGTTATTAAAAATTACACATTTTAGGCTTAAGAATCATCGAATTTCGTTAAGAATTGCTCTCGTTATGCTTATTTGAGGTTTTGACTTGTTTATGCTTAAATCCGAATTTTCTGGGAAAAAAACTTTATGATTTGGAATGTGATTTGTTTACCATCTGTTAGATAATTAAAAATCACTCAAGTTAGGCTAGGATATCATGTAAAATGGATACGTATTGCTCATGTTATGTTTGCTCGAATATTGGTTACCCGTATTGGCTTAAAATGGTTTCGCATGCATTAGATTTGATCTAACATGAAGTAATTGTTTTAATGCTTGAGCTTCTGATAAGTTATTAGATGAATTACTCTCGAAAATTAGTTAAATTTTCATTTGGATATTGCGTAAATTGGGCGAACGGGTCGAAAGTTAGGATTAAAATAAGGTACCCTTCGGGATTGGCTGAAAAAGTACGTTTTGACATGATTAACGAAGAGTAATTAAAAACCTGGGCTGATAGGATTGTAGATATCGAAAAGCTATTGAATTTAGACTCAAGAATCGGGTCATTTTGATTTTTCTTGAACTCTATACACTCGTTCAAAGTTTTGTACATTTTTATTATAGTGCTGTTAAAAACTGATTTGACCAACGTGTGCGTTTGCGGTTGCTGGGGCTGTTTCGGGATAGAACAGGTCATGGGAAAAATTTTGCAGGTTCTTCACTTAAAAACGCCGCATCTTCCATTGGCGGTGACTGATTTGGAGTTGCGATGATTTTTCTAAAAATCACAGAAGTTGCTGCTGTAAATACGATTTTAAACGTGTATTTTTGCAAATGTTCCGGGTTATAAAAATAATGACCAATGCTAGAGACTTGAGACTTTTTGTACGAACTTAATACCCTTTTATTAACTATTTCATATAGTGTGGGGTGTTCTAAAGTGATAATTTTGTATAAGTATAAATCATGTAATTTAAACCGTCCGTTTGGACACTTGACCTATTTAAGCCAAAAAGTATCGAAATGAGTAACGGGCAACTTGGACACGTCCGATATATCAATTTAAGTAAGTTTGAAGATTGTAATGTTTTAAAAATGAGTTTTGGCATGTTTTGGTAAAAATGGGTATTTATGACCCATTTAGGTCATACGCGTCTACTTTGACCCATATGCGAAATTTTGAGAAACAAAGGTATGTAACACGTCTATAATATCATTTTGGACTTGTGACATGATTTTTACATGCTCAAGTATTATGGTTTAGAATTAGTACTATTTTAGTGAAAGTGTCAAAATGACTCTCGGGCTCACTTTGTAGGCTCGTAAATTGTAAATGATTAAGTTATGGTGAAAACTATGAATTGAGTCAGAAAGTAGATATGAGAAGCTTCAAAATGATATAAGATATGTATGATTTTGTCGAGTCTAAACTGGTTTAAAACGAGCATGAAAACAGGATGTTGGGGCTGACTTTTAGTTTTGGTTAACTGTCAAAAATGACTCTTGGGTCTATTTTGCGGACTCGTAAGTTGAAATCAGTTAAGTATGGATAAAAACTATTAATTGGTATTGAAAGTATTTACGACAAGCTTTAAAACGATATATTATATGTATGATTTTGTTGAGTCTAAACAAGTTTAAAACAAGCGACAAAATGGACAGTCGTTGCTGATTTTGACACAACAGCATTTTAACAGCATTTTATGTTTCGGGAGACTGTTTTCGCGAGGTCATAACTTTAAAACTGTAACTCCGTTTTGTCAAATAAACTGTCTATAGAAAGGTGGGATGACACACTTTCCAATGGTCATGACCTAAGGTATTATATCGAATTTGGTGGGACCCAGAATGAGCTGCAATATACTAAAAAATACATATATGTAAATAATATAAATTTTTCTAAGTAAAAATGAATAACTTAAGTTTGACCTATGTTTGACTATTTGACCAACTTGTGTAATTTTATGCGGTTGTTGACTTGTGTTAACCATGTTGACTGTGTTTGACTTGCGTTTGACTTACATTTGACTTACTTTGACTTGCGTTGACTTTTGCTAAATTTATGAGTCGGACTTGAGCAATAGGACTATACTTACCCTATGGACCGACCTCGCTTATTAGACACTTATTGACCAACATATGTTCTCTAGGTTTAGGTCTACGGTTACTTGCATTCCGATTTTCGGTCACATCTCTGTGATTTATTTCTGAAGTTGTCAGGTGAGTTTCATATGCTCCCTTTTTAATTGCTTTTGCAATCTATATTTTTAGGCTGAGAATAAATGCACTTTATTTTAAACGCAATGGATACAAGTACATACTAAATTCTACACTGAGTTTGAACCGAAAATCCCTTAGCTTTGGTAACTAGTAACTGCCGGTTATAAGAACTGGTGGGCGCGAATAGTTGTATATAGATCCATAGGGCTTGACATCCCCGTCTGTTCCAGGTATAGAAACCCTAGCCTGAACTATAAAACAAACGTATGCTATTTGAGGTTAGTACACGTTGGATTGAGTGTATTGTACATATTGGTTGCATGTATGTTAAAACAGGGGTACTTATTATAACGTTAAAGCTTAGTTACCAGGGTGCTCAATTTCGTAGAATATTTTGATAAATATTTCTGGATGAAACAACTGAAATCTTGTGATCCACCTTTATAAATATATTATGCGCAATATTAAAACTATGAACTCACCAACCTTTGTGTTGACACTTTTAGCATGTTTATTCTCCGGTCCCTAGAAGTCTTCCGCTGTTTGCTTATACGTTATACAAGCTATGTGCATGGAGTCATACATGCTTTATTAGAGAAAACTTTGCATTCACAAAATCATCACCATGTATCTTATTTTGACTGCATTGTCAATGGATGTATTATTGTAAACTATTATTTACGGTGATTGTCTATATGTAGAAATCATTAGATGTCGAAAACCTTGGATTTAGATATTCATTTACGTGTGTCTTTTCAAAAGAATGCAATGTTTACAAAATGTATCATATAGAGGTCAATACCTAGCAATGAAACCAGTGAATAACGTACTGCGTCAATAGCTATTTTGACGGGTCGTTACAGGTGGTATCAGAGCATTGGTTGTAGGGAATTAGGTGCATTAGTGTGTCTGACCTGAACTGTTTGGATACATTAGTGGTCTAGTCTACAACCGTGTCATTACACTTATATGTGATTATGTGCATATTCTGACATTAATATAATATTATTATTACTATCGGTGAGAAAGTATTTCTCCTTTTGATTACAAGTCTTTTCCTTCTCAAGCGAGTTCTTTTTCAACACCCCGGTTATTGAAAAACCAGGAAGCGTTATTCAGGACTTTCAAAATTCCCGACATTCCTACGTGAGTTATTACTTATATATTTTTATAGATATCATTTGTGTTATATTATGTGCTTATGTGCTTCGATTCAGAAACTCCTGATATCTCGAATTGTAAATCGGAAGAAGTCTTATCCGACTCAGGAAGATTCTCAATAGTTCCAAAGACATTCTTACATCGTTACCCTTTCAATATTATTAATTAAAATAAATATTATATTCTCGTACTATTTTTAGTACACCCCTTTTTGAAATCATTTTGATTTATAAATTCTGAAAAACGACACTTGTTTTATATCCATAAATATTTTAGAGTAATGTTGGAATGGAAGCATGAGTTAGTGTAATATAATGATGCCTAATCAACGTGGTTATATTACGGTAAGTCATGCTGAAGTTCTAATGGAATGTGATGGTGGTAATGCTTGATCAACCTTATCTTCACCACGTACCATGTTACATGACTCCTTTATTTTCTCTGCTGACACCTAAATATAATGAGACTCTATAGGTGACATCATTTGAATCACACGTAATTTCCTTCAAATCTTTGTCATATCACACTTGCACTCCGAGCAGTTTATTCAAAGGTATTCGTATCAAAGGACTATGACCTCGTTTTACCTAACTTTCATACTTAACTACAAGATACTCGATCTTTCTACGTCAAGACGAACATTTCTATCCTCACTTGTTTCCTAAACGCCGTTTAATCACACCAACCAAAATTTCAGGACGAAATTTTCTTTAAGGGGTAGGTAATATAATAACCCGACTTTTTTCGTTAGCTTTTCGTTGAAAACTTAACAACTATTACTTAAAATTTACAATTGTGTATGTATTTTTTTTTAAATATACTATTATTAATATTGGTTAGATTTTTTTTTTTTGAAAACACTACGGTTAGTGGAAACGAGAGAAATATATTTTAAGACAACAAAACGTATGATTATTAATTTTAATAATTATTATGTTATATAATAATTGAGTTTTAATAATTATTTTTATTAATTAGGATATTCTTAAACTAAACCCGAGAAAATTAGTTTAAACATTCATGTTTTCAGTATCTTATTTAAAAATATAATAAATAAGTATTTTATGAAACACATCAACTAAGTATAACATCAAGATTCTAAAAGGTTTTGAACAATATATAAATTTATTTTTTTAATACAAAATAAATCAATTAAGTAAATCATATTAAGGTAAAATACATTGGGTTTTAGATAACAGATAAGAATTTAATAGAACCCGTGACTATACAGTTAATAATCGTGACATCTATAATTATAATTGCAAATAGATATAATACCCGTGTTTACCAAATTATTACACCCGTGATATCTTATAACTACCTGTGACTACTACAGTTTAAACCCGTGACTTCCCTTTTCTACTTATATTTCTGATCTAGATTCATTTCACCAAACACACACACATACGTATCTATCTTATTCTCTTCTTAAGAACACCCATTACTATTCATCATCATCATTAATCTTTCATCCTCAAGAACACCTTCAAGAAATTGCTTGATCATATAATTGTTTACATATTCAGATTCCTCTCTAAGAGCTCTACACATACATACCAACAATTTCTTGATTAGGGTAAGTTTTAAAAACTCTAATTTTTGGGTTTTCATTTTTTATTACATATTAGGGGAAATATAGTGTCTAGTGCTCAAGTCCTTGAATGTTTACAAATGAATTTGTGTTTAATTGATCATTTGAGTAGTTTAAATGAAATCACATTTTTATATTTCATGCTACTGATATGAAAGACATATTTTCTGTAAATTATATGTATCAAGATGAAATCCTCTCAAAAAATTAATAACTTTAGGCTTAAGAATCGTTTGATTTCGTTTTGTGATGCTTCCGACATGATTAATTGTAGTTTCAATATGTTATTGCATGAAATCCAAAATTTTTGAGATGTATGCTTTGTGATTGAGATTGTGAACTGATAACCAAATGATAGGTTATTAAAAACTACACATTTTAGGCTTAAGAATCACTCGAATCAGGTATGGGATGCTTGCGTTATGTTAATTGCATTATTATGTTTCATGTTTGCTATGAGAGCTGTTACTGCAGCACCAAAATGTTATTTTACAAAAATTGACTACATGGTTTTCTTAGATAATTTAACCAACTGATAGGTTATTAAAAATTACACATTTTAGGCTTAAGAATCATCGAATTTCGTTAAGAATTGCTCTCGTTATGCTTATTTGAAGTTTTGACTTGTTTATGCTTAAATCCGAATTTTCTGGGAAAAAAACTTTATGATTTGGAATGTGATTTGTTTACCATCTGTTAGATAATTAAAAATCACTCAAGTTAGGCTAGGATATCATGTAAAATGGATACGTATTGCTCATGTTATGTTTGCTCGAATATTGGTTACCCGTATTGGCTTAAAATGGTTTCGCATGCATTAGATTTGGTCTAACATGAAGTAATTGTTTTAATGCTTGATCTTCTAATAAGTTATTGGATAAATTACTCTCGAAAATTAGTTAAATTTTCATTTGGATATTGCGTAAATTGGGCGAACGGGTCGAAAGTTAGGATTAAAATAAGGTACCCTTCGGGATTGGCTGAAAAAGTACGTTTTGACACGATTAACGAAGAGTAATTAAAAACCTAGGCTGATAGGATTGTAGATATCGAAAAGCTATTGAATTTAGACTCTAGAATCTGGTCATTTTGATTTTTCTTGAACTCTATACACTCGTTCAAAGTTTTGTACATTTTTATTATAGTGCTGTTAAAAACTGATTTGACCAACGTGTGCGTTTGCGGTTGCTGGGGCTGTTTCGGGACAGAACAGGTCATGGAAAAAATTGTGCAGGTTCTTCACTTAAAAACGCCGCATCTCCAATTGGCGGTGACTGATTTGGAGTTGCGATGATTTTTCTAAAAATCACAGAAGTTGCTGCTGTAAATACGATTTTAAACGTGTGTTTTTGCAAATGTTTCGGGTTATAAAAATAATGACCAATGCTTGAGACTTGAGACTTTTTATACGAACTTAATACACTTATATTAACTATTTCATATAGTGTGGGGTGTTCTAAAGTGATAATTTTGTATAAGTATAAATCATGTAATTTAAACCGTCCGTTTGGACACTTGACCCATTTAAGCCAAAAAGTATCGAAATGAGTAACGGGCAACTTGGACACGTCCGATATATCAATTTAAGTAAGTTTGAAGATTGTAATATTTTAAAAATGTGTTTTGGCATGTTTTGATAAAAATGGGTATTTATGACCCATTTATGTCATACGCGTCTACTTTGATCCATATGCGAAATTTTAAGAAACAATGGTATGTAACACGTCTATAATATCATTTTGGACTTGTGACATGATTTTTACATGCTCAAGTATTATGGTTTAGAATTAGTACTATTTTAGTGAAAGTGTCAAAATGACTCTCGGGCTCACTTTGTAGGCTCATAAATTGTAAATGATTAAGTTATGGTGAAAACTATGAATTGAGTCAGAAAGTAGATATGAGAAGCTTCAAAATGATATAAGATATGTATGATATTGTCGAGTCTAAACTGGTTTAAAATGAGCATGAAAACAGGATGTTGGGGCTGACTTTTAGTTTTGGTAAAGTGTCAAAAATAACTCTTGGGTCTACTTTGCGGACTCGTAAGTTGAAATCAGTTAAGTATGGATAAAAACTATTAATTGGTATTGAAAGTATTTACGACAAGCTTTAAAACGATATATTATATGTATGATTTTGTTGAGACTAAACAAGTTTAAAACAAGCGACAAAATGAACAGTCGTTGCTGATTTTGACACAACAGCATTTTATGTTTCGGGAGACTGTTTTCGCGAGGTCATAACTTTAAAACTGTAACTCCATTTTTGTCAAATAAACTGTCTATAGAAAGGTGGGATGACACACTTTCCAATGGTCATGACCTAAGGTATTATATCGAATTTGGTGGGACCCAGAATGAGCTGCAAAATACTAAAAATACATATATGTAAATAATATAAATTTTTCTAAGTAAAAATGAATAACTTAAGTTTGACCTATGTTTGACTATTTGACCAACTTGTGTAATTTTATGCGGTTGTTGACTTGTGTTAACCATGTTGACTGTGTTTGACTTGCGTTTGACTTACATTTGACTTACTTTGACTTGCGTTGACTTTTGCTAAATTTTACTAAATTTATGAGTCGGACTTGAGCAATAGGACTTACTTACCCTATGGACCGACCTAACTTATTAGACACTTATTGACCAATATATGTTCTCTGGGTTTAGGTCTACGATTACTTGCATTTCGATTTTCGGTCACATCTCTGTGATTTATTTCTGAAGTTGTCAGGTGAGTTTCATATGCTCCCTTTTTAATTGCTTTTGCAATCTATATTTTTGGGCTGAGAATAAATGCACTTTATTTTAAACGCAATGGATACAAGTACATACTAAATTCTACACTGAGTTTGAAATCCCTTAGCTTTGGTAACTAGTAACTGCCGGTTATAAGAACTGGTGGGCGCGAATAGTTGTATATGGATCCATAGGGCTTGACATCCCCGTCTGTTCCAGGTATAGAAACCCTAGCCTGAACTATAAAACAGACGTATGCTATTTGAGGTTAGTACACGTTGAATTGAGTGTATTGTACATATTGGTTGCATGTATGTTAAAACAGGGGTACTTATTATAATGTTAAAGCTTAGTTACCAGGGTGCTCAATTTCGTAGAATATTTTGATAAACGTTTCTGGATGAAACAACTGAAATCTTGTGATCCACCTTTATAAACAGATTATGCGCAATATTAAAACTATGAACTCACCAACCTTTGTGTTGACACTTTTAGCATGTTTATTCTCAGGTCCCTAGAAGTGTTCCGCTGTTTGCTTATACGTTATACAAGCTATGTGCATGGAGTCATACATGCTTTATTAGAGAAAACTTTGCATTCACAAAATCATCACCATGTATCTTATTTTGACTGCATTGTCAATGGATGTATTATTGTAAACTATTATTTACGGTGATTGTCTATATGTAGAAATCATCAGATGTCGAAAACCTTGGATTTAGATATTCATTTACGTGTGTCTTTTCAAAAGAATGCAATGTTTACAAAATGTATCATATAGAGGTCAATACCTAGCAATGAAACCAGTGAATAATGTACTGCGTTAATAGCGATTTTGACGGGTCGTTACAATACTTCTCCTGAGATAGCCATAACCTTCTATTCTTCCCGTCTCGGGTTATCTGCATTCCCAAAATTTGTTGAGCCTGTCCTAAGTCTTTCATGTCAAAAGGCTTAGAGAGTTCCTTCTTCAGCTGGTTGATCTTCGTTGCATCTTTCCCTACGATCAAAATATCGTCTACATATAGTAGAAGAGCAACGAAATCTCCTTCAGAAAACTTCTGAATGTAGACACACTCATCTGCTGCAGTTTTTTTGTACCCTTGACTCACCATGCATGAGTCAAACTTCTTGTACCACTGCCTAGGTGCCTGCTTTAAACCGTACAAACTTTTCTTCAGCTTGCATACGAGATTATCTCCTGAAACCTCAAAACCTTCTGGCTACTCCATGTAAATTTCTTCATGTAAATCTCCATGAAGAAAAGCTGTCTTTACATCCATCTGTTCAAGCTCCAAGTTCATACTTGCGACCAATCCAAGTATGACTCTAATTGAAGTCATCTTGACTACTGGTGAAAATATCTCGTCAAAATCAATCCCTTTTTTCTGTTGGAATCCTTTGACTACAAGTCGTGCTTTGTATTTCACCACTTTTCCGTTGCCATCCTTTTTCAGCTTGAACACCCATTTGTTTTTCAGTGCCTTCTTCCCTTGTGGAAGTTCTATGATCTCATAAGTCTGGTTTTTCTACAGAGAATCCATCTCATCCTGCATTGCGAGCAACCATTTTTCTTTGTCCTTATGAGATACTGCTTCATGAAAACTCTCTGGTTCTCCATCTTCAGTAAGTAGAAAGTACTCGGATCCCGGATATCTACTCGATGGAATCCGATCTCGTTCAGATCTTCGAACTTCTGGAATATACTGAGGAGATCCACCATCATCTTCGCCTTGTGATGGTCCTAGAACATCTGGCAGATGGGGTTGTGGCTCCCCCTTCTCAGCACCGTCATTTTCCTCATTATCTTCTACTTCTGGCATTTCTTCTTGCACTGTATAATCATTTCTCATGAATGATTCAGTTGTTTCCTCTGGCACCTGAGCAGCAACATTTGACTTCTGAGATATTGTGGGCTTTTCAATATCTTCTATTGTCTGGCTTTCATGGAACACCACGTCCCTACTTCTGATCACCTTCTTCTCCTTTGGATCCCATAATCTGTATCCAAATTCTTCATCTCCATAGCCTATGAATATGCATGGAGTGGTCCTTTGTCACACCCCCAAATAGGGCCTAGGGTATTTGTGACTAATTATATCAAATCACAGTTGTATAAACGAGAACGACTCTATATGAGACGTTTTGAATAAAACATTTATGAATAAAACAGCGGAAGCATTAAAAGTTTTACATCAAATTCAAACTGAAATAATAATAGTAGTCTTAATGTAAAGTAAATGTAATGAAATGAAGACTCCATGTAGCAGCATTCAATTCATTAAGTAGCAGTCATGGCAATCATCTTATTCGTCACCTGAGACAAAACATGCTTAAAGTGTCAACCAAAAAGGTTGAGTGAAGTTCATAGGTTTAACAAAAAGTTTGATCGTTGTTTTAGACCACAAGATTTAGTTTGTAAAGTTGATCTCGAAAGATCGAAAGAAATAGTTATGCCAATTCGTGATATTTAAACTAAACGATAGTATTCCCCATGACAAGTTAGTTCTACTTGTCGGTTTAATTTCATTATCAAGTAATACAAAGACATAGTCAAATGTATCAGGGATGTTACTCCCGATAGGCCTACCCCCAATAACCTAGCATGCCGAGCACTTAAAAATATCACTGTAGGGACTTTAGCGGAATAAAGCTGGGTATAGCATAGTTTAAGCAGTTTGGTACTTGTGTCTAAAGTGTAAAAAGTAAAAAAAAAACAGCATGTGTCTCACCCCAAAAGTAAGTAAGTTTTGCTAGCAATAAAGAGGGGCTATGAATTCACCTTAAATAGCAGTTGAAGTATTCCACGCAAGAAAGGAAAGTAAAGCAAGTAAGTGACCGGGATATCAACTAGAAGTAGTTCTTCAAGAGAGAAATGAGAGATTAAGGTGCAAGTTTGAAATGAGAAGTGTATGTGGTATTTATAGTTAAAACTGTTAGGTAAAAAAAATAAAATAATAAAAGTAGTTTGTATTTTTATTGAAAGTAAATCTTAAAAGTTAAAATAAGAAAAAGTAGTTTGTATTTTTATTAAAAATAAATCTTAAAAGTTAAAATAAGAAAAAGTAGTTTGTATTTTTATTAAAAGTAAATCTTAAAAGTTAAAATAAGAAAAAGTAGTTTGTATTTTTATTAAAAGTAAATCTTAAAAGTTAAAATAAAAAGTAGTTTGTATTTTTATTAAAAGTAAATCTTAAAAGTTAATATAAGAAAAAGTAGTTTGTAATTTTATTAAAAGTAAATCTTAAAAGTTAAAATAAGAAAAAGTAGTTTGTAATTTTATTAAAAGTAAATCTTAAAAGTTAAAATAAGAAAAGTAGTTTGTATTTTTATTAAAAGTAAATCTTAAAAGTTAAAATAAGAAAAAGTAGTTTGTATTTTTATTAAAAGTAAATCTTAAAAGTTAAAATAAAAAGTAGTTTGTATTTTTATTAAAAGTAAATCTTAAAAGTTAAAATAAGAAAAAGTAGTTTGTAATTTTATTAAAAGTAAATCTTAAAAGTCAAAATAAGAAAAAGTAGTTTGTATTTTTATTAAAAGTAAATCTTAAAAGTCAAAATAAAAAGTAGTTTGTATTTTTATTAAAAGTAAATCTTAAAAGTGAAAATAAGAAAAAGTAGTTTGTATTTTTATTAAAAGTAAATCTTAAAAATTAAAATAAGAAAAAGTAGTTTGTATTTTTATTAAAAGTAAATCTTAAAAGTTAAAATAAGAAAAAGTAGTTTGTATTTTTATTAAAAGTAAATCTTAAAAGTTAAAAGAAGAAAAAGTAGTTTGTATTTTTATTAAAAGTAAATTTAAAAGTTAAAATAAGAAAAAGTAGTTTGTATTTTTATTAAAAGTAAATCTTAAAAGTTAAAATAAGAAAAAGTAGTTTGTATTTTTATTAAAAGTAAATCTTAAAAGTTAAAATAAGAAAAAGTAGTTTGTATCTTTGTATTTATTTATTAAAAGTAGATATAGTTTTGATTTTTTTTTATAAAATTCTAAAAAAAATCGTTTAATACATTTATAAGAACATTTAACATTTTATTTCTATATTTGTTTAATTATTAAATACAAATTTTATATAAAAATTATTATTATATTCAGTTTTTATAACTAAAATTAAAATTTATGATTATTACTTTTTAGTTTTTATTAGTTTTATAAATGTTATAATATTATTTATTATTTAGTTAATTATATATTCTATTAACTAAATAACAAAAGTAATATAAATATTATATATATTCATTGATGTAATTATATTATATTATATAACATAACCTTATTTATAATATTTATAATTATATTATTTATTTTAAGCGACGTTTATTCGGTCAACGTTAAATTTATTCTTATATAACAACTCTCGGTATTTTAGTAAAATCGGAAGTCGAAAAGTGATGGTTGTTATAGTACCTACCCGTTAAAAGAAATTTCGTCCCGAAATTTAGTTTTTGCCATCAATCGGTGTTGTTCGTACATAGACGAGGATATTTACGTTTTATTTGGTCTTCACGTTCCCAGGTATGTTCGGGGCCTTTCGTGAATTCCAACGGATAGAATATTATTCTATTTCATGCATTTAAATCATACGAACCCTAATTTCTCACAGGTTCTTCTATAAAGTGCATTTTATCATTAATGAAGAGGTTATCTAAAGGATTAATAAGAGTGTCATTTGACTAGGTTATCCTCAAAAGGGATGATGGTGCTATACAAGCATTTTAGTAAACTGAACACATGAAATGTGTTATGAATAGTATTGAGCTTATTTAAAACTTTGAGTGTTTATGCCACAATATTAGGGTAGACAACACATAGAGTAGTTCATGAAAATTATAGTCATGAAGTTTGATAGAGATCATCATTATTTACAACAAGAATATTGTAATGATAAATATAAGTTGAAAAAATAAAGTTTTATCACTACTGAATAATATTGATAAAACGATTTGATTATAGGAAGCGTATAAACGAAGCTATTGTAAAAGAGTGAATGAGAAAATTAAATGTTCGCCTTAACTTTTGACGTAGTCACGATTGATTTCCGGAATTCAAGGGATTAAAGGAAATCTTCGTAATCCATAAGATTTAATTCTCCGGTAATTAAGGAATTTGAAATTTTATTTGATTAAATGCGGTGAATTGCTTCAATTGCTGTGTTTGAAATTTTGCTATAAATTAGCTTCTTCCGTTTTATTATCTTCACCACTTCTATACTTTCTTCCTAAATTCATACTTCCAAAAGATTTGTTAATATGCTCAATCCCGTATTGATACTTGTTATTATATTGACCATATATGCAGTCATTCTTCTTTTTCTTTTACCACCAGAGGAATCTGTTTACTTCTACTATGCCCTTGGGGTTATAGTGTTTTTAATTCTCCCGTGTCTTTATGTTGCTATACGCATTGATATCCACGGTTTGTAATCTCGGTATCGTTATCGGGCTTTATATTTTCCCTTATATGTCAGAGCTCTTTGCCTTTTTATTCTCTTCTCGACATCAAGTCAAGCGAATAATGGTCCAGAATTTGTAGGTATGAAGTTTCGAATGAACCTAATGTTCTAAGCATAATATCACGATTTGATTTGTAAGTTACCAGAATTACTGAGGATAGAACTATCAAGAATATATTTTCTTGATATGTTCAGAGATTAAGTAGAATGTAAGAGTCGTGTAACATGGCAAATGATGATTATAAAGTCTATGAATCATCATCTTCCATTAAAATTTAGCATGACTTACTGTAATATAATCACGTTGGCCTGACGTCATTACATTATACTAACTCATGCTTCAATTCTCAACACTTCTTCAAAACATTTATAAGTTAAACTTGGATTTTACAGAATAGAAACTAAAACAGTTTTCCTTTATAAATATATCGCAAAGAGATACTTAATTGCGGACAAGAATCGTTATGAAGATATCTTCAGAAATATAGAGGATATTTATGATGATATTTTGGAATTCCTAAGTTCGAAAGTTGATGAAGAAAAATTTTTCGCAAGCTTTTAACATGATTTCGGAGCAAGATATTCTCTAAAGATTTCATCGGATCCAGAATTACCTGGATTCTTTGAATATAGGGTTTGGTCCTTGTATTTGTCCTTGGTCTCCACCATAGTTAGCTCAATCCGTTTTTCAGTTTCAAATTTTCTTTTGAGCTTTTCCAACGTACCATTCTTTATTATCAAACTTTTAGCCATTAAGATCTTCTACAATTTTGCTGTTTCCTCTGCATTTAATGCAGCCATATTTGAATCATCGGTTATCAATCTGAGATGGTTTTAAGAAATTTCGTTTTTAGATGATTAAACGCTGATTACGATCGTCAACGGATCTAATGGTTGATGAATAGGCATTGTTGATTTCAAAAGTAATGAATGATAATTTCGGTGGGTTGATGTGATAATTCATCATAGAATACGAATGAATATAATTCATGAATGTAGTGATCTTTAGGAAGATAACATCTGCTAAAGCTTTTCTTGGATTCTGATATGTCAGAATATATAATTGAATTTGTATGCAAAAGGTGAACGGATACATATGTGGATGTAAGTAGTATAGTTACTGATTATTGAATCAGAATTGGAGAATGTACAATGTAACATATTAAAGTGAGATATAAATATTTTCTCGGGTTTTACCTACCCGTTAAAATATTTTCACAATTAACAGTTTGTACAAAAGAATTACAATCTTATGAAGATATACGTTCATATATATATTCTTCAAATGTAATCATGGGTTTAATGAGTTAATATAAGATTAAACTCGTTTGATTTACGGTTGAAACGAGAATAAATAATCTCCAAAACCTTAGAGATTTCATATTTGTCCAAGAATATTTCACTAATGAAGTTATGAATCAATACTTCATCGTTCATTATTGTTGATATACTTCGGTTTATGAAGTTGGTGCTCGTGGAATTCTTGTGAAATTCGCAAGACACGAATCATGTTTTCTAAAAAGTTTCGAGTACATCGAAAATGAAAGTATACAATCAAACATGTATTTGAATAATACACTTAGTTTATTATGAAATGGAGTTTATTGTGCTGAAGTAGTGATTAATGATTGTTAAGTCATTAACAAAGGAGGTACATCATAGCATATTAGTGATATGAGTTAACCAAGTAGTACATACTAGTTAAGATTCACACGTAATAGCTTGGCATGAAAAGGTTTATTATTGTTTCAGACTATATATATATATATATATATATATATATATATATATATATATATATATATATATATATATATATATATATATATATATATATATATATATATATATATAAAGCATACATATATAATTCTTCAGGAAGAATGAGTCAATACATCTTAACTCCTTATTACTAATATTCCTTGGTATCTATAGGGCGTATAATGTTGATGTTTGAGGTACTGAGTGTGATGTTGAGGCATGGGATGCGGATGTTGTTGTTGGTAGTACTGGTGGTGATGATGCTGATGCGGGTATTGCTGCTGTTGGTGTAGTAGGCGTAAGTCTACCTTCTAAAATGTGTATTGTACTTTCCAGAGACGCTATTCTTTCTTCAAGCCTATCACGAAGCTCCCTGACTTCTTCCACTAATCCTACTTGATTAGTAGTCGGGAGTAGGGGTTGAATTACCAACATAATTCTATGTATGCGCTCCTCGAGGCGGAATATTCTGGCAAAGAGTGTGAAAATGGTATTGTGAATTGGTTGTCCAGTGAGCGCATCAAGTTCTTCGATGTTGGGAGGTAAATTTTGTTCGTTGTAGGGTTCACCCTCTACATTTCTCCATCTAGTGAGTATGTCTCGAACCCATCTCCATCTCTTCCAAAAAGAAGTGTAGTCAACCAGTTGAGGCACTTCAGTCACACTACCTTCAGAGTCTTCAGAATCGCCCTCAGAACTATAGGAACTCGAACTTTATGCAGGATCCATCTTACACGGTCAGATAAAGGATTTTTCTATATGAAATGATTTTTGGATATCGAATGATATTCTAATTACATAGAATACCTATATATAGTAAAAAGGATCCCGTAGATTACGGAGGGAATTAAGGAAATGTGTCAGATAAGGTCTATTGGGATAGATATGATAAGATATGATTTGTCTATACTCCAATAATGGCAGTATGACTTGTCGAGATCATAAAATGATGAGTATGCAATCTAATAATCTTTCGATTAAAGACTTTCAATTCGTATACTGTGATAACCCAATGACATTTTCCGGTTTGCAAAACGATGCATAAAGGCATAAGGCATATAGGTACGTGATATATAACAGGGAGTTACATACGTTTGAGTGTGAGTAGTAACAAATATAGAAGTTTCAAAAATCATGGATAATATTTCATGTAATACATATGTAATACACAAAACCATGATAGATGACATGGGAATGTCAAGAATTTCAGAAATCAAGGTGTCGCATTTAAATGCGGTGGCGTAATTGGATAGTACTTAGGAAAATTCTTAGATTGGCTTGGCATTCTAAGATAAGTAAAGTTTTTAAAGTATAGTGTAGCATTTAACAGTTAAAGGCAACAATTAAAGGCACTATGGTCAAGGAAAGTTATAGTCCTACATTGCTAAGGAACCTAATTGTATAAGGCACACATAAAATGCAATCCTGGTTCTCTACAACAACTCTGCTCTGATACCAATCTGTCACACCCCCAAATAGGGCCTAGGGTATTTGTGACAAATTATATCAAATCACAGTTGTATAAACGAGAATGACTCTATATGAGACGTTTTGAATAAAACATTTATTAATAAAACAGCGAAAGCATTAAAAATTTTACATCAAATTCAAACTGAAATAATAATAGTAGTCTTAATGTAAAGTAAATGTAATGAAATGAAGACTCCATGTAGCAGCATTCAATTCATTAAGTAGCAGTCATGACAATCATCTTATTCGTCACCTGAGACAAAACATGCTTAAAGTGTTAACCTAAAAGGTTGAGTGAAGTTCATAGGTTTAACAAAAAGTTTGACCGTTGTTTTAGACCACAAGATTTAGTTTGTAAAGTTGATCTCGAAAGATCAAAAGAAATAGTTATGCCAATTCGTGATATTTAAACTAAACGATAGTATGCCCCATGACAAGTTAGTTCTACTTGTCGGTTTAATTTCATTATCAAGTAATACAAAGACATAGTCAAATGTATCAGGGACGTTACTCCCGATAGGCCTACCCCCAATAACCTAGCATGCCGAGCACTTAAAAATATCACTGTAGGGACTTTAGCCGAACAAAGCCAGGTATAGCATAGTTTAAGCAGTTTGGTACTTGTGTCTAAAGTGTAAAAAGTAAAAAAAACATCATGTGTCTCACCCCAAAAGTAAGTAAGTTTTGCTAGCAATAAAGAGGGGCTATGAATTCACCTTAAATAGCAGTTGAAGTATTCCACGCAAGAAAGGAAAGTAAAGCAAGTAAGTAACCGGGATATCAACTAGAAGTAGTTCTTCAAGAGAGAAATGAGAGATTAAGGTGTAAGTTTGAAATGAGAAGTGTATGTAGTATTTATAGTTGAAAATATTAGGTAAAAAAAATAAAATAATAAAAGTAGTTTGTATTTTTATTGAAAGTAAATCTTAAAAGTTAAAATAAGAAAAAGTAGTTTGTATTTTTATTAAAAGTAAATCTTAAAAGTTAAAATAAGAAAAAGTAGTTTGTATTTTTATTAAAAGTAAATCTTAAAAGTTAAAATAAGAAAAAGTAGTTTGTATTTTTATTAAAAGTAAATCTTAAAAGTTAAAATAAAAAGTAGTTTGTAATTTTATTAAAAGTAAATCTTAAAAGTTAATATAAGAAAAAGTAGTTTGTAATTTTATTAAAAATAAATCTTAAAAGTTAAAATAAGAAAAAGTAGTTTGTAATTTTATTAAAAGTAAATCTTAAAAGTTAAAATAAGAAAAAGTAGTTTGTATTTTTATTAAAAGTAAATCTTAAAAGTTAAAATAAGAAAAAGTAGTTTGTAATTTTATTAAAAGTAAATCTTAAAAGTCAAAATAAGAAAAAGTAGTTTGTATTTTTATTAAAAGTAAATCTTAAAAGTCAAAATAAAAAGTAGTTTGTATTTTTATTAAAAGTAAATCTTAAAAGTTAAAATAAGAAAAAGTAGTTTGTATTTTTATTAAAAGTAAATCTTAAAAGTTAAAATAAGAAAAAGTAGTTTGTATTTTTATTAAAAGTAAATCTTAAAAGTTAAAATAAGAAAAATTAGTTTGTATTTTTATTAAAAGTAAATCTTAAAAGTTAAAAGAAGAAAAAGTAGTTTGTATTTTTATTAAAAGTAAATCTTAAAAGTTAAAATAAGAAAAAGTAGTTTGTATTTTTATTAAAAGTAAATCTTAAAAGTTAAAATAAAAAAAAGTAGTTTGTATTTTTGTATTTATTTATTAAAAAGTAGATATAGTTTTGATTTTTTTTTATAAAATTCTAAAAAAATCATTTAATACATTTCTAAGAACATTTAACATTTTATTTCTATATTTGTTTAATTATTAAATACGAATTTTATATAAAAATTATTATTATTTTTAGTTTTTATAATTAAAATTAAAATTTATGATTATTACTTTATAGTTTTTATTAGTTTTATAAATGTTATAATATTATTTATTATTTAGTTAATTATATATTCTATTAACTAAATAACAAAAGTAATATAAATATTATATATATTCATTGATGTAATTATGTTATATTATATAACATAACCTTATTTATAATATTTATAATTATATTATTTATTTTAAGCGACGTTTATTCGGTCAACGTTAAATTTATTCGTATATAATAACTCTAGGTATTTTAGTAAAATCGAAAGTCAAAAAGTGAGGGTTGTTATATCCTTGCATCCAGTTTCTGTTTGAGCTCCTTGGTTACATGTGCGTACGCCAAACATCCAAATACTTTTAAGTGAGAGTATGATGGGTCCTTTCCAGACCAAAGTTTCTCTGGAACTTCAAAATTCAGTGGTACTGATGAAGATCGGTTGATCAAGTAACATGCGGCTCTGACTGCTTCTCCCCAGAAAGGCTTTGGCAGCGTAGCCATACTGAGCATGCTTCGAACACGTTCCATGATTGTTCGGTTCATTCTTTCTGCTATACCATTGTGTTGAGGGGTATGTGGAACTGTCTTCTCATGTCGTATGCCATATGATCTGCAATAGGCATCGAACTGCCTGGAAGAGTATTCACCGCAGTTGTCAGATCGAAGACACTTTAACTTCTTTCCTGTCTCACGTTCTACCATGACATGGAACTGTTTGAAGTAATCAAAAACTTGGTCCTTCGTTCGCAAGAAATATACCCACACCTTTCGAGAAGTGATAATGCTAAAAACGAACATATATTTCATAGCATTATTCCTCAAGAAAGACAAGCTTTTAGTTGCAATTGTTCTATTTACAAGTGATATTCGTTTAAATAATAAAAGGTGAAGACAAAAGACAGATTCGACGAATTGAAGACGCAAACGACCAAAAAGCTCAAAAGTACAAAATACAATCAATAAGGTTCCAATTATTGATAAGAAACGTCTCAAAATTACAAGAGTACAAGATTCAAAACGCAAAGTACAAGATATTAAAATTATTCGCAAGGACGTTCGAAAATCCGGAACCGGGACCAGAGTCAACTCTCAACGCTCGACGCAACGGACTAAAAATTACAAGTCAACTATGCATATGAATATAATATAATATATAATTAATTCTTAAAATTAATATATATATTATATTATATTTAAATAAACGTCGGCAGAAGAAAATAACCAAATTTGGCTCTCCCCAGCTAGCCATGAAATCGCATGGCCTTGAAGGGTAAAGCTCATGCGATCGCATGAGCATCTTTTCCAGATCACAGGCTTATAAAAATCGAGCTTTGGTGCACCACAAAAACACATCTTTTTCTATCTCAATATATCTATACGTAAATTATATATATATATTTATATTTTAATTTTAATTTTAATTTTAATTTCTAATAATAAGGGTATGTTAGCGAATGTTGTAAGGGTGTAAGTCAAAATTCTGTCCGTGTAACGCTACGCTATTTTTAATCATTGTAAGTTATGTTCAACCTTTTTAATTTAATGTCTCGTAGCTAAGTTATTATTATGCTTATTTAAAACGAAGTAATCATGATGTTGGGCTAATTACTAAAATTGGGTAATTGGTCTTTGTACCATAATTGGGGTTTGGACAAAAGAACGACACTTGTGGAAATTAGACTATGGGCTATTAATGGGCTTTATATTTGTTTAACTAAATGATAATTTGTTAATGTTAATATAAAGATTTACAATTGGATGTCCCTATAAATAACTATATACACTCGATCGGATACGATGGGCAGGGTATTTATATGTACGAATAATCGTTCATTTAACCGGACACGGGAATGGATTAATAACCACTAGAATTATTAAAACAGGGGTGAAATTATGTACAAGGACACTTGGCATAATTGATAACAAAGTATTAAAACATTGGGTTACACGCAGTCGACATCCTGGTGTAATTATTAAACAAAGTATTAAAACCTTGTTACAGTTTAAGTCCCCAATTAGTTGGAATATTTAACTTCGGGTATAAGGATAATTTGACGAGGACACTCGCACTTTATATTTATGACTGATGGACTGTTATGGACAAAAACCAGACGGACATATTAAATAATCCAGGACAAAGGACAATTAACCCATGGGCATAAAACTAAAATCAACACGTCAAACATCATGATTACGGAAGTTTAAATAAGCATAATTCTTTTATTTCATATTTAATTTCCTTTATTTTATATTTAATTGCACTTCTAATTATCGCACTTTTATTAATTGTTATTGTATTTAATTGCACTTTTAATTATCGTACTTTTTAATTATCGCAAGTTTATTTTATCACACTTTTATTTATCGCAATTTCATTATCGTTATTTACTTTACGCTTTAAATTAAGTCTTTTATTTATTTAATATTTTTACATTTTGTTTTAACTTCAACTAAAGTTTTAAAATCGACAAACCGATAATTAAACGGTAAAAACCCCCCTTTATAATAATAATATTACTTATATATATATATTTGTATTTTTATAAATTTAAACTAATATAGCGTTAAGCTTTGTTTAAAGATTTTCCCTGTGGAACGAACCGGACTTACTAAAAACTACACTACTGTACGATTAGGTACACTGCCTATAAGTGTTGTAGCAAGGTTTAAGTATATCCATTCTATAAATAAATAAATATCTTGTGTAAAATTGTATCGCATTTAATAGTATTTCCTAGTAAAATTTAATAGTATTTTATACCCCTTAGCTTTGACATCAAGTATTTTTGGCACCACTGCCGGGGAACATCTAGCTTAAAAGCCGGAAGTGCAACGCTAAATATAAAAAAAAAAATACGCTTTTGTAAAAATAAGTTTTAAATATTCGAAAATATAAAAAGAAAAACAAAAATATTAATATTTTTAAGAGTTTGTAAGCTATATAAAAGTTTTCTTTATCTTTATTTTAAAAAAAAATAAGTTTTATTTAATTTATATAAATATATTACATAATTTTTTATTAAAACAGCAAAACAGAAAAAAAAAAAAACAAAAAAAACACTCGAGTCCAGATACTGTTACAGCCCGTATCCTGGCCCAAAACCTCAGCTCATGCGATCGCATGAGCCCGAAGGCAAAATCTCATGCGATCGCATGAGAGTGTCTGACACGCCAACTGCAACCCTAATTCAGCATTTATTACGGGGTTTATTTATATTATTATTACTTTAACCCTAATTAGGTTATTATTATTATAATATTTAGTTTTAATTTTATTATTTTGTATTATTTAGTTTTAATTAGTTAATTAATTTATATAAACTTAATAGTTTTATAAAATAAATAATATTTTTATAAAAATTGTAATTTTTACAACTATTAGTATATTTTTATATTTTGTCCCTTTTTATTTGTTTTTTGCGTAATTTTTGTATTTTTTGCTCGTATTTAGTTATTAATTCATAGTTTTTGCCATAGTTATTTTTATTTCTAGATATTTAGGCTCTGCCGTAAAATCCCTTAAGTGCTTTTTCTTTAGACTAAGATTTAGGTGCTTTAGAATTTTGCGACGCCTTTTTAAATTTTAGTGCCTTTTTAAGTTATTGCCATTTGGGATAAAGTTTTTCTTATAACCTTTAATATTTTTAGACGCCTTTTACCTATGTATCAATTATCATTCCAATTAGTAATCTCAATTTGCGATTATAATTTTAAGTTAGTGGTAGTAATAAGGTTAGGTTAGTCGAGTGTTTTAAAGTTTTATAAGTCACTCTTTTTATTTCTTATTTTTCGACGCCTTTTATTTTTCAACCCTTTTCTTTTTCGACGCGCTCTTTTTCTTTCTTATTTCTCGCCATTCTAGTTTTTAGGACATAGATTTTTATTCTACTTCTTATCTAAAATTTCTTAAAATTACGAAAATTTATTTTAAGTGGTTAAATTGATAGACATCAAAATTTTCTGGTTCGTAGTAATAGTTGGATTTGTACGTGGACCGGGTTATTGGAGCCAAATAGTACTCAATTATATTGAGACCAAACGAATCCTGCCCCTCTGCTGCATCTTTTGGCTATTCGAAACGTGGGCAAAATCAGAAAAGTCTATTAATTGGATAACTTATATAATTTTTCTTTCCTTTTAAAAAACTAATAGGATATTCAGTGAATGCACCGAGCAAGACGTTCACCACCTTTTGTACGTTCACCACCTGTAACTAGATCAAGACATTTAGCTAATATTACCGCCGTTGATTTTTCTTTAGAATCGTCATCCAGTCGACCAAGTACTCCAGTTCAAATTTCCGATAATCTATTTTTTGAACCCGACCTCACAATTGAGAATCCGGAGAATATTCAGGGACAATTCATAGATCCTGAACCATTAAATTTTCCTCCGGAACCACCAATTATTCAAACAGAAATTGTTGAGGAACGAACCATTAAATCAGAATCCTCTAGTGATTCAGATTCAACAAATTCAATTATGGAAGTAACAGAACCTTTAAGTATGGAAGACCGAATGAGAGCTAAACGCACTGGCCAAGGTCACGCAATTACTCATCCAGACATTAATGCGCCAGATTATGAAATCAAAGGACAAATTCTACACATGGTGACTAATCAATGCCAATTTTGTGGTGCGCCGAAGGAAGATCCAAATGAACATCTACGTACCTTTAATAGGATCTGCACACTATTTAAAATCCGAGAAGTAGAGGATGAACAGATATATCTCATGTTATTTCCCTGGACTTTAAAGGGAGAAGCCAAAGATTGGTTGGAATCGTTACCTGAAGGGGCGATCGATACATGGGATGTTTTAGTTGAAAAATTTCTTAAACAATTCTTTCCTGCATCTAAAGCCGTAAGACTTCAAGGAGAAATTGTTACATTCACACAGAAGCCGAATGAAACTCTATATGAGGCGTGGACTAGATTTGGAAAGTTGTTAAGAGGATGTCCGCAAAATGGTTTAGACACCTGTCAAATAGTACAAATATTCTACCAAGGATGCGACATCACTACAAGGAAAGACATAGATATAGCAGCTGGTGGTTCTATTATGAAGAAAACCGAAACTGATGCTTACAAAATTATTGATAACACTGCTTCCCACTCACATGAGTGGCACCAAGAAAAAGATTTCGTTAGATCATCTAAAACAGCTAGAGCCGATTCTAGCCATGACTTAGATTCCATTTCCGCAAAGATAGATGCTGTGGAGAGACGAATGGAAAAGATGACTAAGGATATTCACTCAATACGAATTAGTTGTGAGCAGTGTGGAGGACCACATTTGACAAAAGATTGTCTCAGTATTGAATTAACAATGGAACAAAGAGAGAATATTTCATACATAAACCAAAGGCCTGGAAATAATTATCAGAATAATTATCAACCGCCAAGACCGATTTACAATCAAAACCAGAATTATAACCGAAATATTCCATACAACAACCAACAAGGTCCTAGCAATCAACAAGTATCCAATAATAATTACAATCAGCAAAGACCTAATTTTCAAAACAAACCACCACAACAAACCGATGATAAAAAGCCGAATTTAGAAGATATGATGACAAAGCTAGTTGAAACTCAAACGCAGTTTTTCACATCTCAGAAACAAACTAATGAACAAAATGCTCAAGCATTTAGAAATCAACAAGCTTCTATTCAAAATCTGGAACAAGAATTAAGTAACCTAGCAAGGTTAATAGGTGAAAGAAAACCGGGAAGTCTACCTAGTGATACAAATGCTAACCCCCGGAATGAAACAGCTAAAGCCATTACCACAAGAAGTGGTACAACACTTAAACCACCTGAAATACTTGTAACTTCTGATGAAGCTATTCCTACTCCACAAGAACCACAACCTGATCAAGATAAGGAAAAAGAACCGGTAGTTGAAAAGGTTAATGAAGATAACACAGTTAAGGCTAAACCTTATGTTAAACCATACCAACTACCACTTCCTTACCCGAGTAAAATGAAGAAAGAGAAACTTGAAGCCGAGCAATCCAAATTCTTGGATATGTTTAAACAGATAAATGTAAATCTTCCTTTCATTGATGTGATTTCAGGAATGCCTATATATGCTAAATTCTTGAAAGATCTAATCTCAAATAGAAAGAAAATGGAAGAACTCTCGGCTGTTATCATGAATGCTAATTGTTCAGCAGTACTGTTGAATAAGATACCAGAAAAATTATCTGATCCAGGAAGTTTCACAATTCCATATTTTCTGGGTAGTCTTAGTTCAATAAAAGCATTAGCAGACTTAGGTGCTATATAAATTTAATGCCGTATTCACTATACGCTAAACTAGACCTTGGAGAATTGAAACCAACAAGAATAAGCATACAACTAGCCGATCGATCAATAAAATATCCTAGAGGAATAATAGAGAACATGCTAGTTAAAGTTGGTACTTTAGTATTTCTAGTAGATTTTGTTGTTCTGGACATGGAAGAAGATTCTCAAGTTCCTCTCATATTAGGAAGACCATTCTTAAACACGGCTAAAGCAATGATAGACGTGTTTGGTAAGAAACTGACCCTAAGTATAGAGGACGAGAGTGTTACCTTTTTAGTTGATAGAGCAATGCAATAACTGCAATCTGCAGATGATACATGCTATTATATTCAAACTATAGATTCACATGCAGAATTGTTAGAAGAATTTCCAGAATTACAAGGAACAGGAGAATGTTCTTTAGGAGAAGGAACTAAACCAATTGATGAAGCTGAAATGTTAGCTACACTAATAGCTAATGGATATGAACCAACAATAGAAGAAATTCAAATGCTAAAAGAAGAAGACAGATATCGATATAAATCATCGATAGAAGAACCTTCGACATTAGAGTTAAAGCCACTTCCAAACCATTTGGAATACGCTTATTTACATGGTGAATCTGAATTACCGGTAATAATATCATCTTCTCTTACTAAAAATGAGAAATCACAACTCATTTCTGTGTTGAAAGCTCATAAACCAGCTATTGCATGGAAGATTCATGATATTAAAGGAATAAGTCCTTCGTATTGCACACATAAAATCCTTATGGAAGAAGGTCATAAAACGTATGTGCAACGCCAACGAAGACTAAATCCTAATATGCAAGATGTTGTTAAAAAAGAAATTATTAAACTGCTTGATGCAGGTTTAATTTATCCAATTTCTGATAGTCCATGGGTAAGCCCAGTTCAATGTGTGCCTAAGAAGGGTGGCATGACTATCATCACAAATGAGAAAAATGAGCTTATTCCTACTAGGACTGTAACAGGATGGCGTGTGTGTGACAACCCGAAAATTTCCAACAAAATTTAAACTTTAATCTTTATATGTTTCCGATACGATAAGCAATATTTGTTAAGTTAAATTTCAAGAATTTTAAACTATGTTCATACATTCATTCAACCTCGACCAAGTTCCAACGATTCACGAACCATTAAATGAATATGATTATATATGTATATGTGTATATATATTATAACTTGAAACGTAAACAAAATATTAGATTAAATACTTTACATGATTGTATCTGTTTCAAAATGTTTATCAATGGAATTAGAAGATAAGATCAAATGATTGAATTATCAGATATATTAAATTATGATTACAAGTCTCTGTTGAAAGGCCCACATTGATTTGAGAAATCTTTCCATTTTAACAATAAATGGTAAAGTGATTTATAAATAAGAACAAATTGTCAATCATTGAGAACTAGACAAATGATAGTGGAAGATTGAATCTAATAAAGACTCGATTGATCTATTTAGTTTCAAACGTACAAAAACATTTTCAGTTTAAAAAGAACTTTATTATTAAAACGTATATAACTTTTATAAATATCTAGAACCACTTTTGACAATTCATTACTTAATTAGAATGATAAAGATAACGATATTTATATTTTATTTTATTATATATATATATATATATATATATATATATATATATATATATATATATATATATATAACGATTTAAATTAATATTATATATATTTATATGCGTATTATACGTACATAGTTTTATACTTTTACTATACTTAAACTTTACCTTTACTTTATTTTTACTTTACTTTAACTTTAATAATTCACTTTAATAATCCATACTTTAATAATTCACTTTAATAATTCATACTTTAATAATTTACTTTAATAATTCATACTTTAATAATTCACTTTAATAATTCATACTTTAATAATTCACTTTAATAATTCAAAAATCTATTATAAATAGAATTCAATAGGTTTCATTATTTCATAGAAACTTGAAAATATTTTTCTCTAAACTCTCTCAATCGATTTACATATATATATTTACTCCGTATTATTTCAAGATATTATTAGTATACATAAAATATTACGACGGAGTGCTGTCCGAGTGATTTCGAAATTGTTTTTCGAGTAGGATAGGATTAAGGAAATTATGGGTTATAGCTATGGAGGTGATTGAGTATGGTTCATGGGTATGCTCGTGAGGTCAATATAGTGTTTATCATTTCCGTTGCGTCTACGTACCTTTCCTGCAATATTGAATCTCAATATTTATACGTTCGTGAATCCGAGGCCAACCTTGCACTTGTTCAATGACGTTATATGTATTTTTACTACGAAATACAGTATGGTGAGTTTCATTTGCCTTTTTACCCTTTATATTTTTGGGACTGAGAATACATGCGCTTTTATAAATGTTTGACGAAATAGACACAAGTAATTGAAACTACATTCAATGGTTGAATTATCGAAATCGAATATGCCCCTTTTTATTAAAGTCTGGTAATCTAAGAATTAGGGAACAGACACCCTAATTGACGCGAATCCTAAAGATAGATCTATTGGGCCTAACAAACCCCATCCAAAGTACCGGATGCTTTAGTACTTCGAAATTTATATCATGTCCGAAGGAGGATCCCTGAATGATAGGGGATATTCTTATATGTATCTAGTTAATGTCGGTTACCAGGTGTTCACCATATGAATGATTATTTTTGTCTCTATGCATGGGACGTATATTTATGAGAACTGTAAATGAAATTCTTGTGATCTATTAAAATGATGGAAATAAATGATTATGATAAACTAATGAACTCACCAACCTTTTGGTTGACACTTTAAAGCATGTTTATTCTCTGGTGTTAAAGAAATCTTCCGCTGTGCATTTGCTCATTTTAAAGATATTACTTGGAGTCTTTCATAGCATATTTCGAAGAACGTTGCATTCGAGTCATTGAGTTCATCAAAGATTATTATTAAATCAATTTATAGTTGGATAGTGGATATTATGAAATGGTATGCATGCCTGTCAATTTTCGATGTAAAGAAAGTTTGTCTTTTAAAAACGAATGCAATGTTTGTAAAATGTATCATATAGAGGTCAAATACCTCGCAATGTAATCAACTATTGTGAATCGTTTATAATGTATATGAACGGGTCCTTTCAGTGTGTGTATTGATTATAGAAAATTAAATGACGCCACCAGAAAAGATCACTTTCCCTTACCTTTTATTGATCAAATGTTGGAAAGATTAGCCGGAAATAGTTACTATTATTTTCTAGATGGATTTTTCGGATATTTTCAAATTCCAATAGCACCCGAAGATCAAGAGAAAACCACGTTCACGTGCCCTTATGGTACTTTTGCTTACAAACGCATGCCATTTGGACTTTGCAACGCCCCTGCAACCTTTCAAAGGTGCATGATGGCGATTTTTCACGACATGATAGAAGAATGCATGGAAGTTTTCATAGATGACTTTTTAGTCTTCGGTGATACATTTGAATCATGTCCAGTTAATCTGGAACGAATGCTTATTAGATGTGAACAATCAAATCTAGTAATTAATTGGGAGAAATGCCATTTCAAGGTTAAAGAAGGCATCGTTCTTGGACATAAAATTTCAAAAGAAGGAATTGAAGTGGATAGAGCTAAAGTAGATGTAATTGCTAAACTTCCACATCCCACCAATGTTAGAGGAGTTAGGAGTTTTCTAGGGCATGCCGGTTTTTACCGACGTTTCATAAAAGATTTTTCTAAAATTGCCACTCCTATGAATAAACTTCTAGAAAAGGATGCTTCATTTATCTTTTCAGATGAATGCATCAAATCTTTTAATATTCTTAAAGAGAAACTTACTAATGCGCCGATCATGATAACACCAAATTGGAATCTAACGTTTGAACTTATGTGCGATGCAAGTGATTTTGCAATGGGAGCCGTTTTAGGATAAATGATTGAAAAATGATTTCAACCTATATATTATGCTAGTAAGTCGTTACAAGGAGCACAAACAAATTACACAACTACTGAAAAAGAACTCCTTGCTATTGTCTTTGCTTTTGACAAATTTCGTTCATATCTCGTTCTAGCAAAAACGGTGGTCTATACCGACCATTCTGCTCTTAGATACCTATTTTCGAAACAAGATGCCAAACCAAGATTAATCCGTTGGATCTTACTCTTACAAGAGTTCGATATTGAAATCCGAGATAAAAGAGGAGCAGAAAATCTCGCCGCTGATCATCTTTCTCGTCTTGAAAATCCCGAATTAGAAGTTCTAAATGAATCGGCCATACAAGACAACTTTCCAGAAGAATATCTATTGAAGATAGATTATAATGAAATACCATGGTTTGCAGACTATGCAAACTACTTAGTATGTGGATTCCTTGAAAAAGGATTGTCGTACCAAAAACGAAAGAAATTCTTCATTGATATAAAACACTATTTCTGGGAAGATCCACATCTGTTTAAAAGTTGTCCAGATGGAATAATACGCCGATGTATATTCAGAGATGAAGCCAATCAAATCTTAAACCATTGTCACACAGGACCAACAGGAGGGCATTATGGGCCTCAACTAACAGCAAGAAAAGTTTATGATGCTGGATTCTATTGGCCTACAATTTACAAAGACGCTCACCTTCTTTGCAAATCCTGTGATGCTTGTCAAAGGGCCAGAAAAATATGTCAACGTGATGAAATGCCACAAAATGTCATTCAAGTATGTGAAGTATTTGACATTTGTGGTATTGACTTTATGGGTCCATTTCCAAAATCTCACAATAATCTATATATTCTCGTAGCCATTGATTATGTATCTAAATGGGCGGAAGCACAAGCTCTCCCAACTAACGATGCACGAGTTGTAGTCAATTTTTTAAAACGTCTTTTTGTAAGGTTTGGAACACCGAAAGCTTTAATAAGTGATCGGGGTACTCATTTCTGTAACAATCAACTTGAGAAAGTTCTCAAAAGATATGGAGTAACTCATAAAATCTCCACCGCATATCATCCACAAACAAGTGGACAAGTTGAAAATACCAACCGAGCTTTAAAACGTATTCTAGAGAAAACCGTAGGATCAAATCCGAAGGAATGGTCCATTAAATTGGAGGATGCACTCTGGGCTTTTAGAACAGCCTACAAAACTCCAATTGGAACCACACCTTTTAGACTTATTTATGAAAAAGCATGTCATCTTCCAGTAGAAATTGAACACAAAGCATTTTGGGCTTTGAAGACATGTAATCTTGATTTACATGAAGCTGGACGTCTACGGTTAAATCAATTAAACGAATTAGAAGAATTAAGACATGAAGCATACGAAAATTCGTTAATCTATAAGGAAAGAATGAAGAAATGGCATGATAAAAGAATCAGAAGTTCAAAAGAATTCAAAGAAGGAGACAGAGTTCTTCTTTTCAATTCACGATTCAAGCTATTTCCTGGAAAATTGAAATCAAGATGGTCTGGACCATTCATAGTAAAAAGAGTTTTCCCATACGGAACGATAGAATTAATAAATTCAAATGGGATTGAATTTAAAGTTAATGGTCACAGAGTTAAACATTACATAGATAGTCCAATGGAAGTTGACAATGAAGTTAATCACAATTTCGATACCACAGCTAACTAAGTGTGGGGATAATCAAGTCTTTAAAGGATATTATGTATTTCTGTTAGAGTTAGATTGTCTGTTTTCGTGTAGTTCTCGAAAATGGAACCCGAATGGTCTTTTCCTAGCAGACCCTAAAGAACTAGTCTTCTCCCCCCATTCTGAATTTTTATTTTTTTTTTAGGTTTTTACGAAATGAAGACTTCCTGTGAACTAAACCATGGTCTAATGCTACACGCTTTGATCACTAAACGTAATAATGACACACTTCAGAGTGAAATAGTATCAGTAATCAGAGAAAGATTGGACGGAGTAAGAAAAGAATCCAGATGCGAAGATAATAAGTTACAATTTGGTAAAGGAAAATCAAAATCCGCAGCGAAAAGAAGAGCACGACACCTAGAAAGATGTCACAAATGCGGAAAATGGTCACATGGAGGTAAATGTTCAAATAATCAAACCTATTCAAATACCGAATTTGTTACTTTATGCAGAGACGGACCGTTCATATGTTTAGAAGAAAAAACACTGAATGCTCGAGGTTACGCCTATGTAGCTATGGAAAACCAATTAAACCGACTATCTTATGAGTGGGATAGATCGTATCACTAAGAATACTATCTCACAGGTAAGTCTGTACAGTTTTTATTTTTATTTTTAACCTTTTGATAATAAACGCTAATTTGTTCGCTATAAAGTATTAAATTGATATACAATAAAATTAGGTTTGGCAACCGAAATTATTGATATCATTCAAAAATTTATTACATCACTGCGAAATTTAACGTTTATTCTTAAGGTATAAATATCTTTAATCAATCAACCAAAATATTTCAAAAATTCGTCATGAGTTAAATTAGGTCATGGAACCGAAATTACTTTACCGAAAAGAGGGGCGTATATTTTTGATAATATTTGATTGATTAAAGTGGGATAAAAGCCAAAAAGATTTTTAATTTTATTTTTTTACCATGTTTTTAAAATTAATATATAAATATTAAATTAATATTTTGAACTTTGTAAAATCAATATATTTAAGTTTGTAAATATTTGAAAAATTAATCTTTTTAATATAAGTTTGTATGTATAAAAACAAAAATATAATATAAGTTTGGTGTAAATTTGTAATATGAATTTTTAATTAAGTTTAATATGAATTTTTAATTTTATGCATTTTAAATTTAAGTTTGGTGTGAATTTAAAAACAAAAATTTACTTTATTTCGCTAAGTTAAAAATATGATTTTTAAAATTCGTCGTGAGTTGAAGACTAGGTCGTTGAACCGAAATTGCTTTACCCGAGGGAGGGACGAGAACTTTTATTATCATTATTTTTAATCTTATTGAATTAAAGTATGCCAAAAACATTAAAAACCCAAAAATCTTTACTTTTAAAACCGCGCTTTGAATTGACAAATTTTAAAATTTTGTCGAGGGACGGACTAGGACATCGATCCGAAACACCCTCGCTCCTAAAGGAAAACAAATTTTTAAAATTTAATTAATTATAAGTTTTATAAAGTATAAGGTTTTATAAAAAAAAAACAAAGGTCAAAATACTGTAGCCGGGTACCCATGCGATCGCATGGGTATCACCTTATACCTCCATGCGATCGCATGGAGGCAAAAATCTGGCCTGATACATACAGACAGCGAGTCTGTCTTCCTCACCACAACACACACACAAACATGAAACTCTCTCAAATCTTCACCAAATTTCATCATTTTTCTACCGTAATTCGTCATTTTTCTTGCTCTAATCATGCCTAGATTCTCATTCTTCAGCAAAATGGTAAAAATTACACCCCTAAACTCTATAAATTCCTAGTTTTTGTGATAATTACCAATATTTTACCTAATGCAATTTTGTTAATTTCTAGTGTAATTAGTGTTAAATTGTTAGTATTTTATGCATGTATAATCTAGATTGATGCTATTTAACATGATTTGAAGCCAAAAACTTCAAAAATTTTAGAAATCTAGGGTTTGTGTTCTTGAGCAATTTGGGGCTTTTTGATATAAACAGGTTATGGCCAATTTTTGTCATGAATTATTGCTAAATTGAGTAGTGTAACATGTTTAGATAGTTAAATGATTCAAACATTGATCCTAAACATGATTTTTAGAGATTAAAGTGGACTTTTTAAGTTCAAAATTCATGAACTTGATTAATTTGATATATTTGCCATTTGAGACTTGTTTAATTATTAGTAATGACTATTTTGACATGTTATTTGAGTTAAATGCTTATGAACTTTGTATACATTTTCATATGTGCTTATTTGAAAAGTGTAGAATTGTGAAAAATTGTGAAAATGTGTATAAGTTTAATTTTGATTTAACATGTTATAGTGATTGTTTTAAGTTGTTATTTTGCTAACACTAATGCATATTTGGATGCACAAATTTTGTGTTTAATGTGTTTTACAGAAAGCCGATACGGGAGGTTCAGGAGCATCATCATCTAGACGACCAGCACCAGCACCAGCACCAGCACCAGAAATGCAACACGAACAAGAACCACAACAAGAACCACAACAACAGCCTGATCAGCACATACCTTATTATGATCCGGTACAGTTTGTTGATGAATTCATAGTATTCTCAATGAGGCCGCCAGTAGAATTCCCAACGATTCCTGAGCACACTCTGCATCCTAATCTGAGATTTGATAGGAGATGGAGAGATTACGAGACATATCAAAGGAACAAATTCAAATTGGTAACAAAAAATGTAGATGTGCCAAGGGTAATCGATTGGGTTCCTTTAGACAGCTTTTAGTTCAAAGGTATGGTCGTTCTTCTTTTACAGATTGGGAACGTCTTTTCGCCATTCGTAGACCTGTATATAAGGAATGATGTATTGAGTTGATGAGTACTGTATCACTTGATACAAATATAGTTAGAATAGATGATAGAAGATTTCTTAGGTTTATCCTTGGCGGTAGGATGTACAGAATGTCCATGCTGGACATGGCCAGGGCTTTACAGATATATACTCCTGGTGAGTTGCTACTACCCGATTGTACAAACTTGATTCATTATGGTGAAAGGGTAGATAGCAACTTTGATGCTGACGACATTTGGAGGCGTATGTCACATTTTGATGTTTTTACATGAGCAGGAGGACACTCCTATACACATATTGACAGAGCCGAGCTTCGTATTATTCATAGATTTTTGGCTAACTCGATTACACAGAGAGGTCATAATAAAGAAAAAATTACGTTACATGATTTATTCTACCTAAAGTGTATTCGGGATCCTAGAAGCTTTGTCAATATCCCTTACTGTGTTGCTTTTTATTTATCTAAAATGGTAGTGGGAATGCAGGACGGGAGTATAATAGGAGGAGGTATTTCTGTTACTCTCATTGGAGAGTATTTAGGTGTTGATAGGAACCAAGGAGGTCCATTACAGCTTTGTAGAGAACAGGTTGAGCCCTTAGGATTGAAAGTTTATGTGGGTGCTAAGGTATTGAAAAGTAGACGTAACCAGGCAGTACCCTATGAGGGATCTCATCCTCAGGTAGAGAGAGGCTCAGACGAGGAAATGGAGGAGGCGAAAGACATTAGGGATGTCTTTCGAGATGCTATTCTTGACGTCCACGTTCGCATAGATGAGGAATCAATGACGAACGCGGCCAGACATAGTATGTATGAGCAGTGGAACTCCGAGCGAGTATACGAGGATTATAGGCGACGCCAACATGATAGCTGGTTAGTTCATCCGCACCAAATCATGAGCCAACTATCATATTAGGTACCAAATAACTATGTACCTACTCGACCTGCTCATTTTCCGCCACACAGCCCCGATATCCGACCACCCTTTAACCGGTATAACTATAACCAAGCCTATCAGAACACCTATAACCAACAATGGAACCCACCTGACGAGATGAACTGGAACCCATATCCAGACTGATTTAGTTCCATTTGGTTATTTATATGATTTTTATGTTTTTATCTTTTTACTTATTCATGTTTAAACTTATGTTATTGAATATACTTATGTAATCTTTATCATTTTTATTATTATTGTGTACTAATATTTCACATTTAGGATTTGAAAGTGGGATATTAAGTCCCATTTCAAATTGCCATGCATGTTTATATTTGTATGTATGTATATTGTAAATTGTACAAAACAGGGTAAAACAGCGCATTTTCAAAGACTGGCATTAAGTTCAGCAAAAGCTACTAATTTTGACGACAAGATGACAAATAAATGTGATGTAACAACAGACGGAATGAACAAATGATGTGCACCATTTATCATTCAGCAAACAAACGCCAATATGTTTGGAAACTTTGGTAAAATTTAATCATTTTTACGCTAATCACCCTCAATATTTTAAATTGTTACTGATTTCTTGTAAATGAGGGCATTGCAAGATCTTAAGTGTGGGAAGGGGTTAAATTATTTCGGATTTTAAAATTTTTACTTTATACACTTGGTTACCATTAGAAATACTAGTAAAGTAGTAGTTGTATTAGAATCTAGTACTCTCTGATAATAAAGAACAGCCCTAGTCTTATATACTGACTACCCAATTCTAGTAAAAATATTTCAAAATTTTCAATTAAATGAACTCAAAATCATGTTTATACATATTTATGAACGATAAAACTAGGTGTTAACACCGAAATTATTGTTGCCTCGGAAAGGACATAAATTGAGAAACAAACCAAAATGTTAGAATTCATTTAAAATGGAATAGAGGACAATAAAAAAGAAAAATAAAAGCTAAGTGTGGAAAATTTTCACCGAGTTATTCAAAATATATATCACATATTTTTGTACAAATAATTGAAAATACTTTTGTTTTGGACGATAATTAACTGTTTTACCCGATGAAAGAAAAGAAAAGATGGATCTACACGATGAATCAATTCCATCATTAAAAGGAAGTAAAGTCTTCCGAAAAAGACACGCGTTTCTTGATTTAGGTTATGAAGTTGTCGTCCAGACCAGCTGTAGGTTGACGAAAAACCTAGAAAAGTCATCACTAAAATCAGCAGGAAATCCACGGACCTCAGCATAAAACAGGGTCACCAAGTGGTCAGATTTATCCTAACCATGAGAAGGATTTATCTCATACAATGGGGGGGCACCGTGCAAATTAGCTTGATAAGACTAATGAATCAGACCCCCAGAAAGGATAATCTCCTTAAAAAATCAAAAATCAGCTTTTAAGCCTGATATTACTCAATCCTAGAGATTGACCTTAAAGATTGAGAATTACAAACTCATGGAATTCAATGATATCTAAACTCGAGCTTGAACGAGAAAATATTTTGATCAAAATTACAAACCGATTTGTTTTCTGAAAACCCATTTTCAATGCGTTCATTACCATTAAACGTAAAATCCTAGGAATTCATCTGAAATTCATTAGGTCATCTGAACCAAATCGGGTGTCAATCGTAAGAACGGTGGTTGCATAGCATGGTCAAAGACAGGACCTTGTGCCAGACCGAAAAATTATAAGGGTGAGCTTTACTATTGCTCCTAAAAAGGATAGTAATTGCGTCCGACACGTTATAGACCATAATCAAAAGCATGTCAGGGGACATTGCCTTAACAGTTGCTTGTTCAACGCTTTCCTTTACAACCGGATGGTAGTTTACCGAAAGGTAATATATGGAGCAAGTATACTGGACGTGTTGCTTTCCTAATACAAGGTTAGCAAGTGGGTGACACAAAACCATAAGTTTTGAGCCAAAATTTTCAAATCTAAAACCCACCAAACCCACACAAAAAAAAAAGAATTTGCAAACACCGGTGAAGGGTTATTCCGGAAAACTTATCTAGGGTAAAAGCTAGATTTAATTTTCAAAAGATCAAATGTTTTCATAAAGATCCAATTTCCTTAATGGATCTAAATTTTTATAGTCATGTGGGACTGTAAACCATATCGTTACTACCATTGTTTATACCGTCGTAAAGAAATCACTGATGTACAAAGTGTGAAGAATAAAAAAGTGATTCTTGTATTTCAAGACTATATTGCTTGAGGACAAGCAACGCTCAAGTGTGGGAATATTTGATAATGCTAAAAACGAACATATATTTCATAGCATTATTCCTCAAGAAAGACAAGCTTTTAGTTGCAATTGTTCTATTTACTAGTGATATTCGTTTAAATAATAAAAGGTGAAGACAAAAGAAAGATTCGACGAATTGAAGACGCAAACGACCAAAAAGCTCAAAAGTACAAAATACAATCAATAAGGTTCCAATTATTGATAAGAAACGTCTCAAAATTACAAGAGTACAAGATTCAAAATGCAAAGTACAAGATATTAAAATTATTCGCAAGGACGTTCGAAAATCCGGAACCGGGACCAGAGTCAACTCTCAACGCTCGACGCAACGGACTAAAAATTACAAGTCAACTATGCATATGAATATAATATAATATATAATTAATTCTTAAAATTAATATATATATATATTATATTATATTTAAATAAACGTCGGCAGAAGAAAACAACCAAATTTGGCTCTCCCCAGCTGGTCATGCGATCGCATGGCCTTGAAGGGTAAAGCTCATGCGATCGCATGAGCATCTTTTCCAGATCACAGGCCTATAAAAATCGAGCTTTGGTGCACCACAAAAACACATCTTTTTCTATCTCAGTATATCTATATGTAAATTATATATATATATATATATATATATATATATATATATATATATATATATATATATATATATATATTTTAATTTTAATTTTAATTTTAATTTCTAATAATAAGGGTATGTTAGCGAATGTTGTAAGGGTGTAAGTTTAAATTCTGTCCGTGTAACGCTACGCTATTTTTAATCATTGTAAGTTATGTTCAACCTTTTTAATTTAATGTCTCGTAGCTAAGTTATTATTATGCTTATTTAAAACGAAGTAATCATGATGTTGGGCTAATTACTAAAATTGTGTAATTGGGCTTTGTACCATAATTGGGGTTTGGACAAAAGAACGACACTTGTGGAAATTAGACTATGGGCTATTAATGGGCTTTATATTTGTTTAACTAAATGATAATTTGTTAATGTTAATATAAAGATTTACAATTGGACGTCCCTATAAATAACCATATACACTCGATCGGATACGATGGGCAGGGTATTTATATGTACGAATAATCGTTCATTTAACC
This sequence comes from Rutidosis leptorrhynchoides, assembly GCF_046630445.1. Classification (NCBI taxonomy): domain Eukaryota; kingdom Viridiplantae; phylum Streptophyta; class Magnoliopsida; order Asterales; family Asteraceae; genus Rutidosis; species Rutidosis leptorrhynchoides. Next base: position 102,894,118 of record NC_092339.1, read on the forward strand.
GGACACGGGAATGGATTAATAACCACTAGAATTATTAAAACAGGGGTGAAATTATGTACAAGGACACTTGGCATAATTGACAATAAAGTATTAAAACCTTGGGTTACACGCAGTCGACATCCTGGTGTAATTATTAAACAAAGTATTAAAACCTTGTTACAGTTTAAGTCCCCAATTAGTTGGAATATTTAACTTCGGGTATAAGGATAATTTGACGAGGACACTCGCACTTTATATTTATGACTGATGGACTATTATGGACAAAAACCAGACGGACATATTAAATAATCCAGGACAAAGGACAATTAACCCATGGGTATAAAACTAAAATCAACACGTCAAACATCATGATTACGGAAGTTTAAATAAGCATAATTCTTTTATTTCATATTTAATTTCCTTTATTTTATATTTAATTGCACTTCTAATTATCGCACTTTTATTTATTGTTATTGTATTTAATTACACTTTTAATTATCGTACTTTTTAATTATCGCAAGTTTATTTTATCGCACTTTTATTTATCGCAATTTCATTATCGTTATTTACTTTACGCTTTAAATTAAGTCTTTTATTTATTTAATATTTTTACATTTTGTTTTAACTGCAACTAAAGTTTTAAAATCGACAAATCGATCATTAAACGGTAAAAACCCCCCTTTATAATATAATATTACTTATATATATTTGTATTTTTATAAATTTAAACTAATATAGCGTTAAGCTTTGTTTAAAGATTTTTCCTGTGGAACGAACCGGACTTACTAAAAACTACACTACTGTACGATTAGGTACACTGCCTATAAGTGTTGTAGCAAGGTTTAAGTATATCCATTCTATAAATAAATAAATATCTTGTGTAAAATTGTATCGCATTTAATAGTATTTCCTAGTAAAATTTAATAGTATTTTATACCCTTTAGCTTTGACATCAAGAAGCATCATCGATAAATGTTAGAAAGTATCGGTTGCTGCTAATTGATTCAACCTCCAAGGGACCGCAAACATCAGAGTGCACCAGACTGAGTAACTCTGATCTTCTCGTTGAAGAGGAATTAAACAAGACTCTATGCTGCTTACCAAACAAACAATGATTGCAAGGATTTAGTACAGCGTCCTTGTCTACATTGATAAGTTCCTTCTTTATTAGGGTAGACAACCCTTTCTCACTCATGTGACCGAGTCTCTGGTGCCATAAATTTTGTGACGCCTCTTTTTCTGCAACATTAAGGCCGTCTGTACAGATCTTCACATGAGTTTTGTATAGTGTGCCACAAATGTGTCCTCGAGCTACTATCATAGCGCCTTTTGACAATTTTCATGTGCCTCTACTGAAATGACTATCATAGCCTTGTTTGTCAAGTGCTACTCCAGAAAGTAGATTCAGCCGAAGATCTGGCACATGGCGGACATCCTTCAAAGTGATTGTGCTCCCGAAACTTGTCTTTATTGTGACATCTCCAATTCCGACAATCTCAGCGGAACTGGAATTTCCCATTTTCACAGCTCCAAAGTCACCAGCTTTGTATGTTGTGTAGTATTCCTTGTATGGAGTTACGTGGTAGGATGCTGCAGTATCTACCACCCATTCTATGTCTTCTCGTGAGACGTGAAGGCATGTCTCATCATGGGTTGAACAATAAGCTACATCACCAGTGATAGTAACTAATGTTTCTCCACCCTTATTCTTCGATTGTGAACTGCTCTGACCTAGTTCTTCTTTCAATCGGTAGCAGTTCTTCTTCATATGTCCTTCTAATCCACAATGATAGCATTTATATATTGGTTTTCTGCTATCAGCGGACCTGCCCCTGCTCTTGCTTCTGCCTCTCCATTTGTTTTTGCTACTCATTCGTTGTCTCCCCCGATTCTCTGTGACAAAGGCATGGGTCTGATCTGTGTCCATGTCCTTTCTCCTTGCCTCTTCACTGAATAGGGCATCCTTGACCATTGACATGGTAAGTTTGCCATTCGGGGCTGAGTTGCTAAGTGTTACGACCAGCGTCTCCCAACTATCAGGAAGAGAACTAAGTAGTAGTAGCGCCTGAACTTCATCGCCAAGAGGCATCTCTACAGACGATAACTGGTTGACCAAACTCTGGAACTCACTGGTATGCTCGGCAACTAAAGTTCCACTTTTAAGCTTCATGTTGACTAAACGCCTCATCAACAAGGCTTTATTCCGAGCAGTCTTGGCCTGGTACATGTCCTCCAACTTTTTCCAGAGGACATATGCGTATGATCAATCCATTGACGGATTTGACCAATAGTTTTTCGGTTTAACTTCTTCCACTCGTTCTCTTTGGAGGAATCAGGATTTGTACCCTTTAATTCAATAGGGTCAAACAAATCCTTACAGCTGAGGAGATCTTCCATCCAAGGTTTCCACAGCGTGTAGTTGGTGGCAGTGAGCATAATCATGGCTCCGAAAGATGATCCTGACTCTTCCGTGGACATTATCACCTTACAAATAATTTTTCAACACAAACGGGGTTGAAAACTTCAGAAAACTCAAAAACTCGACCAACGCCTCTAACCTGGCTCTGATACCACTTGTTGTGATTAAGAGGGGATCGACTGGACGTTGGTACACATAAATTTAAGAGAAAATACCTCTATTACTTACAAGAATAGATTACACGAGTATTACAAAACTCAAATAAACAAAAAACTCTCAAACTAACACACTAGGAATTCTCACCACTCTCTAGGGATGTATTCACTCTTGGTTAGGATTACACATTTAACTCACACACACTAACTAGGTGTGATTACACTTTTCTGAATGCATTACAATGAAGGTTTCCACCTCTATTTATAGGAAAAATTTGAGGAGGTGGAAAAGTGTGAACGCTAGATGGTGTGAACGCAGAAAAGGGTGGCTAGCCGTAATCATTTCCAATTTGAATACTTCAATATGAGTTGTCAAACAAGTGGCTAGCCGTAATTGTTTCCAACTTTTCTTCTTCCATGTCCATAGTCAAAATTGGCAACTTTGAATATCTAGTATCTTCTAGATTGCGGCTAGAATGGAGACATCTAACGGCATCTAGAAGACACTAGATTACGGCTGGAACTTATCACAATCTATGTAGACTCACAAAACTTACCAAAATCACACATGCGTTTACATGTTATAGCTCCTACATTTAGATGGACATCATTTGTAAGATCCTAACAAGGTAAATTATCCGGGTTTATTAGACCAGTCCTTATGGTTAGTTACCGTTCATTACCCGCTCATTACCCGTAGTTACCCGTAATGAACCATAGGCACGGCTTAGTTACCCGCATTAGTTACCCGCACTCACCATGGATTTAATGGAAGAGTTTTGTTAGCTATAGGAATTGTGGGTCCCGGTAACTTTTTATTGTTGGACTTGATGCTTTATTGTTTGTACGTTGTATACTAAGAGGAGTATTGTTTTAGCCATGATAGGGAGTGTTTAGTTATGAGTTAGTTATAGGATATTGGTGTTGATGTGGCGCTGATGTGGAAGGTTAAGAGGATGAATAATTTAGTTACGATAGGGAGTGGCCTTATACAACAAAGACATAACCAGCATTAGTTCATGCATGTTTATCCGGCATTTGTCACCTCTAAAAAAATAAATTCTCCAAGTAAAGCTAGAAATTGTTCTAGTAAATCAAAGAAGTTCTACTATATCAGAAACTTTCAAATCGACACTATGTTCTTAAGTTACACATTCCAAATTTGGAGACATAAAGCAATAATTCTAGAGGATCCAGTATCATCGATACACGCACATGATACTCAAAATCGAGAATCATTTTCGTACCTCAACACCTACATAGCTTAGCTCAAATTTCTCCCCTATTGCTCCTCCCTTGTCCTTTTGGAACTGGATATAACGGATTGTACTGTCAAAGAAAGCATCAGCAGCTCTAATTTTCAATTATATTTTACAAAACTATATTGTTCTATTCAAGAAATTATATAATTACGACACAATAATTGTTCATTATATATTCAATAAATGGACACTGTGTTTTTTCATGTTAAGCCATACCCACACATAAAAACTAACCACTTGATTAGAACCTGTTTTGACCCTTTACAAAATGCGATTAGCTTATGAATCGTGTATGTTTGCAATGCAACCTTCTATTTAGAAGTGTGCAGCAAAGATAACAATATCCGAACATTCATCTCATTCAAAATTATAACGCCATGATGCATAAAACTGGCCTTCATTTTCTTTGAACAAAACGAAAACCGAGTTAATGCAACTTGTGGTTATAGCTTATAAACTATAAGCATTGTTGAACACCAAAAAATTCCACATATAAAAGAGGAAAACAACATTATTAATTCAAAGGAATATAGTTAACATCTCTTCTAAATCATCATTATGTAACATTTGAATTAAATGAGCAACCGAATTCTACTATAGAAACTCCTATAGAAAGGCATCATGCAACACCAATTTCTCCGAAAACATAAGATAACATGCATACTGATAAAAGTGAATTTACATATAAACTTAAACTAGAAAAAAAGTAACCTCATCATCACTATTGGCATCCCAATCTATAACAAGCCCTTTTATTAGCTCAAATAGAGTCCCAACCTACCAAAGGATCACATTTATTAGAAAGTCAAACGTCTAAGCAAGATATGTAAACAACAACAATACGTTTTTGGCAGTTGAAATGTGAGTCTTATTTTTCATGATGCTTTGAATAATGACATTAGACATCACTTTATTAGTTCTATGACTAGAGGATAGTTTGAAAGTTTTAAGGCAGTATCGATATCATTATACTTTTCCACTGGATCACTTAGAAGTGCAACAATGTGTTTTGTTGCTTTGCCTTCCGACTTTCCTTTGCAACTAACTTTGCTAACGCATAACCCACAATCGGCCATGGGGTCACGAGGATCTGATCCTCAAACAGGGCAATGATAGACAGGCATCGCTAATCTCTTCCTATTATTAGGGATAGTTATAAACAATTAGAGTTAGAAAAGTGAAGTTTTATTCGAATGGAACCACATAGAAAATATTTTCAGACACTGGGTTGATTCAGTGATCAAGCGTGATAAGGTTTCTTTTAAAGACATAATAAAAGAATTTGAAGATTATGCTGCAAAACAAAACCAACGATGTAGTGAACTAAGAAGGAATGTTTATCGTAATCCAGTGTTGTTATGATTTATAAATATCGTATAAGATGACAAGCCGACTGTTTATCGTAACCACTGTGTGATTTCATGTGGTCAACAATTTCTTGCAAAAAGCCGTCACTCCAATCATTAGTTGGGAATACGTCAGATATCCGGTAACAATGTTTTATCGCATCTTGGTTATCTGTATTACTTGGTAAAATTTCATTCAACGCGGTATAGAGGCTAAAAGTACGTATGTTATCCCATTGCCAAACGTGTTCAACAATCCAACTGAGAATTTTGTTGTATATAAATTAAATTATTGATTACACAATATTTTCCAAAACAAAAAATATATTATTTAGATATATACTAATAAAAAGAATTATGTTACAAGAAACATTTAATAATCAAACAATAGGTTATAGATGTGTGTCATACATCGTTGGGAGTAGCGATCGCTCTACTAAGAATTTTAACTTCTAACCCCTTTGGTAATGTACCAATGATATTTTTTAAGTAATCTATGTATCCACTGTTGTCATCATCACTATATTCGTGAGCAGCAATAATAAAGCAAAATACTAATAGCCTTGCTAAATTTCTCGTCATTCACTAATAAAATAAACAAAATGTTATCATATTCGACAAATCGATTAAAGGAGGTATTCAATATTAAAAGAAATCTACATGCCTAACATTGGATGTTCATGCCTTGACATTGAAATGATGATGCGACTGAATCCCGATATTTTTGGGTAGTCAAGAAAATGTAACCATGAGATTGTCCGGATTTAGGTTATTGTGGCAAATTCTTATTTTTATCTTATATAAATAGATTAATCCACCTACTATTCCTCTGTAATTAAAATAAAAAATGATTTAACAATTTTTAAATAAGTATAATCATCATTAATAAATATTATTTGAAATACATAATCACACTGGAATAATGCTATCAAACCAGGGGATAGTATTGATTTGTCAAAATTCTAGTATTTTTGCAGTACATTCGTAAAGTTTGAAAACAATCTTCGAATGCAAATAACCCATTATTTTGTCCAAGAACATATTCGGCTCCCAAATATTTCATGATGTATATATGTTGGAACAGTTTTTTCATATCATATGATATGCTTCAAATAAAATTTTGTATTCTTCCTGTCAATGATTATTGAGGGTGTTTTAACCATACTTTTCTCTAAACACCTTTTTTCTTTGTCCAATATATCAAATTCGTTATTCTTTCTACATTCTCTGTAATCTTCCTTTGAAAATCAGTGTCGTCGAATGCAAATAACCAATTATTGACTATTTTGTACAAAAGAAAGGTGTTTGAGAGAAAATATGATGAAACACTTAAAATAATCATAAAAAGGAATGATACAAAATGTTATTCCAAAGCATATGATATGATATGGAAAAACTATTCCAACATATACATTATGAAATATTTAGAGCCGAATATGTTCTAGGCTAATATAAGTGATATTTGAATCAAATATTGTGGTCAAACTTTACGACAATATGTGCAAAAATAGTTGAAATTAAACAAGTCAATAGTATTCCCTTATTTTGATGGTATTATTCTGATATAATTATGTATAGTACATAATATTTATTAATTATTATCGTTATTTAAAAATTATTAAATCTTTTTTCTCTTAATTGTAAAGGAATAGTAGATTGATTATTTCATTTACATAAGATATAAGTTTACCACAATAACCCGAATTCGGACAATGTCACGTCAAAATTTCTGGACTATACAAAATATCGGGATTCAGTCGCATCAAGACGTGTAACACCCAATGTTAGGCAAATAAATTCCTTCTAATATTGAATAACTCCTTTAACCAATTTGTCGAATATGTTTACATTTTGTTTATATTTAGAAATGAAAAGAGAAATGTAGCAAGGTTATTACTATTTGCTTTACTACAGTTGCTCACGAATTTAAAGATGAGGACACCAGTGAATCCGCAGATGACTTAAAAATATAATTGGTACATTACCTAAAGGGCTAGAAACATTTAGATCCTTAATAGAGCAATTGATACACCCAACCATGTACGGCACACATCTACAACTTATAATTTAATTAATAAATGTTTCTTTTAATATAATTCTTACTAATTCTTACTATTATAATAATATATCCATATAATATAATATATTATCCGTTTTGAAAAATAATGCATATTCAATAATTGATTTTATACAGAAAAACTCCCAATTGAGTTGTTGGACACGTTTGACAATGGGATAGCACACGTACTCTCAACTTCTATAGAGCATTAAGTAAAAGTTTACAAAGTAATACAGATTACCAAGAAGCGATAGAACAATGTTACCAAATATAAGATGTATACCCAATTAACGATTGAAATGTCGGCTTTCCGCAATAAGTTCTTGACCACATGCAATCACACAGAGGTTACGACAAAGAGTCGGTTGGTTATCTTGTACAATTTTTAATAAATTTTATAAATCAAAACACAATGAAAATACGTTTATGCATGTACAAAAATTTTAGTATAATATCACCTGAAGCTGTGGACAAGCACTTGATAAAGTTTCAAGAGTCTGTAAATGGTACTCATCGGGAAAGACTTGAATACTAGAGTCCATTAAATAATACTCCGCAAGATCATCTTTGCAATATACATAAGTTCTAAAGCTAAAGAATGTCATTTATACATATATGAACATATAATACCTGCTCCACGATTCTTGGAAGAATAATCGTGTTTATAGAGCTCTAGGTCAATGCCTTAAATCTGACTAATTCTCCAACCTAACAAAAGATGATGACATAAAGCAGCCATGCATGAGATTATACATATAAACTGCTATTACTATTGTTTGTGTAACACATAAAAAGAGGTTATTAATAGTTTACAACATCACGAAGCTCGTTTATCTCTTTATTCACGTTTCTCCTCCTCCCTAGGAGGTCCTGCAAGACAGAAAGTCCACTTGCAAGTCTTAGGTAAACATCGGTAAAAGTTATTGGTTATTCACAAGCACAAACATAGCATTTGGTATACTAGAATTAAAGAATAAATTGAATGGTATTGAAGAAATGTAATTCCTTCTAGTTAGGGGTGTTCATAAAATCCGAGTCCGCAATCCGAATAATCCAAAAATATCCGAAAAATCGGATATCCAGTTTTTCGGATTCGGATATCGGATGACACTTTTCAAATTTTTTGAATATTCGGATACCCGAATATCCGAAATTACAAATAGCTTATATGAAACTTTGGCGCTAATAAGTCTTGTTGGCTTTCAATTAAACAAGAATATCAACATGAGCATCTTAAAAAATGTGATAAACGCTCACGTTTTGTCTAGAAATGCACTCATTGGCTGAGTTACAGTAACCGTAAATACATATGTTTTATAATCAAGTTGGGTTTGAGGTGTTTTTTCTTCATATAAGTAGTTATAAGTTTTAATGACCACTCTCCTTCATATGTAATTATGTGTTTATTACCATGCTCCATATTGTAGATCTTGATGAATTTGAGTAACTCGCTGTAAAAACTCAAATTCTTTCACCGTGAAAATTCAATCCGTACCCTCCACAACTCAAAATTCTAGGCAAGGGATATCAAAGTGGTGAAAGCAAAATATTAGCATGTTGAAAAACATATAGAGATAATGTATTTAAGTATGGTTATAAAAACTTCGTAATATGTGAGCTGCGATCATATTTAATGTGTTTTATATTCGATGTATTCTATTCGTTGATGGCTACTAAAGTAATAATGTTGGTTCAGTTTCGTTAAAAGGAAACCTTCAGTAAAATTCAAGAGTATAGGATTCGGATTTTTGGATAATCCGAATTTTCGGATATTCGAAATTCGGATATCCGATTTTGAACACCCCTACTTCAAGTGGGTGTGTTTTATTACAATGCAACTTAAGAAATTTATTAAACTTTAAATAACATATACTCCGTATTTCTCATTGTCATACATAAAAAAACCAAGCCTTAAACCTCAAGGGGTGGCTTGGTGGTAAGATGCTTGGAAAGTTCCAAAGGGACCTCAGGAAGAAAAAAAAAAAATAAAATAAAAAATAAAATAAAATAAAATTCTATATTATACAAAAAAGAAAACTGCAAGAATGTGCGCTTTCATTATGCTCTTAATATAAATTCTATTGAGCCTTAACAAGTTAAGGAGCCCGCGCTTCGCAGCAGAACTCCAAAGCAGGCCCTAATGGAAAATCAAGTGTTTGGGAAAAAACAATGTGTATGAAAGGTGGCCAAAATCATTTAGCGTTTTTTAAAAGGCATCCGTTTTGTGAGTAGTTAGTTGCGTTGTGTTCGTAAAATTATTTCGAGTTCAACGGTATTGTTGGGAAAATTTAACTCGTGGCGAGCGAGAATATATGTCCCATAAGTTTTTTTTTTTGGAAATTCTGGTTGGGGCCGATTTGTATTCTGACCAAAGTTGGGGGGTCATTCGATTTGTATTTTGAGCAAAGTTGAGTGATTATTTTGAAAAAGTGGATTTTGGTAATATAATAATGTTAGAAATAGTGAATTCATAGTTTCGGGTTGGGGGCCGATTTGTTTTTTGACCAAATTTGGGGGGTCATTTGATTTGTATTTTAAGCAAAGTTGAGTGGTTATTTTAAAAAAGTGGATTTTCGTAATATAATAATGTTAGGAATAGTGAATTCATAGTTTGAAGGCCGATTTGTATCTTGATCAAAGTTGAGGGTTATTTTGAAAAGTGAATTTTAGTAATATAATAATGTTAGGAATAGTAAAATCTTACTTTGAATATATTTATAATATAATATAATTATAATTAAAATGAGCTTTTTTCCTGATTTCCAGATCCCATGTACCTAAGATATAAACATGTGCGATCTAACATTTAACAATATTTAATTTTATAAATTCATACATAACCAGATGCTGATGATGATGAAAAAGAAACCACTTCAGATCCGGTAGTTTGAACACCAGATCCGGTGGTTTGACGACCAGATCCGGTTGTTGCAGTCATTAATTGATTGGCCAAATCCAGATCTGGTGTCGGGATACTTACCGAAAAATACGATGGATGCCAAAACTCGAGTTTGGTTCCATACTAGATGTTATATGCACATAGACTAAACTTAAAAAAAGCTTATAGTATTATTCTTGTGATTACGATTTCATGTCATACTAGATGTTATATGCACATAGACTATCCAATTTGTAAATGCATTTCAAATGATAAAATACAAAGATCATTCCAAATTAATTATGAAGATCAAAAAAATGGGAGATAAACAAATCGCCATCGATGTGTGCACGCAGTGTTGTAAATCTCCCGAGATCTCCCCGAGATCTCCCTCGAGATCTCGTTTTTAGAAGGCAACCGAGACGAGATGTTCATCTCCCGAGATTTCTCAGTCAACAGGGTCAAACTTAGTCAAAGCCAATATTTCTCGGATTTTCTTGCTAATTTGTAAGATTTTCTTGTAAAATTCGTAATAACCTAGATTTTCTCGCTCATTTCTATGATATTTTTGTAAAATTTCGTAAAAACGTATATAAATATACATATATTTATGTTTTTATGTATATTTTTATTAAAAAAAACTATAAAGTCAACGTAAGTCAACGTCCGAGATCTCCCCGAGATTATTCCGAGATGCCGAGATCTCCCTAAAAAAGTCCAAACGAGATCTCCCCGAGATCTGAATTCTCCAACCTTGTAGTTAAGTAGAGTGGGCTAACAAGTCCATTAAAGATGTAGGGTAGGCTTCCAAGTCCACTAATATTAATAAAAGCCCAAGTTTCAAGTAGTTATCAAATAAATTCAATTAAAGCCCAAGTAATTAACTAATAACCTTAGTTAATTAAAATGATTAATAAAATTTAATCATGAATGTAAATAATATTCAAAAATATTATTCGGGTAATGTACGTATGTCACAAAGACGTTTCGGGCATTCAAAGTCATGTATGATCAATCATGGTAACAAGTAAATGTAATAACATACATTCGTTAAATTACAAGTATTAATAATAACAATTATTAATAAATAAACGTTGGAAAATCCAGGGTCGTTACATTTACGAAGTATTAAACACCCGTTAAATGCTAGCGCTACTAGCCCGAGTGGGGATGTCAAACCCTATGGATCCATATCTAAGATTCGCGTTCACCGGTTCAAAGACCAATGACTAAACGTTACCGAGCTAACGGAAAAGTTTATGCCGTTGTATAACCCACACATATATAAAGTTTAAGTACTCGTGCCTAGTATGTAAAATGTAAAATGCGCATGTATTCTCAGTTCTCAAAATAATTAAAGTAAAAAGGGATGCTATAACTCACAGTGGAAAGTAGTAAAAGTCGATACGCCGGTATAGTAAGCAAGTAGTTTGTCCAAAAGGTCCTCAACCTAAGTCAAAAGTTACTAAGTCAGTAAATCGTTCCCAAAGGTTTAAAAGTATGTAAATTAGGTCTTAAGTACCATCATCATTCATCATTAAACAAAAAGTGTAAAGTAAGTTTTAAGTCAAGACTAGGGTTTGAAACAAAGGCTGACTTCGTTCAGTCGCCACGACCTCTATACAAACTGAAATGAGGTGAGACCAGTGGGCATGGATCCATATATTAGTCCCCTAGAGGCTGACCAATTTCCAGAAACAAACTCGTCTTCGTTTGACCGGGGTGACGGTTTAAGTGCGAGTAGGTCAGAAATTTCAGCACAATGTTAATAGGGTGTAGTGGCTTTCGGAAGGCCATAGATCCTAAACCGTAACTCGGATTAAGACGAGGTCTAAACGGAAAATCATCTACTCGAACCGAACTAACAGAAAATCAACTTCACAGTAGCCCAGGTAGTCTGATCAGTTCCAGAAACAGTAGCTAAAGGTGTTCCGGTGGGTTCTTGGTGCTTGATGCTCATCACGGTTCTCATCCTTGATGCGTATAGCTTCAAATGTACAACTCGTTGATGGGTTTGCATCATCTTAACCAAGGTTTGACCATCATAACACTAGTGTAAGTCTAAGATAAGTTGCACAACTCACTTAAGAGTTGTATGTAGTTTGATGAACCAAAGTTACATCAAGATCTTAGATCCGACACATACATGAGTTATAAAAGTAATATTAAGCTACAAACTTGAAAGTAAACTAAATAATCAAGATCATAAGTTGTAGAACTTAGATCTTAGCTAGATCTTAAAGATCCTAGACTAGAAAGCCTATATCTAGTGTTCTTAAGTTAGATCCTAAGTTACAAAACTTGGATCTACACTTTAATGAAACCATAAGTTATGAAACTTAGATTTTCAACTTGAATAATGTATGTAAGCTTGTAAGCTCTTATTACAACAAAATTAGAAGACCATAAGCTATAGAAACTTAGATCCAACACAAGTATACGAAGTTATAACTAGAAAGTTATACTTCCATGTTCTTGAACTTACAAAGTTAACTTTGGTTCAAGAAAAATGAGATCAAGATTAACTAGTAACACTTGACCAAAATAACAACATCACTAACTTTAAAGTACTTACAAAAGAAGGAAATAAACTAAAGTACAAGTATTATGTTCATGTTTTGTTTCATACTTAGGAAGATTCAAATCAAAGTTTGAATCTTAGGATTTAAGTCTACAAACATGAACACAAGTATGATAATGAAACTTATGAACTTTAAATCTTGAAAACATTTAAATGTAGAACCATAAACTAACAAGTTTAGGTTCTTGTTCTTGGTTCTTCATTAAACAAAAGATGGAAGAAAACAAGATTTATGAAGATACAAACTAACAAGTTTGATCTTTAATCAACACAACAACAAGTAACTAGTAAATGATGATGATGGAACTTGAATTTAAAAGAAAGAAAAGAAAGAAAATAAGTTTATTACTTACAAAGTTTTGAGAGAAAAAAAGAGAGAAAAAGAGTGCAAGTAAGTATTTGTGTGTAAAAGTGAAGTGAACTAGCAAATAAGTATCAAGAAAAATTGAAAATGGAACTCTCCCCATGGAGCCCTAAGTGGACGGTTTTCTCAACAAATGGGGAAAGGTCAAAAATTAACTTTCAAACATGGGAGAAAGGTGTGAGCTTGAAGTGGTATTAAAGTTAAATGGTGTTGGAAAATGGTGTAAGTATACAAGTAACTAGATTCCTTATGACTAATTAATCCATGTTCTTAATCTTAATAATTCATTAGCTTAATGATGGGCTAACTAGTCCATTAAGGAAGTAGGGTGGGCTTCCAAGTCCATATCAAATAATAAAAGCCCAAGTCCAAGTAAGTATGCAATTGAATAAATAAGGCCCAAGTAATTAACTAGTAACCTTAGTTAATTAAAATGACTAATAATAATTAATCATGAATGTAAATAATATTTGAAAATATTATTCGTGAAAAGTATGTGCGTCACAAAGACAAGTCGGGCCATGAAAAGTTAAATACGGTAACAAGTAACACGTATAAGAACACGTTTATTAAAATGCAAGCATTAATAATAAATTATTAATAATTAAACGTTGGAAAATCCAGGGTCGTTACAAAAAGGCCGTGTTTCTTTGCGAGTTACCTTGAACCCCATCTTCCGAGCAATCGATCCAACGCTTAGCCAACCAAATTTCTTTGGGAGGAGTCCACAATTTTTTGATGTGTGGTTCTTTTGCTTGTTCTTTTCCTTTTCGTTTATGACTTGGTCGAACCCGGACATTTGGTTGTTGCTCCCCACCATGAATTTCTTCCACTTCTTCGATATTTAGAGGTGTGAAGGTTTGTTGTGTTTGTGTCCATGGTTAGGTATTTGGTAGTTGGAATGGCACCATACCAGGTTGTGAGAAACGAGAAAATTGTGATGGATATTGTTGTTGAAATGGTTGGTTAGATGATTGGTTAAATGGTTGGTGGTATTGTTGTTGATAATTGTGATGCATTTGTTGTGTATTTAGAAATTGTGAAAAGAAGCTCGAATTATTGAAATCGTTAAGAAGATTTTGTTGAGACATATTGCAAATTGGTCGAGTACCCCGGATATTTTGCGGGGAATTTGAGCTTGAGCCGGGCAAATTCGGCGAGCCGAAATTGTAGAGGTTACCGGAACCGGCCTCGTTTGAATCTTGATGTTGAGACATTTTTTGAGATTTTGAGAAATGTTAGATTTGTAGAGAGAGTTGGGATTAAATGAGAGTGTATATAGATATGAGTAGTGTAGTATATATATATAGAGATGTAAGGAGTAATACATTAAAAAAAAAAAAATACAAACAGCTCCCTTCAAACGTTAACCTGCAACCTTCCTGCAACTACCCTTACGTGTTCCTTTCTCATTCGCAACTCCCCATCATCACCCACCGTGAAGCTCGAATCACGCCACCGAAAAAAAAACGATCGCGCCCCATAGCGGCGCTATGGGGGCGTGATGAAGGGAAAAAAAGCTCGATCGCGCCGCATTAATCAAGGTCTAAGACAAAATAAACTAAAATAATGTTTGTGTTTATTATCTATACTTATAAAGTTATAAGTTATACGTAGTAACAGTTTATTATGTATACTATCTATACAAAATAATGTTTTATTATGTCTACAATCTCTCAAATTTAAAAATATATTTTTAAGTACTGCATACTGATTTAAGTTATTTTACAGATATAAAAAATAAATAGTCTTCAATATTTCAAAATACAAAATTTCATGTTACATCTTCTTTACAAACATGGTTTCAGATTTTTAGAAAAAAACATCTCAAAAAATCAAATAGCACTTAACTCTTAAATTATGTCTTCCTCGTACAGCTTTACACTTATATCCAAATTATTATAAAAGAATAATATTGAGTATAAAATATAAATAAGTATATCAAATTTCAAATATTCGGGTATTCGAATATCTAATTATTTTGAAAACGACACCTGGTATCTGAATCTGAAAATCCGGATATCCGATTTTTCAATTATTTTCAGACCGATATTTCGGATTATTCAAATTGCGGATTCAGAATCGAATATTTTAAACGCCCCTAGTTGTGGTCGTCGCTACATGACCCAAAAATGTGATTGTAATGACAGAGCAAAAGCTAACCTATGAATTGTGAAGTGTTACGAGTTTTGGTGTTATCAAATATTTTTGTTTGAATCACTTAGTTATTTTTGTAAGTGTAAAAATATGTACTCCGTATGAGTTTTTTTAATATATGAGTAAATAAAAAAAGAAAAATAATAATCATAGCTCTTGGGTAATGATTAACCATTAATTGCAATTTAATATTTCACTAGTGAAATGATCCCGTGAAATCACGAGTTTATTTAAACGAAACAATTTAATTACATGTTTTAGGTATTAAGTGAATGTAAATGCTAAAGTCATTTATTTTAATGACCCGTTTGACTAAGAAACTTGTCGTTGTTTTTACAAATATATAGAGACATGTATTTTCGCATACATATGTAACGTAATTAATTTCGTAAAAAGAATTCATATTTGAATATTAATAATATAATAATTATAATAATTATTATTATATTAAAAGTAAATAATAATAATAAAGTTCGCTCAAAGTTGAATATTTATATTTTTAATAATAATAATAATAATTATTAATAATAAATATTTTTTAAATTTTTTTAGAAAGTTAAAATACAATTATTATATAAAAGTTGTACAATATGCTTTAAAATTTGAATGTTGTGTAGAAGATTTTACAATTTAGGAGAGATTAGTATTTTCTTTTATAAAAGATTTCGTATTATTTTTTAATTAAATTAATATAAATTTATGACATCATCATTATGAAAATTAAAAGGTAATTAGTTTAATGATGAAATTATCATTTTAGAGCTTTATATGAGTATATAGAAGATAGATTACAAAACTTTATAATTTCATTAATAAATTGATAATCTTGAATTTAAGAATTAAAAGTACGTTATAATATTGAAAATTAACCATTGCAATAAATGGTTAAAATGCCTTAAGGACTATGGTCACCATTGTCCAATAAAAAATCTTGTAAAACCCTAGTTTACACTTCAAGTTGCCACCTTCTTTTCTTGTTCTTCCGGTCATCGGCTTTGAATCGGTGGTTCGATTTCCTCTTCAATTTCTTCTTTTTCATCTCCCTTTTTCAAATTACTTTTTTGTTTTCTTTTCTGCTTCATCTAAAAAAATTTCTTCCTATTAAAACACTTTTAACTCTTAATCACACCATCACCAAGGCAGTCTTCAGTTCACACATCTTTCTGGTTTCTAAATCACAGTTATTTCGCTAACACATTATTTACTCATTTGATTTGAGTTTACCAAGTTGAAATTGCATGAGTATGCAATATGCTTCCTTGGATATTGGGTGTTAGAAAAAACTTTAAATTTCCCAGCAATCACCATCCTAATTTAGGGTTTAGATACAACCAAATATATAATATTGTTAATGTAAAATTGAAATGTGTAAAAGATAATGTACTAGATACCTCAGTAAAAGGTGCAACATATCTCAAATTAGCATGCACAATTGTCGCGGCTAATCGTGATGGTTGTCTACCCGTATACCGTTTTTCAAGTTTGCAATAGAGGCCAATTAGGTCTGCCCCAAACCCTTAAAGTTTCAATCTTTTTGAAAAAATACCCACATATATTTGATTTGATGAGTTTCATGTTACCAATAGTGGTGGTACTCTTGTACCTTGATTACGATTGACCCCGTATGCTATAACTTTAAATTGAGAAGCGATTGAGGTTTTTTCGAGAATATGAAAAAGATGTTCTTAATAGAGTTTGTAAGTTACTTATGTCAACTAATGATAAGATGCTTCATTTAATTTTGATGTTATGTTATAATTATAACAAGATTTCTAAAGAGTACAAATATGAGGACCAATAGCGTTAAAAATTAACATAAATTACTAGCCTGTAATATCGGACAAACATGATGGACTAATGATGTAATTTTGTCTAGCAGGTGACCTGAAGTTTACCTGTTAGGTTAACTACATACTACATCCGTCACAGTTCAATTGTTCACATATTATGACTTTGGCTTTTTCTTTCCAACTTTGACTTTTAATTTTTTTATTTGTATTATATATTATTAGATGAACTTTATATCAATGAATTGATTTTTAAATATATTTTTACCGGTACAATGATCATTAAGAATTATATAACACACAAAAAGTAATTTGAAGTAAAAGTTAAAAATAAAAGACCTCCAAAGTCAAAATAGAACAATTGAACTAGGACGGAGGGAGTACTATAGAACAATTAGAATAGCTGAATGCATACAATTGAAAATCTGAAAGTTAGATACATACAATAGGAATTTGGTAAAAATTCAATGTATTTTCAAACAACTTTTATTTTTCCTTTTAGTTTACATTATAATTATATGTTTCTATTCTCTTAATCTATAAAGAAAAAATATATGTTCTTTATTATGTTTTCAATTAAAATATTTTCTCCTAATTTTTTTTCTTTCATCAACTTGTACTCTTTAATTTAATATTTTAATTTTATTTTAATATTTATATTTATATTTATTTCGATTTCTATTTTCTACGTATTTTAATTACAAGTTATAAAAACATAACGAAAAGTATACACCAAAATCTAAGATGAATTATGCACTTCCAACCATATTTGTTGTGAGACCAAACGCATATAGCAAACATTCGTGAAAACACCTTACCAAAAACGAATGAGGGATCCTCAGCAACGCACGATGGACCCCTAACATTGATGATATTGAAGACCTGTAGAGATCCCCTTTAACGCCATACTTGAACGTTAAAATAATTTAATTAACATGACCTTTTACTGTCTTGAAAATATAAAATTAGTATATGACCTTTCCATTATTATTAAAAACTTTCATTCTCTGAATGTTTTTTCATCTTTGTGGTTTTTAATTTCCCATGGTATAAGGATATAATTTGAAAGTGTAGTACTCGTAATAGCAAATGTCATTACATTCTGCACTTGCCAATACGTTGTCAAACCCAAACTTTCGAAAAGTCTTAGATTGATTATTGTCATTTCTCCTCCAAGATCAAAACAAAAGTGATAAATAGGACAATTATTGATTTGTTTCGGACCATCGCATGGTTTTTGAGATTTTATATACAAACACAACTCTGTATTGGGAAAAGGTTTTATCATGACCTCTGTAGCCTGCAGGTAACATTATTGTCCCACTGCACTTTTAAAATTAGGGTTAGAAACCATCCATGAAGACTCATAAAACTTGCATCTCACACATTCAGGTGGGTTTCATTAGTCAGAACTAAGGGTGTGCGTGGTACGGGAAGAACCGAAGACCGTACCGGACAGAACCGATTTTGAACCGAACCGAGATTTTTCGGTCCGGTCCTTGGTCCATAATTTTACGGATTTTCGGTCTTCGGTCCGGACCGAACCGGACCAAAACCGAAAAAAACACTAAAAATACCCGAACCGTACCGTACCGAACCGAACCGATAATATTTGGTCCGGTCCTCGGTCCATGTTTTTACTTCAAATTGGCATTCGGGACGGAACCGAACCGAACAAGTACCAAGAAGGAACATAATGCGGTTTTATTACACAACAAAGACATAACCAGCACGAATTCTACCTCGTAAGAACCACACCTGAAACAAATGCAAGTTTATTTGGCACACCTTCGGACATCTTTAACAGTCAATATAATATGTTCAGTGTGTATTCAAATTCAAAAATAAAATTTCCAAATAAAACTAGAATTCAATGCAGTAAATCAAAAGATGTTCTACTATATCAGAAACTTTGAAATCAACACTATGTACTTTATATAATTATTATTACAATCCCAAGTCGTTAAATCTCAGCCAATCAAACTTATAAATGAGTTGATTCAGGTTACGCATTTCCACACATAATGTTTTTCGACTCAAACCAACCTCCTAATTTATTATATTTCATAAAATTAAATTGTTCCAGAAATTATATACTTAAAAGTTACAACATACTAATTGTTTGTTTCATATTCAGAAAAATGGACATTATGCGTTTCATATTAAGCCATGTCCACACACATAAAATACCTGTTTTGACCCATTGCAAAGTGCGACCAATCCAAAGAACCAACCTAATTATTTGACCCGTTACCTACCCGCCCATTTTGTCACCTATATTCAAATGCAAGTAATGAAGCAGGTCAGCATGAGCATGTACCTTTCACCATCCTTGATCCCATCCTGATCCTCAACCCAGAACAGATGAGAACAAGCATAAACTGCACTAGTACACTGTTCTGGCTTCTTCAAAAGCTTTGCCGAATACTACCAAAGTATATAAAAGGAAAATGAGAAACAGAAAAACGTTAAATTAATGAGATATCGATAGACGAAAATAAAAACCAAAATCTCATGCAAAGTCCATAAAGACCAAAATGAGATCAAATACACAGGACACTTCAATTATGGCTAAAACTACAAATAAGCAACTTAAAAGAATAAAAGTCTCTCTGACAGATGAAGTAATATTCTGAGAAGTGCATTACCTTTCGATGCTCACTTTAAACTTGTATATACAACGTCAAGCTTTTTGGAATATTTACAAATTTCATGTATGATACTTTCATAGTGGTGTTGAAAATTTCAGAACAATTTCGCAATAGCGATTCATCTCGTTCAAAATTATAACTCCATGATATGCAACTTCAGGCTAAAGCGTATAAATTATAAGCATTGTTGAGCACCAAATTATCCACATATACAAGAGGAAAACAACATTACCAATTCGAAAGAATACCTTTAACATCTCTTCAGGATCATCATTATGTAACATTTGAATTAGACGAGCAACCAAATTCTGCTCCTCCTTAAAGTCATTCTCATCCATCTACACAAGGTAGTAAACCTTCGATTGAATTAAAAAACTTCTATAGAATGACAGCATGCAACACCAAGTTCTCCAGAAACATGAGCTGACGTGCGTACTTATAAAAGTACAACAACAATAACAACAACAATACTCAATCTCACGAAAGTGGGGTATGAGAGAGGTAGGTGTAGACAATCATTCCTCGTACCCTAGATTAGAAGGAAGTCACTACTCCATCCGCGGGTATAGAACCCTCGACTAGATAAGGTCGTCCCTCCCTCTACTCTAGAGCAAAAGAGATTGCTTCCTAAAGGACCTCCGGCCAGAAATGCTCATAAAAACGAAATAGGGAGGGCAAATGATACTTACCTGAAAGAGTTATGTGCGCCTAGAAAGATGCAACCAAAACACAGTAACCATACAAGATGAATTTATAAAAGTTACAACACAGAAATGCGTACTTATAAAAGTGAATTTATAAAATAAATTAAAACCATATATAAAAGTAACTACTGCAAAGTCTAAAGAAGTTTGATCAATCTCCAAACTTCTGCTCAGATAGATACAGTCATACAGGCAAACAAACACATCGATCAAAATAACCACCACTAGAAGCTACACATAAATCTGCCTTTTAAACAACACAAATCTGCACTTAAGGATGGTCTATGATATAATTTGCCTTAAACACAGATGAAAAAGGGTTAAGCAAATAAGAACCATAATCATCATCAAAGATTGAACATTTATTAACTTTCACTTAACATTGACAAGTGTATAGCAATCATACAATACACCATGCCAACAGTATCCCAATCATGCAAATCCAGCACCAACAATTAAAAATCAAATATTAACTACACCCGGACGAATCATGTAAAACAAAACAAACCAGCACCAAAAGGTTGATTTTTATCCAAATAATAGATCAAAAGCATGCAAAAAAAAAAAAAAAATCAATTGACAACCAATCAACAAAAACTACACATATTATAAGACATGTGACTTCATAACTTAGCAGGATACAGAGAATGTAAGCACAGAACAAAACTCGGTATCACTAAATGTTGAATCAAACATGGGCAACAACATCAAATTAACAATGAACCACATTGATATAACATAATCAACATTCATTAGATATTCAACACAAATATACATATACATATATATTATCCGATATTCATAAAACAAAACTAAGACCAATAACCAGCCCCTAAATATATTCATAGTAGACTTTGAGCTACATCAGAGATAAAATTCAATAATCAAGACCCAGATAGTACACTCGTAGATTCAATGGATAGTTATTGTAGAAGAACGGTTCGATTGCATTATAGACCAAAATTGAAAATCTCGGACAAGTATTCATTGTTATTGTTATGATTTATAAAATTTCTTAAAAATCGTACAAAATGTGAACTGTTTATCGTAACCACTGTGTGATGCCATGTGGTCAAGAACTTCTTGCACAAGACCGTCACTCCAATTGTTATTTGGGTATACATCAAGAAAACATTTTTGTATCACATCTTGTAATATGTATTACTTAGTAAACTTTCACTCAATGTTATAAATAAGTATTGCCAACGCGTCCACCAACCTAATTGAGAGTTTTTCTGTATAAAATTAAATTATTGAGTACACATCATTATCCAAAACAAAGAAGAAAATGTTTAACATATTTGATAAATTGGTTAAAGGAGGTATTCAACATTAGAAGGATTCTACTTGCCTGCCTAACATTGAATGTTGCACGCCCTTTACATCGACATGAATGATGAGACTGAATCTCATATTTTGGGTAGTTCAAAAATTGTGACTACGACATTGTACAGATTCAGGTTATTGTGGCAAATTAGATTAATACATCTACTATTTCTCTGCAATTAAGAGAAAAAAGATTTAAAAATTACTAAATAACTAGTAAATATTATTTAGTATGCATAATCATACCGGAATAATACTAGTGAATCAGGAAATACTATTGACTTCTCTAATTTCGAGTATTTTTACACATATTGTCGCAAAGTTAGACCACAATTTTCGAATGCAAATAACCAACGATTCTGGTCTAAAATATACTCGACACCCAAATATTTCATGATGTATACGTTGGAACAATTTTTATATATCATCTAACATGCTTTGGATTAACATTATGTATCCTTCATTTTTATGATTATTGCGGGTGTTTCATTATACTTTCCCTAACCACTTTATTTTCTTTGCCTAAATACTCAAATTTGTTATTTTTTCTCCATTCACTGTAAACTTCTTTTGAAAATCAGGGGCGACAAATGTTTCTCCAGCATCATTTATAATATTCAAATCAGTCCCAGAATCGTAAACACCTCTTCCATAGACCAAGCTTGAAGTACGTTGTTGTAACATCCCGCGTTTTTCCGTTAAATTTAATTTTAACACCGTCTTTTTTTTTTTAAACATAATCTTTCGTATTTAAATTAATAGTTTCCGTGAGTAACGTTCATTATATTCCCGCTATTTAATTTTGACATCACCCGTTTACTCGAGCGTTTTAAAATATTCGTTTGGTTAATTACCGCACCCGCTTTGAAACTTGAGGGACCAATCTCGTCACTTGGCCAAATTGGGGCAACTAGTCACCACCTCCCCACCTTCCTCACCATTCAATCACCTACATCTCTCTCTCTTTCTCTCTAGCAAGAACACACACACAAACACCCAATTCAAACATTCATCATCTAAATTCGGATCGGGAAGCAAACTTCAAAACAAATTACATATTCGTGATCCTCTCTTCATCCTCTACATTTTGATACCAATTTCATCAAGTTTGGGTAACATTTCTAAAACACTAAATTTCTCTAAATTCGTTTTATATACTTGAAATTGTGTTAGTTAGTGTCTATGGCTCGTGTGTAACATGAATATATGTTTTGTTTGCTCGATTTGTGGTTTGGAGTAACTAGTTTGAGTTTTTGAAATGGGTTTGCTTAATCCTTGATTTTGGATGAGTTAATGTTGTTAGATTGTTAAAGTGCATGTTTTAATTGTGTTACTAGTATCATTAGTCACATTTTGATGTGTAGGTTGATTAAGAAAACTTCAAAAACCCGATTAATGATTTTGTGATGTTTGACTAGGGTTTGATAGTTCTTGACATGAACTTTTGATGCTTGAATGCCATGAAATGTTAATTGTTAGTGTTTAGTAGTAATGTATGCTTCATTACCCTCAAAACGGCATATCATATGTGTGAATTGGATTCCCGAAACTTAAAATGCGATTGATGAACTTGAAACTTTGAAAATGGACTTTTATTGATCACTTGATGAGATTTCGGCTATTGTAAATGATGTTTGTGATTGATGAATTGTGTTTAGTTGTATTCCTTGTAAAAATACCTTTCCGATGATATAAGATACATGTTCTAATTGTTTGCGGATCATAAAATGTGATTGTTTGTATTTTGGTTCGTGACTTGGACCATTTTTCTGCAAACTGCATGATTCCCAGGTATTGCGCGCCGCGCATTTACCCGCGCGCCGCGCAGAATCAGAGATCCCAGATGTTTGCCTTCTTGGTTGAGTTCTGACCAGAAATTGCACTTGGGTGCGCGCCGCGCAACCCAGTGCGCGCCGCGCAAAAGCCCCAGGCCACTCTCTTTTGTTTTTAAATGTCACAAAAATGTTTCCGCTTAACTAAAACTCCGTTTAACATGAAACTTGACTATTAGGCTCTTATATGACTTCTCGTCTTGGGAAAATTGTCGGATACCCGACCCGACCCCGTTGACTTTGACTTTGACCAAGTTTGACTTTTAGTCAAACTTAACCAAACGATTATACAATCGTTCTAACATACTTAACTACTTGTATCGTGCATGAAACTTGACAAATTGATTCGCATGCTATATTAATCGAGTCGTAACGAGCCATAGGACTAATTGAACACATTTCACCCGACCTTGTGTCGTAACCGGTTAATTGATATAACTTACTTGTTTAGGTCAAGGCTAAGCAACTTTCATGCACACGTTTACTTTGTGAAGTACTTTTATACTCGTGCACTCGAGGTGAGATCATAGTCCCACTTTTACTCTTTTTGAACTTACTTTTGGGATGAGAAAACATAAACGATTCTTTTGAACTAAGTGAACACAAGAACGGGAAAACAAACATTCTACATACGAGTTTAGAACGAAAATCCTCAATCCGATTATCATTAGTTACATCAGATGGTGTAAGCGAGAACTTATGTTATATGGCCATATGGGTTTGACAGCCCTCATCTTTGACGGTTCGCTACCGTCTACGGATGAAATATATTTTCGAGAATCAGTGTTTGTTCTAGCACTATTGATGGGGTATTCAACGGACGGAATGTTAAGCTTTGATAATTGGGTGCTCGTGAATATTAACTTTTAGAATGTACTATTATTCAACTTTGCAAATCTTGTGGTTCGACTTACTTTACTTTTAGTCACTTACTTACTTAAACCTATGATTTCACCAACGTTTTTGCGTTGACAGATTCTTCTATGTTTTCTCAGGTTTATACATGGCTACTTGATACATGCTTCCACACTCTTTGATTACTTGATTGGAGTCTACCATGCATGCATACGCTAGGGATAGCACTTTTGGATTCAAACTTTTGTCTACTTACTTACGCTATTTATAGCAACTGTGATTTTAAACTAATTATGTCGCGAGTTATTTCAATCATACTTTACTACTTTTGTAAACTTAAACTTGTTGTCGATCCGTTGTTAAACTAAACTTGCAAGTCTTGTACCTTTCAAATGAATGCGACATAATTTTGGTCAAACGAGTCTCATATAGGGACTACGACCACGCAACGGGACCTAAGTTAACGGCGCCGTCAATAACAGTTTTGGTCGGGTCGTTACAGTTGTATCGGTGAGATTCATTACCTTGAGAACCACTAAAACTAGGTTTGTATATTTTGAATGCAATATCAAACTTTTGTTCCATCAATCCTGTAATCCTCTATCGTTATTCTCAAGCAAATGGTGCATCAACCATAGATCGTGGAGTGATGGAGAAAAGTTTGGTATTGAATTCAAGATATACAAAACAAGTTTTATAAGTTCACAAAGTAACGAATCTCTCCGATGCAACGTACTTCAAACATGTTATATGAAAGGAGTCTTTACGATTATGTGTGATTTGAATATTATAAGCTATGGTAGAGGACATGTGTGGACACAAATTTTCAGAAGAAGATTACGGTGAATGGAGAAAGAACAATACATTTAAGTATTTTGGACAAAGAAAAAAAGGTGTTTAAAAGAAAGTATGATGAAACACCCTTAATAATCAAAGAAACGAATGATACATAATATTATTCCAAAGCATATCATATGATATGGAAAAACTGTTACAATATATACATTATGAAATATTTGAGAGCCGAATATGTTCTAGTCAAGTTGAATTCGTTATCTACAGTTGAAAATAGAGGTCAAACTTTACGCCGATATAAACCAAAATACTCGAAAATTAGACATGTCAATAGTATTCCTTAGTTTGTTAGTATTATTCCGGTATAGTGAATAATATTTAATATTGATTATTGTTATTTAAAAATTGTTGAATATTTTTTTCTCTTAATTGAAGAGGAATATTTAGAACCTATACTTCGAATATTTAATGTTTCTTGCAACAACGACGACAACGTACAACACACATCTAGAACCTATATCGTCATCGTTGTCGCCGTCATTATTGTTATTTATTAATTTATTATATATCCCTATAATATAATATATTTTTTATTTTTCATTTTGGAAAATTAGATAACAGAGCAATTGCTACTTCAAACGACGTACAACACACATCTACAACCATCACCATCACCATTATTATTATTATTATTATTATTATTATTATTATTATTATTATTATTATTATGCATATACATATATATTATTATTTTATTATTAATTATTATTAATAATAATAATAATAATTATTATTATTATTATTATTATTATTATTATTATTATTATTATTATTATAATAAACTTAAAAGTTTTAAAACTTACAAAAAATTAGTGGGAAGCCTAGAGACAATCTGGGCCCCCACACCTCTAGCAATAGCAAAACCTATCCTAGTAAAAATATGAGCAGCAGCACCGGCACCAATATCTTGCGCCATCGAACTCTTCTGAACCCGCTTTAGCAAAGAAACAGCCTCCTTCTCTAATTCCCCAAGGGAAGAAAATGAGAAAGGAATGAAACCATAACCAATCGCCAGACAACTAGATTCGTACTTGACCCGCTTCCGACGAGCCGCATCAATCACAGCACGTCCAGGGACAAAGTCAGAAAGCCTAGACTGTGTCAAAGGAGAAGATCCTGTCAAGTCAACACAAACATCGCGATCACAATCCCAGGAATAAAGTAACACATCTGCAGGTCTGAGGGCCCTGTCGTTCCCTCCAGACAACCCAATATCAACCTCCTTTCTCGCTGAAATCCCAGATCGATAACAAACATCAACAAGGGAATCCCGGACAATATTATGTCGATGCTTAATACCCACCATACCAGCACAAGACACCGCGTGATCCCCGAAAATATCCCCAGTAAAAACCCTTGAACAGGCAGAGCATGCCGTCGAGATAGAGAACAAAGGAACACCTAACCGGTAGCACAACACACATCGGTAAGTCTTTGCGTTCATCGTCTGACCCAACCCCAAAATAGGGACTGCCCTTAGCCAAGCAGAGGTGTGATCACTCTGTTGTGATTTCCATAAGGCCGATTGTCGGGGAGATAACAAAAAAGTGGATTCTGCAGAAGCGGTAACCTTTGTGAAATAAACATCTGCCAATTTCTTCATGAGTATTGGGGCAGCGACCTCACTCGGATTACCTAAAATATCAAACCCAACTGTTTTATTAAACAGACCCAATGCATCTTCAAAAGCACGACCAAGACCAACAATACTCGCATGACGTAGTAGCTTGGTCTGCAATCCAGCAGACTGTAATCGAGAAGCCAGAAATGCATAATGACGAACATCTCCCGCAGAATAAACACCAAGCCCTCCAAATGCAAATGGCAAGGTGGCAAGCCGCCACTGCCAATCACCAAACCCAGGCCCTGAAGCAGTAACAATACGCTCCAAGGAAGATCGAAGGGCTCCATCGAAAGCGCGTTGAGCCGCCTCAAATATACTAGGAGGACAAGTACGCAAGGAAAAGTAGAGTTTAGAAACTCCCGTACATGCCCTAAGCAACAACAACTCACACTGAGGATCATCAAGCTTAGCAACCTTATCCATAAGCGCAATGGACTTGGTCACCCTTTGCATCACCAGTTCACTATTATTATTATTATTATTATTATTATTATTATTATTATTATTATTATTATTATTATTATTATTATTTATTTATTTATTATATATCCCTATATGTAATATAATATAATATATTTTTATTTTGGAAAATGATGGGTACTTGGTAATTTAATTTTATACAAAAAACCTTTAAACCGGGTTGTTGGACACTTTTGGCAATGTGATACCACACGTACTATCAACTTCTATACAAGTAATACAGATTACCATGATGCCATAGAAATTTATTACCGGATATATAATGTATACCCAACTAACGATCGAAGTAACGGCTTTCCGCAAGTTCTTAGACCACATGAAATCACACAGAGGTTACGATAAACGGTCGGCTTGTCATCTTGCACGCTTTATAAGAAATCTTATAAATCATAAGAATGGTCACTATGACCCAGGTGATGAAGCTTTTAATGGAGCTTGTACGAGATTATTAATTTCAGTCTATAATACATTCGAACCATTCTTTAAAGTCTATGTAACAACCCAAACCAACCCTCGACCAAACCACGCGAAAATACAAAATAAAAAAAAAAATTCCTGTGCAGCATACCCGCGCGGCGCGCCAGATAGGGGCGCGGCGCGCCAAAGTGGACTGTCCGGAAAGTCTCTAAATGCGAAAAAGATTGACTAGTTCCCGACACTTTTAGACGAAACGCTTTTTACCATACATCCAAATATGTAAAACTAACTTGT
The DNA here is from genome assembly GCF_046630445.1 of Rutidosis leptorrhynchoides. NCBI lineage: Eukaryota > Viridiplantae > Streptophyta > Magnoliopsida > Asterales > Asteraceae > Rutidosis > Rutidosis leptorrhynchoides. The sequence goes on from NC_092339.1 coordinate 102,922,143, forward strand.
TTCAAATATAAAATCAATGTTTTACAGGCGGGGCCCACATCGGCCGTTTTACGAGTTTAATACAATTTACGAGTTTCGACCACCAAAAAGTTTAAGTTCCAAACTACACAATGAGCATGGCGTTTGGGATTAAACTACCCAACTATCGGTCAAACTCCAAGAGCTACTAAAGCCAAAAGTTTCCCCTAGCATCAAGCGGGATCTCTAGTCCAAAACGATGCCCTTACCCTTGTCCAAAACCGAACCTATAAAATGGTAAACAACGAGAGGGTAAGCAAAGCTTAGTGAATGCAATAATTATACGAATACATATATAATTATACCTACTTGCATACACTTACACAACCGCAAACGTGCTAGCAAACAACATTAGCTTATCGTCGCAATAACAAGCTATACTTCACCAATACCCCCAAGCTAGCATAACATCCGCATATAAATATAACTCGAATAATATAATATGCTTACAACACAAATAACCATGGTTAACCAATAGTACAAGGGAACGGCGCTCGCGAAAACGCCATCGGTGTTCGTAACATCCGTTAGGGCACTTAACACCTCGCACCACTAACCCCTAGGGTGGCACCTTAACACCTCGGCACATCACCCCGAGTGGCATCTTAACACCTCGATGCATCACTCATTATTTTTACGGAGTGGTGTCTTAACACCTCGACACTACACTCCTAGGTGGCATCTTAACACCTCGATGCTACACCTGAGTGGCATCTTAACACCTCGATGCTACACTCTTCACGTGAAACGTGGTTTCTTAACACCTCGACACTACACATTTCACGCTACAACAAATAGATACATTATATACCTACACATATAATTATTCCACTCACCTCAAAGTCTTGTGAAAAGATACCCGAGCTTGCGAAACCTCAAAGTAACGTACCTATCACATTATACATATTATCAAACGCAAACTCAAGTCGGTCAACCAATTCTTTCACCATTCCTAAGTCATTTTGACCCAAAGTGCAATCCCGACCCATTTTGCACCATTAACCCTAATAATGGGTCAACTTCACCAAAAACCCTAACCCTAGTCAAATATGGTCTTATTACATTTTTAAATCACCAATTTAACTCATTTTCACACATGCAAGACCACTTAGGTCATTAAAGACCCATTTGACCCATTTCAAGGTCAACACACCCATTTGGGTCATCCATGCCCAATTAACACCCATTTACATATCATTGAAGTGTTCTAGTACTTTAACTAATTAATTAGGTTCATAAACATAAATTAACACTTTGAAAACCGTAATTAGTTACCTTTGAGTCTACATGACCCAAATTCACCCAAAACCCCCAAATTACTAGCAAGTGGGTTTTGTGTGCATCACTAACCCAAACCCTAACCCTTAATGCAATTAAAGTAAGAATCTAGGTTTTAGAGCTTACCAACACAATCACTACGTAGCTAGCGACTAGATGAACGACTTTAGAACTCGCACTAAGACCTGATTCAACCTCCTTTACCCTTTAATGAAGCTTTCTCACTCAAGAAATGCACTCTCTCACTAAAATTGAATTGGAGAGGATAAGGTGGTTGTGAATGGAGTTAATGAGCTCCCAAAACTGATCTAAGGCATTAAATTCGGACCCCAAGGTGATTTTACCAAAATGCCCTCAAAATATCTAATTAAAAAGAAAAGGGGAATCTGTCGCAGACAGATGGCGCGGCGCGCCACCTAGCCGCGCGGCGCGCGACCTCCCAGTTCAGCATCTTTTGTCTTTTTAATTATGTGCAACAAAAACCCCAAACTTGAGTAACTCATATACACATATGTACACTACGAATATTCGGGTCTTACAACTCTCCCCCACTTATTCGGATTGCGTCCTCGCAATCCAAGCCGCGTGACACGAGGGAAGATAAACTAACACGAACTCTTCGGGCTCCCAAGTGAACTCGGAACCTTTACTTCGTCGCCATTGAACCTTGAAAGTTCTCACCTCTTTATTTCTCAACATTTTCACCTTCTCGTCAAGGATAGCAATTGGTTCCTCGACATATTCTAACTTGTTGTTTAGCTCGATCTCGTCTAAAGGCATCCATGAGGAATCATCCGCAAGACACTTACGGAGGTGGGAAACATGAAATGTATTATGGATCCCCGCAAGTTCTTCGGGTAATTCCAATCGATATGCAACTTCACCAACACGAGCTAAAACCTTGAATGGCCCAATAAACCGAGGAGCTAACTTTCCCCGTTTTCGAAATCGAATAATACCCTTCCATGGCGAAACCTTAAGCATCACCATATCGCCTTCTTGGAACTCAATCAATCGCCTACGTCTATCGGCATACGACTTTTGCCTATCTTGAGCCTTCTTCAAATGTTCCCGAATCAAATCGATCTTGCTATTGGTCTCTAAAACCAAATCGGTACTCCCGATCTCTCTTTGACCCACTTCTCCCCAACAAACGGGAGTTCGACACCTACGCCCATAAAGCATTTCGTAAGGTGGCATCCCGATACTAGTATGATAACTATTATTGTACGAGAATTCCACCAAAGGCAAATGCTCATCCCAACTACCACCGAAGTCAATGATGCACGCTCGTAGCATATCTTCCAAAGTTTGATTCGTACGTTCGGTTTGACCGTCCGTTTGAGGATGATACGCCGTGCTCAACTTCAATTGCGTACCCATATCTTCATGAAACTTTTCCCAAAACTGAGATGTAAAACGGGTATCTCGATCTGAAATAATAGATATAGGAACCCCATGTCGCGAGACCACTTCCTTGATAAACAACTTAGCCAAGGTCTCCGACGATATCGCTTCTTTAATGGGAAGAAACAAAGCGCTTTTTGTCAATCGGTCAACTATAACCCAAATCGAATCGAATTGGGTTCTCGCCGTTTTAGGTAACTTTGTAATGAAATCCATGGTAATGTGCTCCCATTTCCATTTCGGGATTTCTAATGGTTGCAACTTACCATACGGCTTTTGGTGTTCGGATTTTACTTGTAAACACGTGACACATTGCTCAACATACTTCACAACATCACGTTTCATGCCCGGCCACCAATAATCTTTCTTCAAGTCAAGGTACATTTTCGTCGCGCCCGGATGAATGGAGTATTTTGACTTATGTGCTTCATCAAGTAGCACTCGTCGGTAATCACCCATCTTAGGCACCCACACCCTTCCTTGAAAGGACAACAACCCACGCGGACCCATAGTAATAAACTCCGATTGGCCCACGATTCGCTCCGTATGCTTGTTGTGAACATAAGCCTCTATTTGAATCTCACCAAACTGTGATGACCCGAAAATTTTTGACCAAATTTAAACTTAATCTTATATGATTTCGATACGATAAGCAAAGTCTGTTAAACTGAATCTCAAAATTCTTGAACTATTCAATTACCTTTCGTTTATTCACAATGATGCACGAATAATTATATGTAAATAGATACATATACTATAACTTGAAAACGTAACTAAGTGTTGGGTATATGATACTGTGCATTAATCTTATTTGATTGATTACCTGATTGATATATTTAACTACGGAGTTAAAAGATTATGCCAAACGATTCAAGTAAAAGACATTTACTGAGTCTCTTAAGGATTATGATATCATTACGGGTCTCTATTGAGAGGTCCACGTTGATTTGAGAAATCATTCATTTTTAACGGTATTCGGAACAAATGATAAAGTGTTTGTTTAAATAACGTAACTTGGACACATACAATAATAAGGAATATTAACTGTTGGAACTAGATATATGAATAACCTGTGTTATGTATTTTAAAAACGTGTTTATTAAATATTGAATATATATATTTAAATATAATATTAACTTGGTCATAAAACAATCTGTTATTATATATATAATAACAAATAACGAGACGATGATTTATAGAAGTAAATGACCAAAATACTCGAAAGTTTAAGATATACTTTGAGTGGTATAGTTTAGGAATAATTTAAGACTATATTTTGACAAAGGTACGAGTCGCGAAACGTAATGTACAAGTTTTCTCAACGTACGAAGGGACACTCGAAAAACCGGAACCGGGACATAAGTCGAGTGATGACGTACGACTTATCGGAACAAAAATTACAAGTCAACTATGCATGTGAATTTAATATAATATATAATTAATTATTTAAATTAAATATATTATATATATTATATTAAATTATGTCCACAAACAAAATTACAAAAAATATGTGAGCTGGATCTAACGGCCATGCGATCGCATGGCAAATAGGCATAAAACCCATGCGATCGCATGGGCATCAGAATCAGGCCACACCTATAAAAGCTCGAGCATTTTGGTCTCTGTCTTACACACATACATATCATACTCCATATTATTATTATTATTATTATTATTATTATTATTATTATTATTATTATTATTATTATTATTATTATTATTATTATTATTATTATTATTATTATTATTATTATTAAGATTAATATTATTATTAATCTTATTATTATTAATATTATTAATTAGTATTATACATAAAATACTACGACGAGGTTATGAGTGTGTCACTTTCAAAATGGTTTTAAGAGCGGGATAGAGCTAAGGAAATTATGGGTTATTGCCAAAGAGGTTATGGGTAATGTTCGAGGGTATATTTATGAATCAAATCTAGTGTTTATCATCTCTGTTGCATCTACGTACTTTTCTACAATATTGAATCTCAATATTAATACGTAAGCATTTATATTTTATATTTTATAAATTAATAGTATATACATACTAGTGCTCGAGTGTATATATTTATACATTATTGTACGCTAAATTTTGTCGTTAAACAGTTATGATGAATCACGAAGTAAATACATATATTACTGATAAAAGGTATATGATATGCATGTTTTTGGAAAGCTGGCGAAAAATCAATAACTTTTCATTTAGAAATCGCGTAATTTCGGTGAACGAATTAAAAGATATGATCAACTGAATTATGATTGACATTGATTGAAATTGCTTTTGAAACTTGTTTGTAAGAATGATAAATTGGATTTTTGAATATTACCAGGCAAGTAAATGAATCCATATATAAGGCACGTCTCGTTTTGTTGAATTATTGTCAAAATTGACTTTTTGAAACGACTTTGGATAACTTTTGTATGTCGATCTCGAGCATTAGGATTGTTATACACTATGACCTGACCTAGCTTGATAGACATTTATTGACCAACATATGTTCTCTAGGTTGAGATCTACGGTTATTTGGTAATCCGAGTTTCGATCACATTTTGGTGAACGACTTTATATGCTGCTAAGGTGAGTTTCATATGATCCCTTTTACTCAATATATTTTTGGGCTGAGAATACATGCGACTGTTTATAAATACTGAAAATACTAGATTTATATGTGTGAGTTTCATTGCTCCCTTTTTAATTGCTTTTGCAATCTATATTTTTGGGCTGAAAATACATGCACTTTATTTTAAACGCAATGGATACAAGTACATACTAAATTCTACACCTCGTTTGAACCGAAAATCCCTTAGCTTTGGTAACTAGTAACTGCCGGTTATAAGAACTGGTGGGCGCGAGTAGTTATATATGGATCCATAGGGCTTGATATCCCCGTCCGAGCTAGAGCGCTAGCCTTTTAACGGACGTATGCTATTTGAGAAGCGTACACGTTGGTTTGCGTGTATTATTAAGATGATTATACAAAGGGTATAAAATATATATACGTTAAGTTTAGTTACCAGGGTGCTCAATTTCGTAGAATATTTTGATAAACGTTTCTGGATGAAACAACTAAAAACTTGTGATTCACCTTTATATACAGATTATGCGCAACATTAAAACTATGAACTCACCAACCTTTGTGTTGACACTTTTAAGCATGTTTATTCTCAGGTTTCTAGAAGTCTTCCGCTGTTTGCTTATATGTTAGACAAGCTATGCGCATGGAGTCGTACATGGCATATTTTTCAAGGAAACGTTGCATTCACCAAATCATCACCATGTATCTTATTTTGTCTGCATTGTCAACGGAAGTACTATTGTAAACTATTATTTACGGTGATTGTCTATATGTAGAAATCATCAGATGTCGAAAACCTTTGATTTAAATATTCATTTATGGTGTGCTTTTTCAAAAGAATGCAATGTTTACAAAACGTATCATATAGAGGTCAAATACCTCGCAATGAAATCGATGAATGACGTGTTTGTCCATATGGATTTGGAGCGATCGTCACACAAGCTTTTCAAGAAAATCGTTGGTAATAATCAAACGTAACGACCCCACTTTTATCGCCGGATGTTGACTCTTTCGACTCAACGCATCCGCGACCACATTCGCCTTACCCGGATGATAAAGTATTTCACAATCGTAGTCTTTCACCACATCCATCCACCTACGTTGGCGATAATTCAAATCTCGTTGATTAAAGAGATGTTTCAAACTCTTATGATCCGAATAAATCGTACACTTGACACCATACAAGTAATGGCGCCAAATTTTCAACGCATGCACTACCGCCGCCAACTCAAGATCATGAGTCGGATACCTCGTTTCATGTTCCTTTAATTGTCGAGAGGCATAAGCGATAACCTTACCTCTTTGCATTAGAACACACCCGAGACCATTTAAGGAAGCATCACAATAAACCACCATGTCTTCAACACCTTCCGGTAACACTAACACCGGAGCTTGACACAACTTCTCTTTTAACAATTGAAAAGCAATTTCTTGCTCGTTCTCCCAACCAAACCTCGCATTCTTCCTTGTCAATTTCGTCAATGGAGAAGCAATCTTAGAAAAGTCTTGGATAAACCAACGATAATAACCGGCCAATCCGAGAAAACTTCGGATTTCTGTAGGCGTAGTCGGTCGTCCCCAACTCTTCACCGTTTCGATCTTCCCCGGATCTACTTGAATACCGTTTTCGTTCACGATATGACCAAGGAATTGAACTTCCCTTAGCCAAAATTCACATTTGGAGAACTTTGCATACAACTTTTCCTTTCGTAGCGTCTTCAATACTTCACGCAAATGACGTTCATGCTCGTTCATACTTTTCGAGTAGACTAGTATGTCGTCAATGAACACTATTACCGACTTGTCCAACATAGGATGGCACACTCGGTTCATAAGATCCATGAATGCCGTCGGTGCATTCGTAAGACCAAAGGGCATAACTACAAACTCATAATGCCCGTAACGCGTTCGAAAAGCCGTTTTCTCTATGTCTTCCTCACGGACCCGCATTTGGTGATAGCCGGACCGTAGGTCGATCTTAGAGAAATACGTTGCACCTTGAAGTTGATCAAATAAATCGTCAATCCTAGGTAATGGATAACGATTCTTGATCGTTACTTTATTCAACTCACGGTAATCAATGCACATACGCATACTACCATCTTTCTTCTTCACAAATAACACCGGAGCGCCCCATGGCGAAGCACTCGGTCGAATAAAACCCTTCTCGAGCAACTTTTGGGTTTGATTTAACAACTCTTGCATTTCCGTTGGTGCTAAACGATAAGGAGTTTTAGCAATGGGAGTAGCTCCCGGAACCAACTCAATACGAAACTCAACTTGTCTTTCCGCCGGAACACCCGGTAATTCGTCCAGAAAAACGTCTTCGAATTCACTAACAACCGGAATTTCACGAATAGGTGGTGGCTCATTGCGAGTATCAACAACATGAGCAAGGAAAGCCATGCCACCGGTAACAACAAAACGACGTGCCCGTGCAAAAGTGCATATCGGCACCGGTCTCCTTCGCTTATCACCATGAATAATTAACTCTCCCCCACTTAGGGTCTTCACACGAATAAACTTATCATGGCATGCAATATCGGCTCTATAACGATCGAGCCAATCCATACCAATGACAATATCAAAGTCGCCCAAGGTCATTGGAATAAGATCAATTTTAAAGGTTTCGGCACCAAAAACAACATCACAATTTTCACACACATCAACCACTAGCACCGTCTTGCCGTCCGATATTTCGACTTCTATCGGACGACTTAACTTAGCTAACGGTCTATTAAGTTTAGGCACAAATTTAGGAGACACAAACGACAAATTTGCACCGCTATCGAAAAGAATCCTTGCCGGATTAGAATTAACCATGTAAGTACCTGAGACAACTTCGTGCGATTGTTTGGCTTCATCATTGGTCATCAAATAGTTGCGACCCCTAGCCGTACCCGCCGCCTTCTCTAACCGTTTCACATTGTCGTTTCGCAAGTCGGGACACTCCGGCTTCTTATGCCCTTCTTTGCCGCAATTAAAACAAGTGACTTTGTTCCCGGAACGTGGTTTCGGACACTCACGAGCCATATGACCCGGTTGCCCACAATTGTAGCACGTATAAGAAAACCCGCCGGTAGTGCCCTTCTTTGCACTATTGACACTTTCGGCCCCCCTCTTGCTCTTGCTCTTCTTGCTTGAGGCGTTAGAGTAACTAAAACCTTCAAATTTTCTTTTGGAAAACATGAAATCACTCTTTCTTAGAACCTCCGGCTCAAAACCCCGAGCCAACTCGAACAATTCATCAAAAGACTTAGCCATACCCCGACTAATCTTCCCCTTGTACTCATCATTCAAAGTACGGTAGAAATCCTTCATGAGCTTATGATCATCACCAACATATTCCGGGCAAAACGAGTCTTTGCCAAGAATGTAGACTTAAGAGTAACTAAGTCCATTGAGCCTTGTTGCAAATGGTGCAACTCGTCCCGGATTCTATCGAGATCGGAAGAAGTTCGGTATTCCTTGAAAAACTCCTTCTTAAACTCTTCCCACGTCAAGCCCATACATTGTTCCTCACCATACAAGTTGATTTTATCATCCCACCATAACTTAGCCTCTTCTCGTAGCATGCTAGAGCCATATCTCGCCTTCTTCTCGGGAGGACATTCCGAGGTACGGAAAGCTCCCTCGATGTCGGAGATCCAACATGTACTTTTTAAAGGATCTCGTACCCCATTAAACATCGGGGGTTGAGCGTCCTTGAAATTCTTGTAGTGGAAGTCCCGCCTTCCTTCACCTCCTTCACCACGAGGATAAATGTTTCTAGCATCAAGGGCCTCTTCGATAGTGGCCTTCATTCGTTCATTTATCAAATCGGTCACTTGCCCATCGACCGAATCTTGGAAGACTTTTCGGACGTCTGTAAGAAAATCCGCTTTTAACTTTTTAAAGACGGCCTCAACCTTGGCCGAAAACTCGGCGTCCTCACTTGTACTTCCGTTATCATGATCGGGTCCGTTTCTCGTCTTCATTCTATAAAACGAAGTAGGTTAAGCGGCGAAACAAAAAGACATAACACGTATGTATATACATATACACCACACTACCCCATCTTGCTCAACAATCGTCGTACATTGCTTGTTCGACACGATTTGCGCCCGTAACAATGGTAGCTAATCATTGTTACGCGAGCACGTCGCATTAACTTGCTAGTACAACGTCCATCTCGCTCGATGCTCGCTAAACATACATAACAAATAGCGCATGATTAGTTTACATAAACCTATGCACAAACCAATCCCGATCCGACCCAAAGTCCTACAAGTCCCGCATAGCGCACACACAAAAAGTCTAAGTCTAGGCGCCTATCTCAAGTCACCTAAATCCCTTAGACCTTGCTCTGATACCACTTGTAACAACCCAAACCAACCCTCGACCAAACCACGCGAAAATACAAAATAAATAAAAAATTTCCTGTGCAGCATACCCGCGCGGCGCGCCATATAGGGGCGCGGCGCGCCAAAGTGGACTGTCCGGAAAGTCTCTAAATGCGAAAAAGATTGACTAGTTCCCGACACTTTTAGACGAAACGCTTTTTACCATACATCCAAATATGTAAAACTAACTTGTTTCAAATATAAAATCAATGTTTTACAGGCGGGGCCCACATCGGCCGTTTTACGAGTTTAATACAATTTACGAGTTTCGACCACCAAAAAGTTTAAGTTCCAAACTACACAATGAGCATGGCGTTTGGGATTAAACTACCCAACTATCGGTCAAACTCCAAGAGCTACTAAAGCCAAAAGCGTCCCCTAGCATCAAGCGGGATCTCTAGTCCAAAACGATGCCCTTACCCTTGTCCAAAACCGAACCTATAAAATGGTAAACAACGAGAGGGTAAGCAAAGCTTAGTGAATGCAATAATTATACGAATACATATATAATTATACCTACTTGCATACACTTACACAACCGCAAACGTGCTAGCAAACAACATTAGCTTATCGTCGCAATAACAAGCTATAATTCACCAATACCCCCAAGCTAGCATAACATCCGCATATAAATATAACTCGAATAATATAATATGCTTACAACACAAATAACCATGGTTAACCAATAGTACAAGGGAACGGCGCTCGCGAAAACGCCATCGGTGTTCGTAACATCCGTTAGGGCACTTAACACCTCGCACCACTAACCCCTAGGGTAGCACCTTAACACCTCGGCACATCACCCCGAGTGGCATCTTAACACCTCGATGCATCACTCATTATTTTTACGGAGTGGTGTCTTAACACCGCGACACTACACTCCTAGGTGGCATCTTAACACCTCGATGCTACACCTGAGTGGCATCTTAACACCTCGATGCTACACTCTTCACGCGAAACGTGGTGTCTTAACACCTCGACACTACACATTTCACGCTACAACAAATAGATACATTATATACCTACACATATAATTATTCCACTCACCTCAAAGTCTTGTGAAAAGATACCCGAGCTTGCGAAACCTCAAAGTAACGTACCTATCACATTATACATATTATCAAACGCAAACTCAAGTCGGTCAACCAGTTCTTTCACCATTCCTAAGTCATTTTGACCCAAAGTGCAATCCCGACCCATTTTGCACCATTAACCCTAATAATGGGTCAACTTCACCAAAAACCCTAACCCTAGTCAAATATGGTCTTATTACATTTTTAAATCACCAATTTAACTCATTTTCACACATGCAAGACCACTTAGGTCAATAAAGACCCATTTGACCCATTTCAAGGTCAACACACCCATTTGGGTCATCCATGCCCAATTAACACCCATTTACATATCATTGAAGTGTTCTAGTACTTTAACTAATTAATTAGGTTCATAAACATAAATTAACACTTTGAAAACCCTAATTAGTTACCTTTGAGTCTACATGACCCAAATTCACCCAAAACCCCCAAATTACTAGCAAGTGGGTTTTGTGTGCATCACTAACCCAAACCCTAACCCTTAATGCAATTAAAGTAAGAATCTAGGTTTTAGAACTTACCAACACAATCACTACGTAGCTAGCGACTAGATGAACGACTTTAGAACTCGCACTAAGACCCGATTCAACCTCCTTTACCCTTTAATGAAGCTTTCTCACTCAAGAAATGCACTCTCTCACTAAAATTGAATTGGAGAGGATAAGGTGGTTGTGAATGGAGTTAATGAGCTCCCAAAACTGATCTAAGGCATTAAATTCGGACCCCAAGGTGATTTTACCAAAATGCCCTCAAAATATCTAATTAAAAAGAAAAGGGGAATCTGTCGCAGACAGATGGCGCGACGCGCCACCTAGCCGCGCGGCGCGCGACCTCCCAGTTCAGCATCTTTTGTCTTTTTAATTATGTGCAACAAAAACCCCAAACTTGAGTAACTCATATACACATATGTACACTACAAATATTCGTGTCTTACAGTCTATAAAGATTGCACCAAAATGAAAGAAAAATAACCACAATGGCTATCGGAAGAACACCGACCACCACCACAACAATCAAACCCTTCAAAATAAGCACCAGGAGCAAAAACCCTGAGACTCATAAGCGGACCAAAAGAACCACCAAAAGAATCCAACAACAATTCCGGCCTAAAAGGTTCCGGCCGAAACGGAACCGATAACCACCCAACAACCACGTCACTACATTAGGGTGACAACAAACAAAAATAACGACAACCACAAAATCAGAGAACTAGAGCACCAACAGAGCACCAACCAAAATATCACTAGCAAAGAGAACGTCGGCTACGGTGACACTCAGAAATTTTTCGGCGAGTACGAGGACAACAAAGACCATAGGAAGGAGAGAAACAGCTGGTTAACGGAAGGAAACCACTCCGACGGCTACGTACGACTATACCTGGCAAACGGGTCAGGTTGGATGCTTTTGGTAACGGGTCCAAACGGGTCAGGTTTGGTCAGTTTGGGTAACAGGTCGAAACGAGTACTGGGTCAAATAGGTCCGGGTCATGTACTTTTACATTTAATTTTTTACAGTTATTATATTGTTTTAGTTATTATTATTTATATTTATTTATTATTAATATTTATTATATATACAAGAAAATATTAATATACATCTTGCTCTAGCTATTGAGTCGACAGCAAGCGTAGATTTATTGGCGACTTGACTGACTCATAGAGCCTATATTAAATTTCAGGCAGGATTTAGAACCCATGGAAATTTGATTTTACCATTTTCATGGTGTCTCAATTTTAATTTTAATTATAATTTATTTTTTTTAAAAAAATTTCCTACTTATTGGCCGGAGTTCCACTCGAAAGCAATCTCTTTCTCCGTCGAATAGAGAGAGGGATGACTTTCTCTACTTTTGAGAGCGTTTTCACTCTGAGTGGAGAAATGACTTTTCTTTATTCTCGGATAGAGGAAGGATTGTGTATATCTCACCTCCCCATACACCACTTATGTGGTATTGAATTTTGTTGTTGTTGTATTAATATACATAATAATAGATACGAAGTTTAACCATTAATGCTTTCATAGACGATTTACGAATGAAACTTGTCATGTTCGACCTATTTTACCATTCACATACCTATTTTACCAATTCACAAGACATATTAAACATGTGTCTATTTAACAAACTTTAGGTATTAATACCCAATAGACCCGTTCTTTTACATTTTGCAAGACATGATAGGTTGGAGAAAAACTCATTTAACTTTTTTTATGTTTTGGTTTACAGGCCTAATAATTTTAATGACCTAATTGACTCAAAAAGTTGACCAATTTGACCCAAATTTGAGAGTATGGGTCTCAATTGAATTGAATTGATAGGTATAAGTACCACCAACCATCCCAGTCAATAGCCGCAAGAAGTGGCCGGATCTAAACATCGCAAGCCGGAAATAGAATATGAAAAAGAAGGAACTGAAGTTTAAGGAGCTGAACAGAGAAAGCAAGATCCCCAACTCCCAATAGTGCTCTCACCACGAGAACGGTGATGGAAGCAGCCATGGTCGCCGGAGAGACAATGCTTCGCCGGAACCCCTCGACCAAGAAACTGGAGGAAAAAATAACGGAAACAAACAAGATATTCCAACCAAACAACTAAATCTACAAAGAAAGTGGCAGCACGTATGGTAAACGGTCGGAATACTCACGTCTAACCGGAAAAAAAGGAAAAAAAAAAAGAAAAAGAGACGGAACACTAGCGAAAGGAAAAATAACCTGTAGCAGCAAACCGATAGTGAAGGTGAGAAGCAGCAAAGATAAAGGAAACAAGGAGATGGCGGCTGAGTTATGGGATTAGGGTTTGTGAGAGAGAAGGAAACATGAGAGAATTCAAACGTAGAGAGAGAAATTTTATGGTGTTAGTTTAACTGAGCTATACTTGTGTTAGTTTAACTGAGCTATACTTGTTCTTTTCACTTTTACTATGTTAACCTCTTATGTAAGACTCCTTCCAACCATGGCGGTGATGTCAAAGGCAAGTTATGTAATTTTTGGTGATGTGGTAAGGTCAAAGATGAAGTTAAATAAAGGAGAGTGTCAAATTTGAGGGTTAAATTTGTAAATAGGTGATATGGTAAAATATTATTGGTAGCTGGGTATAAAATATATTAATTAATAATTAATAATATATAAAAATATTCGAAAAAATCTGATTGGCTGAAACACATTTGACACACCGGTCAAATTCCCGACTGACGCCCAGGCGTCAAATTTTGACGCCGCGTTAGGGGCGTCAAGGGCGTCAAAAAAGTGTCACATCTAATTCCACCTCATCTGACGCCACTTTTTCACGTGGGTTAAAACCAGCCAAAGTACTAGTTTTGGTGTTGCTTATATTTTTGTTTGAATCATTTGCTCGTATTATTTTTGGAAGTGTATAAATATGTATGAGTTTTTCTTTTGTTAATTATTGTCTATTGAAATTATATTTTTTTTCCGAAAGATCAATAATATTAAATCACGAAACGAGCCAAGGCCTAAAAACACGAGAGTTTCGAATTACATACAAAAACACATGAGCTAGCAACTGTAATACTAAAAATACAGTAAATGAAATCGATTTGCCCATGAGCTAGCAACTGTAATACTAAAAATACAGTAAATGAAATCGATTTGTAAATTAAACAACACGAGAACAGGGATCACTAATCCAAGTAAGCCACTCCATCTTTCGATTCTTGATCCTGTTTGAAATTCACTCTAATGATTTGAGTTGAATCTCCATAAGAGCCGTTGCACCATTCTAACAATGATTCTTGAACACTTTTTGGTTACGATTACTCCATATGAGATATGCACAACACCAATCCAATGCTTACCATATACACGAGATTAGAGGGGATAGGACACGATTACATCTCCAGCGAAAGGCTTCGCTTAAGCTAAGATTTGTAACCGCCCCCAACCCCCACCATTTGTAGATTTTCACCCATATATCCATAGAATGTCGACAAAAGAACATAATGTGGTCGATTGTTTTCACATCGTCGTCACACAAAGAGCACCTAACGAAATCAAGGTCAACACCCCTTTTATCGAGTTCGATACTCATTATGTATTATAATAATAAATAACTATTCTGTTTTAAAGTTTTTTCTTTTCAACTTTAATCTCAAATATCTTTATTTATGTTATATAATAGTTGATGAAACTCATACTAATTAATAGTATATTTAAAACTCAATACACTCATATAATTTTAATCAAATACTACGTATTATATAATACAAATAATTATATTATTGAAAGTCAAAATTGAGAATTAAAGACTTTGAAAAGTAAAAGATATGACACTTATTATGAGACAGAATGAGTAATATAATTGGTCATGTTACTCCACTTGTAACTTTGAAGGTTTTTAAAGGTCTGTTTGAAAAGAAAGAAAAAATATGACAATTACGTGACATTGTTAAATATGAAAAGTGAGTTATGGAGCTTCAAATTATCTCTTAAATTTGTGTAGGTCCTATTTATTTTCAATTCAATTTATTTTTGTTTTATAAATAACTAAATTAAATAATTATAAATATATTCAATTGAAAAATTCACAAATGCTACTGTTGAATTAAGCTACATCGGTAATAAAACCCAAATCAAGGGGTAAAACGGTAAATGCAAACTAGCCATCCAACTTTGACTTTCTTTACCATAAAATCAAATCACAAATATTAAATAAATTAATCTTAATAAAAGTCTTATAAATAAGAATTACATAAACTAAAAACCATTCATGGTTCGAAAGGTTGGCGGAAGGTATCATATATGCTCAGCGAGATCATCTCTTAATCGATCGTGCATATGTTTATCTCATATTTCTCGTGCAATTGTATCTCGCAATTGTATCCTGATCTCTTCCTCTATTTGTAATACGTTTGATCACGGTCGATGGCTCAACAAGCATTTCTTCTTCAATCGAACTGACACCAAAACAGGTGTTCGCAACACTGCCATACGCCAATTGGCGTAAGGTCGCGGTACACTTTTGTATTGACAACCGACCGCATCAAAAATTACTTTAAAAAATTAAAGTGATCGGGAATTGAATCCCCGGTGAATTGAGATATATCTTGCGTGATTCGGAGCATCCATTGGCAGCTCGTACGAAAACGTCTTCAGAAAATAATCATCCAATAAACGTTTATTTGCAGCTTCACGCTCCCTCAGAATGTAAAGTAGTGTACGGGGACTCATGGTTTGAGAAGATGAAGATAGGCCAACGTAATTTTGAATAGAATCGACTATTATCTCGTCTATGGGTTCATCAACAAATATTAAATCGGATGACTCCATTTACATAATTTTATGATAGATTTGTAAAATATTATAGAGAAAAAGATACTTCGTAATAGAATTGTGTGTAAAAGTGTTGAAGATGGTATGTATTTATAGTGTTAAAAATATGATTTTTTAAATTATATATATATATATATATATATATATATATATATATATATATATATATATATATATATATATATATATGCTGTCAAATGAATATATTTTCGAAACCAATCACAGCTGGTCACATGTCATCCCACGCTCCAATTTTGCCTGTTTGAATCAATACTAACGCCCCTAAGTGTTGGATTTAATGCCGCGTAACAAACATTACGGGCGTTAAATTTGACCAAGCTAGATTCCTACGCGTTTTTAACGCCGTGTAACGTTTGTTCGTATGAGGTATGTGAGAAAGAAATTGGTGGCCACCAATAATTTAGACATAACATATAATTTAGACATAAAATATAACTTGATCAATCAAGTTACATGAGATCTGAACCCATCATTAGATTTTTTGTTTGAAAGTGTGCGAAAGTGTAGTTGTAAATGCAAACATAAAATTTGTGATTGAAAAATTAGGGGATTAGAAAATTAAGTTGAAGCCTGGAGGTGTTCGTGATAGAATTCGACCTTCCATTTAACTCATTATATTTTTATAACCAAGTTTTCAAAGCATACTCATTAGAGGTCAAGCTTTTAACACAAATTGACCCATATCTATGTAAATGGGTCAGAAATGCTACCCCTATGTTGTACGAATATATGCATTCTTATGGTGTAGTTTTGTTGTTAAAATGTCAAGGGAGTTTTCGATGCGGCCATTAAAGTTGTCTTGCAACCTTCAAGAAGGGAAAAGGTCAAAAGGGTTGCTCTATATTGTGATCAACTTTGGAGTGAATAGAGTTTATACGTTCTCTTGTCAAGGAAGTAACAGAGGCTAACCAGTGAAAGGTCAACATTTGGGTTATTGTGTGGCTAACCAGTGAAAGGTCAACATTTGGGTTATTGTGTGTCTCCTTTTTTGACCGGCAAAAAGAATATATTATAAACCTATATCTCTATCAAGATGCTAAAAGGAGAAAAAAACAAATTACAATGAGCTACATAATCAATCATTCCAACTATCGGCCTTCTACCTCTATGACTCAATCAAAAGAAAGTAAAAGACCAAATAGAATAAAAAATAACGTCCTTTTTCATAGGACTCGAGTCAAAAATAAGTAGGTTGCAAAAGACGTGAGACGGGGTCGAGACGGTCGGGTCCTAAAAAGGTCGAGACGTTCGAGACGGGGTCGAGACGGGGGTCGAGACGGACGTTGACCAAAGTTGACTTTTAAATATATAAGTATAAAAATGCATATATGTATACATATTTTAAAGCTAAAAAATTTAATTAATTAATTTGTACCCATAATTGCTATCATCGTTAATTTAATACAACAAATTCAAACTAAAACACGATATATTTTACCGATTTTCTGGCTTTTTTGAATTTTGACCGACTTTGACCCAATTTTTTTCAACTTTGACCCGAATTTTGTGCGTTGACTGTAATATTAGACGGTTTTCTTCGAGACGGGACGGATTAGTCACCAAACCGTCGAGACGGGCGTCGAGACGGCTCGAGACGGGGTGTTTTGCAACAGTGAAAATAACACTATTCCGTAATCTCCATAAACACCACAAAACGGTAAGGCAAATGATGAACATCGACTCTGTTTTAGTAGTCACACTTTTATTGTTTGGCCTTCCTGGTTCCTCCCTAACTGGTTTTTGGTTTGTTCTTAAATGTACTAGTTTGACCGGAAATCCACTATGATGAAAATGAAAAACAAAACACTGATGTGTTGGATTATTTTCCTTTATATATATTTATTTCTATAGCTACACTATATATAACCCTCCACATAGTATATATGCACCTGTATCTATTTATATGTATTTAGACTATATATATGTACCGCTGCATATGTTGGTTACCTATATATGTACCTATGTATCTATGTAACATGTATTGGTGTGTGTATGTTTGTCTGTCTTGTTTCTGTACCTAAGTATATATATCTACGAATGTATCTATATGTATATATGTTTAAGCATGAGTTTTTTTTATCCATGCTCATGTGTGGTGCGTGTGTGTATATATATATATATATATATATATATATATATATATATATATATATATATATATGTATTTATTTTGTTTGTCTGTATGTTTACTTGATTTTAAATGGTTTTGTGCTCTGTATGATCCATGCTATTTGCCCTACTGTTGTGCATTACTGCTTTATGTGTTCTCTTTTTTGGTTACTGTGTATGGTTGCTTCTTGCTAGGAGCACATAACTCTTACAGGTACGTATCTTTTGTAGTGACCCGAACTTTTCCATGTTTATATATATTAATTGAGATTGATATTTACATGATTAAATATTTCCAACATGTTAAGCAATCAAACTTGTTAAGACTTGATTAATTGAAATATGTTTCATATAGACAATTGACCACCCAAGTTGACCGGTGATTCACGAACGTTAAAACTTGTAAAAACTATACGATGACATATATATGGTTATATATATAGTTAACATGTTTTTATTATAAGTATGTATCTCATTAGGTATTTTAACAATGAGTTATATACATAAAAATGAGACTATTAATTTAAGAAACTCGAAAACGATATATATAACGATTATCGTTATAACAACGTCTTACTAGGTACATATGAATCATATTAAGATATTGATACACTTGGTTAATTATGTTAAATGATAAGTAAATATATTATTAAGTGTATTAACAATGAAATACATATGTAAAAATAAGACTACTAACTTAATGATTTCGAAACGAGACATATATGTAACGATTATCGTTGTAACGACATTTAACTGTATATACATCATACTAAGATATATTATATATCATAATATCATGATAATATAATAATTTAACATCTCATTTGTTATAATAAACAATGGGTTAACAACATTCAACAAGATCGTTAACCTAAAGGTTTCAAAACAACATTTACATGTAACGACTAACGATGACTTAACGACTCAGTTAAAATGTATATACATGTAGTGTTTTAATATGTATTCATACACTTTTGAAAGACTTCAAGACACTTATCAAAATACTTCTACTTAACAAAAATGCTTACAATTACATCCTCGTTCAGTTTCATCAACAATTCTACTCGTATGCACCCGTATTCGTACTCGTACAATACACAGCTTTTAGATGTATGTACTATTGGTATATACACTCCAATGATCAGCTCTTAGCAGCCCATGTGAGTCACCTAACACATGTGGGAACCATCATTTGGCAACTAGCATGAAATATCTCATAAAATTACAAAAATATGAGTAATCATTCATGACTTATTTACATGAAAACAAAATTACATATCCTTTATATCTAATCCATACACCAACGACCAAAAACACCTACGAACACTTTCATTCTTCAATTTTCTTCATCTAATTGATCTCTCTCAAGTTCTATCTTCAAGTTCTAAGTGTTCTTCATATATTTTACAAGTTCTAGTTACATAAAATCAAGAATACTTTCAAGTTTGCTAGCTCACTTCCAATCTTGTAAGGTGATCATCCAACCTCAAGAAATCTTTGTTTCTTACAGTAGGTTATCATTCTAATACAAGGTAATAATCATATTCAAACTTTGATTCAATTTCTATAACTATAACAATCTTATTTCAAGTGATGATCTTACTTGAACTTGTTTTCGTGTCATGATTCTGCTTCAAGAACTTCGAGCCATCCAAGGATCCGTTGAAGCTAGATCCATTTTTCTCTTTTCCAGTAGGTTTATCCAAGGAACTTAAGGTAGTAATGATGTTCATAACATCATTCGATTCATACATATAAAGCTATCTTATTCGAAGGTTTAAACTTGTAATCACTAGAACATAGTTTAGTTAATTCTAAACTTGTTCTCAAACAAAAGTTAATCCTTCTAACTTGAATTTTAAAATCAACTAAACACATGTTCTATATCTATATGATATGCTAACTTAATGATTTAAAACCTGGAAACACGAAAAACACCGTAAAACCGGATTTACGCCGTCGTAGTAACACCGAGGGCTGTTTTGGGTTAGTTAATTAAAAACTATGATAAACTTTGATTTAAAAGTTGTTATTCTGAGAAAATGATTTTTATTATGAACATGAAACTATATCCAAAAATTATGGTTAAACTCAAAGTGAAAGTATGTTTTCTAAAATGGTCATCTAGACGTCGTTCTTTCGACTGAAATGACTACCTTTACAAAAACGACTTGTAACTTATTTTTCCGACTATAAACCTATACTTTTTCTGTTTAGATTCATAAAATAGAGTTCAATATAAAACCATAGCAATTTGATTCACTCAAAACGGATTTAAAATGAAGAAGTTATGGGTAAAACAAGATTGGATAATTTTTCTCATTTTTGCTACGTGAAAATTGGTAACAAATCTATTCCAACCATAACTTAATCAACTTGTATTGTATATTATGTAATCTTGAGATACCATAGACACGTATACAATGTTTCGACCTATCATGTCGACACATCTATATATATTTCGGAACAACCATAGACACTCTATATGTGAATGTTGGAGTTAGCTATACAGGGTTGAGGTTGATTCCAAAATATATATAGTTTGAGTTGTGATCAATAATGAGATACGTATACACTGGGTCGTGGATTGATTCAAGATAATATTTATCGATTTATTTATGTACATCTAATTGTGGACAACTAGTTGTAGGTTACTAACGAGGACAGCTGACTTAATAAACTTAAAACATCAAAATATATTAAAAGTGTTGTAAATATATTTTGAACATACTTTGATATATATGTATATATTGGTATAGGTTCGTGAATCAACCAGTGGCCAAGTCTTACTTTCCGACGAAGTAAAAATCTGTGAAAGTGAGTTATAGTCCCACTTTTAAAATCTAATATTTTTGGGATGAGAATACATGCAGGTTTTATAAATGATTTACAAAATAGACACAAGTACGTGAAACTACATTCTATGGTTGAATTATCGAAATCGAATATGCCCCTTTTTATTAAGTCTGGTAATCTAAGAATTAGGGAACAGACACCCTAATTGACGCGAATCCTAAAGATAGATCTATCGGGCCCAACAAGCCCCATCCAAAGTACCGGATGCTTTAGTACTTCGAAATTTATATCATATCCGAAGGGTGTCCCGGAATGATGGGGATATTCTTATATATGCATCTTGTTAATGTCGGTTACCAGGTGTTCACCATATGAATGACTTTTATCTCTATGTATGGGATGTGTATTGAAATATGAAATCTTGTGGTCTATTATTATGATTTGATATATATAGGTTAAACCTATAACTCACCAACATTTTTGTTGACGTTTTAAGCATGTTTATTCTCAGGTGATTATTAAGAGCTTCCGCTGTCGCATACTTAAATAAGGACGAGATTTGGAGTCCATGCTTGTATGATATTGTGTAAAAACTGCATTCAAGAAACTTATTTTGTTGTAACATATTTGTATTGTAAACCATTATGTAATGGTCGTGTGTAAACAGGATATTTTAGATTATCATTATTTGATAATCTATGTAAAGCTTTTTTAAAACCTTTATCTATGAAATAAAGGTTATGGTTTATTTTAAAAATGAATGCAGTCTTTGAAAAACGTCTCATATAGAGGTCAAAACCTCGCAACGAAATCAATTAATATGGAACGTTTTTAATCAATAAGAACGGGACATTTCAGTTGGTATCCGAGCATTGGTCTTAGAGAACCAGAATTTTGCATTAGTGTGTCTTATCGAGTTTGTTAGGATGCATTAGTGAGTCTGGACTTCGACCGTGTTTACTTGAAAAATGATTGCTTAACAAATTTTGTTGGAAACTATATATTTTTAACATGTGAATATTATGTGATATATTAATCTCTTAACGCGTTTGATATTATGTGATAGATGTCTACCTCTAGAACAAGTCCCATTGACTCACCTAATAATAATGAAGAGTCAAATGTAAATTGGAATGATTCGTGGAATGATTCACAAGTTTCCGAAGAGGAACCGGAAGAAGAGTCGGAACCGGAAGAAGAATCGGAACCGGAAGAAGAATCGGAACCGGATGAAGAAGTAGAACCGGTGGGGGAAATAATAAAACGGTTAAGTAAAAGAAAATCCTCAACCAACCGACCAAGGTTAATTATGGTCAATGGTGTTTCCGCCAAGGAAGCAAAATATTGGGAGGATTACCAATTCTCCGATGAACGGATTCCGACGAGAATTCCGATGATGTTATAGAAATTACCCCAACTGAATTTAAAAAGGCAAAAGAAAATAATAAGGGAAAGGGCATAAAAATAGAAAAATCTAATTCCAACCCCGATGAACTTTATATGTATCGTCAACCCCCGAAGTCCTTAAGTTGTAACAATGACCCGGGAACCTCTAAACCACCAGGTTTTTCTAAACCGTTGTGGAAAACGACAGTTAGTATTAGGGGAACATCATATATCCCTAGAAACTTGGCAAAACGAACCAAAACCGAAGAAGAAGAAACGAGCGAGTCGGAATAAGATAGTTGTATTCGTGTGGTGTAATATATGTAATATAGTGTGCTTATGCTTTATGATATATGTAAAAATTGCTTGTATTAATAAGTATTTTTTTATGAATCTAACTCTTGTCTATTTTACAGTTTAAAAACACAAAATGGATAGACAACCCAATATTTTAAGAGACCTACCCGGAGACATGATTGATGAAATCTTGTCTAGAGTCGGCCAGAATTCCTCGGCACAACTATTTAAGGCGAGATCAGTTTGTAAGACATTCGAAGAACGTTCCAAGAATGTCTTGGTTTATAAGAGACTTTCGTTTGAAAGATGGGGGATATCACATTGGGAAACCCATAAGTTACGATGTGTTTACTTTGACGCATATATTGCGGGGAACCCAAATGCTATTTTACGCAACGGGTTAAGAAATTATTTTGACTCAATATATTCGAATATTGGACTTCGTGATTTAGAAAAAGCGGCTAACATGCAACATAAAGAAGCATGTTATGCTTACGGATTAGTAATGTTCGCTTCTCACCAAAGTGAGAACAAGAACATCGGGCTACAACTATTAAACAAAACGTTTCCACAAGTGACGGAGTCTGTAATTGGGGTAAGAAATGAGGTTTTTAGATTGTTACAGGACTGTTGGACATTACGTAACCCTCGTCCCTTTGACGACGTTACAACACGCTGTCTTATCAACGGCCATAACGGTTATGTTCCACAAGACCAAGGATGGGAAGTAGTCCTAGTAAAACCAGAATGCATGACTTGTTTCTGGACGTATGAATTACGTGTCTTTATTGCCTTTGCTGAACGACTTGTGTACTAGCTAGAATTATCTTCACAACTATCTTGTATCAAAGTTATTGTGTGCTATATTTCATGCTTTATGTAAAATAAGCGGTATTGTAAGTTTGTAAAATATTGTATAAAAGTTTGAACGCGAAATATTATTATAATCAGTTTTTCATATAGAATTGTAGTAGTTGAATTGTATATTAGCTACTAAGTATGAACTTAACGGGTAGGTACTACCCGAATTTAAACTTATAAAACGCTAATATGAAGAAAAAGCTTTTATAAATGAGTTCATATTATGCTACGAAATACTATTAACTACTCTTAATATTCTGTATGATTAACTTGTTCCATTTGACTATTTTAAAGGAAATGGCACCGACTACTCGACACACCGTGAATATGAATGAAGAGGAATTCCGTACTTTTCTAGCTTCAAACATAGCCGCAGTACAGGCTGCGCTACATACCAACAATAACCTTGGATCTAGCAGTACAGGAAATCGTGTAGGATGCACCTACAAAGAATTCACTGCCTGCAAACCTTTAGAATTTGATGGAACCGAAGGACCGATCGGATTGAAACGGTGGACCGAGAAGGTCGAATCGGTGTTTGCCATAAGTAAGTGTACTGAAGAGGACAAAGTGAAGTACGCTACGCATACCTTCACAGGTTCTGCGTTAACATGGTGGAATACCTATCTAGAGCAAGTGGGACAAGACGATGCGTACGCACTACCGTGGTCAGCATTCAAGCACTTGATGAACGAGAAGTACCGTCCCAGAACCGAGGTCAATAAGCTCAAGACAGAACTTAGAGGGTTACGAACCCAAGGATTTGATATTACCACATACGAAAGAGGATTCACAGAATTGTGCCTATTGTGTCCGGGAGCATTCGAAGATGAGGAAGAGAAGATCGACGCGTTTGTGAAAGGATTACCGGAAAGAATCCAAGAAGATATAAGTTCACACGAGCCCGCCTCTATACAACAGGCATGTATAATGGCTCACAAACTAGTGAACCAGATTGAAGAAAGAATTAAAGAACAGACTGCTGAAGAGGCCAATGTGAAGCAAGTCAAAAGAAAGTGGGAGGAAAACGGTGATAAGAATCACCAATACAACAACAACAGCAATTACAACAATAATCGCAACAATTATCCCAACAATCGCAACATCAATCGCAACTACAACAAACGGCCCAACAACAACAACAACAACAGCAACTACAACAATCATCCCAATAACAATAATAACCGCAACAACAACAACAACAACAACAATAATCAGAAGCAGCTATGCCAAAGGTGTGAAAAGTATCACTCGGGGTTCTGCACCAAATTTTGCAACAAGTGTAAAAGAAATGGTCATAGCGCGGTGAAATGTGAGGTTTACGGACCAGGGGTTAATAGAACGAAAGGAATAAATGGTGTCGGAACGAGTAATGGCGGAGCAAGTAGTGTCGGAGCAAGTTATGCCAATGTAGTTTGTTATAAATGTGGAAAACCGGGCCACATTATTAGAAATTGCCCGAACCAGGAGAACAAGAATGGACAAGGCCGCGGAAGAGTTTTCAATATTAATGCGGCAGAGGCACAGGAAGACCCGGAGCTTGTTACGGGTACGTTTCTTATTGACAATAAATCTGCTTACGTTTTATTTGATTCGGGTGCGGATAGAAGCTATATGAGTAGAGATTTTTGTGCTAAATTAAGTTGTCCATTGACGCCTTTGGATAGTAAATTTTTACTCGAATTAGCAAATGGTAAATTAATTTCAGCAGATAATATATGTCGGAATCGAGAAATTAAACTGGTTAGCGAAACATTTAAGATTGATTTGATACCAGTAGAGTTAGGGAGTTTTGATGTGATAATCGGTATGGACTGGTTGAAAGAAGTGAAAGCAGAGATCGTCTGTTACAAAAATGCAATTCGCATTATACGAGAAAAAGGAAAACCCTTAATGGTGTACGGAGAAAAGGGCAACACGAAGCTACATCTTATTAGTAATTTGAAGGCACAAAAACTAATAAGAAAAGGTTGCTATGCTGTTCTAGCACACGTCGAGAAAGTACAAACTGAAGAAAAGAGCATCAATGATGTTCCCATTGCAAAAGAATTTCCCGATGTATTTCCGAAAGAATTACCGGGATTACCCCCACATCGATCTGTTGAATTTCAAATAGATCTTGTACCAGGAGCTGCACCAATAGCTCGTGCTCCTTACAGACTCGCACCCAGCGAGATGAAAGAACTGCAAAGCCAATTACAAGAATTTTTAGAGCGTGGTTTCATTCGACCAAGCACATCACCGTGGGGAGCTCCTGTTTTGTTTGTCAAGAAGAAAGATGGTACATTCAGGTTGTGTATCGACTACCGAGAGTTGAACAAACTTACCATCAAGAACCGCTACCCACTACCGAGAATCGACGACTTATTTGATCAACTACAAGGCTCGTCTGTTTATTCAAAGATTGACTTACGTTCCGGGTATCATCAAATGCGGGTGAAAGAAGATGATATTCCAAAGACTGCTTTCAGAACACGTTACGGTCATTACGAGTTTATGGTCATGCCGTTTGGTTTAACTAATGCACCAGGTGTGTTCATGAACCTTATGAACCGAGTGTGTGGACCATACCTTGACAAGTTTGTCATTGTTTTCATTGATGACATACTTATTTACTCAAAGAATGACCAAGAACACGGTGAACATTTGAGAAAGGTGTTAGAAGTATTGAGGAAGGAAGAATTGTACGCTAAGTTTTCAAAGTGTGCATTTTGGTTGGAAGAAGTTCAATTCCTCGGTCACATAGTGAACAAAGAATGTATTAAGGTGGATCCGGCAAAGATAGAAACTGTTGAAAAGTGGGAAACCCCGAAAACTCCGAAACACATACGCCAGTTTTTAGGACTAGCTGGTTACTACAGAAGGTTCATCCAAGATTTTTCCAGAATAGCAAAACCCTTGACTGCATTAACGCATAAAGGGAAGAAATTTGAATGGAATGATGAACAAGAGAAAGCGTTTCAGTTATTGAAGAAAAAGCTAACTACGGCACCTATATTGTCATTGCCTGAAGGGAATGATGATTTTGTGATTTATTGTGACGCATCAAAGCAAGGTCTCGGTTGTGTATTAATGCAACGAACGAAGGTGATTGCTTATGCGTCTAGACAATTGAAGATTCACGAACAAAATTATACGACGCATGATTTGGAATTAGGAGCGGTTGTTTTTGCATTAAAGATTTGGAGGCACTACTTATATGGGGTCAAAAGTATTATATATACCGACCACAAAAGTCTTCAACACATATTTAATCAGAAACAACTGAATATGAGGCAGCGTAGGTGGATTGAATTGTTGAATGATTACGACTTTGAGATTCGTTACCACCCGGGGAAGGCAAATGTGGTAGCCGATGCCTTGAGCAGGAAGGACAGAGAACCCATTCGAGTAAAATCTATGAATATAATGATTCATAATAACCTTACTACTCAAATAAAGGAGGCGCAACAAGGAGTTTTAAAAGAGGAAAATTTAAAGGATGAAATACCCAAAGGATCGGAGAAGCATCTTAATATTCAGGAAGACGGAACCCGGTATAGGGCTGAAAGGATTTGGGTACCAAAATTTGGAGATATGAGAGAAATGGTACTTAGAGAAGCTCATAAAACCAGATACTCAATACATCCTGGAACAGAGAAGATGTATAAGGATCTCAAGAAACATTTTTGGTGGCCGGGTATGAAAGCCGATGTTGCTAAATACGTAGGAGAATGTTTGACGTGTTCTAAGGTCAAAGCTGAGCATCAGAAACCATCAGGTCTACTTCAACAACCCGAAATCCCGGAATGGAAATGGGAAAACATTACCATAGATTTCATCACTAAATTGCCAAGGACTGCAAGTGGTTTTGATACTATTTGGGTAATAGTTGATCGTCTCACCAAATCAGTACACTTCCTGCCAATAAGAGAAGATGACAAGATGGAGAAGTTAGCACGACTGTATTTGAAGGAAGTCATCTCCAGACATGGAATACCAATCTCTATTATCTCTGATAGGGATGGCAGATTTATTTCAAGATTCTGGCAGACATTACAGCAAGCATTAGGAACTCGTCTAGACATGAGTACTGCCTATCATCCACAAACTGATGGGCAGAGCGAAAGGACGATACAAACGCTTGAAGACATGCTACGAGCATGTGTTATTGATTTCGGAAACAGTTGGGATCGACATCTACCGTTAGCAGAATTTTCTTACAACAACAGCTACCATTCAAGCATTGAGATGGCGCCGTTTGAAGCACTTTATGGTAGAAAGTGCAGGTCTCCGATTTGTTGGAGTGAAGTGGGGGATAGATAGATTACGGGTCCAGAGATTATACAAGAAACTACCGAGAAGATCATCCAAATTCAACAACGGTTGAAAACCGCCCAAAGTCGACAAAAGAGCTACGCTGACATTAAAAGAAAAGATATAGAATTTGAAATGGGAGAGATGGTCATGCTTAAAGTTGCACCTTGGAAAGGCGTTGTTCGATTTGGTAAACGAGGGAAATTAAATCCAAGGTATATTGGACCATTCAAGATTATTGATCGTGTCGGACCAGTAGCTTACCGACTTGATTTACCTCAACAACTCGCGGATGTACATAACACTTTCCACGTCTCGAATTTGAAGAAATGTTTTGCTAAAGAAGATCTCACTATTCCGTTAGATGAAATCCAAATCAACGAAAAACTTCAATTCATCGAAGAACCCGTCGAAATAATGGATCGTGAGGTTAAAAGACTTAAGCAAAACAAGATACCAATTGTTAAGGTTCGATGGAATGCTCGTAGAGGACCCGAGTTCACCTGGGAACGTGAAGATCAGATGAAGAAGAAATACCCGCATCTATTTCCAGAAGATTCGTCAACACCTTCAACAGCTTAAAATTTCGGGACGAAATTTATTTAACGGGTAGGTACTGTAGTGACCCGAACTTTTCCATGTTTATATATATTAATTGAGATTGATATTTACATGATTAAATATTTCCAACATGTTAAGCAATCAAACTTGTTAAGACTTGATTAATTGAAATATGTTTCATATAGACAATTGACCACCCAAGTTGACCGGTGATTCACGAACGTTAAAACTTGTAAAAACTATACGATGACATATATATGGTTATATATATAGTTAACATGTTTTTATTATAAGTATGTATCTCATTAGGTATTTTAACAATGAGTTATATACATAAAAATGAGACTATTAATTTAAGAAACTCGAAAACGATATATATAACGATTATCGTTATAACAACGTCTTACTAGGTACATATGAATCATATTAAGATATTGATACACTTGGTTAATTATGTTAAATGATAAGTAAATATATTATTAAGTGTATTAACAATGAAATACATATGTAAAAATAAGACTACTAACTTAATGATTTCGAAACGAGACATATATGTAACGATTATCGTTGTAACGACATTTAACTGTATATACATCATACTAAGATATATTATATATCATAATATCATGATAATATAATAATTTAACATCTCATTTGTTATAATAAACAATGGGTTAACCACATTCAACAAGATCGTTAACCTAAAGGTTTCAAAACAACATTTACATGTAACGACTAACGATGACTTAACGACTCAGTTAAAATGTATATACATGTAGTGTTTTAATATGTATTCATACACTTTTGAAAGACTTCAAGACACTTATCAAAATACTTCTACTTAACAAAAATGCTTACAATTACATCCTCGTTCAGTTTCATCAACAATTCTACTCGTATGCACCCGTATTCGTACTCGTACAATACACAGCTTTTAGATGTATCTACTATTGGTATATACACTCCAATGATCAGCTCTTAGCAGCCCATGTGAGTCACCTAACACATGTGGGAACCATCATTTGGCAACTAGCATGAAATATCTCATAAAATTACAAAAATATGAGTAATCATTCATGACTTATTTACATGAAAACAAAATTACATATCCTTTATATCTAATCCATACACCAACGACCAAAAACACCTACGAACACTTTCATTCTTCAATTTTCTTCATCTAATTGATCTCTCTCAAGTTCTATCTTCAAGTTCTAAGTGTTCTTCATATATTTTACAAGTTCTAGTTACATAAAATCAAGAATACTTTCAAGTTTGCTAGCTCACTTCCAATCTTGTAAGGTGATCATCCAACCTCAAGAAATCTTTGTTTCTTACAGTAGGTTATCATTCTAATACAAGGTAATAATCATATTCAAACTTTGGTTCAATTTCTATAACTATAACAATCTTATTTCAAGTGATGATCTTACTTGAACTTATTTTCGTGTCATGATTCTGCTTCAAGAACTTCGAACCATCCAAGGATCCGTTGAAGCTAGATCCATTTTTCTCTTTTCCAGTAGGTTTATCCAAGGAACTTAAGGTAGTAATGATGTTCATAACATCATTCGATTCATACATATAAAGCTATCTTATTCGAAGGTTTAAACTTGTAATCACTAGAACATAGTTTAGTTAATTCTAAACTTGTTCTCAAACAAAAGTTAATCCTTCTAACTTGAATTTTAAAATCAACTAAACACATGTTCTATATCTATATGATATGCTAACTTAATGATTTAAAACCTGGAAACACGAAAAACACCGTAAAACCGGATTTACGCCGTAGTAGTAACACCGCGGGCTGTTTTGGGATAGTTAATTAAAAACTATGATAAACTTTGATTTAAAAGTTGTTATTCTGAGAAAATGATTTTTATTATGAACATGAAACTATATCCAAAAATTATGGTTAAACTCAAAGTGAAAGTATGTTTTCTAAAATGGTCATCTAGACGTCGTTCTTTCGACTGAAATGACTACCTTTACAAAAACGACTTGTAACTTATTTTTCCGACTATAAACCTATACTTTTTCTGTTTAGATTCATAAAATAGAGTTCAATATGAAACCATAGCAAGATTGGATAATAGAGTTCACTCAAAACGGATTTAAAATGAAGAAGTTATGGGTAAAACAAGATTGGATAATTTTTCTCATTTTAGCTACGTGAAAATTGGTAACAAATCTATTCCAACCATAACTTAATCAACTTGTATTGTATATTATGTAATCTTGAGATACCATAGACACGTATACAATGTTTCGACCTATCATGTCGACACATCTATATATATTTCGGAACAACCATAGACACTCTATATGTGAATGTTGGAGTTAGCTATACAGGGTTGAGGTTGATTCCAAAATATATATAGTTTGAGTTGTGATCAATACTGAGATACGTATACACTGGGTCGTGGATTGATTCAAGATAATATTTATCGATTTATTTTTGTACATCTAATTGTGGACAACTAGTTGTAGGTTACTAACGAGGACAGCTGACTTAATAAACTTAAAACATCAAAATATATTAAAAGTGTTGTAAATATATTTTGAACATACTTTGATATATATGTATATATTGGTATAGGTTCGTGAATCAACCAGTGGCCAAGTCTTACTTTCCGACGAAGTAAAAATCTGTGAAAGTGAGTTATAGTCCCACTTTTAAAATCTAATATTTTTGGGATGAGAATACATGCAGGTTTTATAAATGATTTACAAAATAGACACAAGTACGTGAAACTACATTCTATGGTTGAATTATCGAAATCGAATATGCCCCTTTTTATTAAGTCTGGTAATCTAAGAATTAGGGAACAGACACCCTAATTGACGCGAATCCTAAAGATAGATCTATCGGGCCCAACAAGCCCCATCCAAAGTACCGGATGCTTTAGTACTTCGAAATTTATATCATATCCGAAGGGTGTCCCGGAATGATGGGGATATTCTTATATATGCATCTTGTTAATGTCGGTTACCAGGTGTTCACCATATGAATGACTTTTATCTCTATGTATGGGATGTGTATTGAAATATGAAATCTTGTGGTCTATTATTATGATTTGATATATATAGGTTAAACCTATAACTCACCAACATTTTTGTTGACGTTTTAAGCATGTTTATTCTCAGGTGATTATTAAGAGCTTCCGCTGTCGCATACTTAAATAAGGACGAGATTTGGAGTCCATGCTTGTATGATATTGTGTAAAAACTGCATTCAAGAAACTTATTTTGTTGTAACATATTTGTATTGTAAACCATTATGTAATGGTCGTGTGTAAACAGGATATTTTAGATTATCATTATTTGATAATCTATGTAAAGCTTTTTTAAAACCTTTATCTATGAAATAAAGGTTATGGTTTGTTTTAAAAATGAATGCAGTCTTTGAAAAACGTCTCATATAGAGGTCA
The DNA here is from genome assembly GCF_046630445.1 of Rutidosis leptorrhynchoides. Taxonomy (NCBI): domain Eukaryota; kingdom Viridiplantae; phylum Streptophyta; class Magnoliopsida; order Asterales; family Asteraceae; genus Rutidosis; species Rutidosis leptorrhynchoides. Next base: position 102,953,950 of record NC_092339.1, read on the forward strand.
AAACCTCGCAACGAAATCAATTAATATGGAACGTTTTTAATCAATAAGAACGGGACATTTCATCTTTTGCCCTATCTTTTCGTTTTTATGAGCACTTCTGGCCGGAGGTCCGTTTGGAAACAATCTCTTTTGCTCTAGAGTAGAGGGAGGGACGACCTTATCTAGGCGCGGGTTCTATACCCGCGGGTGGAGTAGTGACTTTCTTCTAATCTAGGGTACGAGGAATGATTGTCTACACCCACCTCTCCCATACCCCACTTTTGTGGGATTGGATATTGTTGTTGTTGTTGTTGTATATATTTATTTCGTTCATTTGTACTTGATTGTTATATACTCTAGTCGGTGATTTGGTTACTACTTTAATTCCAATATCGTTAAACCCAAACTTTAGGAAAGTCTTAGATTAATTGTTATCATTTCACCTCCAAGGTCAAAACAAATATGATAACTAGGATATAATTATTGATTTATTTCCAACTATAGCGTAGAATTTAATTTATAAGGATTTTATTTACATACAAAACTCTAATGGAAAAGGTTTTAGCCTGACCTCTGGGGAATGGAGTACAATATTGTCAGGGCGTCCTGTAAATTTTGTAGGCCCTGTTCATACGGAAAAAAAATAGGCCCTTTGAAGTTTATATCTATATAAAAAAAAGTTGAACAATATTGAATGTCATAAGTATTAACATCAATAAAACAAATTTAAAAACCGATTGTAGAACACGTAATATTAAATTGTTAAATAAGTTATTTGAATAATGTTGTTATTCTAACATTCTTAGAACCTAAGTGGTTCATTAAAAACGTATGCTTTCCTTTAAATAAACTTGTCTAAATTTTTGTATCCAGCCTTTATGATTTCAATATAATAACATTAATATTAATATTAAATATTAAATATGAATTTCATAATAAGACCTTGACGATTATCCCTACTATCGATAACTTGAGTTTACATAATAATAATAACCCTAAATTATTAAAATTAATAAATATATTAATAATGTTATAATTCAGTAGTTTATAACTACCTTTGGCTTATTTACTAATTAGAGACTTATACATATAAGTAAGAAGAGAGTTTATATATATGAAATATATATCAAAGTGTGTATGTTGAAGGCTAACATAGAGGCCTTATTTATATTACAAGATTTACTGTGCAATCACAAGAGATCAATTACAATTTTGTCTTTTACTTTATGGGATGGATTGATAAATGTGTGGACATAAATTGTCGACCATATATCATGACTTTTATGATATCACAACACTCCCCCTTGGATGACAATTTTGCTTCGTTAGAGATCAACTTGAACTGCCTCGTTAAAAACCTTACTAAAGAAAACCTGGTGGGACAAAACTTTAGCTAAGGGAAAAAGAGTGCAGCATGAAGTTGACTCCCTCTCAAGTAGACATCGGTGAGCTGTTACATATTTTGAACATGCCTCATGCCAATATTGTGAACATGCGTTCTGAAAATAGCAGTTGGAAGTGCTTTGGTGAAAAGATCGGCGGAGTTTTTGCTGGATTGAACATATCTCATTTTAATCTGGTTGTCCTTGATGAGATCTTAAGTGTATGAGAAGAATCTAGGAGGTATATGTTTTGTTCGGTCACTTTTGATATACCCTTCTTTAATATGTGTTATGCAAGTTGCATTATCTTCATAGATAGTTGTTGGACTTTTATCGCGTTCTAGTCCACAAGAATCAGTAATGAGTTGTGTCATTGATCTCAACCAAAAATATTTTCGAGTGTCTTCATGTAATGCAATCACTTCGGCATGATTTGATGATGTTGCAACAAGTGTTTGTTTTTGAGAACGCCATGATATTGCGGTGTCTCCATGAATACATATCAAGTTTGAGATTTAGCTTTATGTGGATCATATAAATAACCTACATCTGCATAATCAACCAAATCTTGTTTTGATTTGTTAGAATAAAATAATCCTAAATCAGTAGTTCCTCGAAGGTATCTAAATATGTGTTTGATCCCATTCCAGTGTCTTTTGGTAAGAGCTGAGCTGAACCTTGCCAACAAATTAACTGCAAAAGAAATGTCAGGTCTTGTACAATTTGTAAGATACATAAGAGCTCCAATTGCACTAAGATATGGTACTTCTGGTCCTAGGATATCTTCATGATCTTCACAGGGACGAAATGGATCAGTGTCAACATTAAGTGATCTAATAACCATAGGAGTACTTAATGGTTTTGCATTGTCCATATTAAAACGTTTTAAAATCTTTTCAGTATATGTTGTTTGATGTACAAGTAAACCATTAGGCATATGTTCAATTTGTAAACCAAGGCAATACTTGGTTTTTCCGAGATCTTTCATTTCAAATTCTTTCTTTAGAAGTTGAATGGCTTCATGGATCTCTTTATTTGTACCTATGATATTAAGATCATCAACATAAACAGCTATGATCACATATCCGTATGTTGTTTTCTTAATGAAAACACATGGGCAAATAAGATTATTGGTATACCCTTTGCTTATCAAGTAATCACTTAATCGTTTATACCACATGCGACCCGATTGTTTCAACCCATATAAAGACCTTTGTAACTTGATTGAGTACATTTCTTTGGGTTTTGCATTGGTTGCTTCTGATACCTTAAATCCTTCAGGTATCTTCATATATATATCACTATCAAGTGATCCATAAAGATAAGCAACATCCATGAGATGCATTTCTAAATTTTTAGAAACTGCCAGGCTGATTAAGTATCTAAAAGTAATTGCATCCATAACAGGAGAATAAGTTTCCTCATAATCAATTCCTAGTCTTTGAGAAAAACCTTGAGCTACAAGTCTAGCTTTATACCTTGTAACTTCATTTTTCTCATTTCTTTTTCGCACAAAAACTCATCTATATCCCGCAGGTTTCACATCTTTAGGTGTGAGAATGATAGATCCGAAAACTTTTCTTTTATTGAGCGATTCAAATTTAGCTCGTATTGCTCCTTTCCAATGATCCCAATCATGTCTATTTTGACATTCTATGACAGATTTTGGTTCTGGATCATCATCATCATTCATGATGTCATATGCAACATTATATGAAAATATCTCATCAAGATTTTTCATTTCATTTCGGTTCCATAATATTTTTGAATGTGCATAATTGGTTGAAAATTCCGTATTGACATCATCAATCTCCTCTGCAGAAGGAGTATTGATTTGTAGTTCTTCTTGAACACTTTCTTTTACCTCATTATCAGCTGATTTTCTTTTTCGAGGATTTTTATCTTTGGAACCAATTGGTCTCCCACGTTTCTGGCGTGGCAAAGACTCAAGAATGACATTATTGCCAGTTTTTGGAATTTCAATTCGAGCTGGAGCATTTGCTGCTGGTATATATGATTTAGTCACTCTTTTTGTATCTGTAAATGCATCAGGCAATTTATTCGCAAGTTCTTGCATATGCATTATTTTTTGAACTTCGGTCTCACATTCTTTTGTGCGAGGATCAAGATACATTAATTGAGGTTCACACCATGAAACATCATTTTCTTTATTTTTTATTTCTCCCCCTAATCTAGGGAATAATATTTCATTAAAGTGACAATCAGCAAAACGTGCTGTAAAAACATCACCCGTCATGGGTTCAATATATCTTATTATTGAAGATGTTTCATATCCAACATATATTCCCATCCTTCTTTGAGAACCCATTTTAGTGCGTTGTGGTGGTGCGATAGGGACATAAACCACACAACCAAATGTTCTAAGATAGAAAATATTTGGCTATCGACCAAAATTAAGTTGGTAATGGAGAATATTTATGACTTGCACTTGGTTTAATGCGAATTAATGTCGTATCATGTAAATTTACATGTCCCCATATAAATATTGAGAGTTTTGTACTCATTTCCAATTGTCTAGTTATTAGCTGCAAGCGTTTATCTATTGATTCAGCTAAACCAATTTTTGTGTATGCACATGAGCAACTGGATGTTCAACAACAATTCCTGTAGACATATAATAATCATTAAATGCTTGAGATGTTAACTCACCAGCATTATAAAGTCTCATCCTTTTTAATGGTGTAATCAGAATAATGTGTTCTCAATTTAATAATTTGTGCAAGAAACTTTGCAAATGCCATATTACGGCTTGATAACACACAAACATGAGACCATGCGTTAGATGCGTCTATTAGAAAAATGATCCACATGATGGATGAATTGGTCCATATATATCCCCTTGAATTCTTTCAAGAAACATTGGTGATTATTTCTCAATGTGCTTTTCATTAATCGCCATATGTGCTTTTCATTAATCACCATATATGTTTTTCGTTAATCACTATATGTGCTTTTCATTAATCACTATATGTGCTTTTCATTAATCACCATATGTGCTTTTCATCATATATCATTTTCACCATATGCGCTTTTAATCATATGTGCTGCGCTTTTCGTCATATGCACTTTTCATTATATGCGCTTTTAATTATATGCGCTGTGCTTTTCATCATATGCGCTTTTTATCATATGCGCTTTTCGGTGCTACATAGATATTTCTCATTTTCGATTATCATTGACTGATAATCATATCCATTATGATATATATCAGAGAAACTTAACAAATTTCTCTTTGATTTGGGAGAAAACAAGACATTGTTTACCAAAAAATTCGTACCATTTGGTAATATGAAATTTTGCCTTTTTCGTTCTTTATATCAAGTTTGCAAGAGCTGATATAGTATTTATAATTCCTTTATTTGATTTAAATCAATGAAATATTTCTTAGATTTGATCATAGTGTGTATGTTACTACTATCTGCAATACACAGGTCTTTACCATTTAATTGATGTTGTATTTCAGCAGGATTCATACTAAAACTTCAAATAAGATAAGCAAATAATGAGTTATATTTCAGCAAGATAATCAAATTATATTACTTGCAAACAAATTATAATCTGAAGTACATAAAAGATAACACTTAATAAAACATATGCGTTATGGTCTAAAACCATTTATTTATGAGTGATACATAAAAAACTAGGCATCTTAGAAAATTCAAACCATTCAAGTCTCAAGGTAGCTCAGGGTTAATTTAATCAAGATTTGTCAACAGATTCACTATCGTTTTCTTTTCTTTTAGGACTTATTTGTAGAGCTAAACAAGATGTTCATGTATTCAAGAAATACTAGACTGATGATCCACGTTACCAGATCATTAATAAGAATCTCCGGAATTCTTATAAGAGCGTCTACTAATATCTTTAATTTTATTATTTCATGGATCACCGTTATTTATTTTTTTTTTTTTTGATATGAGTATTTTCCATAATACACTTGGATTTTCGATCATATAATATGTAGATTCTAAGGACTCGTCAATATGTTTGCTAAGAAAAATACTTACTATTGCTTTCTCTTGTTCGGAATAATTGTTATTTTCATTCAGGGTTTCTAAAATACCATTTGATTCGAGATGTTTTTCTACATTCATAACCCATGTTAAGTAGTTGTTCTCACTTGTTCTAAATGAGCAAATTTAAGCCTTTTCAAATTCGACATTTTCTATTATCAAAAAGATGAATAACATAAATCATAATCATAATCAACTTCTATTCATAGACAAATAATAAAATGAAATTAGAATCATTTTAAATTCATAAGTAGCAAACAACAGAATAATGGTATGATTACAAATAATAAAACCACAAGGGCAGGATAGAATATAGGTTCACCCGGTGGTATATTAGCAACAATGATGATAGTTAATATGACCAATACAATAGGAAAAATCATCCTTGTGTGAATCATTTTTACAAAAACTTTTTGAGAGTAGTAATCTGAAAAATGAAGATTGATTTGTGAAAATGTGAAAACAGAGATGTTTATTTTATATTTGAAAAATATAGTTGTTGTAACGTCGTCAGTTGACGTTAACAACCGTTATGTATATATGACCGTTGTAACGTCATTAGTTGACGTTAACGAATAAAGTCACTATATCAAAACGCGTATGAGTAATATAAAGGACAAGATTTTTTTTTCTTATTTTAACTTTTAAGATTTACTTTTAATAAAAATACAAACTACTTTTTCTTATTTTAACTTTTAAGATTTGCTTTTAACAAAAATACAAACTACTTTTTCTTATTTTAACTTTTAAGATTTACTTTTAATAAAAATACAAACTACTTTTTCTTATTTTAACTTTTAAGATTTACTTTTAATAAAAATACAAACTATTTTTTCTTATTTTAACTTTTAAGATTTACTTTTAATAAAAATACAAACTATTTTTTCTTATTTTAACTTTTAAGAATAAACATTAGTATGCATGAAATAAATAATGATTAATTGCATAAGTAATCATAAATGTTAGATAACATATAAAGGCCCCATCGTATTCGTATTGATCGGAATTAATCTCAACCCATGGTACCGTGTTGTCAAATGACGTGTTGCGTACATAAAGTACCGTGTTGTCAAATGACGTGTTGCGTACAATCATGAGGTCTTATTAACATAAATATAAATGTTAGTGAAGTTAATAAGAGTTAGATTACAGAAAATATAATTCAGGCGGTATAACCGACCATATATAACTTAAATAACATAAATATAAATGTTAGTGAAGTTAATGAAAGTTAGATTACAGAAATATAATTCAGGCGGTATAACCGACCATATATAACTTAAATAACATAAATATAAATGTTAGTGAAGTTAATGAAAGTTAGATTACAGAAATATAATTCAGGCGGTATAACCGACCATATATAACTTAAATAACATAAATATAAATGTTAGTGAAGTTAATAAAAGTTAGATTACAGAAATATAATTCAGGCGGTATAACCGACCATATATAATTTAAATAACATAAATATAAATGTTAGTGAAGTTAATAAAAGTTAGATAATTTCTTACCTTGATTAGTGACGTGTGCTTGCTTAGATAAACCTTGATTATACGGAGCACTTCGTGCTGATAACGTGTTATAATTCAGTAGTTTATAACTACCTTTGGCTTATTTACTAATTAGAGACTTATACATATAAGTAAGAAGAGAGTTTATATATATGAAATATATATCAAAGTGTGTATGTTGAAGGCTAACATAGAGGCCTTATTTATATTACGAGATTTACTGTGCAATCACAAGAGATCAATTACAATTTTGTCTTTTACTTTATGGGATGGATTGATAAATGTGTGGACATAAATTGTCGACCATATATCATGACTTTTATGATATCACAACAAATAATTAATAATAAATAATAATAAAATATAGCTAATGCATTCTAAAAATCGGAAAATGATGTATGAAGATAAAATTGATATACATGACTACATAAGGCACACAAAATGACAAAACGTCAAAACGTTAACTCCTTTAGTGCTGGACATATTATATCTACATATCTAAAAGAGATAGAGGTAGTGAATAGGGAAGTTTATAAACTTCACAAACTTACCCTAAACTTTTTATTTTTTATAATTCAATCACAATATCTACATATCTAAAAGAGATAGGGGTAGTGAATAGGGAAGTTTATAAACTTCACAAACTTACCCTAAACTTTTTATTTTTTATAATTCAACCATAAAACCTCTCATTCATTATAAATCGCCCACACAAGTTTTATTGTCTAATAACTATTCATTATTATTATTATTATTATTATTATTATTATTATTATTATTATTATTATTAAATCAATCACATAATTTTCAACTTTATTATTGTTTAACTTTTTTCCTTATTATAAATTAACCACGTACCTCATTTTTTAATAATTGTTTTATTGTAATTATATATATACACATATATATTATATAAATAGTTTGTACCAATCGTTGATGTACGTCCCACTTTATTGATTGAGCATTTGGATCTCTTCTCTCGACAAAACGAAAAGTAAAACAAAAAATGATGAATAATTACTTTCACGCTTATTACAAATCAATCACATAACTATTTTTGATCTTTCCTCGACAAAACGAAAAAAAATGATAAATAATTATTTTCTCTATGTAATTAATGTTAATAAATGGTGAAGAACCGGCGCAAAGCCAGGTCGTCCAACTAGTTTATATTATTTTAATGGACTAGGTTTATTTATCAAATAGTGTTTCATTATTTATTGGGCCACCAGAATACATCATGTTGGGTTCTAAAATATGGGCCCTATTTAAGTGTGGGCCCAACATGCTAATATCCGGGCCTGTTAATTGTCCCACTGCATTTTTAAATTTAGGGTTAGAAACGATCCGTGAAGACTCATAAAACTTACCAAAATCACAGATGTGTATACATGTTAAAGCTCACACATTCAGGTGGAGTTCAGTTAATTAATTCAGATCCAAGAAGGTAAATTGTGCATTTATTTAATTATATAACAAAGACAAAACAAGCATGCATTTTATCTCGGTAAGAACCTTATTGAAACAAATGCAAGTTTATCTGGCACGTACCTTCAGGTATCTTTAACAGTAAATATGTTCAATGTTTACTCATAAAAAAAAATTCCAAGTAAAGTTAGAATTCGTTCGGCTTAATCAAAGATGTTCTACCATATCAGAAACTTTCAAATCGACACTATATTCTTAAGTTACACATTCCAAATATGGGGGCATGAAGCAATCAGATAAGCAAAAATTATAAGCAAAAATTATAGACAACCATACATCACATACGCTACTGAGGATCCAACATCGATACACGCACAGAAAATTCGAAAGCGAGAATCATTTCGTACCTCAACACTTGCGAAGCTTGGCAACACGATAGCAAAAATAATTAGACCTTGATCGGCTCAAATTTCTCACCAGTTGCTCCGCCCTTGTCCTTATGGGACTGGATATAACGGATGGTACTGGCAAAGAAAGCATCAGCCGCAGCCGCAGCTGCATCTGAAGTTGCACTATTACTTTGCATTTCGGCCGTTACCAATTCGATATTTCGATTAGTCCTTGAATTGTAGCCACGGTGATTTGTGTATTTCCCTTCTCATAGAAGTACAAATACCTGAAGTTACATATTAAGAGATGTAATTAAACATGGCTTCTATCAAAAACATGTATTCACTTTTATTAAATAAAAACTAATGCACAAGTATATAATATTATACGAATCATCTAACTGTTTAAATCTCAGCCAATCAAGTATGTATTTCTGCATGTAATGTTTTTCGATGCAAACCAACCTCCTTATTTATTACTGTATATTTCACAAAACTAAATTGTTCTAGAAATTATATACTTGCAACATACTAATTGTTTAAAATTTATTTAAAAAAAATGGACATTATGCGTTTCATGTTAACCCATGCCCATCCACATACAAAGTTAACCACTTGATTCGAACCTATTTTGACCCATTACAAAGTGCAACCTGACAAGACCAAAGTCACCAACCAAATTATTTGACCTGTTATCAACCTGCCCAACCCGCCCATTTTTCACCTATATTCAAATGCAACTAATGAAGCAGGTCAGCATGAGCATGGACCATTCACCATCCTTGACACAGATGAAAGAGGGTTGAGCAAATAAGAACCATAATCAATAAAGATTGAACATTTATCAACTTTCAATTAACATTGGCAAGTATATATCCATCATACAATACACCATACCAACAGTCATCATAATCATGCAAACCCAACACTAACAATTAAAAATCAGATATTAACTAGACCCTTAAACAAAACAAACCAGCACCAAAAGGTTGATTTTCTTTACAAATAATACATCAAAAGCACGAAAAAAAGAAAAAAAATAAACTGACAAATCAACAAGAACTAGACATATTATAATACGAGTGACTACATAACTTAGCAGGCAATGCAAGTACTGAACAAGACAAAGTATAACCAAATGATGAACCAAACACATGCAACAACATCAAATTAACAAAGAACCACATTGATATAACATAATCAACATTATTTAATCATTCAACACAGAATAACATAAAAAAATATATATATAAAATATCCAATTTTCATAGAACAAAACTCTCCTAAATATATTCAGAGTAGACTTTGAGCTTCATCACAATCAATGAGATAAAATTCAATTATTGAGACCCGGATAGTACACTTGTAGGTCCAATGGACAGTTACAAGAGTCGCCATAAAAAATGGTTCGATTGCATTATAGACTGAAATTAATAATCTTGGACAAGCTTCATTAGAAGTTTCTACTAGAACGTCACCACTTGGTTTGTAGTGACCATTGTTATGATTTACAAAAATTCTTAAAAAACGTACAAGATGACAAGCTTTATGATTCCATGTGGTCAAGTATGCGGAAAGCCGTCACTCCAATCATTAGTTAGGTATACATCGGATATCTGGTAACATTGTTCTATCCCATCTTGGTAATATGTATTACTTAGTAAACTTTTACTCAATGTTGTATAGAAGTTGAGAGTATGTGTGATATCTCATCGCCAAACGCTCAATTGAGAGTTATTATTCTATATAAAATAATTTTATTTATTATCCACTACACATCATTTTTCAAAACAATGAATATATATAATTATATGGGTATATAATATGGGTATATATATAATAATAATAATTGTGTTACAAAAAACATTTAATAATCAAAGTATAGGTTGTATATGTGTGTCGTACGACGTTGAGAGTAGCAATTGCTCTATTAAGAATTATACTACTCTAGCCCTTCAGGTAATGCACACCAATAATATTTTTAAGTAATCTATGAATTCACTGTATCATCTCTATTTTTGTTTTTTTGTGAGCGCAGTAGTAAAGCAAAATAATAATATCCTTACTAAATTTCTCTTGTCATCCCCTAATAAAATAAACAAAATGTTAACATATTTGACAACAAATCAGTTAAGTGAGATATTCAACATTAGAAGAAATCTGCTTGTCTAACATTGGATGTTGCACGTCCTTGACATGGATGATGCGACTGCATCCCGGTAGTTTGAGTAGTTCAGGAAGTGTGACCATGACATTCTCCTGATTCAAGTTATTGTATCAAATTCCTATCCTATGTAAATAAATCAATTCATCTACTATTCCTTTGCAATTTAGTGAAAAAAATGTTCAACAACTTTTAAATAAATATGATATTTAATAATTAATAAATTATTTACTATGCATAATCATACAGGAATAATACTAGCAAACCAGATAATACTATTGACTTGTCGAGTATTTTTGCACATATTATCATAAAGTTTAACCATAATTTTCTAATGCAAGTAATTAGTTATTCTAACATATAACATATTTAGATCCTATATATATATATATATATATATATATATATATATATATATATATATATATATATATATATATATATATATATATATATATATATATATATATATATATATATATATATATATATGTTGAAGTTTTTCCATATCATATGATATGCTTTGAAGTAACATTTTGTATAATTTCTTTCTATGAGTATTGATGGTGTTTCATCATGTTTTCCCTTAAACACCTTTTTTTCTTTGTCCAAGATACTCATATTTGTTATTATTTCTCCGTTAATCGTAATCTTTCCTTTGAAAATCGGTGTCGAGACATGTTTCTCCATCATAATTTATAATATCAAATTACTCATAATCGTAAAAATCTCCTCTCTATAGACCATGCTTGAAGTACGTTGCATCGGAGAGATTCATGACTTCATGAACTGATAAACTAGTTTTGTACATATTGAATTCAATATTTAACTTTTCTCCATCAATCCTGTAATACTAAAGATATAGAATATTATACAAAATTTAATATCGAATTCAAGATATACAAGTTCAGAAAGTAACGAATCACCCCAACGCGATGTATTTCAAACTTTGTTAATAGATGAGGTGTTTACAATTATGAGTGATTTGAATATTATATATTACGATGGAGACACACATGTCGACACTGATTTTCAAAGAAGGATTATGGTCAATGGAAAAGCAAAAACAAATTTGAGTATCTTGGACGAAGTGAAAAAGGTGTTTAAGAGAAAATACAATGCAACACCCGCAATAATCATACAAATGAAAAAATGTTATTTCAAAGTATATAATATGATATGGAAAAACTGTTCCAGCATATACATCATTATATATTTGGAAGCAGAATATGTTATATGCCAAAAGAGAGATTACTTGCATTCGAAAATTATAGTTAAACTTTACGACAATACGTGCAAAAATATTAGAAATTAGACAAGTCAATAATATTCACTGGCTACCTAGTATTATTCTGGATTCCTAATATTATTCTGATAAAATTATGACAGTAAATAATATTTACTAATTATTATTCATATTTAAAAATAGTAAAATCTTTTTTTCTTCTGATTGGACGAATAGTATATGGATTAATCTATTTACATTAAATATGAATTTGTCAAGATAACCTGAATCTGAACAATTTCATGGTTATACTTTTTAGACTACCCAAAATATTTAATCTAGATTCAATCGCATCATCCATGTTTATGTCAAGGACGTGTAACATACAATGTTAGGCAAGTAGATTCATTCTTATGGTAAATACCTACTTTAACCGATTTATTGTTGAATATGTTAATATTTGGTTTATTTTATTTTTGAACGACAAAAGAAATTAAGGGTATTACTATTTTGCTTAATTATTGTGGCTCACAAATTAGAGATGCGAATAACAGTATATTCGTAGATGACTTCAAAAATATAATTGGTATATTATCTAAATGATTAGTAGTTAAATCCTTAATAGAACAATTGTTACTTAACGACATACGAAACACAAATACCACTCACACTTTGATTATTAAATGTTGCTTGTAACATACTTATTACTAGTTTTATGAGCCCGTGCGTTACACGGAACTTGTATAAATTATTTTTCGATAACCTTTGTATTGATGTTGATCAAATGTATAATACAATTACAATGGAAAAATTTTTATTATTGATAACTTAGCCCAATATTATGAGCTTTACATAACACAACATCAACATTGAATAACCTAATAGCAAGAGAATAAACATTACAATAACAACACTACTAATAAAATATAGAGTGATATGTTTATGAGCTCGTCCATTAAAATATATGTCCGTAAACGTCAAAACGTGTGATATACATAAATTTATTTTAATAGCATATTTTATATCTAATATATATATTTGTTTGTTTATTTAAATTAAGTTAGTATATACTTAAGTTATATATATATATATATTTATAGATTTGTTACATTACATATCTCAAAAGTTTTCTAAAAGTCATTCTGATAGTCGCTCAGAACATCTTTTTAAAATGTCAACATGAGCTAAATATGAATTTGGTGTATCCTCTCATAATTAAACATAAATATTATATATCGATTAGTTTTTTTAATTATGTGTATTTAAAAATAAATAATAGGGAAGAAATATTATAGTAATTACATGTGACAATTTAAATCTAGTGAGACACGTGACAATAATGATAGATTTATGAGCCCGTTCGTTAAAATTTGTATCCGCAAATGTCAAAGAGTTTGATAGACTTATGTTTAGTTAAATATTATATTTTGTATTTAAAATATATATTTAATTAATTTTCAAAATTAAGTTCATTCGTTAATTAGTTAAGCGAATTTTTAGATGAAAGTTGTAGTTCGCAAGAAAGATTTTTTAGATTTATATTCTCAACTACAACAAAATTAGATACCACCACTATATTTCAAAATATTGTAGTCCAAAACTAAATGAAATTGTTATGTCTTGATACTATAATTATGTTTTAAAAAAACTATTACGTCACATATTAATATTACATAATTAATTATTTAATTTAAAATAATATTATATATATATATATATATATATATATATATTGTTAGGATTAAGAGGGAAGTAACCAATCGGGGGGAAGCGGGGGGAAGCAAAAACGTTTTTTTCCTCGTTTTTTGAAAAAACTTTGTTCACGAACATTATAGATGGGATGAAAATATGAACATTTAGTAGAGACACTTTGTGATAAATGTTTTTATTTTAGCGGAAAAACGCTCGAAAAAGTAATATATAACAATTATCGTGTTTTTCGAGCGTATGTTGAGGTTTTAGCTATTGGGGTTTAGATATTAGGGTTTAGATATTAGGGTTTATAGGGTTTAGATATTTGGGTTTAGAAATTTAGGGTTTAGGGTTTAGATTTAGGATTTAGATTGAGTTTTTAACATGAACGGTTTAGAGTTTAGGGTTTAGGGTTTAGGGTTTGGTGTTTTGGATTTATGGAATAAACCCAAAACACCAAACCCTAAACCCTAAACCCTAAACTCTAAATCGGGCAAAATTTTACTTCACAAAACATGAAGAAAAAAAACGTTCATATTCTTCACGAACAATATTATCTTGAATGTTATTTTTGTCGATCGTTTTTCCGCCTAAATAATAACATTCATCACGAAGTGTCTCTTCTAAATGTTCATATTTTCGTGTGATCTTGATGCCGGAAAAAAAAATTCCAAAAAAAAGAAAAAAAAATTTGCTTCCCCCCGATATCCTGCCCCTATATATATTATACATTGTTTTTTTAAAATATAAGTATATATTACAATGTTATATACTTAAACTTTTTAGTACTCCGTAAAAATTAATTATTTAGTGGGTTCAAAATTATGATATTGATTTTGATAAGATTATTGTTGTTGTATTTGCAGTGACGTGAAGGATATATGTTAATTTTGGTGAATTTGAAAGATTATTTGAGGGATAATTGAATAGAAGGTTAAAATTAAAAGATAATATTGTTTATGTAACTCTCTAAAATCTTGGAATATTTTAGATATACTCGGTATCTTTCTATGTATAAAGAATTGGATATAAGATAATTACTATAAATTGTAAGTTAACCACAAGCCGCTACATAAGCAGATTTAACCAGAATTAATAATAGAGTGACACGTAGAATTATTGGTACGCGCTTTATAATAATGTATAGATAGATAGATAGATAGATGTATAGAAGATTATTAAATATCCATATAATATATTTTTTGTTTTGGAAAATAATGTGTGCTCAATAAATTAATTTTATATGGAAAAACTTTCAATTGGGTTGCTGGACATGTTGTACACCTATACTCGGACACGCAATTCGATCCCCAATCCCTATGGAATGAGATAACACACGTATTCTCAACTTCTATATAGCATTAAGTGAACGCATACTAAGTAATACAAATTACCAAGATGCGATAGAACGATGTTACAAGATACCTGATGTATACCTACCTTACGATTGGAGTGTCGGTTTTCATCAAGATGTTCAAGCATATACAATCACGCAAACACACGGACGTAATACTAAAATATCGATTCATCATCTTGTACGATTTATAAGATGTTTTATAAATCACCATTAGCAGTCCGGAGAAAAAACCGACCCCTTCAAACGGTTGCACCACAACCTAATAGAGTAAGAGAACATCATCAAGCTAAAGGCCTAAAAGCAACCTTAAAGAAAGCCAGTAGTAGACTCCAGCCAAAAAGAGCCGATCCGAAATAAAAGCTGACAACCACCATCACCTAACGCCGACTAGATAAGAAACCACACCAAAAGATCTGAACCTCTACACCAGCAAAACCAGAGTCCCAAAACACAAACTCGCCGCCTGAATATTCTAGAAAAAAGGAGCGAAAAAACGAAGAATTTGGCAAAACTGAGCATACTTCGACAAACCTCAACAACCTCATAAACAACACCAATAATAACAGATCCAACGGTCAAATATTAAAAGATCAACAGAGACCGAGACAACGTCAGCCAGCAAAAAATGGTAACCATAACCAAATTCCGGCGAGATCCAGGAGGTCCCGTTACAGAGGAAAAGAAAAGGAGAAAGAGGCATCAAAAGAGAAAGTATGTCAGTCGAAGTATACCCCATCCATAAACCCAGCTTCGTCACGAGAACGGTGACGAGGAGGTGTTTGTCAAGCCGGAAACCACTCGAACTGCAGAGAAAAAAAATCGACCACCGTAGATCTGGGTGCCTCAACGACGGAAAAGGACTCACAAGCACCCAACATCACTCCCACCACGGAAGTGGCCAAAACCGCCGGAGAACCCTCTAATTTAGTCATAAAAGGAAACATAAAAGAAGAAAAAACAAAGCCAGAGAGAGAAAAGAATGGCAGCAAACAAACCTGTGAATGAAAAGTGTGATCGCCAGAAAATAAGAAAATAAGGGTATGGCGGCGCTAAAATGCAGTAGGGTTCAAGGTAGGGATGGCAATGGATCGGATATGGATCGGGTGATGCCGTATCCATATCCATATCCATTTAGTTTTTGTTCATCCATATCCATATTCATATCCATTTAGTTTCAGGTCATCCATTCATATCCATATCCAATGGATTAAGCGGGTTAATGGATATCCAATGGATATAAAAAAAATTATAATATTTTCGAATATGCGATTAAAATAAAACCGTATTATAGCAAAATTAAATATAACATGACATACTTAAAATATATCCATAAGAATGTGTAATCTTTGTCGAAGATATAACAATATTTGTTAAATTTATTATAAAACATAGATAATGAAAATTAAAATATGAAATGTGTAAGTTTATTTTGTTAGATATACGTGCTTTATTGTAATATATTATAGTTATTTCATTATAGGGTTGAAACAAAATGTAAATCTAACGGTAAATGAATTTGTAATGGTAAATATATAAGTATATATCTATATTAATGTATTCGTATATGTATTTCGGGTGGTAATGGATATATCCATGGATGAAACTTTTCATCCATATCCATATCCATTTAGGTTCATTCATATCCGTATCCATATCCATTTAAGTTCATCCATATCCATCACGAAGCGGGTGGATCGGGTGGATATTCACCGGATCGGGTGGCCATTGCCATCCCTAGTTCAAGGGTGTTGAAAAAAGAAAAAGGGAGATAATAGGGTTGTATTTAGAGTAAAAATTATTTACTGTATTTTTGTAAGTGGATCCTCTAATATTTATGCGAGTGTATAAAAAGAGAGGGAACCAAACTCGGGTTTTGGTGTTTTTTTTTCTTTGGGAAAAAACGATGACATTATAACGGATTCAAATTAATTTGATCCGACTTATTACTATAGGACGGAATCGAACCGAATTAGTTTAGTCCAGTACCGTATCATCCAAAGCTTTAAGCTCAACTAGATAGACCAAACCAAACGACTTACTAACTGAGTGAACAACCTGTTTAATCTAGAAAACAAAGCAAAACTTGAGGCTATAACAAAGAGAAACTTTAATAACGGCTACACTAAATATAAACAGAAATACAACAAAATAAACATCAACAAGAACACCAACCATGAGGAAACCAGTCGAAAATCTTATAACACCGCCCTTACCTTGACACCCTACATAATAGAAGCAAGAAAACGCCAAAAAGCCAACAACCTCCACATATATAAAAACCAGAAACCCTTTGGAGTTTCACCACCATAGAGTGAGGTCGCCAAAAAAGTAAACTTCGGCAATAAAACACAAGAATCCGGTGAGTCTTCAAATTGTCTAGGAGCCGCAAACAAACCATGAAACACGAAGAAGACACATGAGACACGAGTGAACATAAACATATCATTCAAAATCGACGCACATGTTTTATCCGGCGAGATATGGGAATGGCAAAAACAACCGGGAGAAAAGGAGGAGACGATGGTGTCGGGAAAAAAATCGATGTACTAGAGGATTCCGACCAAACAACAAACAAACATCACGAGGGAGATGATTGCGAGTGTTTGGACAAGATACCGGTAGTTGGATAAAGAGAGCCTGTGGTGGTTACAAAACGAAAGGAGGAGAGATCGGAGTAACAGAAGGTGGTGGTTGCAGCACACTTAGAGTTTAAAGATGGAGGAAAGTGACGAGCATGAAAAGAGGGAGTTGAAACTTTTGTTGAAATATAACATGGAGTCGGGTTTCTGGTGTTGACTTATAGTTTTGCACTATCATTTGTTATTTTTGCATGTGTATAAATCTGTGTGAGTTTTTTTTGCAAATAACGATAACTAGATAAACAAGAACTTACCATTGCATGCTTGCCTTAGTGGTATTCCTACACCTTGTGTGAGGGGCTTGGGGTATAGGTCATAGGTTCGAGTCTTGCTCTGCCCATGCTATTAATTAATCTGCCTGAAAAATGGAGCTCCAGATTGACCCCATGGTGGTTTTCTCCTGGATCCATTCAGGATTCAAACTCGGTCCGCCTGCCCCTCGGGATGGTTTAAGGATCGAGTTACTGCAATGTGATTCAGGTTTCCTTCCAAAAGCGCGTGTGTGTGGGGCAAACGAGAGTATTCGATGCCGACTACTTGTCATTAAAAAAAACTACAACTTTCATCAACGATGAAAGAGCAAAAAAAAAAAAAAAAAACAATACAAACGATTCAAAACTCGACAAGCCTCACAACCAAAAAACATAGCAAAAACCAACCAAATAGCCTACAATTATCTAATGACGAGCCGAGCCAACATGATAAAATGGGGGCTAAAACGCAACATATGAACAAATCGAATAACTTAACAACAAACCTGTAAGACTGAACAATCACTGTACAGTAGTGTATATAGGGTGCATATGGTGTGGGGAGCTGTATATAGTTAAACAGGGGTCAGAGCCTGCTCAGGCCTTTGTGCGCGCCGGGCATGTGTAGGTGTGCGCGCCGCGCACCTGCACTGTTGGCGGATTCCAGCTTTTTATTCAAGTTTAATGAGGGGTATTGTGGTCTTTTCACATGAGAAGGATATAGGGCATTAGATGGCCAGTTTGGTGGTGGTTGAAACACATTTAACTTCATCACCAACCTTATCTTCAACCCCAAATCAAATTCTAGAGAGAGAAGAGTGTTCTTGTGAGAGAAAGCTTGAATCAAGGAGGAAGAAGCTTGATCCGGGTTAAAGCTCAAGTATTAAAGTTGTTCATCTTCTCACTAGCTACGTTGTGGTTATGGTGGTAAGCTCTAATCTTGAATTCCTTGTTTTGATTTGTTTAAGGGTTAGGATTTGGGCTAGTGGTGAACATAAGACCCATATTTGATGATTTTGGGTGTTCTTGAGTAAGATTGAGTCATGAAGACTCAATAGCAACTAACCTAGGGTTTCAAAGTGTGAATTGGTGATTTCGAGTCGTAATTGGTTAGTTAATTCCTAGCACACCTAGTTAATTGGTAAATGGGTGTTAGTTGGGTTAGTGGATGACCCGAAATGGGTGTGTTGACTTTAAATGGTCAATTGGGTAATGATTGACCTAATTTGGGAAAGATGGGTGTGAGATACCTCGATTTCGAGGTAGTTAGTGTTGTTGGACCTTAAGCACTAGCTTTTAGTGGTTAATGATGGTCCTGACCTTAAATGGACGGTTTTGGTGAAAATGGGGCATTTAATGCATTTAAGTCATTAAATGCACATGAGTGAATGGTTGGTGTTTAGTCCAACTAGTTTGTGTGTTGATTGAGTACTTATTGTATTAGGTACTTTGCCTTGAAGCTTGCGAAAGTATAAAATATTCACCGAAGGCGTTAAGGTGAGTGGAATGATTATATGCGTATGTATATAATGTATTTATTTGTATACTATGGTATGAACCAAAGAGCCGGTAGTGCCATAGTATGTGCGATTGTGCTATGATGTGAACCAAAGAGTCAGTAGCGTCATAGTACGTGTGTTGTAGTGTGAACCAAAGAGCCGGTAGCACTACGGCACGAGTTGTTAGAGTGTGAACCAAAGAGCCGGTAGCACTTTAACGCGAGTATGACTCGGGTTGTGATGTGAACCAAAGAGCCGGTAGCATCATAACCGATGCGTATGGTGTGAACCAAAGAGCCGGTAGCACCATGACGCGAGAATGGTTAACCATGGTTGTGTATTGTATTGTAGCATATTGTATTATGTCGATTATATGTTATTGATTATGCTAGTTGCGGGTTGTTGGAGATTATTAGTGTCGTACTTGAGATGGTATGCTAATTGTATTGCTAGCGTGTATGCGATATGTGTGTAAGTGATTGCAAGTAGGTATATTATATATATATGGGTATAATTATTGCATTCACTAAGCCTTGCTTACCCTCTCGTTGTTTATCTTTTTATAGGCTCCGGCGGAGACAAGGGTAAGGGTATTCGTATGGATTAGAGACCCGCTTGTTTGTTAGGGGACGCTTTTGGATGTTATAGCTTTTGGAGTTTGACTGAGATTTGGGTAGTTTAACCCCCAAACACCATGCTCATAGTGTCGTTTGGAATTTAAACTAGTGTGGTCGAAACTCATATTTTTGTACGAAACTCGTATTACGGCATATGTGGGCCCGGTTTCGTAAAACTTATTTTGTTATTGAATCGTGTGAGTTTTAACTATTATAACATGTTGTAAAAAGCGTTTCGTCTAAATATGTCGGGAAGTGGGAGATCTTTATTTGAAAATTGACAAAACCGGACAGAACTGAAATGGGCTTGTGCGCGCCGCGCACCCATACTGTATAAAAAAATATTTAGTTCGCGTGTTTGTTTGGATATTGGGTTTGGTTGTTACAAGTGGTATTAGAGCATGGTCTAAGGGATTTAGGCGACTTGAGATAGGTGCGTAGACTTAGACTTTATTTTATATGCGCGTTATGCGGGAATTGGTTAGTGCCTAGGGTTAGGTGAACTAACTATGCGCTAATTGTTTTGTGTTGTATTTGCAATCATCAAGCGAGATAGACGTTGCACTAGCAAGTTAACGCGACGTGCCCGCGTAACAATGATTAGCTACCATTGTTACGGGTTCAAATCGTGTCAATGTACGATGATTGTTGAGCAAGATGGGGGTGGCGTGAGATGTACATATATGCTTTAAGTTACGTCTTTTCGTTTCATTGTTTAACCTATTTCTGTTTTATAGTATGAAGATGAGAAACGGACCCGAGAACAATGAAGGGGGTACGAGTGAGGATGTCGAGTTTATGGCCAAGGTTGAGGCCATTATGCAAAGGCGTCATGCGGCCTTCCTAGAGGATGTTAAGAAGATTTTCTTGGATTCGATTGACGAACAAGTAGTCAATCTAGTCAAGGAACAAGTTAAGATTGTTCTTAAAGAGGATAACGCTGGAAGGCGAGACTTCCACTATAAAAACTTCAAAGATGCTCAACCTCCCACCTTTGAAGGTGAACGAGACCCACTCAAGAGTGCTCGATGGATCTCCGATATGGAGGGGGCTTTTCGTACTAGTGAGTGCCCTCTCGATAAAAAGACGAGGTTTGGTAGTAGCATGATGAGGGGTGATGCCAAGTTGTGGTGGGACGCAAAAATCCGACTTTATGGCGAAGAACAAAGTATGAGTTTGACGTGGGACGATTTTAAAGAAGAATTTTTCAAGGAGTACCGAACTTCGGCCAATCTTTCAAAGCTTAAGGACGAGTTACGTACTTTAAGGCAAGGGTCAATGGATTTGAACACTCTCAAGTCCACTTTCTTATCAAAGACCCAATTTTGCCCGGAGTATGACGGGAATGATCATATGTTGAAAGAATATTTCTACCGAACCTTGAATGATAACTATCAAGAAAGGATTAGTAGGAATTCGGCGAAGACTTTTAATGAATTGTTTGATATCGCTAAGGGTTTTGAGTCGCTTGCTCCAAGAAAGAGTGACTTCACCTTTGGCAAATGAAAATTTGAAGCTACTAGCCACTCGAACAAGAAGAGCAAGAGTGTGACCGAGAGCGTCGGTAGTGTGAGAAAGGGGGCTTCTAAGAGTTTTGGACCTACGTGCTACAATTGTGGTCGACAAGGGCACTTGGCCCATGATTGTACGAACTCATCTTTCAACAAAATCGTTTGTTTTAATTGTAATAAAGAGGGTCACCGAAGGACGTAATGTCCCGATTTGAGGGGTGATCAAGTTAAGAAGCTAGAAAAGGCGGCGGGGACGGTGAGGGGACGAAATTACTTAATGGCCCATGATGAGGCCAAGCAATCAAACGAAGTTGTCTCAGTTACTTTCATGGTTAACTCTACTCCGGCAAGGATCCTATTTGATAGTGGTGCTAATTTATCATTTGTTTCTCTAAGATTCGTGTCTAAGCTTGATAAACCGCTATCTAAGTTGAGTCATCCGGTAGAGGTTGAAATAGCGGGTGGTAAGACGGTGCTAGGGGTTGATGTTTGTAACGATTGTGATATTGTGTTTGGTACCGAAATGTTTAAAATTGATCTTATCCCGATGACCTTGGGTGAATTCGATATTGTCGTTGGTATGGATTGGCTCGATCGTCATAGAGCCGATATTGCATGCCATGAAAAATCTATTCGTGTGAAGACCCCAAGTGGGGGAGAGTTAATTATTCACGGCGAGAGATGAAGAAGACTTGTGCCATTATGCATTTATACACGGGCACGTCGTTTTCTTGTTAGTGGTGGCATGGCTTTTCTTGCTCATGTAGTTGATACTCGTGAAGAGCCACCATCCATTCGTGAAATTCCGGTGGTTAGTGAATTCGAAGATGTTTTTTCGAATGAATTACCGGGTGTTCCGGTTGAAAGACAAGTTGAATTTCGCATTGAGTTGGTTCTGGGAGCTACTCCCATTGCTAAAACTCCTTATCGTTTAGCACCAACGGAGATGCAAGAGTTGTTAAATCAAACCCAAGAGTTGCTTGAAAAGGGTTTTATTAGACCGAGTACTTCACCATGGGGCGCTCCGATTTTATTCGTGAAGAAGAAGGATGGTAGTATGCGGATGTGCATTGATTATCGTGAGTTGAACAAGGTGACAATCAAGAATTGTTATCCATTGCCTCGGATTGATGATTTGTTTGATCAACTCCAAGGCGCGACTTACTTTTCTAAAATCGACTTACGGTCCGGCTATCACCAAATGCGGGTCCGTGAGGAAGATATTGAGAAAACGGCTTTTTGAACGCGTTATGGGCATTTCGAGTTTGTAGTTATGCCTTTTGGCCTTATGAATGCACCAGCGGCATTCATGGATCTTATGAACCGAGTTTGCCAACCTATGTTGGCCAAGTCAGTAATTGTGTTCATTGACGACATACTTGTCTATTCGAAGAATATGAAGGAACATGAACATCATTTGCGTGGTGTGTTGAAGACGTTGCGGAAGGAGAAATTGTATGCAAAATTCTCCAAATGTGAATTTTGGCTAAGGGAAGTTCAATTCCTTGGCCATATTGTGAACAAAGATGGTATTCAAGTAGATCCGGGGAAGAATGAGACGGTAAAGAGTTGGGGACGACCGACTACGCCTACGGAAATCCGAAGTTTTCTCAGATTGGCCGGTTATTATCATCAGTTTATCCAAGACTTTTCTAAGATCGCTTCTCCATTGACGAAATTGACGAGAAAGAACGCGAGATTTTGTTGGTAGAATGAGCAAGAAATTACTTTTCAGTTGTTAAAAGAGAAGTTATGTCAAGCTCCGGTTTTAGTGTTGCCGGAAGGTGTAGAAGACATGACAGTTTATTGTGATGCTTCTTTAAATGGGATCGGTTGTGTTCTAATGCAACGAGGTAAAGTCATCGCGTAT